>NC_139684.1:75416384-76016384 GCF_964106915.1 Podarcis gaigeae
CCCTCCTACCCAGAGAGCCCAGTGAAGGCTCAGAAATAACAGGAATATCTAGAGGAAGGGCATTGGTCCTTCACCACAGAGTTACGGTATCTCAGACTTCAGGAGATTGGGAAAGAGAGATTTTTTTGCTTGGGAAGCTAGAGGCTGTGTGCCCCAGATGTTTTTGACTATGACATACCCTCCAACATTTCTTTGATGAAAACAGGGACGTCCTATTCCATAACAACAACTTTATTATTTAAATCCTTCCCATCTGACTGGGTTGCCCCAGCCACTCCGGAGGGATTCCAACATCCATAAAAACATAATAAAGCATAAAATAAAACATAAAAAATACCCTCCAACATTTATCCAATGAAAATAGGGACGTCCTAAGAAAAAGCAGGACATTCAGGGATCAGATCAGAAACTGGGACTGTCTCTGGAAAATAGGGACACCTGGAGGGTCTTCAATGAGTTTATGATCCATATCAGCCTGTTAGCACCGCCAATAATAATAATTTATTCTATATATGCCGCCCATCTGACTGTCACATAAGGCAGCTTCCAACCAATTAAAACACAATTAAGATATCAATATATATATATATTGATATGCCTTTTGCAATCCTCTATGCCTGGACTGCATTTGGTGGGGATCCTTCTCACTCACCTATTTTGCTTTCACTAAAAGCGACAAAACAGGTGTCGTCATCAGCGCCGCACTTGGTCATGCTGCCCTTGCAGCTGGCGCCTGCCGCTGTGCACGTTTCACACTCCAGTGAGTCACCTGTAGAAGAGAAAATGAAAGGTTTCATAAGCGGTATCCAGGTGCAGACACCGGTCTGCAAAAAGGGGGCAGGAGCTCACAAACGTGGGTCAAGCACAACATGGTTCCTGCCCTATGCAATGCCACACTCACCATCTTGAAGTCAGTATATTGGTTTCCAGCTCAGTCCAGGGGTGCCAAATTGCCCCCCCAACTAGAGGGGGCCCAGCATTGTGTGACATCATACGCACATCATGTGCCACTCCACACATCCTGGTGCACGCATGACGGAGACAGGGGATGGAGTGGGCAGAGGGCAATCTTCAACCTCCATGTGTTCTGCTCCCACCCGGCATGTGAGTGTTGGTATCAAAAAAAGGGGGGACTCAGCCCCCTACTCACAAATATTGAGGGGGCTGAAGTCCCTTCCACCTCCTATAGTTGGTGCCCCTGCCTCAGTCAGCGCTTCCAAAATCAACAGCTTAGATCTGGTTTACTCCCAGATATCCCACTGCAACACACACCAGCCCTAGAAGATTATTACTGCTCACCTGGAGTTAGAAGTACAGATAACAGAAAAAGTCCCAAGACAGCAGGCATGGTTCGTGAGAAGAAATGCACAGCGGAAGCATGTGCAAAAAGCTTGGTTCCTCGTGAAGCCATTTTTTCAGCCCGCTGTCTGCAAAATTAATAAATCAAAAGCCAGATTGGAAGCATGTATGATTTTTTTTTAAAAAAATGTCCTGATTTCTCAGTACAGTGAGATGCTAGAATCTGGACACCATAGATACAAACCCTCCTCTCCCGTGAATCTTCTGAGAAATTCAAGGGATAACAGAGGGATCTCATCTGGTGATGAGGCAAACACGTATTAGCAAGGTTGGGAAGCTAATTCATCCTCGGCCCAGTATACCTGAAGGAGTATCTTCACCCCCATCATTCATCCCAAACACTGAGGTCCAGCTCCAAGGGCCTTCTGACGGTTCACTCACTGCAAGAAGTGAGGTTGCAGGGAACCAGTCAGAGGGCCTTCTTGGTAGTGGTGCCCCGCCCTGTGGAATATCCTCCCATCAGATATCAAGGAAATAAATAACTATCTGTTGTTTAGAATACATCTGAAGGCAGCCCTGTTTAAGGAAGTTTTTAATGACTGATGTTTTAATGTATTTTTAATCTCTTGTTTGAAGCTGCCCAGAGTGGCTGGGGAAACCCAGCCAGATGGGCGGGATATAAGCAATAAATGATGATGATGATGATGATGATGATTATCATCATCATCATCATCATCATCATCTGCCCTCACAGTTCAACAAAAAGCTTTCTTTGCTCCAAACTTGATTATAAACCAGGAGTCAGAAACCTTTTTCAGCCGTGGGCTGGTCCACTGTCCCTCAGACCATGTGGTGGGTCGGACTATATTTTGAAACAAATAATGAACGAATTTCTATGCCCCACAAATAACCCAGAGATGCATTTTAAATAAAAGGGAACATTCTACTCATGTAAAAACACGCTGATTCCCGGACAGTCTGTGGGCCGGATTGAGAAGGCGATTGGGCCACATCTGGTCCCCAGGCCCTAGGTTGCCTACCCCTGTTATGAACCAAAGCAAGGAAGGAGGGGTTAAAATTCAAGGCAGAGAGGCTGTAAGGCCCACCTCATGTTTAACCAGGATCCTCCCACCCCCATGTAGAGCTGTGCCGTTCATGTTCCTCAACTTGTACACAAGGTCACTTTGCACATGTGCTGGGTGTGTGGCCAGTGGGGGTCATAACTGTCAGATGCGTTGATCGTGTTGTGGCCTGTGCACCCTGACAATTCCTTCACACATGCTTTCAATGCAGGCATTGGGAATGCATATGTCTCCACATGTTGAATTCCAACCCCCATAGCCCCTGACCCAGATCAGAAACGTGACCCAATGGTACATCCACTCAATGGTACATGAGTACCACCCAATGGTACATGTCACCCCCTTGTGTTAACCCCCTAGAGCTCCCCCTTTTCAAATATCCCGCTGTACCAGACCTCTGCTATGGTTTAAAGCTGCAATTCCTCGCCGTTGCCTTCCATCCCTGCTGGACTCAAACTTCTGCTGTCCTTTAAAACCCTCACTTTCCCACTGTCCGTATGCTTCACTTCTCACTCGCATGCTATGGCTACTGCTGCTGTTCAACGCGTCTTCTCTTCTGCTCCCCTGGCCCACCCTGACTTCATCCAAATCTGCGATTGTGATGCAGCACTGCAAATCCTCCAATGGGGGCTGCGTGATAACAGCCTTCATTTTTTATGTACATAGGAAGTTTCACTGAACTTGGAGGAGTGGAGAGAGTTTCTTGCTTCTTGCTGGGTATCAGAGGGCAGGTTGCCTGGGCTAATGGTGTGGTTCACACAGCTGGCTTTGTATTTTGACTATTTTCTCCTACCTAGTAATAACCTAGTTATTAAGATTGGGCTAAGTTACAGTGTAAAATGTGTAGAAGACACTCTTCACAAAGGTTTGCCTGGAACCAGCCAGTTTTCCTTTTTGGCACCGTGTGTGTGTGTGTGTGTGTGTGTGTGTGTGTGTACACCCATCCACACCCCTATATATTTGTTATCTGCTGCAGCTTTTTTGTGCCTTTGTATTATGGCTAGACTAACTGCTTGCCAAATGTTTTATCTCTTAAATCCAGTGCTTTTTTTCGGGAGGGACGCAGCGGTAGGTATACCCCTAAACATTTTGTGAATCTACATGTGTACCTTTGTCTATTTACTGTATTTATTTTTCCAAATTTGAACTATAAAATGGTGATTTTCTTGAGTCAAAATGAGAATACCCCTAAACATTTTTATTATTACTATTTTTTAGAAAAAAGTACTGGTTAAATTATACTGTATATGTATCTTGCAAGCTTCTAGGGCAGTGGTTCCCAATTAGCTAATTACTGAGCGCCCCCCCCCCCTATTTTTCAAATGCCAAACCATGGAATTGCAACTTTTGGAAATTTTGCTAACTCTATTGTGGTAGTTACCTCTGCAAAGCAATTTTTTAGGCAAAATATGGAGTAGCCCCTAATAAGCAAAAGATTTTAGGTATATTAAAAAAAGAAAAGAAAAAAGATTTGTGATATTACAATGCAAAAATGAGAAAAAATTACTTGGGAGAGGAAGACAAGGAATGGGCCCCCCAGACCCCTAATTGGAAACCACTGCTCTAGGGGATGTGGCAGAAGAAAGGAATATAAAAGTTTGAATAAATAAAAACATAACATAATGATATTTTTAAAAAATTATTAGGCACCGCATATGCACTAGGACTCTATATCTATCTCCTCCCCACAATTCTCTCCATAATGTAAAGAAGGGAGTTTCAGGGGGTTGGACTAAATGACCCTTGGGGTCCCTTCCAACTCTACCATTCTATGATTCTACGTGAAGAGTTGCACCGGTGATCAATGCTAGTGCTGCATAAAGTCACTCTCTTCAAAGAAGGAGGAAAAGGTGAATCCAGAAGCCTACAGGCCAATTCACTAGATGTCAGTCTGGGCAAACCTATCCTACAGATTATTAAGCCATCACTGAACATCAAGAAAATATATAAATTCACAGCTAAGTAAGTAGTAGAGCTATGCCCTGGATGCTGCTAGAACTTGAGCCAAATCTGGAAGACGTGAGATCCCCTCTCACACAGCTTCTCCTTACCCAGTCCCCTTCTGATCACATAAGTATTGGAGGCTGGGACAAGCAACAGTGGTATTGTAGTGACTTAGATGGATGGTGTGAATGTGACTTTGTGGGTCTAGAGCTCCATAATGGATGGGATACGCGACTTACCACAAGCTGCTATGGTCTGCTGGCTGGGTGCTCCTCAGTGAGATTGCCTTCTCCTGGCTGCTAAAGGTCGCTTACGGCACACCTATCCTAGAATACCCTGACTTATGAAGGACCTGAAGGCTTTGGAATGATGTGCAAGAAATATTTGTGTTTCAAATTACATATGCTAATACCAGGAACTTTGATTTTCTCCTGCTTGCTCCACTCATGCAGTGCTTAAGGTTTGTACATATACAAACAAACAAACAAACAAACAAACAAATAAATAAATAAATAAATAAATAAATAAATAAATAAATGTGGGTATACAAAGTTTGGTTGTGTAAAACGGCTCAAAATGAATAAATAAATCTGTGAACTTCCCTGAGACCTTCAGGTATAGAGCGGTATATAAATTCAATAAATAAAAAACACACGAAAGGGCACAGAAGATAAGGACCAAACATAGAACAATCAAATGAAACGAAATAATGGTGTGGGAGGAACAGAATGGTGTGATTAAACCAATGTACAGAAACCACACATTATCTATGTAGGCCACTTCCTGGTTCATGTGGAGATTGGGATAGATGAATCTATACATTTCAGTTTCTCTGTTTCTTGTTTTTTTTGCCCCCACACCCATAATGAAGACTCGAGAGACATTGCATTGCATAGAATAGCCATACTTATTAAATAGCAAACAAAAAGCTCTGCAAGAAAATTCAGTTACATTGTGAGGTAGAATTGGAATCAGCTGTTGGGGGAAATAAATAATTTGCTATCCGTATATTTGTAACATGCTATCTAAAAGTGCACCATGGGTGTAGCCAGGATTTTTGTTGGGAGGGGGCAGGACTTGGGGGGGCAGAACCGACGTGATTGGTCAGTTAGTTAAGCATTTCTATTGTTTTACTTGATCTAGGGGGCCAGCTTCCCTCCTGCCCCCCCCCGGCTACGCCCATGAAGAGCACGCTTGAAAACTCTGACTTTCATTTCCAATCAGGCTTGAGGGCCAGATACAAGCCTCCTGGCCTCCTTCTCAGGTCCTCAGGACTCTCCCTATACCATACACTCAGCTGATACAATGGTCTACTCCACAGGCCACACCTCTCATTGGTTCTGCTATTTCTCTTCCTCAGTCAGCTATGCTGTCCAATAGTGTATCTTTTAACTGTAATAATGCCTCTTGTTGTTGGATATTCTCTCTCTGTGTGAGAGAATCATTTGTTCCAGAAACAGAGAAAAATAGAGAAGTTTCAAGAAGCAGCAGAAGGCTGAGATTGTTTTGTCTATGACAGGACGTTTTCTGTGGGATCTTTTTCTTTGGACATGTGCAGTATGACAGGAAGAACTGATAACAATGGTTTTGTGTAACTTTTTGTAACTTGTTGTGAGTCTCTTGCTTGCTCCTTGCAGAGAGAGAGTCTTGGACTCTTGTTGGACTCTAAGCCTGCCTTGACCACGGTATCTTTGCTACCAATATTCTTTTGTGCCTGTCAAGTAAACATCTACCCTTGACTGAATCTTTAAGGCGTCCATGAGTGTTTATTGCCTACTTTGTGTACCTTCAACCCCAAAGATGCTTCCAAGGAAGCAGCTGCGTTGAGATGTAACTCTGCTGGGTATGGATACTGACACACACACCCGCAGCAAAAGTGATGCCAGACCAAATTCTTCTAAATCATCCATCAGAGGTTGATGGATCGATCCAACACTTGTTTCCATCATTGGAGAACGAAGAGGGTGTGTCTCTATGTGTAGAAACTTCTGACATTTGCATGGTTGGAATGTGGCCTTTGTTCCAGAACCATTCGCCCTTGATCTTGACCATCACTATTTCATTCTCATTTCTTTAAAAAACGAACTGACTCTTTGTGAGTCTGTAAGATATCTATGGATACAAACCCCTCTGAAAAAACAAACAAATTGAAACTAGAGTAGGACATGGAAAGGAAAGTCGTCCTCAGTGCCAAGTCATGGAAAAGGGTTTATTACAAGAGGATCTTCACCAGCAGAAGCCATGACAAGGCTAGAAGGGGAAATCTCGATGATGGAGGTGCCTTATTGGCTTCTGTACATTTGCCATCTATAATTCCAGATGCAGCTTCCTTGAATGTATTCTTAACATTTTGTGATAAAGCATCACAGTAACTCTTGGTAGTGCAACCTTTCATAGTGATTTTAATCGTTCCTGGAGATGAAAAGGAAAGATGGGGAGTAAGGGGGCCCACTATTCCCCAAAATTACCTCACACAAACAAGTTTGAATTGGCTCTCAACCTTACATTGGCCTGGCCAAACTAACCAAATAAAATAAAAATGGCAAAGCAAAAACGTGCATGTGTAGCCATGTCCATTAATTTCAATGATTCTACTCTAAGACTAGCCTTGTATATAATCCATTGATGGGGATGTTCCTATGAGTTGAAGTCATGTATTACAAAGAATAAATGTTTTTCTCCCAAGTGCCACTCTCATCTTCCCCAATATCTGTTCCAGATATTGTGGGATAATAATACTATTACAGTGGTACCTCGGATTAAATACTTAATTTGTTGCGGAGGTCTGTACTTAACCTGAAACTGTTCTTAACCTGAAGCACCACTGTGATGGGATGTTGAGCTGCTTGTGCGTTAAAGCTTAGTCCCTCAGAGCTTGGGCATGGTTCTCAAACTCTGCCTTAAGCGGAGCCCCCTTAAACATGACTCCCTCAATCGCTAGCAGAATCCGACAGTGGGCGTTTGCGGAATCTGCTCCAACATAAAAGTTCCTTAACGGAAACACGTCTTCGGGATTCTCGGCGAGACAGCTTCCGGCGAGGAGTGGGTGTACCTATGGGGGGTCCTGAGACTTCTCCACTGTTTTCACTGGCAGTCTCTCAGAGTCCTCCCTCCGACTCACTTTCTCTCTGAGCTCTTTCCCTCCCCCTGCTGGTACCTTCCTCTGCTGCTGAGTCTCTCTTAGCGTCTGAGAGCCCTTCCACCGCCTGCCTTTCCGATGGCAGTTCCCTGACAACCACTTTAGCTAATGGGGCCTTCCGCTGCCATGATTTCTGTTCTCAACCTGAAGCAAATTTCTTAACCTGAAGCACTATTTCTGGGTTAGAGGAGTCTGTAACCTGAAGCGTATGTATAACATATAATCAGCACCACCAGCCTGAACTCACCAGAGTCCCTGCACCTCTCAAGTGGGCACCATTGCCTTTATAGGAGAACAAGGGTGCATCATGAGTTCTAGCACCTCTTTTACTTGAAAAATAGCACTGATATGATGATGCAAAGTTGCTTAAACCTTCAGTTTTCCAAGCAACTTATAAGAAAGGTTTCTTAAAAGAAAAAAGGAAAACAACACGTTTGGAGGGTGGCAACAACATTTCTGTGGTGGCTCCCTAACTGTGGAATGCTCTCCCCAGAGCAGCTCACCTGGCACCATCACTACATGTATTTGGACAGTAGGCAAAAACATTCCTTTTTACCAGGCCTTTGGGTATTAAGTAATCTACAGCCTGCTAAAGCTTGGGCGGGGGGGGGGGGGGAGAGGGTGGGGACGACTGCTATTGCTCCAGATATTTTTTGATGATGATAATGCTGTTGTTGTTGATGATGATTATCCCCAAGCAAGCTTCATTTTGCGTAGCTGGATCATTCCAGTCTCACAAAGTGCCTCGGAGCTGCTGCCACTTCTGGGCGCCTCTGTTCACCTTTGGCACCCCGCTCCCAATGGAAAAGCATGCTCTGGACTGAGTGCCAGCAAGACTAAAATGGAACAGAATTTCCATTGCTCAGCCAATCCCTCCTCAAAATCCCAAGAACATAAATCAGAAATACCACTTTTGATGCTAAGATCCAGACATCGGTCCTCAGCTCCTGTACATTCTGCCACATCTGAAGAAGAGCATGGGCTTAACACAGAATAGCAGGCTTGGCATTTTTTCCCATTGACTGTGTTGTTTATTGGAGGCACTGGAAAAAAAGGCAAAGAGACAGTGTACACTCACGCATTCCCCTCTATCCTCTATCCTCTATCCAGGCAGGCAGGAGACGTTATCACAATTTAAGGACCACAGATCTCGCCAACCAAAAACATTCAAGGGAAATGTGGAATAGGACTGCTGTTGGGAGAGATGCTGTTGTACTTCAACCTTGGGTTCCCAGATGTTGTGGGAACAGAACTCCTATCTTCCCTGACTCTTGGTTGCTCTGACGAGGGAAGATAGGAGCTACAGTTCAGCAACATCTGGAGGCCATAAATCAGAGAGTGTTGATAGATCGAGAGGTCTGGAGGGCCACAGTAGGCTCCCAGACATAATGGTTCCCTCCACTGTGCTGCACAGTGGGAAATGACAATAGCTGTCAACTTACAGATTTGAAAATAAGGGGCCAGCAACATTGAAAATAAGGGACCAGCAGCCACAATAAGGGATTTTAGTCAACCAGCTGAAATACGAAGTTAAAAGGGACCAATAATTTTGGAGAGCAGCGCCGGTTTTTAGCCCTTTGTTTGCAGAGGTTGCTGCTCAAGACACCAGCTGATGAAACACTGCAATTAAATAACTACAAGCAGCAACCACTTTTCGCACAAAACGAAGTCCAAGCTACTAAGATGCTGCTTCAGTTCTGTATCTTTTCTCTTGTGCTCCATCTGCATTCTCCATTCCATCAGGCGGGGCGGGAGGAAGAGAGAGGGGAAAAATAGCGCCCGAAGTAAACCCACAGATCAGACCATCTATGCTAGTGTACCACTAGAAGAAGAAGAAGAAGAGTTTGGATTTGATATCCCGCCTTTCACTCCCCTTCAGGAGTCTCAAAGTGGCTAACAATCTCCTTTCCCTTCCTCCCCCACAACAAAAACGCTGTGAGGTGAGTGGGGCTGAGAGACCTCAAAGGAGTGTGACTGACCCAAGGTCACCCAGCAGCTGCATGTGGAGGAGCAGAGACGCGAACCCTGTTCCCCAGATTACAAGACTACCGCTTTTAACCACTACACCACACTGGCTCTCACTACAAATCTATGGATGTCCCTTAAATTTCCCTTGTAGCCCTTGGAAAACCTGCCCGCGCCTCCGCCTCCGCCTCCTCCTCCTCTCTCTGAACTGCTTTCTCTATGGTTGCCCTCGCTCTCCTCTCAAATCTCCTCAGCAATTCATAGGCCATGCCAGGCTGCTCATCTCATCCGGGTTCTTCGGCGGCACAGCCACAGTACAGCCTAGCAGGAGTGGGAGCGGCGGTGGCTGGCAGAGGGGAGGCCCCAGGCAGACGCTCAGTTCGGCAGCCACAAGGAGGATGGCGGCGGAAGGGCCCGAGGCTCCCGCCAGTCCTGGCAGGGAGGGGCTCCCAGGGGCTGAGGCTGGTAAGAGGAGGCCGGAGGGGGGTGGGCCGGGCAGCCAAGCAACACAGTTGGAGCCTCCCTCCTCCCTGGCTGGCAGGGAGGGAGGGAGAGGGAGGAGCTGCTTCATTTGAAACCCGGGAAATTTAAGGGACATCCATCAATAAGGGACAGCAGCGGGACACGGTGCTGGGATAAGGGACTGTCCCTCCAAATAAGGGATGCTTGACAGCTATGGAAATGACTGCTCTGTGATTCAGAACTCCACCATTGAAATCTATGGAACAACCTGACCTTTGGGGCATAGAATGAGGGGATGGAAGCAAAAATACACTCACATGGAACAGAAATGGATGAGCAGTTAGCACCCTTGCAGCAGACAGCCATTCCTCTCAAAGAAAGTATTTTGCCCAAATTTATGGAATATGGTCCCTGTCCGCAGGCCTTAGTGGATGAACAGCCTTTCACTATACTTTGAGTTGATATCTGATCTGTAGAGAATGAAAGAAAAAGATAAGCATTTAGGGCAGCCTTCACAACACGGTTCCCTCCTGGTGTTGCTGAGCTACAACTCCCACCAGCCCCAGAGAGCCCAATGAAGACTCAGAAATGACAGGGACTGGAGTCCAGCAACATCTGGAAGGACATTGGGGCTTGATCCCAGATTTAAGATAGCTCAGCTCCAGGGGGCAGAGCTTTCAGCTTGGAAAGCTAGATGCAGTGTGTTCCAAATGATTTTGACTATGATTCTCTGATCCCTATCAGCCCCAGTTAGCTGTCAGGCAGGCCAACTCCCCAGGGACACAAGTGCTCTAGACCCCACAACATTTTAATGGGGGGGAGCAGGGCACTCACAAAGTGCAGTGGCCATGTGCACATGCCCCCACCAGTCAGTTGATGAATCTAATGACTCCCAATAAGGCATCTTGATATGCCTTTTACAAGCCTCTGGCCTAGACTGCATTTGGTGGGCATCCTTCTCACTCACCTACTTTGCTTTCAGTAAGAGAGACAGCACAGGTGTCTTCATTGGCACTACAAGTCATCATCTTGCCACTGCAGTTGCTGCTTGTCGCTATGCAGGTTTCACACTCCAGTGAGTCACCTGTAGAAGAGAAGGTAAAAGGTTTCATAAGCAGAGCCCATGTGCAGGCGCCATTCTAAGTCATCCGCCTGTGAAAAGGGATGGATCCCACAGACATGGGTCAAGTCCAACACTGATACTGCTCTATGTAGTGTGACACTCACCAGCTTATTTTGGCGATATTTTGGTTTCCACCCCAGTCAGCCCTTCCAAAATCAATGCCTTGGATCTGGTTTACTTCCAGGTATCCCACTGCAGCACACATCACCCCAGAACATTACGGCTGCTTACCTGCAGTTAGAAGCATAGAGAAGAGAAGAAGTCCCAAGAGAACCGGCATGGTGTGTGAAAAGAAATGTGCAGCGGGAGTACATGCAAAAAGTTTGCTTCCTTTTTCCCCCAGCCTGGTGTCTGCAAAATAATAAATAAAAATCCAGATTGGAAACATGCACATTTTTTTAAAAAACCAACCAACCAACCAACCAACCAACCAACCAACCAACCAAACACACACATACACACCACCAAATTTCTCAGTACAGTGAGATGCTGGAATCTGGACACCATTGATACAAACCTTCCTTTCGCATGACTCTTCTGAGAAATTTATGGGATAACAGATGGATCTCATCTTAACACATATTATTAGCAGGGTTGGGAAGCTATTCTACCCCTGCCCCCACTGTTCAGCAAAAAACCTTATTCCAAACTTGATTATAAAGCAAAACGAGGAGGGATTCAGGGCTCAGAGGTTGTAAGGCTCACCTCATATTTAACCAGGATTGCACACACTCATGTAGAGCTGAGACATAGCTGTCAGGTGAGTGAATCATGGTGGGGTAGGATTACACTGCACACCAGTACAGCTTACAGATGCTTCTCAAGACTCTTCCCAGCAGGGGAAACCAACTGCTTTCTTCCAGGTGAGAAATACTGGAGAGAGGCTACATCTCTTTGTTTCTTCCTCCTGCCCAAAAAGCTACAATCTCTGAATTCCCTGTGAAGAGGGATTGACTGTTCAACCGAGTTGGAAACGGGAACCCTGGCAGGGCTCAGTACCCTACAGCTTCCATAATTATTTGGAGGAACCCCTAACTGTTCAAAGTGCTATCCTAGTGCCTTAAGTGGATGGTGTGAATGTGATCTAAGAGCTTGCAGGTCTCGAGCTCCATAATCGTTGGGAAATGTGACTTACCCTGAGTTGCGAAGAACTGAAGGGCGGGCGCTCCTCAATGAGAATGTTTTCTTCTGGCTGCTAAAACTCACTTCTGGCACCTTTGCTCCTGTATATGTGGGTTTACGAAGAAGGCGGCGGCAGCAGTAGCATGACGCAAGATATAGATTAGATTATCATATCACTTCTGCAAATTTGATTTCCACCATAACTGCACCATCTGCTTGCAACCGAAGTTAGATCCATTTAGACATGTGACCTTTGTTCACCATACTTGTGCTTCCTGAGTTTTCGTTTGGGGTGTGTCATCAAAGTTCTGTGGGTCAAAGCAGCTCAGACACAGCCCCATAATGGCACAGAAGATAAGGGCCAAGTATAAAACACTAAAATAGAAACAGAAAACAGTGTAGCCGTGTGGGGGCGGGGGGATAGAATGGAGTTCTTGGAACCAAAGGACAGAAATCAATTTTTTAAAAATATTGTTATAAGGTGTTTTTTGGTGGTGACAGATTCCCCAAAGTTCTTAAATGTATCAAATGCATGGAGATGTTGAAACTGGCAAAGTGCTAAAATACAGTTTTCTGGGACCAGGAAGCCATTTGGCAAAGGGGCCTAGTAAGAGACAGGGAGAGAAGTGATCCATGTAACTAGGGCTGTGTGCTGGAGAGCAACTTACTGATATTAATGGATATGGATCTATTAGTTATTACTGTATTTTAATATTTTGTTGGAAGCTGCCCCGAGTGGCTGGGGAAACCCAGCCAGATGAGTGGGGTATAAATAATAAATTATTATTATTATTATTATTATTACAACCCAAAACGTTGCATTCCCTTAGTATTCTGCAGGTGCATTCTCAGAGTTCAATTCAGAAGGCAAATATGTATGGAGGGTTGGAATCTGCACTGCTGCTCTCTTTCCCTGTAATAAATGTAACAAAATCCAAGGGGGGGGGGGATGCTGGAGATGATCACTGGATGTTGGAAGGTCTGAAGCAGAGACCCTATTCTGCACAAAGATTGGTGTTTAGAACTTTGCACCGCGAGTGTTCCAAATCATGGGGTGTGGAGGCCATGTCTATGGAACAATTCCTCCACTTAGAGACCTTCACCCCCCCCCACTGCTGATAAGGGGGAGATCATGTGATGCAGCAAAGGAGGCAAAGTCAGTCAGTGAGCACCAACCATACCTTCTTTCTCACAGATGAGAAGCAAAAGCCTGAACAGAGCTTCGGTATACAGAGGGGACACTGGAATTTGATTGCCTTTTTGTTAATTTATTGTTTCATTTGTCCTACAGCTTCATGGTGGATGTCAGCTGCCCTGGTGATCTCACTCAAGGAGGAAGAGTACATTTACCATTTATTCAATGTAGTTATTACTTTTTTAAAAAAGTATTAGAGTGACTTCAAAGATTTAAAATACGAAATTTTCGTAAGGTCTTCTTTCTTCTTCGGCAATCACTCGTTGCCAAGTAGGATTATCTTCTATGAATATGGTCTTAACGGAGTGTCCGTAAGTGGCCATGCAGGCCAAATCTGGATCCACACGTCCTTCCACGTAAGATCAGCTGGCACGGGAAACATGCATAATACTAACAGTGTTCAATGATAATATAGCAAGAACAAAATCTAGATCTGGATTTGGATCCAGTTCTAGACAGACAGACAGACACATATAAAACCTTCCCATGCTGCAAAAAGATGAAAACCAAAATCACATTAGAATCACATCATGTATGTCATCAGTAACTGTGCTGGACGCGAGCAGACTGCTCCTCTGTCAAGCTGAACAATGGTGAAGGAATATCACTCCAGCCCGCTCTTCTGCCATTGGGCCAAGAAAAGAGGGGGGCAGGGAGGATGCAATCCCTGTATGCCTTCTCCTATTATCTCTTCTTCTGTGTTGGAGCACAATTCAAAGTGTTTGTGATGCTTACCTTTAAAGCCCTAGCGAACTGGAGGCCTGGGTACAGTTCCTATACCAACCTGCCCAGCAACTGATGGAAAGAGGGAAATTTGTAGAACGTGGAGTTCCCCAAAGATAGGTATTGGGACCTGTGCTTTTTAACTTGTTCATAAACAACATGGAGTTAAGAGAGAGCAGTGAGGTGGCCAAGATTGCCAAGTGCTCCAAAAGGACTTCTCCAAACAGTAAAATGGCAAAAGATTCCTGCATTGCAGGGGGTTGGACTAGATGACCCTTGCAGCCCCTTCCAACTCTACAATTCTATGATTCTTTAATGGCAAATGAAATTCAGCGTAAACAAATGTAATGTGATGCACGATGGGGCAAGATATCTTAATTTCACAAATACTTTTAAGGGGTCTGAAGTGCCATCATTCAAATTTCAGATACAGTGGTACCTTGGGTTACAGACACTTCATGTTACAGATGCTTCAGGTTATAGACTCCACTAACCCAGAAATAGTCTCTTCATGTAGTAGACACGTAAATGGGTTCACATGTGCACCTTGTAAAAATAGTCCTCTATTTAAGTGGGCTGTCAGGTGGGCCCACCCATGAAGCAAGATGAGGTAACCACCTTGCGCAGCGGCAGCCCACAGCCGTCATCACCTATGGAGAAGTGGCACTGGCAGCAGTACCAGTTTCTGGAGAGATCTCGCAGGATGTCACCCACTGAGATTTTGGTGAGATCTCATGAGCTCTGTCTGGAAGCCGGCGCTGCTGGCAGTGGTTCGCAAGTGCTGCCATGCAACACAGGGAAGGGACACCTCAGCGGGAGAGTGGGGCAGCAGCAGGGAAGGGTGGTACATTTCCGTTTCACCTCAAGTGGCGAAACAGGACATGCCATTCCTGGCTAGAGAACAGCCACTCTGTTTGCAGAAGTCCTCTGTTTCATTGGCTATACAGGAAGAAGCCGTTGTTCCACAAACTTTTGCTGTTGGCCCTCAGAAGGTCAACATGAGGGAATGCATCCCTCAGGCTGAAAAGGTTTCCTGCTCCTCGGCCAACCGATCTTCACTACAGAACTTCATGATTTCTTTTAAAAAGATGATTTCTACTTCAGTAGAATTTCTTTCCAATTCAGTAGAACAACTAGGAATACATATCCCTCTGGAAAATGACAAATTGAAAGTAAAGAAGAACATTAAAAGGAAGGTCTTCCTCAGGAAGGTCATCACCAGAAGATCTTCACCAGCAGAAGCCATGACAGGGGAACTCATAATGATAGAGGTGCCTTATCTGCTGGTTCACATTTACCAACTACAGATCCAAAAATGTTGGCTGGGCCGAATTTTTTTTCTAAAGTAGCACAGTAAGACTTGGTAGTGCAGCCTCTTATGATGAAGTCAGACCATCCTGGAGCTGAAAAGCAAAGATGGGAGATCAGGGGTCCACTCTTCCCAGTAATCACCACCCCAAATAGGTTTATTTGTCTCCCAGCATTGCCATGGGTCAAGGTGACTAGTAAAATAAAGAAAAAGCAAAGCAAAAAAGAACAAAAGGACAACACACATTGTTAAATTATTATTATTGATTAGATTTTCCCCAACACTGGCAAAGAAGGCCTCCTCTGATAAGGACTAGCTTTGGATATAACCCATTGGTGGGGATATTGCTGCAACCACCCCAATGCATTGGCATATATTTAATGTCCTCTATTAGAAGGGCTATCAGAAGCAGCCCACTTTTTAAGGTGTCCTCTTTGAAGGCCTGTCAAGTCTACAATGTTCCTGATATGGCATTTGTCCATTACGATTCCCCATTTGTGGGGATGATGATAATGGGGCATTTTAGTTGCTTGCACCAGCAGCTCCTCAAGCTACTTACAAGATGTTCTAAAGCTTGAAAAATATTATGTTGTACCATAAAATGGAAAACAGCACCCATAAGAGCCTCAAACATTTTGCAACATACTAGGAATAAAACTACTGTACATCAGCTCAGTCCATCAAAAGTTTGGGGAAATGTAAGTTTTTACCTGGTGCCAAAAAGGTGCCACCAAAGGGACAGGGTAGACTTGTGACAGAGAGCATTTCTCAGTCAGAAAAGGCTCCTTTCCCCTATTGCCACCTCCAAGCTTCTCTCAGAGGTGTGACCTGGAGAAGGGCCTCAGAAGATCGCAGCTTTCAGCTAAGTTCCTGTCAGGAGAGGTGCTCAAGAAGTCATTGGGGTCCTAATTGTAATGGTGACACCCCGGTATCGGGTCCATGAGCCACCATTTTCATTTCCCACAATGCTGAAGCTGGCAATGACTGCAGGTAAAATCAATTATAATGCCAGGAGAAAGAACCACAAAATCAGTGGTAGGAGAGAAATTCATTTGGTCCACTTTTCATAATAGAGCCACCCAAACTGCTGCACCCAGACTTAGATTTCAGTTAGAATGTATCTCCCAGATGGATTGGGCCCTTCTCTGGATTTTGTAAGGTGATTTAAATGTGAGGAAAGCATGCACAAAATGTGCATACAAAATGTGCTTCTTACGGGTAAATTCATTGAAAAGCATGTGTTGTTTCCAAGTGAATTCTCTCAGAGTAGACTTTAGCCATACGCATTAATTTCAATTAGTCTATGCTATGCTCAGGGCCAGCCCACACATGGGGCAAGGTGAGGCAACCACCTCAGAGGGGCAATAATCCACAGAGGCATCAGATCCCCATGCAGATCTTTATTGCCCACTTATTCCTGATGTAGATCATCACTCGCATCTTATTCCTTGACCGGGAGGCAAATGCCATTCTGTGGTTCGTCTCAGGTGCCAAAATGTCTTGGGCCAGCCCTGGCTACCATTAACATCAGCTACAACTCTGCAAACCTTACACAAAGGGTGCACATTTCATGTAAAAAGTGAACCTGAAATGGATTTAAAATGCAGACAACTGTACAGAGCAGGATGGAACAGATCCCTCTGATGGAATGCCAGCAAGACTTAAAATGGGACAGAATTGGCTGCTAGGCCAATTACTTTTCAAAATCAGAAGAGCATATCAAATCAGAATTACCACTTTTGAGGATTCCATCCAGGCAGTAGTCCTCTGCCCCTGTACATTCTGCCAGCTCTGAAGAGCAGGGGCCCATTAGAGACAAGCAGGCTGGGCATTTTTTACCATTGGCCGTGTTGTTTATTGGGGGCACTGAAAAAAGCAAAGACGCAGTATAAGAAAAGGGGAAGAATTGTACTCGTACGCACACTGTGGCACAACCTGGCCCCTGGGGCACAGAGCAGGAAAAGAGGATGGGAGCAAAACTATACCTACCTTGAGGAGAAACAGATGCACAGTCATTCCCCTCACAGCAGACAGCCTTTCCTCTGGCAATAAACATCTTGCCCAAATTCAGATAAAATGGTGCGAGTCCGCAGGCATGAGTGGATAGACATCCTTTTATTATTTCCTGACTTGTTACTTCAGCTGCAGAGAAGGCATAAGGTAAGTACTTAAGCCAGGCTTCCACAACATGGGGTTGGCTGGGCTACCAACTCCCATCAGCCCTAGCGAGCACAGTGAAGGGTAAGAAACATCTGGAAGTTATGATGGGGTGGAAAGTTCACAAGCTATGAAGGACTTGCTCACACATTTATTGACTGCTGCACAAATTATTATAGCTAGGAAGTGGAAGGGGCAAGCAGAAGATAAAACAGAAGAATGTTATAAAGAGGTGTGAGGTATAGCTATTAATGATAAATTAACATGTATCATTATGGGACGCAGGTGGCGCTGTGGGTTAAAGCCTCAGCGCCTAGGACTTGCCGATCGAAAGGTCAGCGGTTCGAATCCCTGCGGCGGGGTGCGCTCCCGCTGCTCGGTCCCAGCGCCTGCCAACCTAGCAGTTCGAAAGCACCTCCGGGTGCAAGTAGATAAATAGGGACCGCTTACCAGCGGGAAGGTAAACGGCGTTTCCGTGTGCGGCTCTGGCTCGCCAGAGCAGCGATGTCACGCTGGCCACGTGACCCGGAAGTGTCTTCGGACAGCGCTGGCCCCTGGCCTCTTAAGTGAGATGGGCGCACAACCCCAGAGTCTGTCAAGACTGGCCCGTACGGGCAGGGGTACCTTTACCTTTACCTTTAACATGTATCATTGAGGAAAGATGCGGAATATGCAGGAGAAATGATTTTGAGGAGATACGGAAAGGGGTCAAACCATCACAAGAGGTGTTGAAATTTTGGGAGGCTGGATAGTTATAATGGAATGGTCTCGGTGGTGGAGTGCACATTTTTATTTTTATTCATTTATTATCATTACTCTGCCAAAAGAAAAAAAATCTGTTACATAAAAAAGAAACATCTGGAAGGTTACCAATCCCTCACCTCAGAGTTAAGGTACCTCAGGTAGCAAGAGGCTGGGAAATATAGCTTTCTGCGTGGAAACCTAGAGGCAGTGTGCTTGTGATGTTTTAAACCCGGCATATCCAACAGGTTGATTGTGATCTGTGAGTAGATCACAGTCTCTTGGTAGTTGGACATGCCTGCTTTAGACTATAATCTCCATCATCACAAGTCAGCGTTGCCAATGGTGGAGGATAATGGGAGTTGTAGTCCAGTGCATGTGGAGTCTAAGCAGTCACTACTTCAGGTAAATGGATGGATGGCCTGACTCTCAATAAGGCATCTTGATAGACCTTTTGCAAGAGGTAGAGGTCCTTCTCACTCACCTACTGTAGCTTCCACAAAAGCGACAGAGCAGGTCTCTTCATGAGCACTACAACGCTCCATAGTGCCATTACAGTTGCCATCTAACCCTAGGCAGGTTTCACACTCTTGTGGAGTCACTTGTGGATGGGAAGACAAAAGATTTCTTTAGAAGGGTCCATGCACAGACATCTCTCTACGTTACCTGTCCACTGGATCCCAGAAAAGTTGGTCAAGTGCAACACCGTTCTATGCCTTCCCCAATGCAATGCAACGTTCAACAAGAATGAAGGAGATACAGTGGTTTCCAATCCCAGTCAACTCTTCCAAAATTTCCAACTTGGATCATCCACTACCCCTAGAAGATTACTACTGCTTACCTGGA
This sequence comes from Podarcis gaigeae, assembly GCF_964106915.1. Taxonomy (NCBI): domain Eukaryota; kingdom Metazoa; phylum Chordata; class Lepidosauria; order Squamata; family Lacertidae; genus Podarcis; species Podarcis gaigeae. Next base: position 75,435,492 of record NC_139684.1, read on the forward strand.
GTTAGATAGTACAACCCGTGCAGCACGATGGCGAGAAATATTCACACAGTTGTTCAAGAATAATTTTACATCATTTATCAAATATGTGAGAAAGAGACAATTACTTGCAAAGTGCCATGAAAACTTCCAAACTACATAAAATAAAGTGAACTTGCAATATCTGATTTCACTAGATTCTTACAAATTCTTGACTCAGTTTTTCATTTTTCATAAATTCAAGAAAATTCAAGAAAAAAGTGAGTTCAATGTTGTTCCTGGTGGCTTTAAGGTGCAGATGAACCAGCATATGGAGTTATAAAGAAGACAGGGTGCCGCCCAGAGTGGCTGGGGAAACTCAGCCAGATGGGCGGGGTATAAATAACAAATTATTATTATTAATTATTATTATTATTATTATTATTATTATTATTATTATTATTATTATTATTCTATCCCCGTTTATCCGTAGCAGTCCATACAGTTGAGAGGCTGCTGTTTCGCCCCTGGTGTGGCCAATTTTTTGGGATTGGCGGATAGCACACTCCCTGAGCACAGTTTTCTGGGGTTCTTCGGTTGTCTCGTGCCATTGATGCATCTACCAGTGCTGAATATCGTTGAAGAGACAATTTCTTGGCTTAAGCATAAAAGACTGAATAGCTTACTCCCAAGCATCCCACTGCAACACACACCGGTGCTAGAAGATTACGACTGCTTACCTGGGGTTAGAAGCGCAGAGAAGAGAAGTCCCAAGGGAACCAGCATGGCACTGGGGAAGAAGTGCGCAGTGGGAATGAGCTCAAAAAGTTTCAGGTTTTTTGTGAAGCAGTTATTTTAGCCTGCTGTTTGCAATAAATAAATAAATCACGAGAGGAAGCATGTATGATTTTTTTTTATAAAAAAACAAATCTCTCAGTACAATGAGATGTCTGTCACTTCCTGCTGGGGTCTGGGCTCCATCAACACAAATTCCCCTCCCCTCTGAGTTGGCACAGGGATCTTGTGTGGGGATGAGCCAAACACATATTGCGGGTGTTGGAAAGCTCCCTGCCCATCTCAGGAAAAAGCTTGTTTTATCCCAGACTTATTTATAAGCCAAAACAAGGAGGGAAGGGTTAAAAATCAAGACAGAGAGACTATAGGACTCGCCTCCTGTTTATTCGGGATCCCCCACCCCCATGTAGAACTGCGTCGTGTTTGTTCCTTGGGGTGTGCTACTTTCCTAGAACTCCACCAACCCATCAACACCAACCCAACCCATCTCTTTGCTCTGCCCATAAAACTACACTTCTCAGAAACCAGTGTGAAGAGGGTCGGATTGTTCAACCACCTTGGCAATTAGAGCTCTCGTGTAGGAATAGGGTTTTCCCAACAACTTCCAGCACGCTTAATAAGGAGTCTTTGGGGGACCCAAGACTGCTTAAAGGGGCATCACAGTGCTTTAGATGGATGATGTGGATGCAACCTGAATGTGCTCAGGTCTGGTATTCCAAAATGGATGGCATATGTGACTTACCACAAGGACTGCAAACTGGGTGGTTATGTCCTCTCCTGGTTACCAAATTTCACTTGTGAAGCATTTGCTCAAGCATGCCCAGGCTTAAATAGAAGACGACGACTTTAGCATGACGCAGAAGAAAGATTAGCTTATCATTTATATCAATACCAATTTGATTTCCCCCGTTCTCTCACCACCCAAGTCTGAACAAAGAACAAGTTAGATATTTCACAATTCTGTCTCCTGACTCTGATTTTGGGTGCGCTAGCAAAGCATCATTGTGCACAGCGGCTGAAACACTGTAGCAATTCAATGGCACAGAAGATAAGGACCAAACATAAAACAGCTACATAAATGTTTAAATTTTTACTTTGGTTTAAAAAAAAAATCTTGCACATGAAGGAAGACCCGAGTTAGAGAAGGCCTTGGAGCCAATTTTTGCTCTCTCAGCCCTACAGTCACTGGCTCAGATAACACACACCAAAGATATACTACAGCATTTGGTTGTAGGACCCTGCTTGCTACGCTTTTCTTTCTTATATACTAGCACATCAGCACAGACATACCACACCATTGTTCTGCATAGTAAGGTCACTTGGATTCGCCATCACTTATCAAAATCCATGTCCTTTCGTTCTGCAATTGAATGAATAAAGGGACAAGGGTGGCGCTATGGTCTAAACCACTGAGCATCTTGGGCTTGCTGATAAGAAGATCAGCAATTCAAATCCCCACAGCGGGGTGAGCCCCTGTTTCTCTGTTCCAGCTCCTGCCAACCTAGCAGTTTGAAAGCACGGCAAGCAGTTTGAAACATGCGGCGGGAAAGTAAACTGTGTTTCTGTGCGCTCTGGTTTCCATCACGGTGTCCCATTGGGCCAGAAGCAGTTTAGTCATGCTGGTCACATGACCCAGAAAGCTGTCTGTGGACAAATGCTGGCTCCCTTGGTCTGAAAGTGAGATGAGAGCCACAACCCCATAGTCTCCTTTGACTGGACTTAACTGTCCTTTACCTTTTTTACCCAGTGCTTTTCCCACCCTAAAAAAATATTTTGGGGTACTCTCATTTTGACTCAAGAAAACCACCATTTTATAGTTCAATTTGGGGAAAATAAATACAGCAAATGGACAAAAGTACAAAGATTCACAAAATGTTTAGGGGTATGCGCACCCATGCATCCCCCCAGAAAAAGCACTGTTTCTACCTAATTTAATAATCCCACAAACAACTAAATTCTCATTTTCTTCTGCAACTTTGTTCAAGGCACATTCTTCAGAGAGTGATTACTATTTTCTTCCCCATTCCACACACACACACACATACACAGACAGAGAGACAACATGTCTGGAACTTTCTGGACTGGAATTACCTCAAAAAGTTACCAGCAAAGAGAAAGAATTCAAGATGGTATATAGAAAGAAGTTTTTGGTGTCTGCTTCTGCAAGAGAAAATCTCATTTACTACCTATGTTTACTAGTGGAATGCAATGGGTTGCATCTAACATTAGACCTATTCAAACTAAATCCACTGAAATTAATGGTAATATTAATTTCAACGGTTCTACTCCGAGTAGAATGTGGTGGACTTCAACCCAAAATGTTGGAATCGCTTATTATTCTGTAGGTGCCTGTTCAGAATCTAAGTCAGAAGGCAAATATATGCAAAAGAGGGGAATTCCTACTATAATAATCTTTCCTTCCCTGTCAACAACCAAACAAAAGCCAATGAAAAAAATGATGGAGACATTCACTGGACTTTGGAAGGTCTGAAGGGCAGATCCTGTTCTCCACAAGGACATTCCTGATATCATTTAGAACTTTGCACAGTGAGGGCTCCAAATCATGTGTGGTGGGGCCTATGTCTATAGAACACGCCTTCTGCTTAGAGACCTTCACCCCGGTGTTGATAAGGTGGAGTTGAGCCAATTATGATGCAGCAAAGGAGGCACAGCCAGTGAGCACCAATCGCACTTCCTGCTTCACGGAGGAGAGGCAAACGCCTGAACACCTGTCATGCTGTTGCAGTTTGATAGCTTTATTGTGCATTTCCTAATTTGTTTGTACTATTAATTCCTGATAGGTTTCAGCGGCCCCGATAACCTCACTCAAGGAGGAAGGGTGCATTCATCATGGGTTTATGTAGTCAGCACATTTTTTACAAGAGTCTCAGAATAATATGATTCAGCATAGTCCATGCAGTGATCAGATAGTTTTTTAATAGGCATTTGATAAGTTCCATAATGAATGAATAACGCGTCAGGGCTGCATGGTGGACACACTGGCAGAAGCACAGGTGTTTCTGCACAGCCCCAATCTCACCATCACCCAACCTGGCCATAGCCCCATCTAGGTGAACCCACTGGTGGAGGAACGGGGGTGGGGCAGGTGGGGTGCACTGCCTCCAGCACCATCGGGAAAGGGGGTACCATCACAGCTGTCAGGGGCTCAGGAGCAGAAGCACAGGGAAGGGAGGAAATGGAGAGCGAAGAGGAAGAATCTGAGGGCAGCGTAGGAGAAGATGACAGTGGCCCGAGAGATTCCATGAGCCTCTCCAGCGAATCGGAAGATTCACAGAAGGGGGCGCCGGTGTCCAGGGCAAGGGGGGTCCCAAGGGGGACACTCCAGAAGCAAGGGGCCAGTGGGGACTCCCAGAGCAGCAGTTGGAGATCAGGACCAGCTTCCCCACCAGAGCATACTGGGGGGGAAGAGTCCCAGGTATCGGGGCCAGCGTATCCCCCACCAGGGAGAGAAGATGAGTCAGGGCTGACCACGCCTCCATCGGAGAGTCAGGCAACGGAGGGGAGGTCAGGTCCAGCCAGCATCCTGGAAGAGGGAAGCAGTGATAGAAGCAGTGTAACGGTCAGGAAGAAGGTCACTGGGTTGGCGCGAGAGCCAAGTTCAAATGTACAGGCGCGCGGGACAGCAGAGAACGAGGACTGGGAACCAGGTCCTAAAGCCCGCCGGAGGCAGGGGGAGGAGTCAGGCGACTCAGCGTCAGAAGAGTCCAGAAAGGGGAATGCCTCAGCGGGCAGGAGGACCCAGAGGAGGAGAGAGCAGAGGAAGAGGTGGAGCAGGGCTAGAATCTTAAACTGGTGTCAGGGGGGAGGAGATTCAGACGGAACTTCGGCGGTCTAGGGTTTAAGACGTAGAGCTGCGCGCTACGGCTTTGAAATGGAAACTGAACTTCAATAAAGACTTTTGTATATAACGACGACCTGGCGTTGGTCCTCTGTGAGCTGGGACCTTGGGACAGCTCTGACAACAGCCATCTCCCCAGACACACGCTGTGCAACAGCCACCGCGCCGGGCGCCATGCCCCTGGATTCATGACATGCCCCTACGGGTGACGTACCACGCCCCTGTGTGTGGCATGACAAACCTATGTGAGCAATGTGCCACTCACCCGGGACGTGTGCCATGCCCCCGTCTGCTCTCCGCCCCCAGTGCCGGAGCATGCAGCTTCGCCACTGGGTGAACCTGAGAGGGTATCAAGGCAGCTCTGTCCCATCACAACAGCCTCTACTGCTCTGCTATACCTCCCCCCCCCCATGACTAGCTCTGTATTTTCAGCTGTCAGGAGGAGGGCAACAGCAGCAGGAGCAACAGCAAGCGGGAGAAGTCACTCTAAGAAAGGGGGTCAACTGCAGGCATCATGCCCAAGGCCCTGAAACCAAAGCCAGCTTGCGCCTAATGCTTCTCCAAACACCCAGGCGATTGGCTCACCAGAGAGAGGGCATCACAATAGAGGGCATCACATCAGAATAGGAGTTCATGCTCATCAGCTGACATCTTTTTTCAACAGAAGCTTAGGAGTGACAGCCACTACTGGCATGCGGATGCTAAAGCACACCTGCTGAGGACTTCCGCTGCCTCTGGCCCCATGTGCCATTTGGCCAAGCTCAGCCCCCTCGGCTGCCACCACTTCTCAGGGTTGTGTGTGCCTGCTTATCTCGCTTGAGATTTGTAGAGGGGCTCATCCTTCCGTCGGCTTCCTTAGTGCTCACCTGAATGATGCTCGCATACATAGTCCTTCCCATGCCCAGCAATGGAGAAAGGAGGAGCTAAATATCCGTGCACTTTGGACATGGTAAAAATAAACCTTCTTTATTTATTTATACCCCACCTTTCCCCCTAATGGGACTCAAGGCTGAACACAGCACCAGGACCGGATTTAGGTTTGATGAGGCCCGAAACTACTGAAGGTAATGGGGCGCTTTATATGTCCAGCTGTCCTTTGTCAACAACAAATTGTCGCTGTTTTGTGTGTGTTGAATATATGCTATATGGTAATTTATAAAGCCATTTGCACATAACAAAATATGTATTTTATCAAAGTAATTGTTGAACTGAAATACAATTAAGAAGAAGTATATTAATAGTGAAATACAATAGTGAATAATACATCTAGAGTCCCCCCCCCTTTAAGTTTTTGGAGGGGCTCCAAGAGAGTGGGGTTCGTAAGCTATAGCATGTTTAGCTTATATGTAAATCTGGCACTGCACAGCACACTTCTTGAAGGAAAAGATGGGGAGGCAAAGAGGTTGGAGGGGATGAAATGAGGGGGCAACGCCAGTATATGTGTATTGTGTGTGTCATTTGCATCAGAAACAACAAAAGAATGTAGTGGACGCTTACTGCTCAGTTCCATGTTAATTGCTTTCAGAAAAAATATCCATTTGCAATCCTATCAACCCAGAAATGGTGGGAGTAAATTTACGAAATTTGAGGCGGTATACAGCTATATGATTCTTCCCAACTGTTTTAATGGGTAAACAGAAGCATGGAGAAGTGGTGTTGTTCTCAAATGAGGGCTATCATTGTGCCACACCACAACGACTGGCATGAATGGAATTTAGCATGACATGGCTGTTCATTGGTTAAAAAGACTAACCAATTCATTATGGCATAATTTAAGGCACCAGTGGAGGGGTGGTCCACTGTGGTGGGCTGTAGTCATCAGGTGCTGGTAATTTCAAGTACATGTACCTCCTTTAATCATAGACAGAAGTAGAATATTTGTTGAGAGGGTGGCAACAACCACTCAATCTGAGAACCTGGCTGCAATATCAGCCCAGCTCTAGGTCAAAGTAAGTCAGACTGAATTTTGAGTCCATGGCTTCCGTTTCTCCATATCTACTCCCTCCCCACTAAATCGCAGAGGCAGCCAAAGCGATATATCGCTGGCATGCATCTCTGTGTACCTTGCCTTTACTCCTTGAAAGGTGAGCCATGCCTGACCTCTCTTGCAGCACTGCAATCCCACAAGCTCCCAGAGACTCACCTAGGGAACTGGGCTTCTCTGATGCATGTTTTTGCCCTCTGCTGGTTTCATGCAGGAATGCTACTGTTCCTGACAAGGAAAGGTAAGAGCAGGTGGAAGCTGGTGTTATAAGAATCATAGAATTGTAGCATTCGAAGGGACCACGGGGATCATCTAGTCTAGCTCTCTGAAATGCAGGGATCTTTTGCCCAAGGTGGGGCTCAAAACCATGACCCTGAGATCATGAGTCTCATGCTGTGACAACAGAGCTATCTCTAAATCATGCATCATTCAGGGATTCAGATTAATGCATATTCACATTCTGAAAGCTTCCTTGTGCTAAACAAAATGTGTTCCAAATCTGAAGGCAAGGCTACTGACGGCTACTTAGCCATGATGGCTATATTTGACTTTTTCTTTGATTTTTTTAAAAAGCTATTTTCTGCTTCAAATGAGAATATCCTAAAACCTCAAGAACAAGGTCCTTCCTCATTTTTATAAATAAATAAATAAATAAATGATCCTACCCCCCCACCCAACATCAATAATTATTGTTACTTATCGCAGGAATTGTGAACTAAATTACCTCAACTGGCCTTTTTAAAATTATCTGTGTGTCTGATTTTCATTCATTTGCATTAGCTGCATCATTTTCTTTTTTATTTCTTTAGATTTCTATGTAATTGAATTATATGTTCTTGATTAAATAAGTCAAAAGAAATATATACAACTCCTAAACCAATGGTGGGTAACCAGCAGCACATGGACTTTCTAATTAGGTTTAGCAGGACTCTCCATTGGCCTATGAGGTCATCTTCACCTGCCCCATATAGCTCATCAGCTGTAGGGTAGGTAAAGATGCAGCAAAGAGGGCTGCTGAAGAGCGATTTCCTTTGACAGTGTTGCACGACAACATAATGATGGCAGATGACTGACAGGTAGACAGCCTCACCGCCTGTCAAAATTGTTTCATGGGCAGTGGGGAAGGTAAGGATCTGGCCCACTGGCAAGATCCAGTTCTCCATCCCTGTCCAACATGACACAAAAGGTGCTGGCTAGGGCTGATGGGAATTGTAGCCTAAAACTACAATTGGTAGGTTGGTGACTTGTGCTTGTATCAGGTAGACAATTGTGAGAATGGAATGCCTTTCTTCCAGCTCTAACTTGGGTTTTCACTTACAGCAGCCTTTCTCAAAGTTGGTTCCCCAGATCTTGTTGGATTACAACTCCCATCATTCCTGACCACTGGTCCTGGGAGCTAGGGATGATGGGAGTTTGAGAAAGGTTTACTTACAGCAGGGGGGGGGCACAAGTTTGAGAAAGGTTTACTTACAGCAAGGATGGGGAGCCCAGGACTCTCCTGGTGTTTTTTAGACTCCAACTCCCATCAGTCTCAGTAAGCACAAGGAATAGTCAGGAATGTTGGGAGTTGGAGTCCTCTACCACCCACCCATCCAATGTGTATTGTGTTGGCTCTTAGGGTTAAAATATGCCCTCCAGGGGTCCTGGCCACAGTGAATATGCCGTTTGTCTGCTTTTACTTGCTCCTGCTTTAGGGGGATGTCTGCCATGTGAGTCATGTTCAGCTGCTGGGGACAGTTGTAGAGGCAGTAAGATCATTTGCCCTGGTGGGCTCATCAAATGTGGCACAGCACGAACCGTGAACACAACAGGTGAGTTTCATAAGGTGTCACACATCTACAGGTTCCAGCAAATAGGGTGGATGGCAGGAATGAGGCAAGGCTATAGTTTTCTTTTCCATGGACTGGGTGGTCTTACTGACCAGGCCCAAGCAGATTTACTCAGAAGTCAGCCATATTGAGTTTACCGAGGCCACATGAACACCATACATGCTATGATAACTGCTTTAAACTGTCAGTTTTCCTCCAAGAATTCTGGGAGCTTTGAGTTTGTCAAAAGGGGCTGAGAGTGTTGTTAGGAGTCTCCTATTCCCTTCACAAAGCTACAATTTCCAGAGTGGTTTAACAGTCAAACCTTCTTCATAGGTAACTTTGGGAATTGTAGCTCTGTGAAGGGAAAGGGTGTGTTTGTCTCCCGACAGCTCTCAGCCTTAACATACTACAGCTCCCAGAATTCTTTGACTGTTCAGAGTTTTTTCATAGTTCTTTACATGTATGGGGTGAATGGGACTTGGGTCAATGTCCACACCATACATTAAAAGCACCATGATACCACTTTCAGTCGTCCTGGTTTCTCTCAAAGAATCCTGAGAACTCTTGCTGATTGAGGGCGCTGAGGGGGTGCTTATGTTGGAGTTTGGTAAATATATTACAGCAGTATGCAGAAAGAAATAGGCTGGTAAGACTGCTGGTTGAACAGATAAAGAAAACATAAGGCTTATTACTCATGGCAACCAAAGACATTGAGTTAAGATTTTACCTGTTGCCAAGATGGAGCCAAGAAGTTAACACCAGCACATGGAAACTCACAATGAATGAACTTGGAGAAGGGTAGGAAGCAAGTAAAGACTGGAAGGAAGGGATCTCTTTTACCAGAAAGCAGTTACTAAAAGAGAATGAATCAGGGAGGAGGAAGACCAGACTGCCTTTCTGTCTGCCACCCCCAACTGGATCAAGTTACTTGTTGCAGCCATTGTTGCCTTACTCTCAACAGTTTGTGGTCTTACATTCCTCTCACAGAGCTGCAATTCTCAGAGTGGTTTAACAATCAATCTCTCTTCCCAGGACGCTCTGAGACATGTAGTTCTGTGGTGGGGATAGGGGTCTCTCAACAATTCCCAGCACCCTTTAACAAACTACAGTTCCCAGGATTCTGTGGTGGAAGCCATGGCTTTGAAGGTATATCCCAAAATGTAGCATACATCTTCTTTCCAGGTCAGTATAATTTGGATTACAGGGCTAATCATTTACGCCAGGGACCTCTCTTCTGATTAAAACTTTCTCTTCCTTGATCCCAACAGGACCAAGGACTATTCACAAGTTTTGCTTTCTCCCCAGCGACTGCATCTACAAAGGCCCTTCCACATTTAATGTGGGCAAGTCAGGAATTGTATCAAGCAGGCTTTTCTGCTGCAACGAGGATGAGTGCAATCATTACTTTCCTGATGGTAAGTCACTGATGTATCCCTTTGTCTTTGCCCATTTTATCATTCCACATTCTACGGTGTCATTTTTTTAAAAAAAACCACCAGCGTCCTACTTGTTTTGGGGAAGAGTGATTTGCAAAATGGATGTCGGTTCTATCACCGAGCCACTTCCTTACTTGTGTGTGTTTGCTTTAACAAGGCCCAGAGAGCACTGTTGAAGAGCTGGTCACTGAATCATAGGACCATAGGAAGGTGTCTTCTGCTGAGTCGGACCATACTCAACTGTCTAAAATATTGCCCACCCAACTCAATATTGTCTAAAATGACTGGCATTGCAGGGGGTTGGACTAGATGATCCTCGGGGTACCTTCCAGCTCTATAGTTCTATGATTCTATGAATCAGGTGTCTGGATAGACTTTCCAAATGCAGGAAAGTTTTGAGCAGGCATCAAGAGCAAAATATCGAGGGCCTCTTCCTGAATGCCGAAAGGCAGGGATTTCCAAAGTGCAGGTGTTTTTCCCAAATGCAAATAGATATTATATGGCAATTGTAAAAGTGCAAGTTTTGCATATCAAAGTGCTCTGATAGGTACATCAGCATTTTCCCGACTGAATTCTCCAATACTATGAGAATATCAAGGCAAAGCAACCAAAGGCTGTTGTATTGTGACAACTTAGTGGACTTAGAGAAAACCTGGCTTCCACTTACTAGCCACTCAGCTCTATGGGAGAAGGTGGATTTCTGATTTCCACCCTTGTGTTTAGAGCTCTCTTCTTCCTTCCTCCCAAATCTGGATTGTCTTTTCTTTCTCCCAGTCCCACCCATAAGCACTACATTCAATGGAATAACGTGCCCAGCCTGCTTTGGTCTGGAGAACTATACATGCAACGAAGAAGTGATTGCCAAATGTACTGGAGACCAGGACTATTGCCTTGACATGTTTGGGACTGCAAGGACAGGCAAGTAACCACATAAATGGCTCTGCTGGATTGGACTGGAGACCCAGCCATTCCAGAATTCACAGAGGTGAACCAGATGCCTACAGGAAGCCTACAAGGGGTGCATGAGTACAATAGCTCTGTCCCACTTGTGCTCCGCAGTAGCTGATATTCAGTTACAGAAGTTAATAGAGATATCATGACTAGCAGCCATTGACAGCCACATCCTCCTGTCCAAACCCCCTTTTAAAGCTCTCCAAGTTAGCAACCATCAGCACATCTTGTTCAGCTTCATAGTTCAGTTTAGGGACTGTATGACAAAGTACTCCCTTATGCTGCCCTGAACTTCTCATCATCCAACTTCATTGGAACACATACACAAACATGCATACTGGTTTTCAGTGGATTTACTCTGAGTATGGCTTACTCTAATCTAACTATGTAAAGTACACACACACACACACACACACACACACACACACACACACTTTCTCGAATATATATATTTGTATAAGACTGTTGTCAAGGTGTAATTCACATGACCGCAGACAGATGGCACTAACCCTGTGAATGACACCATGATGACAGTTAGGAGGAGGCAATGGCAAGGATTGGAGGAGGAAAGGAGGCTCAAAGCTGAGGCAGAGGAGGAAGGATGGATAGCAAGATGATGATGAGGTTGAGGAGGGGAGACAACAACAAAAGGATTTTTTTTCATTCTGGGAAAACCTGACTTCCTATGACAGCATGGGAAAAACCTGTTAACATATGTCTCCCACTGGGATTCATTTTTCTAGAATATGAATTAGAGTAAACCTACTGTATAGAATTTTGCTTTTCATGAGATAATTGACCCAAGAGAATCTTGTTCCATTTCCCCCAGTCTTTTTAATTTTTTAAAAAGTCTAATTTGCAAAATAGTGCGATGATGAAGTACAGTCATCACACCATATCATCCTTTTATGCGTGCACTATGATTTCATAACTTCCAAAGAATGAAGGGGGATGTGCTGGTCCCGGGGGGAAGGTACCGTTACCATAGTCCGAGTTCACAAGATGAGAGGCGAGGTCCGAAACAGGGAGCCGGGCGGGGAACAGGAACGCTGGAAGGTCAGAAGCAGGAGGCCGGGCAGGGAACAGGAACGCTGGAAGGTCAGGAGCAGGAGGCCAGGCAAGGAACAGGAACACTGGAAGGTCAGGAGCAGGAGGCCGGGCAGGGAACAGGAACGCTGGAAGGTCTGAAGCCAACAACGACGTTGCTCCCGCAACCTGGGACCGGGCTGACTGACCTTTATCTTCTTCTAAGGCCAGGGGCGGTCCCGGCCCCCTGGAGCCCCGCCTCCTCTGGCCTTAAGGCGAGCACTCCTCCTGGGAGCAACCAGTTCCCTTCGCCTCTCTGCCCTAAGCCTCTGCAGTTCAGGAGAGGCCGAAGGGTTACTGGGCCCCGGAGGAGGCTCACCTGTAGACACTGAGTCCTCAAGCACCTCTGGGGCCAGAATGGTTTCACCTGGTGCCTGCTCCTGAGGATCTGACACAGGTGCAGGCTCCTCAGAATCTAGGCCTTGCCCCAGTTCAGCCGGCCCTGGAGGCGGGGACTCCTGTGCAGGCTGGGATTCCTCTGGTTCAGCCTCTGAATCGGAATCCCAGGCCATCACAGGGGAAAATTAGAAGCTTCCATATAAAAATTAGCAGTTAAGTTTCCCTCTCAGAAAAATTCTGAAACTCCCGAATCCAACCTGATTCCTCCCTTTTTCTCCAAGTTGCCTTGGAAACAACAACAACAACTATTTATACCTTGCCCACCTGGCTGGGTTTCCCTAGCCACCATTTCAGAAATATGGAACTGCAAAATCTGGAAACCAGTTAAGATGGATTCGATTTCCAGCCTAAATTCTGACTGTCCTTTCCTTCTATTCCCTCTGCAGGACCACCAGTGGCTATCAAGGGCTGTGTAAACAAGGTTGTCTGTGATGATTTTAAAAAAGGGATGGTATTTTTTGCTGGGGTTCATGTACATGGAGAAGGTACTTGCCTTCCCATGAAGACCATTTCTGGAAAGGCTGACTGCACTCCAGAGTTGTTTGCACTTTCTCTCCCAGTTCTTGCTTGCCTTCTTCATGTGAAGATCCTTCCTTGATTTTCTTCTGGCACGAAGACCAAGAGATCCTGCCTGAGCCCTTCCTCCTTGCTTACTTGCTTTGTGGCCCTTAGTGGCCCTTTATAGGCCTTGGGCTTTACAGTGAATGAAGAGCTCAAATTGCCCAAGATACACTAGTGTCTATTTTTTTATGTTCCGCCATGACCTCCAGCAGTATCAGAGCATGGTGGCACTCAAGTGATGTCATCAAGCAGCGACCAGCTGATAATACTTGTAGGTGACAAATAAAATACATCAGCTGTAGCTGAAGAGTATTGGTACTGAAATCTTGCTTCTGGATGATGATGATGAGTGCTGTCTATTATGGGCTAACAGACTGGGTGGGTACGCTGGGTGCAGCCAGCATTGCTTATCCTGTTTTAGATCAGATTTTAGGCCAAGCACTGCTTCACGCAGCAGATCATTAATCTATGGAACTCACTTCCACAGGAAAAAACCAATGGCTTTAAAAGAGGATTAAACAAATTAATGGAGGAGAGGGCTATTGATGGCTACTAGCCATGATGGCTTTGCTCTTCCTTCATGGTAAGAGGCATCAATGCTTCTGAATACCAGTTGCTGGAAAAAACCACAGGAGGGGAGAGTTGTCTTGTGTTCGAATCCTGTTTTGGGTTTCACATAGGCATCTGGTTGGCCACTGTGAGAACAGAATGCTGGATTAGGTGAGGCATGGGCACGATCCAGCAGGCTCTTTTTATGTCCTTATGTTCCAGAGGAAAGCTCTGACAAATGGTGTAGGAGCTAAGACAAAAAATCAGGACCATAGACAGCTCCAAGTGGAGCTAAGGAAATTACAAGCTGGATTCCATAGCCGAGCATTGGCTCTGTGTGAAATATGACACACAAGTGAACTGTGGTGTGTGTGTTTTACTTGATCAAATAAGATCACAATGTCAGCAAAGTCCTTTGGGTTGCAGTGATTAACCACCCCCTGCAAAGCTTCACACTATTCAAAAGAAGTCACAGAATTTTTTGTTGCGGTGGCTATTAAAATCGAAAGCAAGCTGACTATAAGAGAAAAGCCCTGATACAACTTGAGTGAAGAGAGAGCGAGGAGGAGATAAATCATTTTGATAGACAGGTCTAGCTTTCAATGAGAAAGAATTATTTTATCAAGGTTCTCCAATCACTGTGCTTTGGGGAAACAGCGCAGTCGGTAGATCCTGAGACTCTTAATCTCAGTGTCATAGATTTGTGCCCCATGTTGGGCAAAAGATTCCTGCATTGCAGGGGGTTGGACTAGATGACCCTCGTGGTCCCTTCCAGGTCTTCAACTCTATGATTCTGTGTTCATGGAAATAGTTGGTTTGGTGGGTTCATTCATTGCTCTTTTTCAAAATCTGTCTCTTCGGAGCAGGATATTTAGAAGAATGCTGGACTAGTTTGAAACCCCCCACCCCACACTTTCTGATCCATTTCTGATGATCAAAAAGCAATACAGTGGGACCTCAGGTTAAGAACTTAATTCATTCTGGGGGCCGATTCTTAACCTGAAACTGTTCTTAACCTAAGGTACAACTTTAGCTAATGGAACCTCCCGCTGCTGCTGCACGATTTCTGTTCCCATCCTGAAGCAAAGTTCTTAACCCAAGGTATTATTTCTGGGTTAGCAGAGTCTGTAACCTGAAGCATCCGTAACCTGAAGCATCTGTAACCCGAGGTACCACTGTAGCCTGCATTCATTATTGTATTTTCATCATGCCACCCACATCTTTCTTGTTTTTCCCCCAGTTAGCATTTGTTTGTGCCAGGTTTTAGAGTTAGCATGTTAAGCAGATTGTTATAAGAATGTAAGATGAGCTTGCTTGGATCAGGCAAAAGGCTCATTTTGTCTAGACTCCTGCTCTCACAGTGGCCAACCAGATTCCTGTGGAAAGCTTGCAAGGACAGCCTGAGTGCAACAGCACTCTTCGCTCCTTTTCAGCAACTGGTATTCAGAGGCATACCGTTCTGGCAGTGTGCGCAGCCATTGTGACTTGAAGCCACTGAGAGCCTTATTGCCCATGAATTCATCTAATCCTTCCAAAGTCCTCTAAGTTGGTGCTACATCTTGTGGGAGCAAATTCTATAGTTTAAATACGTGCCATGGGAAGAAGGACTTTATTTTGTCTGCCTTGCATCTGCCAACAATCAGCTTTATTTGATGGCCTATTCTGAGTAAGTGGGGTCTACTCTGAGTAAAGCATAGTTTAAAGCCATCTTCTCGATCCACATTCTCCACATCCCTGAATAATTGTACACACCTCTGTCGCTCTAAGTAATCCCCACAGGGGTGTAGGGCTGGTGGTGTAAATTCCTTTGCTCCCACTTTTTTATATACGTTTTGCTTCCTCTTCATAATCAGGTTTGAAGAGTCCCAGCACAAAAGGCTTTTGATGCCTGTCTGCAGTTTGGCAGTTTTCTTTCATGTCAGCAACGTTCACCTTCCGGGAACTTTGTTCTCCAGCAGAGCAAACTTCTTCAAAATATCTTCCTGCCATTAGCACCAGGCAGTTGGTTCTGGGAGCTGCCATTTAAATTTCCCACAATGCCTCTGTGGCGTCATATCTTAGCCCAGGGACTTGTGGGAAATTTAAACGGCCTCCCCAAGCCTTTTGACACTGATTGGAGTGCTGCTGTTGTCACACATGCCCACCACTGCCAGTTAGCCCACCTTGGTTAGCCCACCTTGGAGACCCTTTGATATACGATGGAAGCCTGTATCTCAGAGGTGGCTAACCACCAGCTCTCTGAATGTTGCTTATCATTGGCCGGATCATACCTGATCAAAGACACTCTGCTCACGGTTAAGGACACTTGGCACACACATACATTTTGTTACTCTTGAGAAAGTACATCCTGCATATGCTCAGGTGCACATTTTGTAATAAAAAAGTGGCTCTCCCCATTCCATCAGAATTTTGTTGCAGAGAATTTGCACTGAAAATACTTCCCTCTTAAGTTGGGACCTTTCCTTCCATAAATTATTATTAAGTCTCATGGCTACCTATGATTTGTTGGATCAATCCATCAACCTCTGATGGATGATTTAGAAGGATTGGGTCAGGCATCACTTTCGCTGTGTGTGTGCCAGTATCCATACTCAGCAGAGTTACATCTTAACGCAGCTCCTTCCTTGGAAGCGTCTTCAGGGTTGAAGGTACACATAGTAGACAATAAACACTTAAAAATTCAGTCAAGTTTAGAGGTTTACTTGACAGGCATAAAAGCATATTGGCAGCTAAGATATACAGACATTCACCACTGTCAAGGCAGGCTTAGACTCCAACAAGAGGCCAAGACACTCTCTCTGCTTCTCTCATCACAAGGTGTAAGCAAAAGGCTCACAACAAGTTATACCAAGTTACACATAACCGTTGTTATCAGTGCTTCCGGTCACAGTGCACATGTCCAAAGAAAAAGCTCCCACAGAAAATGTCCTGGCATAGACAAAACAATCTCAGCATTCTGCTACTTCTTGAAACTTCTGTATTCTTCTCTGTTTCTAGAACAAATGAATCTCGCACACACAGAGAGAATATCCAATGTGATTCCCTGTTGATCTGGTCTTTTACCCACTTGATTTTTAAACTCAAGGAAGAGTTTAAACTGCCATACACAAAATATCTCCCTCTTTATTATATTGGTGGAATCATTCTAAAGGAGCATATGCTGCCTCAAGTACACAGGTATTGGACTGCAAGGATTTATTTTTAATCAAGTTCTTCAGTTATTTATTTTTTGATTTGATTTTGGGAGAAGCTAATAAACTAATCAATAAGAAAGTCAGCATGTGAAGAAGGGCAAGCCATTTAGATAAGAAAGATGGTGCGGCAATGACATTCTGTGATGTAAGACTCAGCTGGTTACCAAGCTTTGGTGGAAACAGCTGCACTGCACTCAGCCGTAGCCAGATCCGTACTGATTCCTGCAAACGTTCTTGGCCCCAATTTGAGCATGGTACAGGAAGCCTCATTAGCGCATCCCTTTAAGGAAACATCCATGGTCTGAACCACTGCAAGAAATGGCCAACATGTTGGTCAGTATCAAGCCTGCATTGAACAGCTCTCTCTGCCCACTATAGTTGCCACCACCCTTTTAAAATGAAATTTTGGAGAAAATGTGGATTAGCAATGGATGGGTCACAGTCAATTTCTGGTTCATGTTATCATCTCATGTATTCATAAGTTTTTTTCCTGTTTCTGTGTCATTCTGCAGATCTTTTTCAATGCATTAAAATTCAAAAAAATCTGTATGAATTTTACAGATATTTTACAGGTACTTTTTTTTTAAAAAAAGCTGAGGATTCTATGCAAAATTTGGAGAAGCATGAAAACTGGAGAATAGCTGCTTTAACCCACATGTTAGTCTAAAAAAGGTAAAGGTAAAGGACCATTGACAGTTAAGTCTAGTCTCAAGCGACTCTGGGGTTGCGGCGCTCATCTCGCTTTGCTGGCCGAGGGAGCCAACGTTTGTCCACAGATAGTTTTTCTGTGGCCAGCATGACTAAGCCACTTGTGGTGAACCAGAGCAGTGCACGGAAACACCGTTTACCTTCCCGCTGGAGCGGTACCTATTTATCTACTTGCACTTTGATGTGCTTTCGATCTGCTGGGTTAGCAGCCTACCTAAACCAGGTGGTTATGGAGTTGCCATGGGGATCATTCTGGTTACCCCACTCTTCAGCACATTTGAAGATCAGGATGATGGAAAGACAATTTTGAAAACACTGAATCTCTCTACCTGTGACGTTCCCAGAAATGTTGATGCACTTGGTCTCTTCTCCATTGCAGGCAACAGGCTTTTCATTGCACTTGGTGGAAAACATCCCAACACAGCCAGGACACTGGAGACCATTGGGTTTGGTGTCTGGTGGTGGCAGCACTATGGAGAGAAATGGAAGGTCAGCCATCAGGTGTCTTTGACCAATGCCTGGCCTCAACTCTGAAACAATAGGGGGCTGAGGAAGAAGCAAGTTTTTTCACTATCCTCAGCTCTTTTGATGAAAAATAAAGCCAGAAGGAATTAAATACTAAATATTAATGTTCTGAATTTGTATGCTGAAAGATTCAGGACATATAAAATGAAGCATTAAAAAGGTAAAGGAGGTAAAGGACCCCTGGATGATTAAGTCCAGTCAAAGGTGACTATGGGGTTGCGGCACTCATCTCTCTTTCAGGCCTAGGGGAGCTGGCATTTGTCCACAGATAGCTTTCTGGGTCATGTAGCCAGCATGACTAAACTGCTTGTGGCACAACGAAACACTATGATGGAAACCAAAGTGCATGGAAACACTGTTTACCTTCCCACCACAGTGATACCTATTTATCTACTTGCACTGGCGTGTTCTTGAACTGCTAGGTTGGCAGATCTGGGACAGAGCAATGGGAGCTCACCCTGTTGCGGGGAATCAAACCGCTGACCTTCTGAGCAGCAAGCCCAAGAGGCTCAGTGGTTTAGACCACAGTGCCACCCGCTGCCACAGGAGACAGTCATGGCCATCAACCTGGATGGTTTTAAAAGAGGATTGGACAAATTCATAGACGACAAAGTTCTCGTGGCCACTAGCTATGATGACTATGTTCTATCTCCATCCTCAGAGCTTCTGAATACCATTTGCTGGAAACCACAGGAGGGGAGAGTGCTCTCGTGTTCAGGTCCTTGGGGGTTCTCACAAGCACCTAGCTGGTGATAGTAAGGATGCTGGACTAGATGGGCCATTGTCTTGATCCAGTGGACTCTTTTTATGTTCTTAAGATTTTATGGACTAAAGCTCCCTCCCCACTGAGAAGTGATAACAGACAAGCACAGAGTTACAGCCAGGGTGGAGAACCCGGGGTCCTTCTGGTGTTGCTCGACTACAACTCCTAACATCTCTGACCATTGACCATGCCCACTGAGGCTGATGAGAGTTGAAATCCAACTTCAACTGCAGAGGCACAGTTTCTCCATCCCTGGGGTTAGGGGGCAGAGCATTCAGATCGGAGGGTATTGGCAAATTAGAAATCTGTCTCAGTGTGATGCCCCAGTCTATTAAATTTAACTCCACCGGGAAATTTTATTTTAATTCCACTCATCAGTTGAGTTCCTGTTTTGCCAGTCAGTTCTCGGTTCAGTGAAAGGAGGCTTACCATGGCTGCTGAGTTCTTAAAGATGGCTCCAAGAGTGTAAGGCTTATAAGCAGAAGTGGCTGCAGTGGGAGGGTGTTGATGTGGAGCCATCAACCCCATACTGTTGTTGCTGATGCTTACTAGTACTGTGCAGGGCTGGTGGGTCAGGGCTGTGGTGAGGTTGGGTATGTGCAGGTATACCAGGAGAACAAGCCCATGCTCCCCCATCAGGGCACCTGCACCATCCCAACCTTGTTGCCACCATCTTGGTAAGTGGCAGCAATGCTGGTGTCAGTAGGGTTCTACATTGGCTGCTCCTACATAATAGGCTGAGCCCATTATTTTTCCTGGGAATCTAGGGTCCCATCTGCACTATACATTTAAAGCAGTATCATAACACTTGAAACAGTCATGGCTTCCCCCAAAGAGTCCTGGGAACTGTAGTTTCTAAGTGTACTGAGAGTTGCCAGGCAACTTCTGTACTCCCCTCACAGAGCTACAGTTCTCAGATTTCCCTAAGAAGAGGAACAGACTGTTAAACCACTCTGGGAATTGTAGCTATGTTGGAGAACTAGGGGTCCCAATTAGAGGGCAGCCATGCAAGTTTCTAGATCTTATAGACAAGACAGTACATACCAGGAAGTGAGACTGTTCCACTTTGATTCTCCTTGTAGCAGACGATATTTGATCTGACTTGCATTCCACTCCCAAGATTTATCTCTTCAGCACCAATTTTGCAGAAGCTGGATGAGCCACAGTCCTTAGCGACAGATGTGATTGTCACGGGAGCTGCACAGGTGATTGAGAAGGGAAAGGTTGAGTCAAGAAGAGGGCAGCCCCCTCCTGATAATGTTGAATAAATTTCTACATAGACATAGTTTTCGTGAGGGGTTTGCTTCATCCACATCCACCCAATGAATAGTCAACATATGAAATTTTCAGCATAGCACCTATGTGATATCTCAGCCCAAGACTCTCAAGAATACCTACGTTGTGAGTACTCCATCAGACTGATAATGCAGGTATCTTGACCAGCACCACAAGTCTTCATTTCACCAGTACAGTTGCTGCCTCCTCCATAGCACACCTCACACTGAAGACAAGTACCTGGAAAAACAAACACTTAGCTGTTTTTACCATTCATAGAATTGTGCCCACCACAATTTAGATGATTATTTTTGCCATTATTATGCAATCCACACTTTACAGAGTGTCACAGATAAATGACAAAGGAGGAAGAATCTGGCAAAAGCAAGGGGTATATGAGAGGAACACAAGCAAAGCCATGTGTTTTTTTGCTTTGCTTTAGCCAAATATTTCATGACATAGGTGGATCTGGAATAGGGCACCTCCAGATGATTTGGACTACAACTCCCTTCATTCTTGATCAGTTACTAAGCTGACTAGGGTTTATGAAAGCTGGGGGTCCAGGAATATCTGGAGAGCACTTCATTTCTGCTGTTGGTTGAGAACTTGTAGGTTTGCTATCCATCTCTCTGGTTCCATTCCATGCTCCATCCCACCTGGGAATAACATTCAAAATATTCAGAATGGTGGCTAGTTTCTTGCACAGATTTCTCAGAATGGGTTGAGATGCTTGTTTTATGCCATCAGCAAATCTATTGACTCTAGAAAAAGAAGCATTGGCTCAGGAGCTACCAACTCTTGCAGAACCCAGAACCCAAAACAGTTCCATAAACTGGTAAGACGTCTCCTCACCTGTAGCTAGGAAAGCACTGAGGAGGAAGCAGCCAAGGAGAGACCACATGGTGTTTTTTCTGTTACAAAGAGGTGCAAAACACTCAATTCACCAGAGTTGCCTAGAAGAGAGATCAGAAATAAACAGACCATGCAACCAATTATTTATATATAAACTCTATGTACTATCTTTTTTTCTTTTCTTTTTTAAAGAAGTTTACTTGAAGCATAATGAATTGAAGCTAAAAACTACAGCAGGGGAGAATTACATTGTGCCATAGAAGGAGAAGTGGTAGCATACAATTACAAATCAAGACACTGACATTTCCTGGCTGGCATGGATAGTGAATGCTGTCCTAAGCTTAAGAAATAAAATCCCACCAGGTTTTTTGTGCCATCTTTTCATCGTGTGCAAAGTGCTGCACAGCAGTAACACCTCAGTAGTGACACCCAGATCCATTAAAAAAACAAAAACAAAAAAACCCCCAACTTATTAAATCCATGGGAGCATGGGGCAATGGTTGGAGCTAGTGGTTGGAGCTGCATTTGATGTGATGTGGCAGAGCAGCCACAATTCAGGAGAAGCTCCAAAGCCCGTGGAGCTGCTGCCATCAACCCAGACATCCCCCTGCACCCTCAGCACTGCCTTGCCTCCTCCCCATGAATTTATTTGTTTCTTAAACTGTTTATAGACTGCACTTTCATAGAGCAAGACGGTATGCAGCCTAAAAATGTAATGCTGCAATGAAAAAAAGAAAAGAAAAAACACCAAACACATCCATAAAAGGTGCTTGCAAAGAATCTCTCAATCAGAAGGAGTGTCTAAACAGTATGGTTTTCAGCAGACATTTGAAAGTAGACAGAGATGCTGGCAAGGAACTCTACAGTGAAGGGACTTTACACACACAGAGCCTAGGACTTGTCGATCAGAAGGTCGGTGGTTCAAATCCCTGCGACGGGGTGAGTTCCCATTGCTCAGTCCCTGCTCCTGCCAACCTAGCAGTTTGAAAGCACGTCAAAGTGCAAGTACATAAATAGGGACCGCTCCGGCGGGAAGGTAAACGGCGTTTCCGTGCGCCACTCTGGTTCACCAGAAGCGGCTTAGTCATGCTGGCCACATGACCTGGAACGTGTGCGCCGGCTCCCTCGGCCAATAAAGCGAGATGAGCGTCGCAACCCCAGAGTCGGCCACGACTGGACCTAATGGTCAGGGGTCCCTTTACCTTACCTAAAAGGCCAGCTGGCATGTGGGACCACCCAAAGTGGGCCAACAGTAGACCTTAAAGATCAAGGTTCGAACTTGAGGAATCACATAGTCCTTAAGGTACTTTGGGACCAAAGTGGGCCAAAGTTTTCTAGGGCTTTGTGATTTAACACAGTAATCTTGAACCTAGCCTGGTAGCAAACTGGTAACCCATGCAACCTAACCTACCTCCGAAGGGTTGTTGTGAGGATAATTTTTTTGGGGGGGGGCGGGGGTGAACTACGAGTTCCTTGGAGAAAAGGAAGGATATGAAAGAAAGAGAGAGACAAAGCTCAGTGGCAGACGGCATGAAAAACACAAAGAAAGCCTCAAGATCAGTCCTCAACAATTCCAGGGAGGTCTGGGAAGACCTCTGCTTGAAAGCCTGGAGAGCTGAAACCAGCCAGTGTAGGCAACACTGAGAGAGATGGGTCAATGGTCTGGCTCAGTATAAGGCAGGTCCCGTTGTTCTTTGGAAGGATGAGCTTACCTGGGGCTCCAAGCAGCTGCAGCAGAGGTGATTGTTGCCAAAGGTCAACGGCGTAGGCTGAGTGAATGTGCACCATTCCTCAGGCTATTTATAGTAGAGATGCAATGTCATTTTTTCCTCCTCAGTTTCTCCTCCCAGCTATCCATCACCCAGCTGGGACACTCTCTTCCATCTCAATGAAGAAGGAAATAAGAAATAAATTTCTGGGCGGGAACCCACTGTTCTTTTCAGGGAGAGCACGAGGCAATGCGTCAGAACTCCTTGGCGTGCTCTTGTTTTGCTTCACCCGGACAGCTGAGACTTGACTGCAAGGCTTACCTTTGTGCAAATCCCACCTGAAAAAAATGTCTGTGTGGTTTGGGCTGCCCTGAAATACCACTAGCGAAGCAGCATCCCAACTCATCTTCCATTC
This sequence comes from Podarcis gaigeae, assembly GCF_964106915.1. NCBI lineage: Eukaryota > Metazoa > Chordata > Lepidosauria > Squamata > Lacertidae > Podarcis > Podarcis gaigeae. Next base: position 75,458,319 of record NC_139684.1, read on the forward strand.
TAGGCCAATTGTGGGTGACACATATGGACTTTGTGGGGGTCTTTAGAACAGCTGTCCCCAGCCTGGTGCCCTCCAGATGTTTTGGACTACAACCCCCCATCACCTCCTTGCTAGCATGACTTTTTCTGTCATAGCACTGAGGCTGTAGAATGCCTTAATGACATCAGAAGAGCCCTGACGGATCAGACCAATGGCCCGTGCAGTCCAACATTCTGTATCCCACAGTGGCCAATCAGATGCTTGGGGGACATGCACAAGCAAAGCATGAGCACAGTAACCCTCTCCTACTGTTGTTCCCCAACCAAGGGCATTCAGAGAGGCACACTCTCACTGATTCTGAAAACATATAGCCAGGACTAGCCACCACTCATTGACTTGTCCTCCATGTTTTAGTATAATCGCTTTCTAAATCCATCCATCTTGGCAGCCACCTCATTTTGTGGAATCCCATAGTTTTAATGCTGCATTGTGAGAAAAAACAACTACATCTTTTTCTCTGTTTTGAATATTGCAGCATTCAGCTTCACTGGACTATCCCCTGTCCTAGTACTATGGGGGGGGGGGGGAGAGAGAGAGAGACTCTTATCTTTCTCTGCATAATGCACAATGCATTGTATCAAGAATCAGTGTCCATACCCTCCAACATTACTCTGATGAAAACCAAGACATGCTGCACCAAAATATGTGGGTCTTTTGGCCTGCATGAGTGCACCACACCAAAATGCATGCGTCTTTTGGTGCCCACTCAGCACACGAGAGCCAGCTGATTCATGGTACCAAAATATGTGCCCATCCTCCTCCCTGAGCTTAGTGGTGGTACTGGAGGAGGGAAATGGGGTATCAAATCAGGATCAAATTTTGGGAAGTCGCAGGAAAATTGAGACACTTGAGGGGTGTATCTATCACACACCCATCTTATTTACCTTTTTTTTTGCCTCTCTCACTCAATGAAAAAGTCATCAAATGTCCATCCTAGCGGAGTTGCTCCAGCCTTTGAATAATTTTGCATGCCCTTTTCTGCATTTCCCCCAGCTCAAGCATACTCTTTCTGAGACATGGCCACAATATTCCAAGTGTGGCAATGGCATAGATTTGAATGAAAGCATTGTACTGTTTGCAGCTTTGGTCCTTTTCCTGACGATCCATAGAGTGGCATTCTTCCTTTTCACAGCTGCCAATTACTGGATCGAAGTCTTGATCAACCTGACCACCATGACCCAAAAGATCTCTTTCCTGGTCAATTGTCGCCAGCTCACACCTGCTCACCATACATTTAAAGCACATCCAATAAACATTTAAAACACATGACTTCCACCAAGGAATCCTGGGAACTGTAGTTGCCCCTTACAGAGCTACAGCTCCTAGTATCCCTCACAAACTACAGCTTCCAGGATTCTTTGGGAAGTTATGTGCTTTAAATGTGTGTTGGAGGCACAAAAGCAGGGGCTCCAACGTGAATAAAATATTGGGGGGGGGCAGCACACCATTTGAATGGCAATGCCGATCAACCTTGCCCCCACTCCTTGTCCCCTCAAATATTTTATGGTGGGTGAAGGGACCTTGGCCCCTAGGAATTGGCTCCTATGCGCATAGGAATGTGCCCTAGTCTGCAAAAATAGGATCACCCTGAGAAGGACCCATGACAATGGCTTTAATCGTCCTTTATGCCCTTCAGTCACATTGTGCCATTAATCTCCCTAAAATGGCTAAAAATATTCTCATTGGTATCATAGACCAATAATTAAATTATACAGCAACAGAGCACTGCAAAGTCAAATACTGAGTTGTGCAACCCGAAACTTGCATAATGCATATTTGCATATGACAAAATCATCAACCAGGGGAATTTACCAGCAATGAATCATTAAGCAGCCATTTACCTATTTATTTGTTGTTAAGGCTCTGTTCTTTAATTTATGGTTGCCATCCATTGCAGTGCTGTGCAACAGTATCCCAAGCTGTATACAGTATCCCAAGTATAATTTGTATAAAGGCATTACGGTATTGGCAGTTCATATTGACAATAGTCACATATTCACAATATTTTTTAAAAAAACTCTCAAGTGGATACTGTTATAAAAATTTTAAGGTCTCAAGTGTAGAATAAATATTCATAAATGCACACATGTCTAAATATATGAACCATGTGTATGAAATAGTATGGGAGAGCTATTTTGAAGCTATTTTGACTCTCCCAGTGACCTCAAATATTCCTCTACTGTAAGGGAGGCAAATGGGGAAAGCTTTCCCAATGTCTTTTTGCTTGCAAATCCTGTCTTAAGGGCATATTTGCGCAGGAATAGAGTGAGCCTGTGACCTGAATTCAGGAGCTAAAGTATTAAGCATCACAAAAGAATGGCCAGGCTGCCCTGGTAATGCAGTGAGTGACCATTATCAGGTATTCTGGCAAACAGGGTTTCTGCTGTAGACCGCCTCCTTCTGTGATGTATGTATGATGTTTTAGGGGTGGTCTTGGGCTACGGGTGGGCAATTCCAAAAGTCTATATAAGGGCTTGCACACCATTGTTCCGGGTTCTCCTCCCTCCTGCATGTGGTGAGTGGGGACCCTGCTGCAACAGTTCCATGAAGAAAGATCAGGCTTACTAGCTGCTTTGCTTTTCAATATACTCTGGTTGGCCTCTGCTATTTTCTCCTACCAATAGGGAACCCACTTATGGGCTCTGGAATACCCCATAAGGGAAAGGGAACAGTTTTTCTTATAACAATACCATTCGGGCCTAGCAATTTGCTGGTATGCCCGGGAACTTCATCTCCTACCATGGTTATTTCCTGAGAAAGTTATCTGCAAATTGCAGGCACAGCAATTGCCCTGCAGTTCCCAGAGTTCCTTGGGAGGTGGGATTGACGGACAAAGCCCTCTGAAAACTGTAGCTCCACACTACCCCCAGCACTCTTAACAAAGCAAAATTCCCAGGATTCTTTGGAGGCAGCCAAGGCTGTTTAAAGTGATATCTGAATCAGACAAGGGAAGGCTTGTGTTGTACCGAAGCTGAACTGTTCTGGAAGCTGTGCTTAAGCCCTCTTGGCAAGGTAACCCTTCAATTAATTGGAAGTTGCTATAGCTATGATATCATAGATGTTCCTATATGCCTGCTTTGATACACTAATGGGCTTAGTTTTGATGGTATCCTTGTCTGTAGGAATCAGGATGTTAGGCTCAGAGCCCAGAGGAGGAACTTAGTAATGTTTTGGGTATCTTGGTGTGCACTTTGGGCTGGGTGTGGACTGAAACAGACACAGGGACAAATAAGAAAAGGATATCTTCACCCCGGTGAGACTCCCCTTTGCTACACACAGCCCAACAAGATGACAACATAAACCCACTGACAGCATGCGAACTGATATGGCTAACTTGACCTAACAACCCCACCCTCTCACAAACAAAACCCACTGCAATCAACTGAAGGTCACCCAGCCAGGCCCTGCCCACCCCAACCTCTCTCACTGCTGATGGAAATTATTAAATGGATAGAAAAAGAACCTACCCAACATGACACGGACACAAAAACATCGCACTTACATTATGTAAAAGAATAAAAACTGACTACCCCTCTCTCTCCCCACCTATCTTGTTCCCCAACCTTATACCACACACAACATCAAAGTCTCACATCAAATATAAATGAGCTGTAAAAAAGACTTTATGATCTGAAACTAGGAAAATCTTTAATAAAAAGAGAACAGAAGAGAAGAGAAGATTGCAAAGCACAGTTGGTGAGGGATGTGACCTGGGGGGGGAGTCCCGAGGCTGAAATAGAGAGAGGAGACATTTGGTCCTCACAAGTGTGGCTCCCCAACCCTAGTGTAGGCTGAAGGTTCTGTCTTCTCTGAAAAGCCTACAGTCCTCATAGGTTCCAAGAGCCCCAAGCAAGGGTCACAACAGCCCAGCCTCTGCCCCAGGGGGCAAAATCTGTGGAGCCCAGAAGTGGCCGAGAAGAGCTCTGAGAAGGCAATGGGCTTTCTAGCCCCATCTTGGAAGGTGCATCACAGACAAGAGCCCAGCAAGGGTTGCAAAAAATAGTCCAAATGATTCTGGAACGATCCCGTGGCCTCCAGAGCTGTTAGCTGGTTTGCAATTGCTTAAGGCGACAACACTGATCCCAGAGAAAGAGCCGGAATGCTCGTTCAGTTCCTGACAGGTTGCGGAGTTCGTACAGCCTTTCATGATCGTTGTAACAACTAAGGCTCCTAAAAGAGAGAATTGCAGAAGATCACCAGTCAACAATCAATACCAGGGAAATATATGATGAACTGTGATAACCACATACCCATCTTCTACGGTATTGATTGAGAGAAGATGGGAGGAGGTAGGGATCTAGATCCATCTTTTCCTGATCTTGTGTGTGACAGAGAGGGATGAGGCTATCACACTCTGTTTCCACAGTGCTTTATTGCAGGCTGTGCACTGATTTGTCTGGGCAAATTTGTTGCCCAGTCTGCATGATGTCATCAAAGTGCCATCCAGAATCTTTTGCCCTCCACATTAATTCAAGGATTAGAATTCAAGGATTGTTGTGGCCTTGTAAAACAAGCGTACAAATTTGGAGAAGAGGTGAGGCAGGAAATTTCTGAAATAATAGGTGTATTGGTAGTTTTAGCTTTAGACATCAAATTGTGTTGTTTATCAATTTTTGATATATTCAAATACAGACTGAATATATAAACCACTTATAATTTTTCTATTAGTAGCTGCTTGTTTGGTCATATCATGGGGCTGAAAGGAGCCCTTCAGTTTTAGTTTTCGTTTTAATGGTTTTTAAAAGTAATGTTTATCATTCTTTCTGAAAAATTGACTCATGAATGAAGAATATCTTTGGGTGTAGCTAAATTTATGGTTTTTGCTTCCATTTCATGACCATTTGTTATGTTTATGACAGGATGGCAATTCCTGATTAAAGTATGGGTTTGTTTGGTATTCATAACAAAACAAAATTATTTTGCATTTTTTGGTAACAGGTTGTTTTTGATGTAGCATCTTATGGTGTAGTCTCTTGAGAATGTACTTTATTTTATGTGGTAACAGCTCTGAAACCAGCTTTCATTTATTTATTTATTAAAAAGAAGTATCTAGCCCTCATAGAAAGAAAGTTATGGAGCAAAAGTGCAGGTGCTCCTCTAAATAATTTCTGTGAAATTAGAATGGTGTGTCTATCTTGTATAGACTCAGGTTCTGCTATCCCCTCACACTATGTGAAAATTCACTTATTGGAATGTAAATAATTATGACTGACCCTTGCTATACACTTTGCAGATTCAGATATCCAAACATCAAGAGTTTGCCCACTTCTTTACATCCTTGCTTGTTTGTGCTTTGTTGGTCAGAAGTAGCCATTTTGGGCAGCAGATATACAGGGAGGGAGGAAGACTGAACCAGTGAGAGAGCAGGAGAGATCGGACAAATAAGTTTTTCCTTTGTCTCTCTCTTGCTGGTTGGCTGCAGCCATTTCAGGAAAAAAACATGGAGAGCGGGGCATGGGGAGATATTGGACAAATCCCAAATTAGAAATGTTCCCAAGACCTGCAAGACCTGCATGTAGTCCCTGGTACTGAGGAATGCTTGTTGTTTTTAATCAGACAGCAACAACGTGTGTGTGTGTGTGTGTGTGTGTGTGTGTGTGTGTGTGTGTGTGTGATCACCATAACAAAGACCAGAAGAACATAGCTGACTTCCCATGGTAAATATAAGGTCGTTGGGGATGGTTGTCTCTCTAATTTTGTCTGATGCCATGCCTACTCCATGGCAGCCATTTTGTGACTGGCACTCCAGCACTCTCTCAAAATGTATGCACTGGTCCAAAAGGGCTGGTGACATCTGAGGTATGGGGTACCTTTCAGAATGTAGCGGTACTGACTGAAGTAGTGAAATAATAAAGACCAGTCTGAGTTGTTGTGTGGAGTGTAGATTTGCTTCTGCATATGCTTATGTATTCAGCTGCCTGCAGTTGTAGTCCCAGACAAGAGAAGGCAATAGTTCTCATCCCCAGAACATTTGACCTCTTCCTCCTCCTCACACTCAAGACTGTGCAGAGCATAGCAGGCTGGGCAAACTTTGCCATTCGGCTTTAGCTTTGCAGGCGTCACTGCATACATTTGGGATGAAAGAAAAACACAGTTTGAGCCCCTGTTTGAGCAGCCAGTTTCTAAGTTCCTCATGTGGGGTGGAGGCGTTCACCAATTATGAGTTCAATTCAGAATATTTGAGGGGGAAAGAGACCATCTCCAAGACTTTCTTCAAGTATTAAATTAATGGGGCCTACTGGCACATGTTGCGGTCTTGTAAAACAAGCGTACAAATTTTGGAAAGAGGTGAGGACTTTAATAAAAGGTGTTTTTGCTTTAGACCTCAAATTGTGTCATTTATCAATTCAAATATAGCAGGGGTGGTCAGCCTGGTACTCACAAGGGCTAAAGTGTTTGCCAGCATCTCCTATGGTGCCCCAAAAGGACTCTGTAAACATCTCCTCAGAAACCTACAGGCAGGAGAGACGGTTTGGAATTTCTGCTTGGTTCCTGCTTGCACTGGCTCAGCCTTCCCTACATTGAACATGCTTCCTTAAACATCTCCACATGTCATTGGATCCAAGGAACAGATAGCCTCCCTCCCTTCCATCCTTTTCCCTGTCAATGGAGCGGTGGGGGCATGTCTGCCCCATTTTGTGGTATGCTCCCTTTGTGGCTGCCATTTTGTGTCATACCATGCCTCTTCCAAGGAGGCCATTTTGTGCCAGTCCACATCCCTATGGCAGCCATTTTGTGCCAGTCCACATCCCTATGGCAGCCATTCTGTGCCAGTCCACATCCCTATGGCAGCCATTTATGGCTGTCACGCATGTCCCTTTCCCCAAGTCCTGAGTATGCTCACTGCCCCCCAAAAAGATTGACAATTCTTACAATAGATATAGAGGGAGCTCGTTCTTCTCTAATAAAAAATACAATTCCCAGGGGGCAAAGAAGAAAGATTTTTTAAAACTAATTGTATAGAATTGGGAGGGCTCCTTGTGCGTTAGGGATTCCCCTGCTGTTTTTGAATGGACTGCAAATAAATAAATGAATCACACCAATGTGAGCTCATTAAACTGGAGTGTGGTGTGAGTCAAGGAGCAGAGGAATAGGACAGATTTAGGGTTCGGTTGTTTGGTGTTTTTAAAGAAAACTAATTAAAGGTAGTAAGATAAAGAGAGGAAAGGAAAGAGGAGAACAGCAGCAACATACAGGTGGGGGTCATCGTCCTGCACTCGTCCCCCACACAGCAGAAAACTTGGGTCACTATTCTTCCTGTCTGGCCCATATTGAGGACGGTGACACCATTGTTGCAGGCACTGGATGGCACACAACTCTTCACAATGGCTTTCAACTTTGTTCCTGTAAGCATCAAAAGGGAAACAGAATGTCTGAAAAAGGACCACGATGGTATTGACCCTACTTCTCAGCATCCTTGGTAAGTGTCATGTCACTTTCATGTGAATTGGATCATTGGTCCATAGAGCCCAGTTCTCGCTATTGTGGCCTTCTGCAACCTGGGGTTTCTGAACTGCAGCTACCATCCTCCCAGGCCATGCTGCCTGGGACTGATGGAGGTTGGTCCAGGAAATCTGAAGGGCACCAGGTTGGGAAAGGCTCTCTGCCCCAGCTGATGGAAGACGATATCAAGGATCTCAGAATGAAGTCATTCCCCTATGTCCCATGTGATATCATGGAGCATTCCTTATAAGGCACTGTGGTGGCCCACCAGGTCATTAGGAGGAAAGCAATTACTTTAAAAAAATTATTTGGTTTTCAAATTAAAGTTTTTCAATCACATATCCAACATACAACAAAAAAGCCAAAATTCCAAAGAATCTCCTGGACTTCCCTCCTTCCCTTTGTGGGTCCTATTGTTAATCATTTCCTCCTGCATCTCTTATAATAATCCAAATCTTTTGCATCTCCATTATGTCCAACATTCACCATTAAACTACAAGTGTTATTCCAATCCTACTAATGGTTTTAACTGTTTACAATGGTTTTTAAGATAAATTATAAATTTTCCCCATTCCTTATTAAAATTTAGTCTTCCTGATTCTTCCAGACATTTTTGCCATTTCGGCATAATCCATCCTCTTAGATTAAGAGGAATGTCATTATTGTTCCTTGCAGGGAAGGTCAAATTACATTTTTAATAAGGTGGGAGGGAGACAATGCCATAATTCCACCTGGGATGGCAGATGTTAGTGGCATGGAACTGAGGCTCCAGATAATTTAAATCTACCACTTCTCTTATTTTCATCCAGCCTCTTCAGCTACAGCTGAGAAGTACTGTGGAGGAGATCTCTTGCCCACTAACTTCAGTGGATTTTAATTCAGTGTTACTCCTACTGAGATTAGACTTACTGAAATGAATGGACATGACTAATTTAGGTCCATTAATTTTAGCAGGACACACAATCTAATGGGTCCACTTCAAATGAACATCACTGGATAAAGCCCACTTTACACTTTTGGAGCAACCTTACTTGATACAATATTGTTTCATAGCTCTTTTTTTTAAAGTCAGAAACCAAAACTAACTACAAAACTAGATTTGTACCTCTGCTTATACCACGGTGAATGTCTCAGTCCCCATGCCGCCTAGGCTACAATTACTGATAACGTCTCTCAAGTTGCGGAAACGGCTTTTCTTCCTGTGTTTCATGCTTAGCAGAAGCTTTTGTATTTTGAAGTGCAGGGAGCTATAAGGAAATCCTGTGCTAATGGGGGCATCTAGGACACATAACCCCACTCATAATTAAACCAAAGCAATTGCCCCAATTGGCTTAGACTCCTACTCTGTGGAGTTAGTGTGAAGAATGAAGCCAGTCCAGCCTATGCAAGACGAAACTGGGAAGATTCTGGATTCATTCCCCTTTGGGGGGCAATTAGTGCCATGGAATCATATAACTGTAGAGTTGGAAGGGACTTCCAAGGGCCATCTAGTCCAACCCCTTGCATTGCAGGAATCTCAGCTAAAGAGTCCCTGACAGATGACCATCCAACCTCTGCTTAAAAATTTCCAGTGGATCAGAGACCAGCACCTTCTGGTCCACTGTCAAACAACTATTACCATGAGAAAGTTGTTCCCAATGCTTAGTCAGAGTCTCCTTCCTAGCCATTATTATTATTATTATTATTATTATTATTATTATTATTATTATACTGCCCTATACCCAGAGGTCTCAGGGCGGTTCACAGAAAAGATTTTAAAAAGCAACAACCCACAATGTACCTTGGTTCTCGAACATAATCCGTTCCAGAAGTCCGTTTGACTACTGAAACGTTCGGTTTCCAATTGGCTGCAGAAGGTTCCTACACTCGAGTAGAAGCTGCGTCGGACATTTGGCTTCCGAAAGACGTTTGGCTTTTGACGTTTGGCGTTCGAAAAGAGGAACATTTATTTCTGGGTTTTTGGCATTTGGGAGCCGATTTGTTCGTCAACTAAGCCATTTGAGAACCAAGGTTCCACTGTATATATAATCAAAATAAATACAACCCAATAACACCCTCCCCACCCCCCAAAAGAGCCACATTTTAAAAGGGCATAGGATCAACCAAAGGCCTGGTTAAAAAGGAACGCTTTTGCCTGGAGCCTGAAGGTGTGTAATGAAGGCGCCAGGCAAACTTCCCTGGGGAGAGCATTCCACAGATGGGGAGCCACTGCAGAAAAGGCCCATTCTTGCACTGACACCTGTGATGGTTTGTGTATGCTCTTTGCAATAAGCACCCTCTGCTCACTCAGAAAGATAGTTACAGTTCTTTATTTTACATATGTACTAGCAGCACAGTACAATCATGCATGCAAATCATCCAGTTCAGATTCGGGGAGTGGTCTTCTCCTGCTTCTCCTCCAACAGAAAAGGCAGGGGATGTCTCTGATCATTGCGCTTTAACCCTCTCCTTTACTGTGCCAAAGGCATGGGCATAGGCTCTCTGTCTGTTCCTGAACTCCTTGTGCGGTGCTGGGGCTCTGCTTCAGCATCGGAGAGCCTTCCCACCTCCTGGCTCTCTTCGTCTCCCCCTTCCGTCACTTCCTCTCTGTCTCCTTCTGACTATACCTGCTCTGACTCTTCTCTTCCCCCCAACTCAAAGGCGTTCCTTGGCAGTCCCATGACAACATCCTCCAGACCTCTCAAGGAGGAGGCACACGAAGGAGGACCTCAGAAGATGATCTCAGGGACTGAGTAGGTTTGTATGGAAATAGGCAGTCCTTGAGCTTTTGCCATGGACTTACCCACTGTAGTCTCTGACAGCATAACGGCACATCTGTCGAAACCAGGGGGGCATCTGTTCGTAGGCCCACTGCAAGAGTGCCCAAGGCCCTCACAAATCTCACACTCCAGAGAGGCCCCTAAAAACAGGGTAAAGAAGAAGAAGAAGAAGAAGAGTTGGATTTGATATCCCGCCTTTCACTCCCCTTCAGGAGTCTCAAAGCGGCTAACAATCTCCTTTCCCTTCCTCCCCCACAACAAATACTCTGTGAGGTGAGTGGGGCTGAGAGACTTCAAAGAAGTGTGACTGGCCCAAGGTCACCCAGCAGCTGCATGTGGAGAGCGGAGACGCGAACCCGGTTCCCCAAATTTACATGACTAGTGCTCTTAACCACTACACCACACTGGCTCTCAATAAAAAGTATCACCTGGATGTGTTAGAAATGGCATGTGGATTGCTACACAGTGTACAGCTCAACTATTTGTGTGTGCAGAGAGAGATTGTGCACTCGATGAATATAATGTACGAGCAACTCTTCATGTGACACAGTGCCAATACTATCCCTATGGCTATACACTGGCACAGATACTAATTATTCAGATCTCAAATATCTCAGACTGCAAAAAAAACCCGCAGGCATGTAAGCACATTTCAAGTGTGCACTTTCCCCAAATAATTCTCAGAACTGTAGTTTCCCCATCACAGAACTACATTTCCCAGTACCCTCTAAATGTATGACCTGTACACAGCCTATTTCTATTTCTATGGACCTTTCTTAAGAGATGTAGCAATTAATTTATTCTTGGAAGGCTTGTAAACCCATTAGCCTCAATGGTTTCTTAGCATTATCTACTCACCTGTAGTGATGAAAACAGAAAGGAGGAAGATAGGCAGTGGGGTCTCCATGATTCTCAAGGTTTCCTGGCCTGGGACCATCAATTTCTAGAGGAGTAGCCACGGGGTCTCCTATAACAAAAATGAGGCTTATGACACCTAAAAAAAAAAAGTTTATTAGGGCAGAAGCTTTTGTGGGCTACAGACCATGTCTTTCAAAGCACAAAGTGCTCTTCTGAATCTAGCGAAGCCACTGGCTCTGTGTGACTCAGCTGAGGGTGTCCTACAAAGTTGAGCAAATAGTTCTCAGAAAGGGCAAGGGCACTTAAAAAAAAAAAATCCTATTCTCTGTCCTGCTGCCAAAGTTGAAAGTCAACTGAGAAATCTATACCAATGTTTCTCTATTTTCGTGCAATGCAATCCACATTTTGAGCATTGCCAAACACCCGAGGGTCACATCCAAGTGAATGTGAGAAATATGCAACAACAACCAGGGGTGCCAATTTGAATAAAATTGGGGGGGGGGGAGGTAAGCCCCACCCCACGTAATTGATCACATGACACACACACACACATATGCCATTTTAATGGCAATATCCATTAACTTGGGGTGTGTGGGCCCCTCAAATATTTTATTGGGAGGCGAAGACCCCCCCAGCCCCTAGGAGTTGGCTCCTATGACTGCTACCACTGCAGCCAGCTTTTGGACAAACCCAGTTTTGTGAATTTTTGCCATACTTCAGTCCAGACTTTAAGAACCATTCCCTGCCCTCCCTGCTCTTCATGAGAACATTTGAGACTCAACACCTTGCTGCTGGATGTGAATAGCTCCCAAGAGCTCCCAGATGTCCTTGCTTTTCAACCATGTCACAGTGATGGAGGGCCACATCACGACAGCCAACGTTAATTAAAATTATTATTATTAAAGAGAGAGAGAGAAGTGATCAACAATACGTTTTTATTTACACTTTGTCCCTCTGTTCCGCAGCTGTTGATTTCCACATTATATTTGAGCTTTCATGGGCCGCGAAAGCCCAGAAAACTAGTGAAATGTAGTTTGCTAGGTTGATTCCAGAAAAAAATGAATTCGTTTAATTCAGAAAATTGTCGGAGTATTTTTTTTATTAAAAATGGAGGTGCCATATCAGCATAGCATTCCTTTCTGATGTTTTCATGGAGGGACAGAAGCATGCATGTGTGGAAAGAGCGAAAGAAGCAATGTCATCCAATGATGTTCATTGTTGCACCATAGGATGCCCATTGGTGGGAATTAAATTCAGGACGAAATGCCACAGTTCCATAAAGCAACAAGTTCTCCAGTGCTGAGAAGAGCATAATTGAATGAGACAGGAACACTAGCCCTATAAACAGGAAAACTAATGCAATATTCTTCACATGTGAATGCACTGAATGCTATCTTGCAGAAGAACTGGAGGGTTGGGGGGGGCAGGGCGGGGGAGGCCAAGTTATCCGAAAACCGGAAATGCAGTTCCATCCACCCTGGTCCTCATAGAATAGATTCTTCCATGTCCTTTGCACTTTGCCCAGGTTTGTATACAGGGAAAAGAAATATTAACTGATGAGCAGGAGTGTAGGCCAAATATGCAGGGCTAGGGAAACATTTCCACATTTAAACCTCACTGCTTAAATTGCACAATTATCATAGAAACATGGAGTTCTAAATCGCAGAGTCGGAAGGGACCCAGGAATCATCTAGTCCAAACCCCTGCAATGCAGGAATCTCACAAAGAATCCTAGGAACTTTAATTTGTTTAAGGGTGCTGGGGGTTGTAGCTCTGGGATGGCTAAGCTATAGTTCCCAGGATTTTGTGTGTGTGTTTGGGTGTGTGCCCTTTAACTATATGGTGTGTACTTAACCACTAGTAAAAAAAAGAAGAAGGTCAAGGACCCTGGACGGTTAAGTCCAGTCAAAGGTGACTATGGGGTTGCGGCGCTCATCTCACTTTCAGACCAAGGGAACCGGCGCTTGTCCACAGACAGCTTTCCGGGTCATGTGGCCAGCATGACTAAACCGCTTCTGGCACAATGGAACACCATGATGGAAACCAAAAATGTTGCATTTTTTCCTTCTCGATATTCCTGCCCAAAGACTCCAAGCTCCAAAGTTCTAAATCATGAGGGAAGTTTCCACAAAAGCAGGCGGCAGACCAATCTGTTTCTCATTTTCCCAATCTTTAATTCTGTTCTCCACATTGCCATAGCAGTTTGCATTTACAGCAGCAGCAGCAACAAAACACGTGCAAATTTATTTGCATATTTATGAAAGCTTTTCCTAATATAGCCATTTTTGTATGCAGTTTTGACGAATATACACATTTTTGTATGTAGTTTCCCCTAATATACACCGTTTTTTAACAAGCAATTTTCCCTAATACAAGGCATTTTTTTCATGAATATATGTAATATATGTACACACCCACCTAATGTATGCATTGCTGTGCACATAAATTTGGGTGAAAAACTGCATTGCAAAATTCAGGGTAGTACAAATTTCAAAAAGATTTGTTTTGGTTAACACACTGGCTCATGAATTGAAAATTGTGTGGTTTCTCATTAAAATGCAAAAGAAAGCAGAAATAATAATAATCCACATTCGCACTCAGGAAAAACAGTCAGCCTGAAGGGGGAAAGCGATGGGCAGTATTTAGTAATCTCTGTCTGGTAGCCAAGAGCTATTGTGATAGAGGACGGTGGAGCTTAAAGGATGTGTTACAAGGGAATCCAATGCAGCAAGGTTGCTAGTGGAAGCTTCTCGCAGAACAATCTTTCCGTTTGCACAAAAGCATCCCCCTAGTGCAAGAAATGCACGATGGAGTTAAATTTAGCACTACATTGGGTACAACAGGATGAGCACAGGGCTGAGATGAATTTGCCTCTAGATTCCCAATGGACATGAGTATCAAATGCCAACTGTGTGCTTTTTACACTGGAATGTCTGACAGGTTAACAGCTGAACTGCTAGTTTGTGAGTTTAGTTTGTGCAGTTAGCAGCAGGTAGAGAAGAACTGGGGTGTGTGTGGAGTTGCAGCTCTATGATGGAGCACATGCACTGTTTGCAGAAAGCTCCAGGTTCAGTACGGGAGGGGCAGGGGAGCAGCTGCCCCCCCGACTCAAGTAAAATAATAGAAATACTGAACGAACTAACCAATCATGTCGACTCTGCCCCTCTAACAAAAGTCCTGCCCCCCCAACAAAAATACTGGGTACGTGCATCGTTCAGTACAGTCATACCTTGGATCTCAAATGCCTTGGCTCCCGAACAAATCGCCTCCAGAATGAGCGAAACCTGGAAAGTGAGTGTTTCGGTTTCTGAACAATTTTCAGGACGCTCCTGCAGCCAATCGGAAGCCATACCTTGGTTTTCAAATGATTCCAGGAGTCGAATGGACTCCTGGAATGCATTCTCTTTGAGAACCAAGGTACAGCTGTACCTGATATTTAGGAACCGCTGGTAGATAACTGCTCAGTTACAGCCTGAAAACAAGAACCACCCTTTTCATTACCTGTGATTGCTGGAGCCCAGACGTGGTCAGCCAAAGAATTGGTGGGGAAGCTTTCTCAACCCAAGGGTCATATTCCATTCTTTGTAGCCTTCTGAGGACCACATATTAGCGGCGACAATAATGGGCAGTGCAGTGGGTGTGAATCATAGTACATTCAGTTAATTTCTCTGCATATTACTTATTCACCCTTCCCTATCCACCATCAGGCCCTAAGTTCATTCCATTTCATTTAAAGTCTGTGACATATGGTTTTAGTTTGCATTGTGATGCCAAATTTGATACACTGTAGCTTTAAATCTCCTTTAACTGCATGTTATTTGATACACCTGTGAACAGCCTTAAAAGTTCAATACATCTGTATTACCAGCATTAGTTGGTTACACCAGTTAGTGAGCACTGGTCTATAAGTATCACATTTACCTGAATGGATAATTTATTAGAAATTATTTGGTATGTATTCCACATTTGTTCATTTTTTATTTATTATCTAATATTCAGGTTGGTCGCTGCTATTTTTGTTTTCATACATTGTATGTAACATATTTAATTTTATTATTAGCTGACGAAGATTCATCTTTGAAACAGTTGATTTAATCCGGAAACACTGTTCTGCTTGTTTGCTATTCATTATTGAATTCTACACGCTGCAGCAACCACCAGTACAATACTGTTGGACATTATCTATTGAAAGGGATTCTGCCTGCGTCGTGGTGTTCCCTGACAGCAATTCATTACGTTGATTATTTCTTGTTTATGGACTTATACATACATTATATAGCGATGTTTATGAATTGTAAATTTTGGATTATATTCTAACTACAACTAATAATACATTTATCATACTTATTAGCCATGTGTTGCGGCTGTATTTGAGCTAAGTTCATTCCAGACAGACAAAAACACTCAAGAAGGTTAGGGAGCAAAGGGCCACATAGAGAGGTCTAGAAGGCCCATATTTGGTGCCCTATCCCTGGTGTTTGCTGAGGTCAGCGAGAGCTCTGGAAAGCCTATAGTCTGCATATGCAAGCAAGCAAGCAAGGAAGTGGCAGCAAGGAATTCCTCAAGCCAGACACCCTAGGGGGCGAAATCATGGGAGGTGCATCACAAACTGGAGGCCAGCAAGGGCTGCAAGGAAGAGTCCAAATGATCCTGGAATGATCCTGTGGCCTCCAGAGGTGCTGCCAGCTGGCCTGCAACTGCTTGAGGAAGTAACAGTGATCCCAGATATAGAGCTGGAATGTTCTTTCAGTTCCTCACAGGTTGGAGAGTTCGTACAGCCCTTCATGGTGGTCTTAACAGCTAATGTTCCTAAAGAGAGGGTTGCAGAAGATTGCCAGTCAACAATATGTGATGCACTGTGATAGCCATCTACCCCTCTCCTATGGTGATGGGATACAAATTGAACTGAGAGAAATCCAATCTCTCCTGATTTTGTGCATGGCAGAGAGGACCAAAGCTATCACACCCGATTTCCACGTGACATTTTCTTGTAGACTCAGTGTGGTTCATGCTTGCAAGGCTTGTCGCCATGTCTGCCTGATGCCAGCCTTGTCAAAATGCCACCTGGCATCTCCCCATACCAAAATCCAGTTCATAACAGATAAGAAATGGCTAGCTCATCTTAAAAGTAGGACTGTTGACATTTTTTAAAAAGGCTTCTGAATGTTAGAATGCCTGCTGATTCTGTACTGGACTAGGCAATACCAGGGGAGGAGGAAGGGGGTGGGGGGCGAGCTGACCCAGGTGTCACCACTGGTGACAAAATGCCAGGTAGCACTCACCTGCAGCATGCCCGAGCCATGTGTCTCTCCTGGGAGTGACGAGGTGGCTTGGGTGCCCGCAGGCTCTATGCTGCCCCAAACAGTCCACCAGCTGCCTCCCCCTAAGCTGTAGGGCGGCTGAGTGGGAGGAGGCAGGCAGACTCCTCAGAGGCCCCGCGGGTGGCTGGCCCCACCCCTGCAGGTGGCTGGCCCCGCCCCAATTGGCTTGCTCCACCGCTGGGCAATACCAAATGCCCAACTTTTAGTTGAAGCCAGGGCAGATCTACACTTATAACGTAAAAAACTGCATCATTAAAATATGACACCAGAGGGCGCTGTAGAGCTGCAAGCCACTGGCAATGGAAAACTGCCCATTTAGCATTATAGAATGTTTTATTCAATGACATTTGGAAGACCAACATAGATCCAGCCTCAGTCAGGTTTCTGAATCATGGAGCACAACTAGCAACTCTCCTCCACAGGATCTCAGTGGTGAGCTGGGATAGAAGAGGCTTTTGAGGTGTCCTAGACCAAATATAAGATCCTTCGACCTGTAGTGTATGGGCAGACAGTGGAAATGTTTCATCAGAGGTATCACTTGCTGCCAGCCGCCTGCCCCCATCTGCAGCCTAGCTGCTGCATTCTGCTCCCTCTGGAACTCCTAAATCACACCCCAGGGCAGCCCAACACAGAGTGCATTGCAATACTCTAGTCTCGAAGCCACCAGTGCATGGACTGCAATCCCAGTCCATATACATCAGGCCTTGCCAGCCTGGCACTCGTGAAGGTCTCCAGTAGTGTCCCTGGATAGGTTTCCCAGTTTTCATTCTCTCTCCCCCCCCCCCCCATTTTTTTAAAGCAAGTCCAAAAATGTTGGCGATGCCTGAGATACTGGATGCTATACTGTTTGGGATGAGAAAACAAGAATGGTCCGTATGAGTTTCTGTGATAGATTTGCTTCTGTATATACATATGTGTTTAGGTACCTAGGTCTGTAGTTCCAGAAACATCAAGGCAGTAGTTCTCCTCTCCATTACATTGAACCCATTCCTCCTCACATTCACTGTTCATAGCATAGCAGGCTGGGCAAAGCTTCCCATTTGGTTTGCTTCTTGTGGGTGTCACTGCATACATTTGGAATGACAGAAAAACAGCACCAAGATAATCAGGAAGACAATGTCACACACTTGTTTGACCAGACATTTTATAATTCTGTTTCAGTGGGTCAGAAAGTTTGAGGGGGGAACAGGGTTGTTTCCAACCCGTTCCTCACTTTTCTCATGACCGGCAAGCTAAATTTAAATGCAGCAGGGACTGTCAACCTGAGGCTCACACATTCCAATGTGCCTGCCAGTATCTCATTTGGGGCCCATAAAAAAATCTCTTTAAATGTCTTCTCCAGAACCTGAAGAAGATGGTTTGCGATTTTTGCATGGTTCCTGTTTGTACTGGCTCAGCCTCTCCTACACTAAACATGCCTCCTTAAACATGGCGACATGTCATAGGATCCGAGGATCAGACAACCACCTTGCCTTCACTTCTTTGTGATGAGTTTCTCTCTATGAATATACCTAATGATAGCTGCTATAGGTGGTGGTGTTTCCCCCCCATGGATGGTGGGTGGTACACATCTGCACTATTCTGTGGTCTGTCGCTTTATCTGCTCTTTGCAATGCAGCTGCCATTTTGTGCAACGGCAGCCATTTTGTGACATTCCACTCCCCATGGCAGCCATTTATGGCTGTCATCTATGGCACTTCCTAAAATTTCCAGATATACCCACTGGCCCCCAAAGGTTGACAACCCTTAAAATTGGACTTGAGGGGGCTCTTGCTTCTTGAATAAGGGATACAATTCTCAAGGGGCAGAAGAATGATCCCAAAACTCACCCTACGGAATTGGGAGGGCTCCTTGTACATGGGGGTTCTTCTGCCATTATTAAACTGAACAGAAATAAATAAATGAAATGCACCAATATTGAATTCATTGGATTAAACAGGAGCATTGTGAGAGTGAAGGAATAGAGGAATTAGGTTTTGATTGTTGTTTCTGTTTAAGAAAAGAAAAGAAAAGTAGTAAGATAAGAGTGAGGAAAGGCAAGAGGAGCATGGCAGCAACATACAGGTAGGGGTCATTGTCTTGCACTCGGCTCCAACGCAGCAAAACACTTGGCTCAGTATTCCTCCTGTCTTGCCCAAATTGATGATGGAGGTGCCATCATTGCAGGATTTGGATTGCACGCAGTGTTTCACAACGGAGTTCATCTTCATTCCTGAAAGCATTAAAAGAAGAACAGGATGTGTGAAAAAGAATCACAGTGGTGTTGACCCTACTTCTCAGTATCTTGAGCAATAGTCATTTCACTTTCCTTGGTCGATCAAACCTATTGCAGTCTTCCACCACTTGGTGTCCTCCAGATATTTCTGAACTTCAACTCTCATCAACCCTGATGACTGGAGCGGACGGAAGCTGGAATCCAAAACATCTAGAGGCCACTAGGTTGGGAAAGTCCAGCTGGTGGCAGAAGATACTGAGGGTCCAGGACAGAGGTCCTTCCCAGCTGACCAGTGTGCTATCCTTTTAGCTGGAGCTTTTTTTATGAGGCATTAGGGTGGTACAATAGGTTATTAAGAAGAAAGTCATCCTGGCTCCTTGAAGGGATGGTCCAACTACATTCAAATCAGGCAGAGGAAGGAGGGAGGCATAAGGATAACTACATTTATAGCCTCTATTATTCTCATCCAGGCTCTTCTAAGTGAGTGGGGAGGTTGGATATCACTACCATAGGGCCATGAATTTTAGTTGGATGCAACCTGGTGGTTTTGTTTTGAACGACTACCGTTGGATCCAGCCTACTGTATGTCTTCAGAGCACTCTTACTTGATATGATATTACTTGATTTTCCTACTGTTTCATGGGTGAGATCAGCACTAAGGTCAGGGCATACATCTGAAGCTCTATGATACCCTTGTATTTTCTCAGGGTGCTGAGAGTTGTTATGAGACCCTATTCCCCTCACAGAGCTACAATTGCAGAGCGATTTAACAACCAATCCCTCTGCACAGGCAACTCTGGGAATTGTAGCCCAGGGGAAGGAGAATAGGGAGGGTGTCTCCTAACAACTCTCCATAACCTTAGCAAATAATTCTTTGGCGGGGGGAGCCGTAATTGTTTAAAGTGCTATCAGTGTTTAAAATATATTCTGCGAATGTGGCCTAATTACAAAAGCAACTACAAACTAGATTTGTTTCTCTACTTATACCTCTGGCTCCCCGTTTGTGGATCTTATACCTGCTCTCCCCAGGGCAGCTGACCTGGTAACGAAGCTACCAGGTGAAAACATTCCTCTCTAACCAGGACTTTGGTTGTTAATCAATCTAAGGCCTTTTGATACGTGGGGGTATTGACCTTTTATTATGTGTCCTGTGTTGTAAACTGCACTGTGGTCTCCTGGTGAAGAGTGTTAGATAAATTTAATAAATAATAATAAATACCAATGTGAAAGTCCTAGTCCTCATACTGTCTAGGCCACCAATGCGGTTAATGTCTCTCAAATTGAAGGAGCAGCTTTTAGTTCCCTGTTTTAGGATTGGGGAAGGTAACCCTGTGCTAAAAGAGCAGGATGGGCACACAAACCCCTGATAATCAAGCCAAAGCTATTGCCCCAGTTGCGTTGGTCTACTACTCTGCAGAGCTGCTACTGTGAATGATGAAACAGGTCCTGGACACGGAAGAGGAAGCTGGGAAAGTATTTGGAACCATTCTCTATCCACAGGACCCTGGTGGTGCCATTCACTTACCCAGCCTGGCCTCCGACAGAGTAACAGCACACGTGTCAAAACCAGGAGAGCACGTTTCCATAGGTCCTTTGCAGGTATTCCCAACGCCTGCACAAGTCTCGCATTCCAGAGAAGCCCCTAAAACCAGGGAAAATAAGAAAGTTAAATCTGATTGTGTTTACTTTGTTGTGTATGTGTGTTCATCACTGTTAAATGTTCGAATACCACCCATCATCAAGTTCTGTTTCAGGGGAATTTAGAAAGTTTGACATTTCAAAATGCAACAGAAGAAAACCCATCAGAGGCAGTCCAGAAGGATGCTAGGGCTGATAGTATCAAGAAGACTATTGCTCTGGTCCATCAGCAGGCACTTTTAATGTTCTAAACCAGTTACCTTCTGCTATATGAAATTAGTCTTGATGGTCTACAACTGAGCAAACATACCAATCAGAAGAACCATCCTGAGAACCTCATTCACATGCAAACCAGAATCGTTCAAGGGGGTCACCTAAAGTCTATTGTTGTTTTCAGCATCAGTTTATCAGCCACCTCCTACACAACCATTTGAAGGCAATGTACCAAAAATATCCCCAGTCCCCCTCGGCAGTGGCGGTGGCAGTGGCTGTCTCAGCAGCCCGGAGCCTGCCTGGTAGCACAGTTGGCTCTGGCTGGCTTCAGGAGCTGCTCACTGCTGTGGCACCTGCCATTTTGCCTCACCAGAAGTCCCCATATGATGTGTCTTGTGCCGTTGAACCAATCATGCAACATTCATTCCCTACTAATAAATCTACACCACTTAACATAGAAATCTGGGGACATTAAATGAAATCCGGGGACATTCCGGGGACAGATTTTGTCCAGGGACAGATTTGTAAATCCGGGAACTGTCCCTGGGAAACTGGGATGTCTGGTAACCATAAGATACATGCCATCTCTATGTACCATACAAGTGGTTGTGTGGTTCTTCTATATTTGTACAGCTCAACCATTGTGTACACAGGGAAACCAAGTCCACACTTGTTCAACATGACATGTGAATACAAGTATACAGCTCAACTATTCATGGAGAGAAAGAGAGATTGTACATTCAATGTAATGTGTAGGCAAACCTGAAGTCACCCCTTCATGTGACATAGTGCCAATACCTATCCCCATTGCAATATACTGGCACAAATACTAATCAGCTAACTCATTCAGAACTAAATTATCTCCAGCTGCATACCCACCAGATATTTAAAGAACACTTTGTGTACTGAATCCCCAATGCCAAATCCTCAGAACTGTAGTTTACCCCTCATGAAGTTACAGTTCCCAGTTCTGGGGATGCCCTCAGTGAAGTTTTGTGTTTTCAATGTGTGCCGTATATGAAGCCTTGTTTAATTCTGAGCTTGCTCTGTTGAGGAAACATCTGTGTCTTAGTTTATTTATTCTTAGAAGACTTGAAAACCCATTAGCCTCAAAGGTTTCTCAGCATAGCCTACTCACCTGTCACAATGAAGATTGAAAGGAAGCAGATAGGCAGTGGCGTCTCCATGGTTCTGGAAGTCTCCTAGGCCTGTGATCAGCAATTTAGAGAGGAGTAGCTGCGTGGGTCTCCTGTAACAAAAACGAGGCGGCTTGTGACAACTGGAAAGTTTATTAGTGCACAAGCTTTATCTCTGGAAATGCACTGTGCTGTTCTGAAGCTAGAAAAAGATTTGCCCGTCTTCACACTTTTTAACCCCTGGCTCCAAGAAGGCTGAGTGCTTCTGCTTTCGGTTCTCCGCCCTGCCTCTAAATTCTCTGAATTGAAACCTTCTCTGAAAATGTTTCTCTGTTTTTCTACAATGCAATCCCAGTTTTGAGCATTGCCAGAAACCCGAGCGTCACATCCAAGTCAATCTGAGAAATATGCAACAACTACTACTGCAGCCAACTTTTGGACAAACCCAGTTCTTTGTGAGTTTTTGCTATACTTCACTCCAGATTTTTAAACATCTGCCCTCTGACCCCTCTGTTTTTTATGAGAACTTCTGGGAGCCAAAATCTTACTGCTGAATATGGATAGCTCACAAGAGCTACCAGAATTCCTTGCTTTTAAATCATGTTGCAGTGACGGTGGGCCATGTCACGCCAGCCAACATTTCTTTGGCTAGAAGAATTTCTTTTGCTTTTTGAGGGGGTACATGCCAGCACAGCGTACCTCTCTCTTTTTTTGCCCGGGGCTTCCCTGCTTTGCTTGCCCCCCTTCCTTCCCAGTCCCTTCTTCTCATGCTGCATCCAGAGAAATTGTGGGAGTAATGTGACAAACTTTGAGGCAGTGTATTTGCACAAAGTTCCTTCTGGGTGCATGGACATGTGGAAAGAGTGATGGAATAGTGATGTTGTCCAGTGACACTGGCCACTGGTGTGAATGAAATTCAGGACAACATGCTACAGTTCTATAATGCAATAGGTACTGCAGGGTAAGAAGGACATTAGAAAATTGAGGAACACCAGGAAATTTATTAATTATTTATTGACTGATTGATTGATTGATTGATTGGATCTCCCTAGCCACTCTGGGTGGCTCCCAACAGAACATTAAAAACACAATTCAGCATTAAACATTAAAAACTTCCCTAAACAGGGCTGCCTTCAAATGGCTTCTAAAAGTAAGATAGTTGCTTATTGCCTTGACATGTGATGAGAGGGTGTTCCACAGGACAGGCGCCACTACCGAGAAGGCTGCTGCCTGTATCCCTGTAACTTTGCTTCTCTCAGTGGGGGAACCGCCAGAAGGCCCTCGACACTAGACCTCAGTGTCCAGGTTGAACAGTGGGGGTGGAGACGCTCCTTCAGGTATATAGGGCCGAGGCTGTTTAGGACTTTAAAGGTCAGCACCAACACTTTGAATTGTGCTCGGAAACGTACTGGGAGCCAATGTAGGTCTTTCAGGATCAGTGTTATATGGTCTCAGTGGCCACTCCCAGTCACCAGTCTTGCTGCTGCATTCTGGATTAGTTGCAGTTTCCGGGACACCTTCAAAGGTAGCCCCACGTAGAGCACATTGCAGTAGTCTAAGCGGGAGAGAACTAGAGCTTGCACCACTCTGGTGAGACAGTCCTCGGGCAGGTAGGGTCTCAGCCTGCGTACCAGGTGGAGCTGGTAGACAGCTTCCCTGGACACAGAATTGACCTGCACCTCCATGGACAGCTGTGAGTCCAAAATTAGTCCCAGGCTGTAATGTTGGGTTCAAGGTGCCTGCTCACGTTGCTCTGACACCCCTTTCTCCAGCTTGCAAACTACTTGCAGAACTCAACTTTTTTTTCTTTCTTCATCTTACATTTCTCGCACAGCAATCCAGAAACAAAACTCTCTTTTATTGGGCTCCTCTGCCAGGCAGCTTCCTGGAAAGGGGGAGAAAAAACTAGTTTGGTCTGTATTTTGACACTGCTAAATTCTGAATTGGTGCAGAAAAGTGTAGAACTGAAGGCTGGATAAATGAGAAACAGAAAGAAATGGAAACAGATCAATCTTTCCATCCCTATTCCTCATTATCAAGGGGCTTCTGCCCAATGAGGCCCCATCTTCATTATACATTTAAAGCAGTACCCCCCCCCCGAGAATTCTGGGAACTGTAGTTCATTAAGAGTGTTGAGAGTTGCTAGGAGACATATGTTCCCCTCATGGAGCTATGTTTCTCTGAGTGGTTTAACAACTGCTCTTCCCAGGAAACTCTGGGAACTGTAGTTCTTTAAGGGGAGCTGTGGTCTCCTAACAATGCTCAGCACCTTTAACAAACAACAGCTCCCAGAATTCTGTGGGGGAAACCAGGACTGTTTAGATGTGTTGTTTGGATGGGGCCTGAGTTTTGCATTATGAAAAACTGGCTTATTGTTAAGTTCAGCCCTCCCTTTGTTTTGTTACAATATGAGCAGCTTAGACAGAAGCAACAGATGCTTGTCAGCAAGAACATTTTGTTCTGAGGGTACTCCCAAATGGTGTATTAGCAGACAGTTCCTGAAAGAAATTGTGCTCTGTCCAAACCCAGCCTCAACCACAACCTCACTACTGAGAATGTTTCAATAATGTTTGTGCAGGAAATCCTAAGGCTTGAGCTAGCTTTATTTTATTATGTATCTTGTGGTTTTTTTATATTGTAATTTTACTTCTGTTTTGGGTGTCACACTTCTGCACGGGAGCAAGAGCTGGATTGGGGCTCATCAGCTGGCGAGGTGCAGGTTCTGTCACACTTGCCATTGAGGGGTTCACAACTGCACCCCCCTCAAGGGAGAAGTTTAAAGGAGCCCCCACCTCCACCTCAGATCACCTGCAACCCCCTGAAGGCAGTCCGGCTGAATAGTTGCTGAGAGCACCTAAAGGCAGCCAGGCGCTCCTCAGCTGAGCTGCCCGATCCGGCTCCTACTTGCATGCAAGCAGGAATGGAGGCGGGAATCTCTCAGAAGTGGAGTGGAGGCTTCGCTCTCCCAAGCTGAGCTGCCTGATACCACTCCTAATTGCGAGCGTGCAGGAGCAGGGCGGGGATCTCTCAGAAGTCCAGCTGAATTGTGCTCGGAAACGTACTTGATGTTCTGTTGAACATCCGTCTTGGCTGCAACAGCGACAGTGCTTTGGCATCCAGCCCACTTCCACTGTGCACATGAGGAGGTTTGAACTGCAAGTCATTAGCTATAACACATAATGTGCATAGGAATTCATTCATACTTTTTTCCAAAATATAGTCTGGCCCCCCCACAAGGTCAAGGAACAGTCAACTGGCCCCCTGCTAAAAACGTTTGCCGACCCCTGGTTTAGGGCTTTAAAAGGTCAGCATCAAAACTTTGAATTGTGCTCAGAAATGTATGGGGAGCCAATGTAGGTCTTTCAGGACTGGTGTGATATGGTCTTGGCAGCCACTCCCAGTCACCAGTCTGGCTGCCGCATTCCTCATTAGTTGCAGTTTCCAGGCCAGCTTCAAAGGTTGTCCCACGTAGAGCACATTGCAGTAGTCCAAGCAGGAGAGGACTAGAGCATGCACCACTCTGGCGAGACAGTCCACGGGCAGGTAGGGTCTCAGCCTGCGTTTCAGAGGGAGCTAGTGGACAGCCGACCTGGACACAGAATTAACCTGCGTCTCCATGAACAGCTGTGAGTCCAAAATGACTCCCAGGCTGCGCACCTGGTCCTTCAGGGGCACAGTTACCCCATTCAGGACCAGGGAGTCCTCCACTCCACTCCACTTGTCTTGTCAGATGTTTATACCGCTTGCTTGTAAAAACAAAAACAACCTCAGAGCTTATTCTCTAACTTACTCTCACCAATGCAAATAGGGCATGTGGGCCAGCAATAGCTAAGACACACGTCTCTTGCTACTAAGTATATAGCACAACTTAGCACAAAAGATACTCACAATAGCAAAGCTTCCCCCCTCCCTCCCTCTTGCTCACTGCTTGCTTAACAGGCTTCCTTGGGAGCTAAGCACACCTTGAGATAAACTGCCACAGTCCTGTGTTCAGGACTGTTTAGATGTGTTGTTTGGATGGGGCCTGAGTTCTGCATTATGAAAAACTGGCTTATTGTTAAGTTTAGCCCTCCCTTTGTTTTGTTACAATATGAGCAGCTTAGGTGGAAGCTACAGATGCTTGTCAGCAAGAACATTTCGTTCTGAGGGAACTCCCAAATGGTGTATTAGCAGCCAGTTCCTGAAAGAAATTGTGCTCTATCCAAACCCAGCCTCCACTGGGGTAGATGGTAGCTCTTAACAGGACTTAACTTGTGTCGACCACAACCTCACTACTAAGAATGTTTCAATAATGTTTGTGCAGGAAACCTCAGGCTTGATCTAGCTTTATTTTATTATGTATCTTGTGGTTTTTTTATATTGTAATTTTACTTCTGCTTTGGGTGCCACACTTCTGCACGGGAGCAAGAGCTGGATCGGGGCTCATCAGCTGGCGAGGTGCAGACTCCGTCACACTTTCCATTGTGGGGTTCGCAGCTGCACTCCCCTCAAGGGAGAGGTTTAAAGGAGCCCCCACCTCCACCTCAGATCACCTGCAACCCCCTGAAGGCAGTCAGGCTGAATAGTTGCTGAGAGCCCCTGCAGCACCTGAGGGCAGCCAGGCGCTCCTCAGCTGAGCTGCCCAATCCCACTCCTACTTGTGTGCAAGCAGGAATGGAGGCGGGGATCTCTCAGAAGTGGAGTGGAGGCTTCGCTCTCCCAAGCTGAGCTGCCTGATACCACTCCTAATTGCGAGCGTGCAGGAGCAGGGCGGGGATCTCTCAGAAGTCCAGCTGAATTGTGCTCGGAAACGTACTGGATGTTCTGTTGAACATCCGTCTTGGCTGCAACAGCGACAGTACTTTGGCATCCAGCCCACTTCCACTGTGCACATGAGGAGGTTTGAACTGCAAGTCATTAGCTATAACACATAATGTGCATAGGAATTCATTCATACTTTTTTCCAAAATATAGTCTGGCCCCCCACAAGGTCAAGGAACAGTCAACTGGCCCCCTGCTGAAAAAGTTTGCCGACCCCTTCTTTAGGGCTTTAAAAGGTCAGCATCAAAACTTTGAATTGTGCTCAGAAATGTATGGGGAGCCAATGTAGGTCTTTCAGGACTGGTGTGATATGGTCTTGGCAGCCACTCCCAGTCACCAGTCTAGCTGCCACATTCCTCATTAGTTGCAGTTTCCAGGCCAGCTTCAAAGGTTGTCCCACGTAGAGCACATTGCAGTAGTCCAAGCAGGAGAGGACTAGAGCATGCACCACTTTGGTGAGACAGTCCACGGGCAGGTAGGGTCTCAGCCTACGTTCCAGAGGGAGCTAGTAGACAGCCGACCTGGACACAGAATTAACCTGCGCCTCCATGAACAGCTGTGAGTCCAAAATGACTCCCAGGCTGCGCACCTGGTCCTTCAGGGGCACAGTTACCCCATTCAGGACCAGGGAGTCCTCCACTCCACTCCACTTGTCTTGTCAGATGTTTATACCGCTTGCTTGTAAAAACAAAAACAACCTCAGAGCTTACTCTCTAACTTACTCTCACCAATGCAAATAGGGCATGTGGGCCAGCAATAGCTAAAACACACGTCTCTTGCTACTAAGTATATAGCACAACTTAGCACAAAAAGATACTCACAATAGCAAAGCTCCCCCCCCCCCTTGCTCCCTGCTTGCTCAACAGGCTTCCTTCGGAGCTGAGCACACCTTGAGATAAACTGCCAGAGTCTCTGTGTTCTTGTCAACTAGACCTTATGTGGTTTAATCTAGGGTGCCTCTTCCCCTGCCCAATTTGTTTCTATTAAAAGATTTTCATGAGTAACAACAGTAGTATTCAGTGTATTCACTGAATGAAAACAGTAGTATTCAGTATTCATGAAAGATTTTCCTGAGTAACAACAGTAGTATTCAGTGTCTCTGTTTTGGAATTGTAGTGAACTGAATTATGCCATTCAGTTGGAGAAGTTATCGTTACAACTTGGAGAAATTATATAAGTTCATAATGTGGAGTTGTGGAGAAAAGAGAAATTGGGGGGTGGGAGAAAGAGAGAGGATGAAAAAGAAAGGAGGGGGAGCAACAGTAAACTTTCATTTCCTTACATAGTGTATGAGTTTTTGTGTTAGTGTCCCGTGGATAGGTCTCTCATTTTTGCCGGTGGAACGAAAGATCAGAGGGTGCCAGGGCATGGCTGGTTGTAGCTGATTGGTTGCATGTTGTTATCAGTTTATGCCAGGGGTCAGCAAACTTACCATGCCTCAGGCCGGTGTCTCCAGCACCGATTGCGCGGCGGGCCGGAGGGCGGGGGAGTGTGTGCCCACGCTATTTCTGGCACACTTCCAGGTCGGAAAGCACTGGAAATAGCTTGTGTGCATGTGCATGGGCCTTCTCCAACCCGGATGTGCACCGGAAACAATGTTTGCGCATGCAAAAATAATGCTTGCACATGCGCACAAGCTATTTCAGGTGCTCCTCCAACCCGGAAATGGGCAGCTGCGCAGTGCTGTGCCGGTAAGAGCAGGCGGCAGCAGCAGGTGGCGGGGGTCACCACAGGCCAGAAAAACGAGGCCCTTAGTTTGGGGACCCCTGGTTTATGCACACCTTACATTCCACCCAGCCCAGAGCTGCAGGATCCATCCTTGCTCACAAGCATGTTTCTATTTCTTAAATTTAGTAATTCTTTCATAGTTTCACCCCACCCCATGCTCTCTAGAGCAGTGGATGCACTTGAAAATTACTGATGGCCATGATTTTTTCATCTGTTGTAGCAATTGTAAAGTGCTGTGGCAAACACTGTATGATTCTTAATTGTATTTTCAAAGTCATGCCACCTGAATGAAACTCACAGACCATGGCTGGTCCATGGACCACAGCTTAGGACCCCCTGTTGTAGAGATTCTAGAAGCACCAGGAGGCAGAAGGCCAATCATATTCCAGGTTTCTGAGCCAATCAGAGAATGGAATCAAAGACGTGGTGGAAGACGCAAAGTCCAGAGAGAGAAGAAAGCCTTTTGGAGCATGTTGCATCCTGGCACTCTCAAGTAATTTTAGGTAGGGTGGGGGGGATGATGAGAGCTGCTGTTTAAATTTCCCACAATGCTTCTGAGGCATCATGCCTCAACCCAGTGATTTGTGGGAAATTTTAGTTGTCTGCCCAAGCTGCTTGACACTGCTTGAAGTGCTACTGTTGCCTATCATGTGTACCACTGCCAGTTAAGCCCACCAGGGTTCACCCACATTGGGTAAATACCCTTGACCCATAGCTGACCAATCGCCAGGTACATTGGTCAGCTTCCAAGTTCCTTGTCAGGCTTCGGGGAATTGGCTTCCTCCCCCATGGCAGTAAAGAAAGGATCAAACAAAAGGAACATCTTACCAGTTAGAATCTTTAATAATCACAGTGAGAGAATAAAGGACACATCTCCTAGAATAGTGGTGCTCCCAATTAAGGTTCACACCACCTCCGTCTCTATTAATCTACTTCTGCATTTTGTAATCTGAGTTTGTACTCTCTGCGCTTTCTGTTCTGAGATTTTCTGAGCTCTTCTCAACCTTGGGGAGAGCAGAAGAATGCTGTATAATGACTGTGAATCTGTTAACCCTCTCTCTTCCAGTGTTTCATCTCCTAGTTGTTCCCCATGCAGCATTTCCCAGATTCTGCCTTCTGAACTTTGCCCCTCTGCAAACTACTGTTCCAAATCTATACTGTCCCCCTGCTCCTGGGAAGATTCAGGATCAGAATCAGAATCAGGGGGTGGCTCCCCCGCAATTCCTCCTCAGTGCAGCCCTCCTCAGCATGGTCCCTGACATTCCTTCACCTCTCACCTAACAGTGCAGCCTTCCTCAGCCTTGTGCCCTCCAGATGTTATTGGACTCCAACAATCCCAACCAGCATGGCAATGGTCAGGGGGGATGAGCCAAACAACAACTGAACAGCGCCATATTGGGGAAGGCTGGAAACTCTCCAAGAATGCAACTGATCATTAATTACCTCTATCACCACTGGGAGGCAGCACTCAAAGATGCACACAACTCTCTTGGCTTGTCATAAAACCGCTGGAGGGCAAGGCAGGGCATTTTGAAAGGTCAACATGTTTCCTGTGGACAAAGACTCCAAAATGAATTGGCTTAGAACCAGTAGAATGGAGTCAGTCAGAAAAACGGTAGCTGAATAATATTTCTGCCTGCATATCACCTTGTATAACATAAATTGAAATTATGCACCTGTGTGGTTAATCTGTAAGGGAATAGGAATCAATTCCTGTACCTCAGGTATCATTTGATATATTAGTACAGTGGTACCTCAGCATGCGAACGGGATCCACAAGATGTGACGGCGCGCCTGCGCGTTCATGGGTCACATTTCGCCGCTTTCGCATGATGTCATTTTGAGCACCTGCTCATGCGTGAGCGGTGAAACACAGAAGTAACACGCTCTGGTGCTTTCGCGTTGCGCAGAGCACAACTCGAACGTGCTCAACCCGAAGCACATTCAACTTGAGGTATGACTGTATTGTGATTACAGGGCTGTGCCCCTATTATAAATTCTCTCATTTGCAGTGGCTGCCCTGTTGCTTTGTGACAAAGTCTGCCTGCAGAGAAGCAGCTCTGAAGAATCCAGCACCTTGGTGCATTTGAGGAACATTCTGACTGGAAGAAGCACCCTGAAAAATGAAGACAAATAGGAGGTCAGGCTCTGGTGCTCACTGGTACAAGACTTGCATGTCCAGAGAGAGGCACTCCTTCAGGAGCTCAAGGTGTGATCACTTCCTTGCTTCCGTCAGCAGGAACTTGTGTGGTGATCAGATTCAGCAAGGTGAGGGAAAACCTTTTCAGTCTGAAAGCCATATTTCCTTATAAGCAAACTTTTTTTGGTGCAGGGCATGCCAACAGAGGTCAGGGCCAAAACT
This sequence comes from Podarcis gaigeae, assembly GCF_964106915.1. Taxonomy (NCBI): domain Eukaryota; kingdom Metazoa; phylum Chordata; class Lepidosauria; order Squamata; family Lacertidae; genus Podarcis; species Podarcis gaigeae. The sequence continues at coordinate 75,488,831 of NC_139684.1, forward strand.
GGATGGAATCTATTTATTTCGTAAATGTTATGTACTGAGGAATGAATGAATGTCCCCTCAAAGTATCTGCTTTATATACATTATTTACACAATGGGCTGCACATGATTGGCTAATTCTGGAATTCTACTGTAAGCCAATCAGGTTGTGGATTCACTTATATCTGGAGCATGATTGGGTGGTTCCTGCCAACCAATCATATTGCTGCATTGTTCTAGGACCAATCAGACTGCTGCATTCTGAATCCTATTGTTCTAGGACCAATCAGACTGCTGCAATTTGGATCCTATTGTTCTAGGACCAATCAGACTGCTTCAGCTCCGGGACACAAGGAACTCAGAATGGCAACCGACAGCAGCTTCTCGCCGTTCAACCCAGCAACGGGAGACTGGGAAGCGTACGCCTCCCGTTTTACCTTCCTCCTAGAAGCCAAAGGGGTCACCGATGAAGAAGACGCCAAGAAGAGGGCGATATTCTTCAGCGTCTGCGGAGAGGAGACATTTGAAATCGCCCGGGCTCTCCTTGCGCCTGAAGACGTCGCTACTGTTCCATACAAAACAATAATGGAACAGCTTAAGGGGCACTTTTCGCCACAGCCCTCAGTGGTGGCTCGTCGAAATGCCTTCTACGCAAAGCGGCAAGCCCCTGGGGAAACCATAACTGGGTTTGTGACCTCTCTCCGCCAAGCCACCCGGTTCTGCAACTTCTCAGAGCTGGAGAACATGCTTCGGGACCGCCTCGTCGGTGGCCTGAAGGATGAGAAGCTGCAACGACGCCTCTACGCTAAGAAGGACCTAACGTTCCAGGTCGCTCTGGAGGAGGCCCTGGCAACGGAAGCTGCCAAGAGGTCGACACAAGAGGCACGGCCGAGCCTGCCATCCCAACCGAGGGTTCACCACGAAGACCTCACCGACGACTCAGGATCTGACAGGGAGGAAGTGCACCGAGTACAGCAGCACACTCAAGCAGCTCACATACCACAGCTGCCTCGACGAGAAGGAGGGAACTGCGCAAGCTGCGGGGAAAGTCACGAGAGGAGGACCTGCCGTTTCTGCAACGTAGAGTGCAGGCAGTGCAGAAAATTGGGACACATCGCCCGGGTGTGTCGGGCTCGGCCCACCCGACGCCAGGCATCAGATGACCAATCCAAGAGCCCCAGGGCCCGGGGCCCAACGCACCAAGGCAACTCGATGGAGCTCACGGACGTCCAGGTATACCAGTTGCCCTACCCCAACATAGAGAAAATTTATGTAGAGGTACGGATAGAGGGGGCCCCATGCCGCATGGAGCTTGACACGGGTTCAAATCTATCCATAATCTCGGCAAGGACCTTAAGGAAACTGTGTCCTACTGGGGGTCCCAAACTCAGGCCGGCCCCATTCACCCTCCGGGACTTCCAGAAACGTAAGGTCCCCACAATGGGGGTGGGGACCTTCAGGGTGCAATACCGAGGGCGGACGCGGCAACTGGACTTGCTTGTGGTCAAGGGCCCCTACATTAGCTTACTGGGATTGGCATGGTTTGGACCACTGGGGCTAGCCATCACCGGGGTGAACCACACTACCTTACAAGTGGACGTGGATGCCATATGCAAGGAATTTCCAGAGGTTTTCGATGGGAAATTGGGACAGTATACGGGCCCCCCCATTGCTCTACAGCTTGACCCCGCAGTACGACCGGTCAGGCTAAAGGCCCGCCGGGTCCCGTTCGCCCTGAAACCCCGTATAGACAAGGAATTGGACCGGCTTGTGGAGCAAGGAGTGCTGGAGCCGGTGCCTAATGCCCCCTGGGAAACCCCAATCGTCACACCCGTCAAGCCTAATGGTTCAGTCCGCATCTGCGCAGACTACAAATGTACCATAAACAAGGCCCTCACGGCCCATGCATACCCAGTGCCAGTGGTCAGCCATGTCCTTGCCACCCTGGCTGGGTCGAAAATTTTCGGCAAGCTGGACTTGGCCCAAGCATATCAACAGCTTCCAGTAGATGAGGCCACAGCAGAGGCACAGACAATTGTGACGCACAGAGGAGCGTTCAGGGTAAAGCGGCTGCAATTCGGTGTCAGTGTGGCACCAGGCATATTCCAGAATCTAATGGACTCGCTCCTTAAAGGGATTCCTGGCGTCACCCCCTTCTTCGATGATGTGTTGATTGCCGGGCCCACACCAGAGGAGTTTGAGGACTGCCTCCGCACCGTTCTGCACCGTTTCCAGATGGCGGGTCTCAAGGTGAAGCGGGAAAAATGTCTACTAGGAGTGCCTCAGGTGGACTTTCTGGGATTTATGGTGGACGCAGAAGGGGTCCACCCAACTGGGGACAAGGTACGGGCCATTTGTGATGCCCCAGCGCCCAAGAACAAGACTGAACTTCAGGCCTTCTTGGGACTATTGAACTTTTACCATTCCTTCCTTCCCCACAAGGCGGCGGTAGCGGAGCCCCTACACAGACTCCTGGACAAGCGGGCCCCTTGGGTGTGGGGCCAGCGCCAGGAGGCTGCATTCCAGGCAGTCAAGGACCTGCTTGTCTCAAACTCGGTCTTGGCACACTTCGACGAGAGGCTGCCGGTGGTGCTAGCATGCGACGCCTCGCCCTATGGCATTGGCGCTGTCCTGGGACACCAACTCCCGGATGGGAGAGAGGTACCGGTAGCATACTTTTCCCAGACACTCAACGCAACCGAGCGGAACTACTCGCAAATAGACAAGGAGGGGCTCGCAATCGTGAAGGGAGTAAAAAAATTCAATGATTTCTTGTACGGGCGGCCCTTCACCGTGGTGACTGACCACAAGCCGTTGCTTGGCTTGTTTGCTCCCGAAAAGCAGACCCCCCAAGTGCTGTCTCCTCGTGTCCTCAGGTGGTCAATTTTCCTTGCCAGCTACCAGTATGCACTGATTCACCGCCCGGGGAAGGCGATGGGCCATGCGGACGCCCTCAGCAGGCTACCACTACCAGAAACAGGCCCCGACCCAGCACCTGCACAAGAGGTTATGAGCCTGGAGCTGCTTCCTGACCGCCCCATTCAGGCACAAGAAGTTGCACACCATTCCAAGAAAGATAGGGTCATCTCCCGGGTCCTGGACTGGGTGTGGAGGGGATGGCCCAGCAGCAGTCCTGGGCCAGAATTCGCTGGCTACACAACCCGCAAACATGAACTGTCGGCCCACAAGGGGTGCCTGTTATGGGGAAGCAGGGTTGTTGTTCCCCAGCCCCTCCGCAAAAGGGTCCTCACAGCCCTACATGAGACACACCCAGGGGTAGTAAGAATGAAGGCCCTGGCCAGGAGTTATGTGTGGTGGCCAGGGATCGACCGAGAGATAGAGGCCTGGGTCAAACACTGCCAGGCCTGCCAAGAATCCCGCCCAGATCCCCCAAGGGCCCCAGTCCAGTCCTGGGAGTCCGCCCGAGCACCATGGTCACGCCTGCATGTGGACTTCGCTGGCCCCTTTCAGGGGAAAACATTCTTCATAGTGGTGGACTCCTACACCAAATGGCTGGAAGTTGCACTGGTACCGTCCACTTCTACATCCGCAGCCATCCAGGTACTACGCAGGCTCTTTGCAACCCACGGGCTCCCTGACACTCTCGTCTCAGACAATGGGACTGCATTTACGTCAGGAGAATTCCAAACCTTCACAGCGCAGAACGCCATCCGCCACATCCGTTCGGCGCCATTCCACCCTGCCACCAATGGCCAAGCAGAACGCATGGTGCGGACCACCAAGGACACCCTTCGCCGCATGACGCAAGGGGATTGGGAGTACCGCCTTGCCACATTCCTCCTAGCACAGCACAGCACCCCCAGCTCAACAACTGGCCGGAGCCCCGCTGAACTACTAATGGGTCGGCGCCTTGCAATCAGATTGGACCGCCTTCACCCCGATAGAGCTCAGGATGAGGTAGTGGTGGGGGAAGGCAGGAACCCCCGGACCTTCAAGGCCCAGGACCCAGTGTACGCAAAGAATTTTGGGGCAGGCCCAGCATGGGTACCTGCCACAGTCACCAGGGTCACTGGCCCCGTGTCGTACAAGGTGCTAACGGATGGGGGGCAATGCTGGCGCCGCCACTGCGACCAGATACGGCGACGATTCCCGGGAGAAAACCAGGAGGAGGAAAGGTCAGAGGAGTCCCAAGGGAACAGCGGGGCAGTGAGGCCCATAGAGCAGGATGGGGAAGCAGGAGAGGCAGAATCAGTAAATACAGAGAGGACCTGCGAGGCTGAAAGGACACCGGAGCCAGAACCACGAATGAGCGAGCCGGTTGCGCCAGACCAAACAGGCCCATCACAGCCAGCATCCTTGGAACACGAGCCAGAACCTGAACCCCGGACCAGGGAACACCCCAGGCCACAACGCACACGTAGGCCGCCGGCGTACCTCGAGGACTATGAATGCGACCTCCCGGGCAGGACTGGAACTTAGAGGGGAGGGGTGTTATGTACTGAGTTGAATAGGATCCAAACTGCAGCAGTCTGATTGGTCCTAGAACAATAGGATCCAAATTACAGCAGTCTGATTGGTCCTAGAACAATAGGATTCAGAATGCAGCAGTTTGATTGGTCCTAGAACAATGCAGCAATATGATTGGTTGGCAGGAACCACCCAATCATGCTCCAGATATAAGTGAATCCACAACCTGATTGGCTTACAGTAGAATTCCAGAATTAGCCAATCATGTGCAGCCCATTGTGTAAATAATGTATATAAAGCAGATACTTTGAGGGGACATTCATTCATTCCTCCTCACCACTATGAGCTGAATAAAGAGCATGAAATCACTTTGCGACTCTGAGTATATTTCAGTAAAATTTATATACAACGTGATTGGAAGAAAGGGAAACATTACCCTCAAAGCTGTCAAAGAGACTAAACCAATGAAATCATCAAGTACAGTGGTACCTTGGGTCAAGTACTTAATTCGTTCCGGAGGTCCATTCTTAACCTGAAACTGTTCTTAATCTGGAGCACCACTTTAGCTAATGGGGCCTCCCACTGCCGCCATACCGCCGGAACACAATTTCTGTTCTTATCCTGAAGGAAAGTTCTTAACCCGAGGTACTATTTCTGGGTTAGCAGAGTCTGCAACCTGAAGCATATGTAACCTGAGGTACCACTGTATTTGAAACATTTAAAAACACTTAAACCTAAACACCCACATTAACACGTGTCAACATTCTACATATCTGAGTATGATTGCCTAAACAAAAAAAATTTTAAGCAGGCAGTGAAAAGAGCACAGTGAAGGTTCCTGCATGATGTCAATCAGCAGGGAGTTCTAGAGTTTAGGTGCTGCCACAATCAAAAGGCAATTTATTACAAATGCAGAAGAAATATTATGTGGCAATTGTAGCATAAATAAGTAGGTAATTCTCACTCCACATAATCAATCACAAGACAACACGGTGTGCGCACACACCATTTGAATGGCAATGCCCATCAACCTGGGCGGGGGGGGGCAGCTCCCTCAGATATTTTATGGGGGGTGTCAAACGGACCTTGGCCCTTAGGACTTGGCTCCTATACCTCCAGATATTGCTAGACTTTGTTAGAGAAATCAATAAAGTTTGGCTCAGGATTAAGGATCAAGAATATTGAACCTAGCCTTAGTCAATCAGAGAAGTGAAAGTAACACGGAATGGACGGTAAGGATGGCATTTGATTATCCATGTACTGCTTAGCTACAAATAAAAGTTGTGCAAAAATATTCTAGCATGTTTTACCCCCAACTGCCAGTAACAGCAGCAGAAACTGCTATGCAAGCTGAATTTAAAGGACGAGCATCTATTTTGGAACATGCTGAAATATTGCTTCAAACTTTCCATGTTATATTTGAGGAAGTCTCTGTGCTTCGTGCAATCAGCAATGTATAAATATTGCTGTGCTCTGGATGGTGTTTGGAGGGCTCTCTCGCTCTCATGAGATCAGAGATTACTCTCCAGAATAAAGAGCTCAAGGTGAATCGAGTGTCTACACAACAACTTCAAAACCCTTCAGCTGCAGCCAGCCAACCTGGCCAACAATCAAAGATGATGGGAGTTGGAGGCCAGCAACATCTGGAGGGCATTATGTTGTCTACCCTTGGCCCAGAGGTACTCAGATGGAGGGGCTACCCCTCACTCAAGAAAATTAAGACTCATCTACCTGAGGCATCTTTGAAGGCAAATCAGATGCCCATGGGAAGCCTGCAAACAGGAAATAAGGGCAATAGTCCTCTGTTGCCTTGTTTTTGTCTTATTTTTGTCAAGTCTGAAACCTGCTACCTCTCCAAATTCACAAATTTGTTCTAAAACCCTTGGTACACTGACTGTAGGTTACCATCTCCGATTCTTATGCAACTGGGGAGTTTTGCAGAAGAAAAGAGAAACACTTCTCAGAATGAGGAAGGAGCCTTAAACCAGGCTTCCTCAACCTCAGCCCTCCAGATGTTTTTGACCCACAACTCCCATGATCCCTAGCTAGCAGGACCAGTGGTCAGGGATGATGGGAATTGTAGTCTCAAAACATCTGGAGGGCCGAGGTTGAGGAAGCCTGCCTTAAACAATACTACACCCATTCTCTTCCCAGTTCTCAAAACCAAAAGGGTGAGTAACAGTAGGGTCACAGCAGCTTTTCCAAGAAGGACATTAGAGGGAAATAAAGAAATATTGTTCTATTCAATGTCGCGACATTTTCCAAATGTTTACAGAGACCAAAACCACCATTGCTTTAGGAGGAAACTGAGGAACTGTTACTAACATGCAACAGGAAAATATGTTTCCTGTCTAAACTCTGTTTTCATTGCTACGTATTAATTTATAGCAGTGGTAAGAAGCCTCTGACTGCAACAGGCCTTCTGAAGGCCACAATGGGCTTTGCTGGGCCTTCCCATGGCCATGACGGACTTAGTTGGGCCTCCTCCTACTGTGTGACATCACACACGATGTCACAGGCCGATGTTGGGCACCCACAAAGTGGGGCAGGATCTGGCACCCCTGACCCACAAGACCAGTTCCTAACTTATTTGGAAAACCCAAAGTTTTGGCATTTCCTTAACAAGTGTTAAGATTATTTCTCCCTTGTGGCTGCTGTGGCTGAGATGGGAGATTACGTCACTACTCTTAATAACGCAAATGATATAATAATAATAATAATAATAATAATAATAATAATAATAATAATAATATATTTATACCCCGCCCAACTGGCTGGGATGCCCAAGCCCCTCTGGGCAGCTTCCAAGACATAAACATAATAAATCACCAAACATTAATAGTAACCATCTGACCCAATATAAAAGTCACAATAACTTTAAAATAAACAACTTTTATCAAACATAGCAATATTCAACGATCCATCAGAATCTAATAGTAAAGAGTAAAATGAAACATCAGCAAATAATTAAACAGTTCAACCACAATAAAGAATTACCAATATATAATCAATGAAAGTAACAGCAAATGTTCCATAAGTGCTATACAGACGACAACCCCCATCTATGTGCATTCAATATGTGTGTGACTGCACACACATGCATCACAACAAACCCGGAAGTGACCTGATAATGTCACAAAAAAGTCACAAAAAGGGTTGGAAGGGGGCAGGGGCAGAACAGAGTGTTTGCAGGCTTCTTCACTAGTAATAATAATAATAATTTATTATTTATACCCCGCCCATCTGGCTGGGTTTCCCCAGCCACTCTGGGTGGCTTCCAACAAAACTCTAAAATGCAATAATCTATTAAACATTAAAAGCTTCCCTAAACAGGGCTGCCTTCAGATGCCTTCTAAATGTCTGGTAGTTGTTTTTCTCTTTGACGTCTGGTGGGAGGGCGTTCCACAGGGAGGGCGCCACTACTGAGAAGACCCTCTGCCTGGTTCCCTGTAACCTCACTTCTCACAGCGAGGGAACTGCCAGAAGGCCCTCGGCACTGGACCTCAGTGTCCGGGCAGAATGATGGGGGTGGAGACGCTCCTTCAGGTATACTGGACCGAGGCCATTTAATTCTTCAAATATACAAGATTTCGCTTAAATGTGCAGCGCCTTGGAACATAAACCCTGAGTAAAAGGGGGCTTGGACATATTGGGTCCAAGGAGCATCAGCAAACAAAATATCCAAGAGGCTTCCTGTCTCCATAGTCGATCTGCAGATTTTGCTGTGTTCAGGTTTTGACAGAGAACAGGTTTGAACCCTGGGGTCTGCTGAAGTCAGGTCTGTTCAGTTCCTTCCTTGTTTAAAAAACATTTGTACCTTGCCCTTTCTCACAAAGAGCGGAAAGCGGCCCACATAAAAATCCAACCCCAGATGAACTACTTCAAGCATCACTTACAACATCAAAGATACATTAAAATGCTACAACACCACAGGATACAAAAAGAAAAGAAAAAACATCCGCAGCAGAGTGACTCTGATAAACCAAAGAAGCTGAAGTGGTTAAAAAAGAAGCAGCCAAAAACCAGTGCAATAAAACAGCCCTCTACAAGCCAAAAAACGTCTTTGAAGGCAAAGATTGTTTTAATTGTTATTTACTACTTTCTGGAAAGTTATTAAAAAGGAGAAGGGGAGACATGCTTTCTCTGGAGGAGTTCCAGTGCTTTTGTGTGTGGAGCCCATGTTCGCTTCCTATTACCTCTCTTAGATTCTCCATCAGCTTTAGAAATTTCAACCTCAGAAACAGCAGGCGTGGGAGTGAATTCCCTGCCCCCTCCTCTGCTGTAGCTTCCCTATGATTCCGTGCTTCCCCCACCCCCCTCTTTCCCATCTATCCTCCCTCCCTTATTTTAAAGACCTTCCTCCTCCTGTCTGGACGTCATTGCCAGCTGAAGAGAGGGAGGGGGAGGCAGCTGAAACTTGGAAAAATCACAGATGTGGACAAGAAGCGGTTGCAACTGTGGATATTACACTTGGGTGTTTTAGAGTTTGCTTTTCAGAGTCTGAAGCAGGAAGGAGAGAGGTGGGATCACGTGTGAGAGAAGGCTGCAGGTTCTTCTTCTGCCTCTTTCCCACTTCGAGCTGGAGATCTCCACTGCCGTTTCCTTCATCGCTCTTCGCCTCCTCTAGGATTGCCTCCAAGCTATCAGTCCTTTGCAAAGAGGGATTCGATCACACCCCAGAAATTGCCCAGTGAAAGTGGATTAAAGCATTCTGTCGCAACAAATCTGCTCTCTCTTTAGGACTTTTTGTGGTGTGGAAAAGATGTGGAACAAATGACTGGTAAAGGGGAAGATGTATCGCCAACCGCCGCAAATGCAAACCAGGATTTGTCTTTGAAGTCTAACCTTCCTGCAAACAAATTGGAACAAACGCTCCCTCTAGGCTGGACTTCATCTTACCTCCGTGTAAGCTTTGTGCAAGCACATTGGACGCATGCAGCCCCATTACTCTGCTTTTAGGATAGTGTGTTGATGGGAAAGAATAAATTAAGTGGAGGTACCAAGGGGGGAACGGGGGATGAAGTTTGGAGGCAATTCATGATCTGGCTCTGAACTGATTGCAAGAGGTAATTCTTTCATTAGCCATTTGCTCCCTCCCTGCCAAGATTGATAGATGAACTGTTGTTGGAGGCTAGGTGGGGATGCACTAAAATGAATAAGACTGTCCATAGGAAATAATGGGACTCAAATGCCATTTAACATGGCTGGGCTCCATTGAAATTCATGCAAGGAATGAGGCTTGAGAGGAACTGAACAGATCACAATGTTAGTTAACTGCATTGATACAGAGAAATGTAAACACTTTAGGGGTCATCTATACTTCTGTTTGTCCTGTGTTTTCTTCCATTTTGTCCCTTGATTTCCAGGCATGGATCCATGAGTTTTTTTTCTTTTGCCCCACTACTTCTCCACTGCTTACTGCTGAATCAGAACATATGTTAATCCACTGGCATTTGTGCAGATTCAATGGTAAACAGCAGGTTTTCCTAGGGAAAGGGGTGGGACAAAAGAAACATCTCTCAGACCCCTCATAGGACAAGGGTAAGTGAGCCCTTAAACAAGGGGCATAGTGGGTATCTGGAGACTCAAATATATAAGATAAGAGAAGAAAAAAATTGGATTTGCCAGTGGAAAAGGGGAGACAGTTTCATGTGTGGTGCTGCACATGTAAAAAAGTAATTGTTTTGCAAGGAGGGGGGGAATAACAATTGTTTATGACATGTTCCCAATTAAATCTCAAACCTAAACCTATGTTGTGCTTATTTAATTATGTGGGGAAAGATAATTTCCTAGGTAAACAGAAGACAGTTTTTTATATATACATAATTATATAACACACACACACACATATAATATGCTTTTCTGCAATTTGTATTTATGGAATTATATAAAACCTATAAAAGGTAGGCTTAAAAAAAGTAAATCCACTGGATTGAGTTCATAGAATCGTAGCTGGTAGAGTTGGAAAGGGACACTGCAATAGCAAGAATATGCAGTTGTCCCATACAGGGATCAGACCTGCAACCTTGGCATTTTCAGCACCACATTCTAACCAATGGAGTGATCCAGACTCTTTGGGAAGAAGTTGTGGCTCAGTGGTAGAACATCTGTTCTGAAGGTCCCAGGTTCAGGTGGGGCAGGGAAATATCATTGCCTGAAACCCTCAATACCTCAATATTGAGCTAGATGCACAAGTAGTTGGACTCAGTTTAAGGCAGCTTCCTAGAGACTTAGGGATCATCCTCGCTTCCTGAAAAGCACAGGTCCAAGTGGTTTTCCCCCTTGCCCCACTCCTTTCCCACACTTTAGCGATAAATCAGAAAAAAATGTTGATCCGAGGAAAAGCTGAATTGCTGTTTGCTCCCGACTGAGTGCTAAAAAATGGAATGCTGTGTCACAAGAGGAAGTCTGGAGAAACCCTAACTGGCAGGGATACTCCATTTTTAGTGGAAGAAGCATAGGTTGTGTGTTTGAGAGTGTGAATGTAAGACTGTCATCATGCAGCGCCCCCTGGAGATACTGCCTAACAGTCATGAATTTGCATAAAGTCAGGAGAGGGGAACAAAAGAGAAGGCAGTTTTTTATTTGGCATTTTTAAACAACAGCAGAAATTTGAACAAAGCAGAGATGGAATAACACAGCAGAGATGGATTTAGGGCAGTGCGTGCCATTGTGACTACCGTATTTAAAATGACATGATTGTGTGTTTCTGCCTAGTCAGGAATAAAAAGATGGATATCCTTTATATATGTCTTTAAAAGGTGCTTCTAGTAAAATATGCAAAGCATTAAAGGTCATCTTTCTTTTCAAAATCAAAGGTGATTTATAAAGTCTTCGAAAATATATATATACATGGGGGGATGTACCCGGCAGGATCGAGTCCTTAGGTTCCTTCCAGCTGGTAAACGGAAGAGTCCAACCTGTGTGGTAATGCTCACACTCAAACTCCCTTTCTGCAGGGAACACCTTTCGCAAAGGAGCAGCATTCTGCACCCTGCAGGACTGAATCCTAGGATTCCATTCTGTACAGTGTTGCTTCAAGGGGAAGATCATTGGGAAAGATGGAGAGGTGAGGTAGGGATTCTTACCTTTTCCCAGGAAGACACAGCTCTGCCCCTGAGAACCCTGGGATCACCTAGATCATCTGGGTTATCAAACCCAATCGCATATACAGTGGTACCTTGGGTTACAGATGCTTCAGGTTACAGACGCTTCAGGTTACAGACTCTGCTAACCCAGAAATATTACATCGGGTTAAGGACTTTGTTTCAGGATGAGAACAGAAATCGTGCAGCAGCAGCACAGCGGCAGCAGGAGGCCCCATTAGCTAAAGTGGTACCTCAGGTTAAGAACAGTTTCAGGTTAAGAATGGACCCCCAGAATGAATTAAGTTCTTAACATGAGGTACCACTGTATTTACACACACATATATAGAAAAAATAATGTAAAATTGAAAAAATACACAGAAAGAAGAGGGGAAGTGAAGCTGTTTCTTATCCAGTACATCTAGCCATGAGACTAAGGCAGCATAAACACCCCATATATTTAAACCACATTATTCCCCCAAAGAATCATGGGAACTGTAGTTTGCCCATCAGATAGCTACAAATCCCAGCATCCTCAACAAACTACAGTTCCCAGGATTCTTTTGGGGGGGGGGCAGAACCATGTGCTTTGGCTATATAAATGAATCAATTTATTTCAGTCACTGACAGGAGTGTTGGGTGTACACAGCATTTGTAGTTCAGAAAGCATTTTTCTCACTTGATGTTGTCCACTACAGAATTCAAATCCATATGACCAACTCATTAAAATGGTTGATGAGGGGAAAGTCTTAGCATTTGATAATCTCCACCCCCAACTCAGTTATTCAAGAAAGGAGTCCAGTAAAAATCAGGTCATGACAATATGGGGCAGAGAGGGAAATTAAAATATGTATACAGGGGGGAAGTGAAACTCTAGAGTTCATTCAGGTACAGTGGGTGATATTGAAATGTGTTATGCAGTTAAGACAGTGTTATGCCAATCTGAATAAGTCAAGGCTTCCCCCCAACGCATTCTGGGAACTGTAGTCCTGAGAGTTGTTAGAAAACCCCTGTTCTCCTCACAGAGCTGCAATTCCCAGAGTTCTCTGTGAAGTAGGATCGCTTGCTACCCCACTCTGAGAATTGCACCCTGGGTTTGCAGCATTCGAGAGCCAAAACATTTACTCGCAAGGCGTTTGGGATCCAAGGTACGACTGTGGTGAAGGTATTGAGTTGCAAATTCGCCATCTTGGAAGGGTGGTGGCTGTTTTCTTTCTCTTGAGCTCTCTGAGAGTGAGGATGTGAATGAATCTCTCCAAGAATCTGCATGGACTTAGGCAGAATATACAGCAGGCTAGAAGCGGGGAAGAGACACAGTTCAGATTTTTTGAATTATCTCTTATATCTAAGAAGATGCTGAGCCAGTGCTGGACGTTGCACAAAATCTTATGGATATTTTGGGTGTATCCTTTACTGTATTTTGCTATGTTTCTGAAGAAAGTTCTGTAAGTAAATTTTGCATAAAAATTTCATGGGTTTGGACAATGATTTCTTCCAAAAAGAGTCCATTCTTATGCTTCCAGTCACTTCAAACTGTGCAATATTATCTGCAGTGGGTGCCAACATGGGGAAGGATTACTTTACTCTGTAGATTGATTGGGATCAATGATCAAGCTGTATCTGCCACAGAAGGGAAAACAGGGGTGGTTTCTGAACGTGTGTCTTGCATGCTTACCTCCTGTGCTCTCCAACTGAAGGGTGCACAGTTTGTCGAAACCAATGGAACAAGACACCATAGAACCAGTAGAGGTCCCACTACTGTTGCTACAACTCATCCAGCATAAAGGTAAAGGTACGCCGGACTGTTAGGTCCAGTAGAATCCCCTAAAATGCAGGGGAAACAGGGAGTTCTTAGACCTGAGAGCCTAATTGAATGTCTGCTTGCATCTGCCTATCTACTGTCATAGTAACTAGAGGGCCTTTACCAGAGTTCCACCCCACCTCTGATGCTGAGGTACTGGAGAAATGGTCTTCTTCATTGTTGAGTTTATTGATTCATTTTTTAAAAAAATAGCCTGCTCCTCTTGGGCAAAAGATGCTTCCAGAGTGGCTTATAGATCTGTTAAAAACAAGATGGCCCCTGCCCTCAGTCTAGGGTTGCCAGGTTTCCTCTTTTTCCAGGACACACCCTCTTTTTCATGGGTGTGTAAAATGAGAGTCATCATAGCGATCCACAGTTAAAAGTAGTAGTCGGCAAATGTGTCCTCGTTTTTGCTCTTCAAAATATGGCAACCCTACATGACACTGTTGAAAAGACATGAAGCGAAAGGGGATGGGAAGGGAGGAGAAAGAAGGAAATCTAGTTCAGTTACCTGTTCTTAGTTACATGCTCTTTTGGCGACCAGCTGGGATAGAAACAGTTTAAAGATCATAATTAAGGAACCAAAAGTTGCTGGTCTTTCAAATGGACCAATGGAGCAGCCCTGCTTCCCATCTCTTCCTCCCTCAGTTGATGGAATGGTTGCTGCCAGGAATCTGGCTTCTCAGCCAAGCAGATGGTGGCCCTCCAGCTAGTTTATGGAATTACAGTCATACCTTGGGAGTCAAACGGAATCCATTCCAGAAATCCATTCGATTTCCAAAACATTCAGAAACCAAAGCATGGCTTCTGATTGGTTGCAGGCAGGTCCTGCAGCCAATCAGAAGCTGCAGAACCCCATCAGACGTTTGGCTTCCAAAAATAGTTTGCAAACTGGAACAGTCACTTCCAGGTTTGCAGCATTTGGGAGCCAAAATGTTCAAGAACGAAGCTGTTTGGAAACCAAGGTACAACTGTATCTAGGGCACTACTTTTAACATCTTTTTAGTACCAGTCTGCCCAAAGCAGGCTTCCTTTAAATGTCATTGTTTTAAACGCAGCTTTCTTGGGGGGCTCTGTAGCCAGAAAATGACTTTGTCACTTTCTCTAACAGCAAACATAGTTGCTGATGGGTAATGGCTGCATAGCAAGAATAGGGCTACTGAGAAACAAGAGGGAGGTATCAGCATATTCTGGGGAACCCCAAGATTTGAAATACATTTTTGAGGAGGGTGAACTAAAAGGTTGGAAAGCAAAAAAGCAAAGTAGAACTCAAAACAGGCCACAAGAGAGAGATGAAACCCAGCCAGAGGTTCTCCGCCAAGAAATGTCACCTCAAAATTATTTAGTGTGTAAACAGGCATGTTGAACAGGCATGTCATCATTTTCACCTGCAAGACACCAGCAGGGACACTCATTCCTGTGCCAGGTGAGAGGAGTAGCCACCGCTGATGCTCTTTGACACAAGCTGGGTGTTGTCAGCAACCCCCAACCAAAAAAAGATCTCAAAGACCTCCCATCTCAAGAAGCCGAACATACTCACCCACAGCTATGGAGATGGCAAGGAGGCAGACACTCAGAGGAGTGTTCATAATTCCAGCCCAGGGCTGAGATTCAAACCACAGGGGTGCAATGGTGTCTCTGACTATGCCAGGGCCATACTACAGAACAAAGCAGAGAAACGCTTTCTGGAAAAGGAATGAGAGCGGCCAAACACTTTCCCTGCCCTCTGCCCTGCTCCCCTCTCACCCCATAAAAGGGACTCAGCCCAAGTTGCAGTAATATCATCACAGCAATAGCAGCTTTACAAAGGAGGCCAAACTGGACAGCATCCACGCGTATCCCTCTTAGGGTTTGTCCTCACTTCTGCTGTTCCCCTGCCTAGAAAGCATTAATTAGAGAGGTTTCCCCCTTGTCCTGTGCTTTTGCCTTCGCCCTGTTGCTTTCCCCCATTCCTTAGCTCTAAATCAGAACAAATGGCCACTTGCAGAAAACCTGATTGCTGTTTGTTCCAATTCAGAGGTAAGCTGCAGGTATTCCTGGGGGGGAAACAGCAAGGCAAATGGAATGTGGATGAGCCCTTCTGTTAGAATGACAGCTATTTCTGGGACAAGATGTTGGCCGGTAGAGGGAGCAACTTACAACTTGTGTCCAGGAGAGCTCAGCAGAGGCTGCCTGGAAGTTTCTCTCCCACCCCCCACCCCCATTATTTTTCTTCATTGCAGTGCATTTATTTATTTATTTATTTATTTATTTATTTATTTTATTCATTTTCACTTTTAACAATTATCACCACACATAAATTGTAATTGTTTTCCAAATAGGATTCTCAGAATCCTAGAACTTCTGTCCCTCCCCTCTCCATGGTTTCCCTGGATATTCTTTTCAAACTGTATTGTACCATATTTTCCGTATTTTCTTAAAACTCCATTTTTATCCTAATTCTCCCTTCATTGCAGGTGTTGTTGTTTTTTAAATACTGCCATTGTTTTTAATTGTTTACAGTGTTTTTTCAAGTAACTTATAAAATTTCCCCATTCTTTATTAAATTTATTGTCCTCTTGATCTCTGATTTTCCAGGTCATTTTCACCATTTTGGCATAGTCTATCATCTTTCTCAACCCTTCTTCTTTTATAGGTAATTTGTCCTCCTTCCATCTTTGGGCAAGTAGCATCCGTGCAGCTGTTGTAGAGGCTTCCTGGAAGTTTCTCATAGCCATTAATTTCAGTAGGTCTGCTCTAACCTTGACAAACACTGACTATTGCTCCAAGCAGACTAGGTCCAGAACCTTTCAGCAGCACGAATCTGGGAAGTCCCTTTAGAGAACAGGGGCTGAGATGCGTTTTTAAAAAAATCTAAGGGTCACCTTCCCTGATGAGCGGTAATGGGAGTGGCTACAGACAAAAGTAGGTGGAGCAATGCAAGTGACGTCCAGTCACATGGTGTGGTGTCCAGTGGGGGTGTGCACAAGTATAGATGTGCTCCTGTGTATACATATATGTATAAAAGGTAAAGGGACCCCTGACCATTAGGTCCAGTTGTGGCCGACTCTGGGGTTGCGGCGCTCATCTCGCTTTATTGGTCGAGGGAGCCGGCGTACAGCTTCCGGGTCATGTGGCCAGCATGACTAAGCTGCTTCTGGCGAACCAGAGCAGCACACGGAAACGGCATTTACCTTCCTGCCAGAGCAGTACCTATTTATCTACTTGCACTTTGATGAGCTTTCGAACTGCTAGGTTCGCAGGAGCTGGGACCGAGCAGCGGGAGCTCACCCCATCGCGGGGATTCAAACCGCTGACCTTCTGATCAGCAAGTCCTAGGCTCTGTGGTTTAACCCACAGCGCCACATGCATCCCCCATATATGTATATCATATATCGATTAACAAAATACCTTTTGCTTTAACATGTTGCATTAAGGACTGTCCATCTCAACTGACTCTCCAAAATGCTGGGACACCACAGCAGTTAAGGTCCTGTTATCCTCTGTTGAGGTTCGTTCAGCCTGGAAGATCATCGCTCAGCTACGGCAAATGTTCCATTTTGTCCTGGACGTTCCATCTTCGGTGTTCTATAACTGCCACTGCAGCCACAGCTCTGCTTCATTCACATCAGAGCAGATCAGATCAGAGAAGGTGGAAATTGAAACGTTTTGCTTAAGCTGCTCCAGAGGGTAGGGCCCAGACCAATGGATTCAAGTTTCAAGAAAGGAGATTCCCACTAACCATTAGAAATGACAGTGGAACTGACTACTTTAGAAAGTGGTGGACTCTCCTCCATTGAAAGTTTTAAAGCATCTATCAGGGATTCTTAAGCTGTGATTTCTATACTGCAGGGGGTTGTACTAGATGACCCTTGAGGAAGTGGTGTAGCATGGGTTGCAAGTGCCCGGGGCAAAGCAAGGATCCTCGGCACTGCCTGCCAACAGGCTGGAACAAAGGGGAAATAGCTTAGTGACCTACCCATTCTTGACCTTATATCCCATTACAGACCAATAATGCTCTGCAGATTTTCCACCTTTATTTCCCTCCACCCCCACAGCTCCCTACAGATGAAGTCTCGGGTCTGAATGTTTATTTCAGAGCAGCTGCAGGGAACCATTGATGAAAGGTCTCTAGGGAAGTGGGGAAATCTTATTTCCTATTTGGATAAGGCTCCTCATAATTGTTTAATGCTTTTAAGTACTGTATAGCACACAATGCTTTCCCAGTTCTCATCCGCTTTCATGATTCATCATGATGGCATTGCACCCTAGACAATAAACACGATTAAGTCTATTTCACAGTGCCACCAGCAGCAGCACAGTGGTGCAGAATTATGAATTGTTTCAACATCCTAACATGGACAACTTTCATTTCTCTCTCCAAAAAAAGACACACGCTTTGAAAGGCAACCAAATCAACTCCATTTACCTCTTATTTTTCAGTTGCTGCTTTGCTAATGGTGTTTTACAGATTGTGATTGTTTTTCAAGTGATTTGTTAAGAATCTTACATGATTTATGCTGTACTTGCAATGTTCTGTTCTGTTACTGTTATTTATTGTCAGTGTTAGAAACAGAGATATGAAAGCCAGGAGCTAAATGGCACCTTAAATGTAGGTTATGGGTGCAACAACGGAATGTCTAGGTGCACTTTTGTTACAACAAGAATACAAAGCTGAAAATGAATGAACTGCAGCTAAAATATTATGTTCATTTTTCACATGGTCTAGTCCTTCCCCCTGTCCACCCCCTAATATTCTTAAGAGGGTCTCTTCTCCAGGCTTCAGAGAGCAGATGGAAGTGGGCAGAAAAAAGGTCCACTTTTCCTTTCACTCTGCAGTTTTTATCTGAAATCTTAGACACAGTACTGCTCCCAGAGCTCAGAAACCTCTCACGCTAATGAAATTCCCTGTCACAAAATGCGACTAGAACAATGGGAGTATCGAACACTGTTTATTGTTTGTAAGCCGCTTCGGGATTCATTTGACTAGAAAGTAGGCTAGAAATACAAATAACAATATTCCAGTCCACAAGCAGAGCCGATGCATGCTCTTAACATTTACAATGTAGTCATTTGATTGAAAGAAATTGTCAATATACAGTCGTTTATTGTGCAAAAGCAACTCTGCTCCTGATTCCACTTTGCACTTCAACAATCAGTATTGTGACAGGCAAGCATGTAAAGAAATACACACATCATATAGTGGCTCATTATCTCATTACACAGGCCTAGGAAGTTTTATTTTTGAACAGGGTGGAGATTAGGGACAGACAGACAGACAATTAGATACAGTATTTGACAAGTGCAGTCCTATGGTCCCTAAGAGAGCATCTCAGTGACTAGTTAGTTGGGTGGTCCTTCCTTCCTTCCTTCCTTCCTTCCTTCCTTCCTTCCTTCCTTCCTTCCTTCCTTCCTTCCTTCCACCCCACCCTGCCATCAACCTAGGTCCAGGGCGCCTCAGGAATCGCTTGAACCCTTATATCCCCAGCTCGAGCAATGAGATCATCTGCACAGGCCCACCAACTCTACAGGCCCGAGGTGTCTTTGGCCCCCTCCATAATTGTTCAAAGTGGACTGAGCCACCTCCATGTTGAGGGTGCTTGCCACGTGTCGTGCACATGCGACACTACACACATCATGCGACAAACATTGCAGCTTCAGCAGCCGGCTCCTCTGGAGCGCTCAGCCTCCTCTCAACAGTGCAACAATGCAAGCATGGCGCATGCATGAAGTCACACATGCGCACCACATGCCGGGCCCCTCAGTCTTGGGGAAGGGGGCAGCAACCTGGCGCCTCTGCATCTGCATGAGTGTTGTTGCTCATTCCCCAAGTTTGTGAGGTGTGCTTGATGACATCATCAGCCCAGCCTTGTGGAACACTGCAACAGAGTTCAGTAGGTGCCTTTTGTTCCAACTTATAAATGCCTCCTGAAAACCTTTCTATTCCCCCAGGCCTACGCAGGCAATTAAGAACACAGCTTTCCACAGTGGCTAATTGGTGTCTGTTTTTAACTTTTTCGTATGTTTTTACTGTATGGTTTTACGTACTTTGTGGATTTTTAAAAATGAAATAGCAGTCCATAAATATATTTTTTTATAAATATTTGTATCGTTGTCCAACAATATCTGGAGAGCTTCAGGTTCCCCATCGCTGAACTACAGCAGCAAAGGAGTTACTATTCAAAACATGTTTCCTCATCATCTGCAGCATTATAAATGCTACACGTGTGTCCGTTCGCCTTCCAAAATAAAAATAATAAAAATAAAATAAAATAATTGTATTTCAATATTTTGTTGGAAGCCGCCCAGAGTAGCTGGGCGAAACCCAGCCAGATGTGTGGGGTATAAATAATAAACTATATTATATATATATATATATAGGAAGCGCTCTTTCTTTTGAAAATATTTCCTGGAAGATTTTACTCTCTTAGCTCTACGTTCTTCACAAAAAGGCGACATTCTGGATAAGGCCTGAGCGGAAAGGAGAAATCGCTCAGGTTTATCATGCAGGGATCACGGAAGGCCTGTCACAAGCCAGAGCCCAGTGTGGCTGGAGAGGAAAAGTCCAAACAATTCTAGAATGATGCTAGCTGCTCCGGAGGCTAGTACACAATGGCTCGTCTCAAGTAACCTCATCCTGGCAGCGGAGGCAAACTTCTCCATCTGATCACAGTAAGCTTTGTTTGCACACCCCTTCATGACAGTCACAGTGTTCCCTCCTGCAGAGAGAGTTTCAGGAGAAGGCAGTCAACATCGGGAGAACGGAAGGGCCGTGAAACTCTTCTCCCTCTCGATAGCTCACATGAGACTCTTGATCTCAGCGTCGTGGGTTGGAGCCCCACATTCAGCAAAAAGATTCCTGCTCTGCAGGGGGTTGGACTAGATGACCCTCGGGATCCCTTCCAGTGCTACAATTCTCTGATGCTATTCTTAATTCTCTATTTGGCCAAGAACCAGATGCAGGAAGTAGAGAAGCTAGGACAGAGGAGGCCTAGAATAAAGGGTTGCCATCTTTGCTTTGGCAAAATACAGGACAGGACGGGGCGGGGTGGCTGGGGGACGATTTTTTTTCTTCATCCGGTGCTGAAATGACTTCAGATCAATCTCTTGCAGCCTAACAGGGTGGCCCCTCTGGAATTTGGTACACACACATGTAAACACACATACACATGAATTTGTAAATCTGTCTGTGATTGGCTACCCAGAGCTTACATACATGACTGTTCACACACCCTTTCAAAGACATGCATTTGAAGAGGTTCCCTAACTTGGCACAGAGAGAGAGAGAGAGAGAGAGAGAGAGAGAGAGAGAGAGAGAGCTGAAATACAGAACAAAGCCGTATCATTACAGGATGTAGAATTTTACATTGAAATACAGGGCAATCCTGTATGATACAGGACAGGTTGCAACCCTCAGTGGGCTATTGCATATGAAAGCTGCTGTCAAAACTACCCAAGGATGTGAAAAAGGACTTAGGCCACATTCTGGGAACTGTAGTTTGTTGAGGGTGCTGAGAGCTTTTCCTCTCATGGAGCTACAATCTCCAGGGTTCCCTAGGAGGAGAGTGTTGCTTGCTAAACCATTCTGGGAATAGTTAGGAGGCAATTCCCACCACTTCCCCGACCTACAATTCCCATAGTGGTTTAACAAACAAATCCCTCTTCATGTGTAAAGTTGAAAATACACAGAAGAAGCAGGGAAGGGGAGATGTTTCTTATCGGATCACCTTGAGCACGTCAGAGTGACTTACCTGTACTTGGGGTCTGAAACAACTGAGTGCAATAGTGCTCATCTCCAGAACATTCCATAGACTCTTCCACACACACGCCGTGCACAGAATAGCAAGATGGGCATCTAAATCCGTTAACTGTGGTTTTTCTAGGAAGCACTGCAAGAAAGAGGAGACAGGTAGACCCGAGATAAGATAAGACATTTCAACCAAATTATTATTATTTATGACATTTGCATATCACTGTCACACACAGAGAAGTTCTTTGCACCTCTCCTCTGTTCAGAACAGAGTGGAGGCCCAGCCCACTGGTATCCATTGAAATGCAGGCATGTCTTAGGGTGTATCTTCAAGGAACAAGAAGTTAAGCCAGCAGAAGCAGGAAATGAGGAGGAACAGCAAACAGCCTCTCCTGAGAGCCAGCGTGGTGTAGTGGTTAAGAGTGGTGGACTCGTAATCTGGTGAAGCAGGTTCGCTTCCCCGCCTCTCCACATGCAGCTGCTGGGTGACCTTGGGCTAGTCACACTTCTCTGAAGTCTCTCAACCTCACTCACCTCACAGAGTGTTTGTTGTGGGGGAGGAAGGGAAAGGAGATTGTTGGGCACTTTGAGACTCCTTAAAGTTAACGGTAAAGGGACCCCTGACCGTTAGGTCCAGTTGCAGACGTCTCTGGGGTTGCAGCGCTCATCTCACTTTACCGGCCAA
The DNA here is from genome assembly GCF_964106915.1 of Podarcis gaigeae. Lineage (NCBI taxonomy): Eukaryota > Metazoa > Chordata > Lepidosauria > Squamata > Lacertidae > Podarcis > Podarcis gaigeae. Next base: position 75,510,535 of record NC_139684.1, read on the forward strand.
GGGAGCCGGCATACAGCTTCCAGGTCATGTGGCCAGCATGACTAAGCCGCTTCTGGCAAACCAGAGCAGTGCACAGAAACGCCGTTTACCTTCCCACCGGAGCGGTATACCTATTTATCTACTTATACTTTGATGTGCTTTCAAACTGCTAGGTGGGCAGGAGCTGGGACGAAACAATGGGAGCTCACCCCATCGCGGGGATTCGAACCACCGACCTGCTGATTGGCAAGCCCTAGGCTCTATGGTTTAACCCAGAGCACCCCCCGCGTCCCTTAGGGTAGTGATAAAGCGGGATATCAAATCCAGGTGCACAGAAGAGAAAAGTCAAAACAATTCCAAACTTTCCCCACAAATTCAGGCCCTTTGCCCTTACCGAATGACCTCTCCAACTGAAGGACACCGCATTCTTCGTAATCAATGGGGCAAGTTTGCCTCTGCCCTTGGCAATTCCTTCCAGTTGTTTCACAACTCCAACACTCCAGGGAAAACCCTTAAAGGAAAAGGAAAACAGGTGTCAGCCGGCTTCTTTAATCGTCAGGACTAAAAAAAAAGCTAATATATTTATATTAGTTATTTTAGTTCATCAAATTTATAAACCACTTGATTGTGTTTTTTTAAAAAAAACCTCATCTCAAGGCAGTTTACAAAAAGAATAAAACAATAAAAAGAGTTTAAAACAGCTTTATAAAACCTTCCAAAAATATTTAAAATCCACGGCAAGTTTTTTTTTAAAAAAAGAACAAAACAAAACATTGAAACACAAATCAACTTTCTGTGGTTCTGGGTAAAGGTAAAGGTAAAGGTAAAGGGACCCCTGACCATTACGTCCAGTCATAACCAACTCTGGGGTTATTGGCCAAGGGAGCTGGTGTACAGCTTCCGGATCATGTGGCCAGCATGACTAAGCTGCTTCTGGTGAACCAGAGCAGCGCATGGAAATGCCGTTTACCTTCCCGCCGGAGCAGTACCTTTTTATCTACTTGCACTTTGATGTGCTTTTGAACTGCTAGGTTGGCAGGAGCAGGGACCAAGCAACGGGAGCCCATTCTGATCGGGAAGTCCTAGGCTCTGTTGTTTAACCCACAGCACCACCCACGTCCCATGATTCCGGTAGGCTTGGTGAAACAGAAATCATTTTAGCAGTAGTCAGAAAGAGTACGGTGAAGGAGCCCACCTGATGTGAATTAGAAGCGAGGTTCGAAGTATTGGTGCTTCTGCACTGAAAGGTCAGCTTCTTTAAAATATCTTGCCCTTCTTACCAAAGGAGCCCAGGGTGTCAAACAACAAGTGATGAATTTGTTTTTTAAAAAACTTAGAAACAATTCCAATGCAGTTGGGAAAGTTCTCAGCTGAAAAGACTTGGTGGAAGAAGAAGAGTTTGGTTTTGATATCCCACTGTTTCACTACCCTAAGGAGTCTCAAAGCGGCCAACAATCTCCTTTCCCTTCCTCCCCCACAACAAACACTCTGTGAGGTGAGTGGGGCTGAGAGACTTCCAAGAAGTGTGACTAGCCCAAGGTCACCCAGCAGCTGCATGTGGAGGAGCGGAGACGCGAACCCGGTTCCCCAGATTACGAGACTACCGCTCTTAACCACTACACCACGCTGGAAGGATAAGGTTTTCAGCAGGTGCCAAAAAGACGACAGAAGTGGCACCTGTTTAATAATCAAGGGGAAGGCATTCCAAGGGGCAGATAGCGCCACACTAAAGGCCCAATTCGTACACTGTGTGGAACGGATGTCCTGATAAGGTGGCATCTCCAGGAAATCTCACTTACAGAGCACAGTAACTGGCTTGGCATACAAGGGGGGGGGGGTGACAATTAGGTTAGGAATATGGGGAAAACTTAAAGGCGAACCTATCCTACGTAAGTGCTTTGCAAAACAATATACAAGCCTTCAGGCCCACTAGCGGAATATGTCGGTTGTTTTAAACAGAGCACTCAGAGGCAAAGTAATGCTAGGAATCAGAATCAATCAATACAATAAGCAAGATATTTGGGGGGAGGCTGGAGGCGAGTGTTGTTTATTCCACTAATGCATTTGAAATATTTATAGGCTGCCTTTAAGGGCTGGAAGTCTCCCAAGGCAACTTTGAGTAAAACATAATAACCTAATAACAAAGCAAATAAATAAATAAATGCTTAAGCACAAAAGTAACCCCTAGCAGAAATAGCCTATATTCCAATTCTCGTCAAATAAGAAAACAATAAATGATATATATAGCTTGAGCACTTGAAACAACACTGAAACCACGGCTCTGCAGTAGCGCCTATGTTTTAAGATTCATATTGTTTGCTCTGTTCACAGGGCATGAGAATGGAGTGTGTCCTTATGTCACTTGTTGTGCCCTCCCTCCCACTTTCCCGCACTGAGCGCTGGTCCACACAGCTTTCGCCCAGGAAAACCCACTGTTTACCACTGATTCAGAATAATCGGTTTTTCTACAGGTAGACGTTTGTTCCGATTCAACAGTAAACAGCGGGTTTTCCCAGGGGAAGCGGAGGGACAAACAAAAAACCATATGGATCAGGGTCTAGAAAGCATGGGACAAACCAAAAACCTCTCTGACCCATGCTTTCTAGAATGAGCCCTGAACAGAACGCTGGGGACCCATGAATCAGGGTCATTTCTTAAGTGCTTCAAGGACTCCGGGGGACACAAAGGTCCCAAATCAAATTAGCATCAAGGTACCAAGTGCCTCTGGGCAAATTATGACAGCAAACAGCTGTCGTCACACTGGGAATTTCGGCATGCCCAGCTGAACCATATGCAAACCTTAAAAAAAAAAGTTTTAAAAGTGGAGGAATGGACAGGAGACCCAGTGCTCAGCGCATACAAGCCAAAGTTTGGTCCTGCACCTCTCTGAGCCCCACCACCACCACCAACCATGAATCACAAAACACTTACCTGCAGGTATGAAAATATAAAGGAGGCAGGTGAGGAAAGCACTGCTCATGGCACCAGACATCTGTTTCAAGACTAGAATCAGAGCCAGGTTTGAAAATCCGTTGCTTGCAGCAAAAGATCTTTGCATCTGAAAGAGCTGGGCTGGTTTATTGCAGACCAACACTTCCCAGAAAGAGAAGGCATCTAAGAGCTCTCCAGCGATCAAGTATATTTATGTGGTTGCCACCTAGTGTCCAAAGGGCTAAAGCGTTTCTCAAAAAAAGGTTGGAACTTGAGCATGTGTTCCCATAATAATAATAATAATAATAATAATTTATTATTTATACCCTGCCCATCTGGCTGAGTTTCCCCAGCCACTCTGGGCGGCTCCCAATCAGTGTTAAAAACAGTACAGCATTACATATTAAAAACTTCCCTGAACAGGGCTGCCTTAAGATGTCTTCTGAACGTCAGGTAATTCTTTATCTCTTTGACATCTGATGGGAGGGCGTTCCACAGGGCGGGCGCCACTACCGAGAAGGCCCTCTGTCTGGTTCCCTGTAGCCTCACTTCTCGCAATGAGGGAACCGCCAGAAGGCCCTCGGTGCTGGACCTCAGTGTCTGAGCAGAACGATGGGGGTGGAGACGCTCCTTCAGGTATACAGGACCGAGGCCGTTTAGGGCTTTAAAGGTCAGCACCAACACTTTGAATCGTGCTCGGAAAGGTACTGGGAGCCAATGCAGATCTCTCAGAACCGGTGTTATGTGGTCCCGGCGGCCACTCCCAGTCACCAGTCTAGCTGCCGCATTCTGGATTAATTGCAGTTTCCGGGTCACCTTCAAAGGTAGCCCCACGTAGAGCGCGTTGCAGTAGTCCAAGTGTGAGATAACTAGAGCATGCACCACTCTGGCGAGACAGTCCGCGGGGAGGTAGGGTCTTAGCCTGCGTACCAGGTGGAGCTGGTAGACAGCTGCCCTGGACACAGAGTTAACCTGCGCCTCCATGGACAGCTGTGAGTCCAAAATGACTCCCAGGCTGCGCACCTGGTCCTTCAGGGGCACAGTTACCCCATTCAGGACCAGGGAATCCTCCACACCTGCCCGCCTCCTGTCCCCCAAAAACAGTACTTCTGTCTTGTCAGGATTCAACCTCAATCTGTTAGCCGCCATCCAACCTCCAACCGCCTCCAGGCACTCACACAGGACCTTCACCGCCTTCACTGGTTCTGATTTAAAGGAGAGGTAGAGCTGGGTGTCATCTGCATACTGATGAACACCCAGTCCAAACCCCCTGATGATCTCTCCCAGCGGCTTCATATAGATATTAAAAAGCATGGGGAAGAGGACAGAACCCTGAGGCACCCCACAAGGGAGAGCCCAGGGGTCTGAACACTCACCCCCCACCACCACTTTCTGGACACGGCCCAGGAGGAAGGAGCGGAACCACTGTATGACAGTGCCCCCAGCTCCCAGCCCCTCTAGACGGTCCAGAAGGATGTTATGGTCGATGGTGTCAAAGGCCGCTGAGAGATCCAGCAGAACTAGGAAACAGCTCTCACCTTTGTCCCTAGCCCGCCGGAGATCATCAACCAGCGCGACCAAGGCAGTTTCAGTCCCATGGTGAGGCCTGAATCCCGATTGGAAGGGATCCAAATGGTCCGTTTCCTCCAGGCGTGCTTGGAGTTGTTCAGCAACCACCCGCTCAATCACCTTGCCCAAGAATGGCAGATTTGAGACTGGGCGATAGTTGGCCAAATTGGCCGGGTCTAAAGATGTTTTTTTAAGAAGCGGTTTAATGACTGCCTCTTTCAGCGGGTCTGGGAAGGCTCCCTCACAGAGGGAAGCATTCACCACCCCGCAGAGCCCATCACCCAGCCCTTCCCGGCTCGCTTTTATCAGCCAGGATGGGCAAGGATCAAGGAGACAGGTGGTCGGTTTCACTCGTCCAAGCAGCCTGTCCACATCCTCGGAGGTAACAGATTGGAATTGATCCCATGTAACAGGACCAGACAGAACTCTAGCACTCTCCCGCCCTGGCCCTGCTCCCACAGTGGAGTCTACCTCCTTCTGAATCTGAGCGATTTTATCTGCAAAAAACTTTGCAAAAGCATTGCAGGAGATCTTGGGGTCCCTACCAGGCCCCGGTGGTACAGGTGGTTCTGATAGATTGCGAACCACCTGAAAAAGTCTCCTGCTGCTGTTTTCTGCAGATGCAATGGAGGCGGCGAAGAAGGCCCTCTTCGCCGTCGCCATTGCCACTTGATAGGCTCGACGTTGAGCTCTAACCCGTGTCCGGTCTGATTCAGAATGAGTTTTCCGCCACCGGCGCTCTAGCCGTCTCAACGATTGTTTCATCACCCTCAGCTCCGGGGAAAACCACGGGGCTGTCCGGGCTCCATGCAATCGGAGAGGGCGCTTCGGAGCCAGACAGTCAATAGCCCTGGTTAACTCCGCATTCCAGCGTTCAGCTGAAAGGCCATCAACTTGGGATAAAGCATCCCCTACCACTCTCTGGAAGCCAATTGGATCCATTAAATGGCGGGGGCGGACCATCCGAATCAGTCCCACCTCCCTGCGGAGGGGAAGGGTTGCGGAGAAGTCCAGTTGCACCAGGAAGTGATCTGACCATGGCACTTCTTTTGTTTCGCTTTTAGTTAATGTCAGATCACCAACATCCGTAGAGGTAAACACCAAGTCTAAGGCATGCCCGTGGCTATGAGTTGGGCCAGACTTATTCAGGGACAGCCCCATGGAGGCCATGCTTTCCACGAAGTCCCGAGCGGCCCCTTGTAAGGTCGTGTCGGCATGGATGTTAAAATCCCCCAGGACAACCAAGCTAGGTGTCTCCAGGAGCATATCCGCCAAGACCTGAAGCAGCTCGGGCAGGGAATCCTTGGTGCAGCGGGGAGGTCGGTACACCAGTAGGAATCCTGTACTGCCCCTATTGCCCAACTTCCAGAACATGCACTCAGAAAACTGGGTCTTCCCAATAGGACGCCTGGTGCAGACTAATGACTTCCTAAAAATCACTGCAACCCCCCCTCCCCGCCCACATGACCTGGGTTGCTGTGCGTAAGAGAAACCTGATGGTCAAGCAGCGGCAAGGACAGGCCCATCTGCTTCATCCAACCAGGTCTCTGTCACACATGCCAGATCAAATCCTCCATCCACAATCAGGTCGTGGATGGCAGTGGTTTTATTCATCATTGACCTGGCATTGCACAGCAACACTTTCAGGTCATGTGGGTTTCCCTTGCTGATTACTGTATCCTTCCGGTCAGGACCAGACCTGGAGGCAGGGATAGTCCTCAAACAACGACTAAACCTGCCTCCTCGGTAATGAATGGTTCCAAGATGGATGTGAGACTAACCCTTCCTATATATTTGAGTCCTAAAAATTTGGGCCATTCTTAATGGGGTGAAATACCATCTGAGTTCCCCCTTCATAAGAGTTTTCTTTAAGGTTCATACAGTTAATGGTGCTCTAAGTTCCAAATCCATTTCCAGTCGACAACAGAAATATTGTTACATCTGTCTTTCTGCCATTGCTCTTGATAAGCACCTGGAATTGAATTTAATTCTGACAGCATTCTGCACAGCTTTCCCTATACACCCTTTAATCTTGAGGATGAAACAAACATCTCAAAAGGTATGCATTCTCTCAAAGGGTCATGTTCCCTTATTAACACATTAGCCATATGTTGTATCTGGAAAAAATGAAACCCTGGTCATTGATCTCAACCCAAATAGAGAGTTTTCCCATACGGGTTAGACCCCTGAAGATAGTGTTTGGGGGTTGGGGTTGGGAAAGAGATTATGTCCCAAAAATGCACAAAAACACAGTTTCCAAATTGGGATATCCCCGGTTTTTCCAGGACGGTTGATGGGTTTGCTGATGCAAGTCATTCTTCTCAGACTTGCCTTTGGCTTACAGAATTCCCACGGGGAACTTTGGGTTACGATCTTTGCAGGGTTATTTTAAAATGAAAGTTGAGAGGCTCTTAACGTTGGCCCAGGCCAACCTCCTATATGTCTGTAATGCCGGGGGAGACAACGTGAAACAGACACCATGCTGGATATTGTCCAGCCCGTAAGTGCACGACAGTGGGAGCTGATAAGAAATGTCAGATCGCAAAGTGCTTGGCTGCACTTAATACGTTTTAAAGCAATATGTTTAGCATCATCCAGATGGAAAGCATCTACTGGTGCTGATCCAAACATTCTCCAGCAATAATTTTGGGCTTGGATGCGGGGGAAGGCCTGGTGGCAACAACAGACAGGATTGATAGGCCTTGATGTCTGACATGGTTGGGCAGATATCAAGGTTCACCCATCTTGGAAGACCCACCGAGACTAATGTCAGCCTTCCTTTTTATTCCCCCTCTTTCCCTCTCTCTCTTTTTAAGATCCAGCGTGTGATAGAAAAGCACCAAGTGATGTAGCATTTTGGAAAATAAGCCTGAAAACTCATTTCATTGCTTATTACATTTTATCAAATTAAAAAAATAAATCACATATGCGTACACTCCAAAACCTAAGTTTTTCTTTGCCCCTCCCCCTCCCCCACTTCCCATCCCGTTTTCCATGGTGTTTTAATTTCTCCCCCTTGTGGCACTCTGTCTTCTCTCATTTATATAATAACCACCATACAATAATCTCTCGTTCCTTCTGTTGCTCATAGTTCAAATCCTGCTTGCGAATTCACCATGCCATAAAATTTTCTGGAAAAGGCTTCCATTCTTCCACAAAACAATCCTCATTCAGCCTGAAAAATCATTTTGATGTGCTCTTCTTCCAGAAAGAAACTTGCCATAGCTTAATAGGAATAATCTTGCTTTTAAAGGACATGACGTCACCTTTGGCAATAAGGCCGAAAGTGAAACAGGCAAATCACCAAATCGGGTCCTCCCTTAAAGAGGGCATGTATTGCAGTGAGACCTGGACAACCAACACCCTGTGTTGTGGGTGGGTACCATTGGTTAGCCACAACGCCAGATTGGTAGGTCCCTTGAAGCTGGGTACAATCTGGCCAATGGGACACAGTCTAAACACTTCAAGGGACCTATTTATGCCCATACACATGACCCAGAGCTTCCTCTTTTGGTGTGTGCATTCAGAACACCTGCCCACCTCTCCCTACTTTTATGAAATTTTATGAAATTTTACTTTTATGAAATGAACATTATGAAAGTGAACTGCAGGTTCATGTTTTAACTTAGCATTATATTCAAACCTAGCCTTTTACTCATACCGTCCTGTGTCTGGACACTTGTGGTTACTTGGAGAAAAGGTGCTTTTCACACACCTATTGCAATTATCTTTACCTTTTATTTACCTTTATTACTGAAAGGATTCCTAGCCCACCTTTTCTTACCACCAACATCCAAGTAGGTTGCAATATATCAACGATGCACCATGCCAAAAATGACAAAGCAGCAGAGCAGTAAAGCAATGTCAATTTTCAAACAAATGCAAAGCACAAAGAGAAAATTGAAATAAGGCTCGGAGAGAACCACTTGCAGACATCCAAACATGGAATAAACTCTGCTTGAGACTCAGGAGAGCTGTACAGACACAGACCAATAATGGCATCTGCCAGTAAAGACACCAACCCAGACCTTCCTCCGTCAACACTGCACTTGTTGGAGGGCAGTAGATGTAAAAATGTGCTTCTAGACCAGAGCTTTCCAAACTTTTCATGTTGGTGACACACTTTATAGACATGCATCATTTCTCAAAGCAGTAATTCAATTTTACTCGCAAACTGGGGGTTAAACTAACTCCTTTCCAGCCCCAGGAGGAGTGAGGGGAGTGTTCGGGCAACACATTGCAGCCAACACCCAAACGTGTTGTTGCAACACACTGTTTGGAAAGCTCTGTTTTAGACTATGGGCTATGGGAGCTCTACAGCAGGGATGGGAATCCCTTCAGCGCACCCCACTGGGGGTCACATGCCTTTGGTAGGCAGAGCCAGAGGCAACTGAACTAGCAAACGTAAAGTTCTCCTTTGCATAGGAGACTAGTTTGCGCACACACACTCAGCCATCCATCTCTGCCTTCCAAACAGGCAAGTTGGAAGAATCATTGGAGCACAAAGACACATTCCAGGCAGCCCAAAGTGCTCAAGGTGGGTGAAAGGGGCAGGGAGGTGTCCCAGGAAGACTCTCTCTTTTTTTTATAAGATATTTATTAAAGATTTTCTTAATACAATAGAAAAAACAAACAAAATAACATATAACTTTACAATAACCATATTTTCTTCGCTTCATTGGACTTCCTCGCGTCTCTCGTTCCTGCGTTCCAAGTTTATCAAACTTTACCCAGCAATTTATCACCTTGTTTCAATTCTTATTTTATAATTTTCCAATATTGTGTCCCTAATTTTAGATAATTTTACCCAAACCTTAAAAGCTTAATTTTAACATAATATTTATCCAGAATTTAACTTCATATTCCTTTCGACTAATTTAATGGTGCCATATTATTTATAATCTTGCATCTTTCTTAACACTCATACAATTTACAATATTTTTGTAAATAGTCCTTAAATTTCTTCCAGTCCTCCTCCACAGCCTCTTCTCCCAGGTCTCGGATTCTGCCAGTCATTTCTGCTAGCTCCATATAGTCTATCAGTTGCATCTGCCATTCTTCCAGTGTGGGCAAATCTTGGGTTTTCCAGTGTTTGGCGACTAGTATCCTTGCTGCTGTTGTTGCATACATAAAAAATGTTCGGTCCTTCTTTAACACCCTCTGGCCGACGATGCCTAAAAGAAAGGCCTCTGGTTTCTTAGGGAAGGTATACTTAAATACCTTTTTCAACTCATTATATATCATTTCCCAGAAAGCCTTAACTCTAGGGCAGGTCCACCAGAGGTGAAAGAACGTTCCTTCAGTTTCTTTACATTTCCAACATTTATTATCAGACAAATGGTATATTTTTGCAAGCTTGACTGGGGTCATGTACCACCTATATATCATTTTCATATTATTTTCTTTCAAGGCATTACATGCCGTGAATTTCAGACCGGTGGTCCATAACCTTTCCCAGTCAGCAAACATGATATTGTACCCAATGTCCTGTGCCCATTTTATCATAGCCGATTTGACCGTTTCATCTTGTGTATTCCATTTTAACAGCAAATTATACATTCTTGAAAGTACCTTAGCAATTCCGTTTCCAACTTCGATTTTTCCACCTGGAATCCTATCTTTTTATCCAACTTAAAAACCTCTTTGATCTGAGCATAAAGTAACCAATCTCGCACTTTGTCTTTTAGTTTCTCCAAACTCTGCAGCCTCCAATTATCTCCATCTTTTTCTAATATTTCCCAATATTTCGGCCATTTGGCCTCCATCTTGAGTCTTTTCCGGGCCTTAGCTTCCATTGGTGATAACCACCTTGGGGTCTTGTTTTCCAATAAGTCTTTATATTTTATCGAGACATTAAACACTGCTTTCCTGACAATATGGTTCTTGAAAGCCTTGTGACTTTTAACCTTGTCATACCACAAATATGCATGCCATCCATAAGCATTGTTAAAACCTTCCAAATCCAAAACATCAGTGTTTTCAAGAAGCAGCCAATCTTTCAACCAGCAGAAAGCTGCTGATTCATAGTACAACTTTAAGTCTGGCAGGGCAAAGCCCCCTCTTTCTTTAGCATCAGTTAATATCTTAATCTTAATTCTGGGCTTTTTGCCCTGCCAGACAAATTTAGAAATGTCTCTTTGCCACCTCCCAAAACACTCCATTTTATCCACAGTCTGTAAAGTCTGGAACAAAAACAGCATTTTTGGCAATACATTCATCTTTATAGCAGCAATTCGGCCCGACAAGGAAAGTTTCAATCTTGACCAACCTTCTAAATCCCTTTTAATTTCTAACCAACACTTTTCATAGTTATCCTTAAATAGACTCAAATTCTTAGCTGTTATGTTTACCCCTAGGTATCTTACTTTTTTAACCACGTTTAACTCTGTCTCTTTCTGAAACCTTTCTGATTCTGAAGGTGTCAATTTCCCCCCCAATACCTTAGTTTTCTGCTTGTTAAGTTTAAGTCCCGCCACCCGACCAAACTCCTCAATCGTAATACCCTTTTCGTACTAGATTCTGGCTCCTGTAGGGTCAAAACCAGGTCATCCGCAAAAGCTTTGAGTTTATACTGTTTCGCTCCGACCTGAATTCCTTCCACCGACCGGTCCCCTCTAATCATGTTCAAGAGCACCTCCAGGACCGAAATGAATAACAAAGGAGAGATAGGGCAACCTTGTCGTGTTCCTTTTTCAATTTTGAACTCTTCCGTCACCACATTGTTCACTATCAATTTAGCCTTTTGTTCTGAATAAATTGCATCTATCCCATTCTCAAATCCCCGTCCCACTCCCATCCCTTCCAAGTTTTTCTTCATAAACTTCCATGAAATATTATCAAAGGCCTTCTCCGCATCTATAAATATTAACACTGCTTTTGTATTAATATTTGTTTGCAAAAGTTCCAAAATGTCAATAATGTTCCTTGTGTTAGCAAACAAATGTCTACCTGGGAGAAAGCCTGCCTGGTCCTTATGAATTACCTCATTTAAAACTTTTTTAAACCTGCTTGCTAAAATGTCTGCAAATATTTTATAATCCACATTTAGGAGGGAGATGGGGCGGTAGTTCTTGAGTTGTGTCTTTTCAGTTTCTAGTTTAGGTATCAGTGTGATGAAAGCTTCTTTCCACGACTCCAGTGCCTTCTTCCCCTCCATAATTTCATTGCAAACCTCCATTAATGGATGTATCAGGTAGTCTTTCAATGTCTTATAATATTTGGAGGTAAGCCCATCTGGCCCTGGAGACTTGCCCAGTTGCATATTCTGAATGGCTTCTTCAATCTCTTGTTGTGTTATTTTATAATTCAGGATTGTTCTATTTTCTTGAGACAGCTTTGGTAGACCATTCTTTATCAAAAATTGTTCTATCTCAACCTCATTTTGCGGCCCTTGAGTGTATAGTTGTTTGAAATATCTCTGGAAACACTTTCTGATCTCCACTGGATTCTGAATATTTCTTCCTTCAATCTCTAGATTTGTGACCGTATTTAGTTTTTGTCTCTTTTTCAACTGCCATGCTAACAGTTTTCCACATTTATTTGCCGATTCAAATGATCTTTGTTTCATTAGTATGATGGGATAGTGAGCTGCTTGTGCGTAAAAGCTTGATCCCTCTGGGGTTTGGCTGGTCATCCAAACCGAGGCACTAACGGAGCCCCCAAAGCATGACTCCGTCAGTCGCTGGTAGAATCTGACAGTGGGCGTCTATGGAATTTACGCCAACATAAAAGCTGTTTGACGGACATACGCCTTCGTGACTCTCTGCGTGACAGTTTCCGGCGAAGGGTGGGAGTTCCTAATGGGGGTTTTGTTACCTCTTCGCTATTCTCACTAGAAGTATCCCAGAGCCTCCCCTCCGCTGTGACTCCTGCACTCCCCCTGCTGGTTCCTTCCTCTGCTGCAGATTCTCTCCTATTCTCCTGGAGCCTGTCCACCACCTGTCCCTCCGATGGCAGTTCCCTGACAATTAGCTTAACTTTCCACTCCACTTCCTGATTTATCAATTTAGAATATTGTGCTTGATAAAGTTTAATTTCTCTCAAAATCTCCTTTGACTTCGGTCTCCATCTTAACTTCTTCTCACATTCTTTAATTTTCTCCAAGATCTTGTCTTTTTTCTCATTCTGTGCTCTTTTCTTTATAGTGTTCTGTTGTATCAGAAACCCCCTCATAACCGCTTTACTTGCGTCCCAGATGATTCTTTTTTCCACCGTAGTGTTCAAGTTTATCTCAAAATAGTCCTTCAAAGCTTTTTTGGCCTTTTTAGTAATCTCCTGATCTCTAAACAAATTGTCATTCATCTTCCATCTGAAGGAACCGGTTGGAGTTAGTCTCATATCCATCTTTACGGCATTATGGTCGGAGCAGGTCTTTGGGCAGATTTCCACTTTTCTTGTCTTGGGTGCCAGACCTCTAGTTATCCATATTTGGTCGATTCTTGTCCATGTCAGTTGGGCTTCAGAAAAGAATGTTCCTTCTCTTCCCAGGGGGTTCTTTGTCCTCCAAATATCAATCAAGTCCATATTGTCAGTCAGTTCAAAAAATGTTTTAGGTAGTCTGCAATCTTTTGTCACGTTTTGGCTATATGACTTATCCATGTTGGTTGATGCCACCCCATTCATATCTCCCATCATAATGATGTTGTCATAGTTCAGATAGTCCAGCATTATCTCATGCAGCTTCTTATAAAATTCCGATTTCCCCTCATTTGGTGCATAGATTCCTAATATAAAAAACTTTTCTCCTTGGTTTTATATCTCAAATGCCAGAATTCTTCCTTGCTCATCTTTAAATAAAAATTTTGGTGACAGGCTCTCCTTTGCATATATCACCACTCCTCTTTTCTTAACTCGGTCCGAAGAGATAAATTCTTGGCCTAATCTTTTGTTTATTAACACTTTTCTGTGGAGCCTAGTCACGTGTGTTTCTTGCAAGCAAATAATGTCCAATTGTTCTTTTTTCAATACATGAAATATTCTTCTCCTTTTTTCCGGGGAATTGGCGCCATTGATGTTCCAACTCAGAAGTTGCAGAGACATACTGGACAAATCTGTTATTCCTCTGCTGGTGGTGTCTTTTTGTCCTGATCTTCAGACCCCAAAGGTGTAGGTGTAGGTGCAGGCGATGGTCCAGACCCTGAAGGTCTCTCAATCCCTTTCTGAAGGTCCTCTCCGTAGGCACTCAAAAATTTTTCTTTATCCTCGGCTGTTTTAATTTTCACCTTCTTCCCTCTGAATGTAAAAGATAATCCTTGGGGAAATTCCCACCTAAAGACAATTGAGTTGCTCCTCAGCAGTCTTACTAACTCAGTGTAGGTGGATCTAAGGTCCAAAAGTTGTTTTGGGATATCTTTATAGATCTCTGCTCTTCTATCCAAAATTTCAAGTGACTTTTCGTAATGTAGGCCTAGTATTTTGTCTCTTTCCTCCTTAGATCTCAAGGTAATCAAGCAGTCTCTGGGCCTGTCTTTCCTTGTTAATTTTCTAAGTCTAAAAGCAGTCACAATTTTAAAGTCCTTTTCTTCCTCCAAAGGCCAAAACTTGGAAAATTCTTTTGTCAGGAACTCAATTAAATTCCCTTGTTCAAGTTCTAATATTGACTTCAATCTCAAATTATTTTCCCGAGCCCGTAATTCTATCATAGACAGATAGGCCTGCTGTTCTCCAATTTGCTTATGCAATGGTTTTACCTCCTGCTTTAATTCTTCAGCTTTTTGGTTGGCTTCCTCTGCCAATTTTCGGTTTTCTGCGGTGGCTTCAAATAATTTGCCAATTGATTGTGCATTCAAAGTAACTTGTTCAGTTAGTTTATTAACACTGGCTGTATTTTGGTCAATCTTAGCCGTTTGCTCATCCGCTTTTTTATCCAAAGCTTCCAGTTTTTCAAAGATTTTATCTAGTACTGAGGTGGATCCTCCTGCTGCCATATCTTCCAGCAAAGGTTGCTCAATTCCTTCTTCCCCTTCCAAAACAGCAGGGACAGATGATCTACACAGCTGTGAAGTTAAAGTCAAAGTTGTTTGTTTAGCTTTCGCTTTAGCTGCTCTTGTTCTCCCAGTGCCACTCATTCCAATTCTGTCTACTAGTCAAGGTCAAACTGAGTGTGTTCCAATGGGAATCCACCAGCCCAGAGGGTAAACAACCAAATAGGAGGAAAGGAAAGAGAAAGCAAAGTCACATACAATTGTAAATCCAAACTCCTCTAGAGGGAGTTCAAATATATTTTGAGGGAAGAAGCCAAATTGTTAAAATCAATTGTTCAAAACTCCAATCATTTCAAAGTTCCAATACTTCTAAAACAGTGTCCAAACAGCCATTAATTTCCAGAGAACCTTCAGTTTTCCTGTAGTTAGCAGAGTTGGTCTTAAAAGCACAACAATGTCTCTAGCAAGTGCCAGAAAAGATGATTCAATATAACAGTTCCAATAACACTCAGCTTGTAGCAAACCAAAATAACAAAGTGTCAAAGTTTGCAATCTGACAGTTCTGTTAAACAGGCAGTCCGCCTGCCTGGGTTTCTCTGTAGAGGTGTAATTCCAAAAGAAGAGGTGAAGCACAGTCCATACTAAAAAGTAAATCACTTAAACAATTAAGTCCTAAATCTCCATAGAAACAGCTCCAGTAGATGCACAGATTGATTGCTTTTAGCGCCTCTTCAAAGGCTCCAAGCTTCAAAGTCCTTTGCTTTAGATCTTAAGCAGAGGTGGGAGACGGACTTCCTGGTTGCGTCTCCCGCTTTTAGCCGAATTAACAGTAATTTAGCCTCCAATTCTTTCTGTCTTTTCTTACTCACGGGTTGCTGCTTTTCGAATCAAATGTTCCCAGGAAAAAAGGTCAGCGCTCACCGACAGCGGCTATGCGGCTTCACTCCACAGAAAGAGCGATCGACTCACAGCACTGCGCCAGCCCTTCCACGCTCCGAAACCCCTTACGGGGTCTCTTCTCCGTTTCGGGGGGTGCTTCTGGTGCCCGCCGAGTCCCCACGACCACAGGCTTTCGCTGCCTGTGGGTTTCCGATGCAGGTCTCTGCTTCGCCGTAGCGGACGACCCGTTTCCGCGGAGCTCCCCCTTCACAACTAGAAGAGGGCAGCCATTGCCGTTCGCGCCGCCTCCGGAAGACTCTCAAGGACCAGACAGACAAGACTGGAGAGTTGCATTTGGCCCTTGCTCTACAGCATCTGCAGGTGGCCCCAATAATAGCTGCAAGCAAGCAGCAAAGAGGAATAGCTCAAAGCGGATTCTCCAGTCTCAGCATCAACTGGGGAATCAGGCAAGGAGCTTCACCAGCAGCAGCATGTTAAGGACTGGGAACAGGAGTCCGAGCGATCCCGGGGTGGCACTGGCCGCCCCATCTGTGCATTTAGTTGAGCTGTCTGGTTGGATCATGCCCAAAGGCAATGGGTCGCCCATTTCCATTGCTTTGCAGGCAAGCTCATTTGCACAGCCCTTGAGGAGGGTGGTGGTTATGGTTTGTCCTTCTGCAGAGAGAATTGAAGGAGATGACAGTCAATGTCAGGAGAGTGGCAATGCCCAGTGAGTTCCTTCTCTTCCTCTTCCATTTGTGTAGTGGGCACTCAGTGGCTGGCTAACCTGGGCAGGAGCCAAACTCAACAAGTGGGATGCTGGGGAAGGGAAGTTAGGGCACTTGAGGAACTTCAACTGGCCTGCCCTTGCATGAAGCAGAGAAGGGTAGTGCTCCCTTTCTTTCTTACTTTCGTTCTTTCATTCTTTTGTTTTTTCGTTCTTTCGTTCTTTCTACACAGTTAAATGAGGGTGTGGAGGGGAGAACACAAGGGAGAGGGAGGAATCACTAAAAACTGCAAAATGCATTTCGAATCACTATATCAGCAATGCATCTAACATGGCTGGATCAGTGCTTTAGGCAAAGCCTGAAGGAAGCAATGACTTTTAAGCCACCTGTCATGGATGCTTTAGTTGAGATTTCTGCATTGCAAGGGGTTAGACTAGATGAGCTTTGGGGTCCCTTCCAACTCTACAGTTCTATATTTCTGTGATTCTAAGCAGATGCCAGAACGTGCCTGCCTGATGTACACTGGGAGCACATTTCAAAGGGTGGGTGCCACCACACCACAGGCTCGGGTCTGAAACCAGACTGCGATTAGTCTAGGGCAGTGGTTCCCAACCTTTCTTTTTTTTGTCATGCCCCACCTAAGCATCTCTAAAATCCTGATGCCCGCCCCCTGTGACATATAATTCTTATTATTCGAAAAGTGAAGGAAGCCTAAAAGGCCAATCACTGTTAATAAAGCCTTTTCAAATTGCCCCCCCCTTAAAAATCAAATTGCCCCCCCTGTGCAGTGTGTTGGGAACCACGAGTCTAGATGATTTAGTGTCTTCAAAGAATGTCTGTGATTGTCATCCCACCACCGCCTTGGTTACCTTCTCTAGAGAACAACCTAGGTGAGGGTCAGGCCATTCTGCCACAAGATTCACACAAACCACATCCCTCCAACATCCCCTCATATGAATATGTGATTTATAGTTACTTTCATTTGTAGTTCCAGATATCGCTAAGCATTTGGTCTCATCTCCAGCACATTTGATGAGTTTGCACTCAGTTCCATCAGGTAGGCAAACTGAACATTCCTTTCCATTCAATGTGGTGTTTCTCCTTGGCTCTGAAAGAAAGGTGAGATGATCAGGCTTGGGATGCAAGAAGAACAGCGCGGCCAAAGGGATTGGGAAGAAGACTGCAAATATCAGCCCCTTCCTTCAACAGGCCACTTTTTAAGTGCCTCCCATTCTGCCAAGTGCCTCATATGGCATGTTTGGTAGGCAGAGTATTTGTTGCCATCTTTGGCTTCATACATGGGGAACCATCTTACCAGAAATGTCAACCCCTTTCTAGGTGGCTCCTATTCTCACAGATGTTGGCAAAATATATATAGGGTTCACCAAAGAAATCCTAACTGATACAGGCTTTAAGTGAAAAATTAGGACTATAGTAATACAAACGTATATAGAGCTAGCCTCCTAAAAATCAGAAAGAGGTTGCACTTTGATGCTGCTGGACATCATCTTTTCCACACACCAGAGGCAAATTTAGGCAAGTGTAACCACTTCAGTTGCAGCGGATGCATAATGATAATTATGATGTACTTTAGAATGGAAAGAAAGAATTGGGAGGGCACCAATTTTGGTAGCACACAGGGCACCACTGAAATTTGGGACTGCAAGGTCTGCCATTGTACACACCCAACTTATCGTTCTTGGCATCTGTCTGTCTCGAGAGGCAATGGATTACCCTTCCAGGATGAAGTCAAATCACTGTATTAGCACCCCCAAAGTGACTTCTCCAGGGCATCAACCTAGGCAGTGTGCATAGAGGTCCTGGGCTTCCCAGATGACTGGACCCACCCCCCTCTTGAGCTCGCTGATGTGGTCCAAAGCAGAGCAGAGCAATACATTTGGCACCAGCTTGACTGCAGGATACTTTGACTCCAATACTTTGGCCACCTCATGAGAAGAGAAGACTCCCTGGAAAAGACCCTGATGTTGGGAAAGATGGAGGGCACAAGGAGAAGGGGACGACAGAGGATGAGATGGTTGGACAGTGTTCTCGAAGCTACTAGCATGAGTTTGACAAACTACAGGAGGCAGTGGAAGACAGGAGTGCCTGGCATGCTCTGGTTCATGGGGTCACAAAGAGTCGGACATGACTAAATGACTAAACAACAACAACGACTGCAGGAGTTGCTGGAAGGTACAAGGTACCATCCAACCATCTTAGGGACTCCACTCTGGATTTGTGTAGGATTTACCCCTTAGCCTCTTCTTCCCTGAAGATATCCCACAAGGCAGTGGAGGTTTAGGTTCAGAGTTTTCCTTCTCCTAGAGGAGCTGCCTTCTCAGGTTGAGCAGCCCCATCTTCCCCCACTTCTTCTACAGCACGTGCAGAATCCACCTTCTTGACCATTGGACCCACAATTGCTCTCATCTACTCAATCCACTGGGCCCTGTCTTGCAAGTCCCTAATTCAGCAATGGTTTGAGACCCATCAGCTACCCTCATCTGATTTAGCCAACCAGTTGAAGCTGATTCCTGGAGTGTGGCCAATGTGAGAGCTGAGTGCAGGGTGGGAACCAAAGGTGGAGAAACTACTGTAGAAGAAGCATTTCACGCTTTTCAGTGCATTTCCCAATCACTTTGCAAGAGTGCCAAATTACTGTATTTACTTGAGTCTAACGTACCATCGAATCTAACATGCACCTCAATCTTCAGAACCTTGAAACCAAAAAAAGTATTTGCTGGCAAATGTAAATGTGCCATCAAATCTAATGCGCACCTTAATTTTCGCAACGGAAATTGGCCAAAAACGGTGAGCATTATATTTGAGTAAATACAGTATATTTAAGAAACGGCTCCCAACTAAAGCAGGAATTTGGCAACAAGTATATGGGAAATTCCAGACTACTGCTATTTTGGGGTGGGATTCAATCTGAGGTTGCACAGCTAAAGCTGATTTAATTGGGAAATGCACTGGGAAGTGCATCACCAGGCAAATTTGCCCATCAGGCAAATCAGAATGAAAGCGCAATAAATAGCCAATGTATTCTAATTCTCCTTAAACTGGACAAGATCAGGATGACTGCTCAGGAAGTAGGTTGCAACAAGCGAGGGGTGAAAAGGATGAGACAAGCAGTGACCTACCAAGGGGTCTTGTTGTGTTGCATGCATCTCCCCCACAGCAATGAGACTCAGTTCCTGATGTTCCTGATGAGCCCATGTTGACGATGAGGGGGCCTTGGTTGCACAGTTCAGATGAGAAGCAACTCTTTGTAAAAGCAATTTGTCCTGGAGGGATTGAAAGCAAGTTATTTTAAACAGAAGAGATAGCTTTAGCTTCAATGTGGGTAACAGGGGCGTCATCTCAGTGAGGACATGGGGCTGAGGCCCCTCCAAAATTTAGAAGGAGGAGGCCAGGCCCATCAATATTCTGCACCCTGGTGGGCTCTATCAGACCTTACCAAGGTCACAACAGGCCCCGTTGGGCCTCCCTGCACTCTTGGCAGGCCCTGTTGCGCTTTCCCATGGCTGCAAAGGGCCTCGTCAGGCCTCCCCATGGCTGTGGTGGGCCCCATTGGGCTTCCTTCCAGTGTTTGATGTCACACATGCATGCACGGCCCAACATGAGTGATGGACAGCTGCTGACCAGACACCTCAGCATCTTTTGTCATCATAGGATATGATTTCAAGTCTGACCGCTGGCGTATCTTGCACCATTTTCACAATACCATATTTATTAAATCCCTAGCCCACCTTTTTCCTGAAAGAAATCCAGGTTGGGAAACAAAGAAACAAAGAAACAAAAACCCAAAACAAAACAGCAAAGCGGTACACTTAACAAATAAAATGACTGGAACCCATTCAAGAATCGTCATTAATGATTTCTCAGCTAATGAGTTCATTGGAATAACATATTTCAGCCATTAAATGAATGCCTAGGTCAGGGGTCGGCAAGGTTTACCTTGCCTGGGCCGGTTCACTCCAGCTGAGATCACTCCGTGGGCCGGATTGCGTGTGCGTGTATCAGCGACCACACTCACGATTTCCGGTGTCGGCATCTGCGCAGGCACAATTTCTGCCGTCTTTGTCTGCGCAGACACAATTCTTGGTGCCTGAGCATGCGCAGATGCAATTTCCGGCACCACGGAAGCGAGTCCATGCATCGCGCTTCACCAGTTTAGAGCAGCTCACGGGGACTCGCCGAGCAGGCGGCTCGGTTCGGGGAAGGCTCATGGGCCAGTTAAACAACCTCCATGGGCACCTTAGGTTGCCTACCCCTGGCCTAGGTGGACATTAACTTTCTCCGGGATGTCAATAATGTGAGAAATAGATGCCACCTCAGCAGGGAAGGCAATCCACCACCACTAAGAAGGGCTGGTTGTGGGTCAGTGCCACAGGGTTGCTGTGGATGATAGTGAGATCTCAAGCCATTTAGAGCTGGGTACTGAATGTGTACTAGATACATAGCGGGCACTTTGCCCCACTCTCATCCTCATCCTTTTACCATTTTTCTCAATCCACTTCAAGTCAAGGAAACGGCCTTTGTTTCCTTTCTTACTGGTCCACACGAACTCATTTGAGGACAGAATGTAGGGTAACTTTTTAGATTTGGAAACTCCAGGGAATTTAACCCCAGCAGGCAGTGGCATAGTGTGGGGGTGAGGCAGGGCGGGGCTGTAGCCCCAGATGTAGTGCTTTTTTCTGGGGGGACACAGGGGGACGCATACGCCTAAACATTTTGTGAATCTTTGTACTTTTGTTCATTTACTGTATTTATTTTCCCCGATTTTGGTGATTTCCTTGAGTCACAATGAGAGTATCCCTAAACATTTTTTTAAAGAAAAAAAGCACTGCCCGGGTGCAAATTTCTGAGGGGGCACAACCAGATGTGCCCACAACAGGTTCCGTCATTGAGGCCAGAGCTGCAGGGAGGCAAGTTGTGCCGGGGCAAAGCCTTTGAGGCCAAGGCCGAGGCAATGCCTCCTTTTCCTCATGGCCAGCGAAGGGACACCTGCAAGTGAACCACCCCTGGGCCAGCCTTCTACTGGCAAGAGGAAGGCAGGAATGCACTGAAGGAACCACTTCCATTGCCCAAAGATAGGCGGTCAAGGCAACACAGTGGAGCTCCTGCTTCCGTGTTTCTCTGCCTTATCTCTGCTCCCAGGTTTGGGCTAGTTTGCGAGGAAAGATTCCCTTGATTAGATGCTGCCCAGCGAAGGGACTGACCACCAGGGGAGGGCCCAACACTTGACCTGCCCCGGGCGCTAGCAACCCATGGTACACCCTTGATAGCAGGGGCCTCAGCTGAGCCAGACTCCTCCTCTGCACACCATCAATGAACCAACCACACTCAGGCAAGAGGAAATTAGGTATTTATTGAACTCTTCTTGTAGCCTTCGGTCATTTCCATTTGCCCTCAAGAGTCAGGTTAACGCTTGTCACGGAAACACTGCATGTGTCTTGATTCTGGGAGCATGGCTTTTTACGTCCAGTGCAATTATTTCCAAAGATGGAACATTCCTCACATTCCAGAGCTACTCCTAAAAGCACATAAAACAAGAAATGTCAACATCAGTTAATTCTCTTTTCTCTCCCCCTCCTTTTTCCTTTCCCAAGGATAAAGGCTCAGTTTGCCACTGAATTTCACTAAATGAGGTGTAAAACTCTGGGCAAGTCCCTTTAGGAAAAGCCATTAGCCACATTGGGCCAGCGGGAATGAGGTTTGTGAGCATCAAGCAGGGGATGAGGAATCTGGTACCATCTCATACCCTTCAACATTTCTCCGATTAAATTAGGGGCATCTTATTTAATGATGATGATGATGATGATGATGATGATGTTATTTATACCCAACTCATCTGACTGAGTTGCCCCAGACACTCTGGGTGGCTTCCAGCATATATGAAAACATAACGAAACGTTAAGCATTTTAAAAAAAAAACCTTCCTTATACAGGGCAGCCTTCAAGAGTCTTCTAAAAGTTGTAAAGTCACTTATCTCCTTGCCTTAGGGGTCACATAACTCCATACCCTCCAACATTTCTCTGATGAAAATAGGGACATCCTAAGGAAAAGTGGGACACTCCAGGATCAAATAAAAAACTGGGATGGATTCTGTAAACCTGGGACTGTCCCTGGAAAATAGGGACACTTGGGGGGTCTGGGTGCAGTGTCAGGGTTCTAGAGGAAAGATGAGAAATGAGAAATGTGTGAGAATGGGAAGAGACAGATTCTTCTCTCCCTATTTGAAATTCAACATAAATCACCTGCCCCTGCCACCTCCTAGACGACTGTAGTGTCACCAGCCCTCGGGGAAACCAGCTTGCCTCAGGGCTTGCATGAGAGGCATTCCAGAGGCACCTCTTCACTATTGATTTGCGTTTCTACTGAAATGAGGCTGCATTTTAATATTGTACTTAATCTTGTTTTTAAGTTGTATTTTAATCAATTGTTTTTACCTGGTGTTAGCTGCCCTGAGCCTGGTCTTGGCTGGGGAAGATGGGGTATAAATAAAATTATTTATTATTATTATTATTATTATTATTATTAGGGACATGGGTGGCGCTGTGGGTTAAACCACAGCGCCTAGGACTTGCCGATCAGAAGGTTGGTGGTTCGAATCCCGTTGCTTGGTCCCTGCTCCTGCCAACCTAGCAGTTCAAAAGCACATCAAAGTGCAAGTAGATAAATAGGTACCACTCCGGCGGGAAGGTAAACAGCATTTCCATGCACTGCTCTGCTTCACCAGAAGCTGGCCACATGACCCGGAAGCTCCCTCGGCCAATAAAGTGAGATGAGTGCCACAACTCCAGAGTCGGTCACAACTGGACCTAATCGTCAGGGGCCCCTTTACCTTTATTATTATTATTATTATTATTATTATTATTATTATTATTAGTGACTACCAGGAAGGTTGGAGTCATCCTGGATAAAACATGAAGGAGAAAGGAGAAAACGCAAGCTTCCAAGTGGTCAAATGCTCAGATCTGACAACACATGGAAGGTAGCTGCTCTCACAATACCACTGTTGTCTTTAAAACATCTTATCTGGGAAGCAGGGCTCATGGATTCTGCAAAGTGGTGGGCAAGGTATGTTTCTCTGGTTGCCACCTAGCGGTCATAAGGCATAAGAGGTTCCTGAGAAAAGTTGGACCTGAGCTGTTCAAGGCCTACATTCTTAGGAGTGGTTCCAAGATGGCTGAGAGACTGAAAGCTGTAGAACAGAAGCTAAGAAATGGGACAGTGACTGTTTCATCAAGGTTGCATAAATTATACTGAGACCAGTTCCAATTTTGCAGGAGATTTTTTTGCTTGTTTGTTTTTTGGCTTACCTGTTTAGGATCAGGCTTGGCTCTTTTTATTCAAGGAAACGAACAGGCATGTGACTTCCCTGGAAGCATGCATTTTTGTAATATTTGTTCATTTTCAGATACACTTGTTGAACAGGGAGCAGCAAACAGCAAACAAACCAGCCCAATACATTTTGACACCCGAGGCAAGCCACAACATTGTGTCCCCCCTCACCAGGGAGGAAATGGGAAATAAAGACCTATACAGTGGTACCTCGGGTTAAGTACTTAATTCGTTCCGGAGGTCCGTTCTTAACCTGAAGCACCACTTTAGTTAATGGGGCCTCCCACTGCCGCCGTTGCACGATTTCTGTTCTCATCCTGAAGCAAAGTTCTTAACCTGAGGTACTACTTCTGGGTTAGCGGAGTCTGTAACCTGAAGCGTATGTAACCTGAAGTGTATGTAACCCGAGGTACCACTGTATTGGGAACAAGGGGGGAGGAGACTAGCAGTGCCTCCTATTCACCAAGAGGCCACTGTAGAGGCAGAGGCAAGGAAGGGAAGGCAAATCCATCCGTCAAAGAGCATGTCACAATTGTTGCGGCCACTGCGGGGGTGCCAGCAACAGGAGCAATACATTCCTGTGAGGCTGAACCTGCTGCCCCTATACATTTTGCCACCCAAGGCAGTTGCCTCCCCTTGCCTCATGAGTCGACTGGCCCTGCCCTAGACCCCATAAAGGCTGTACAATCTGTCATACCCACACATCCTAAAATGGTGTATCCTTGGAGTTGTCCGCCATTTCTTGTTTCCGCAAAATGAAAAACAACTCTCATCCCCCCCCCCCTTTGGAGCTTCACTGAAAATGCCACACTGGTCCTCTCCAACCCTGCAAACATGCACATAGGGATAAACCCACAATCATCTGGAAAACGTGCAGTAGGTGGCAGCTACCAATTTTAAAAGTCAGCAGCCTACCTCTGACCTTCATCTCTTTACAGCAACACCACCAATAGGTTCCCTGTTGCTATATACAGTCGTACATTGGAAGTCGAACAAAATCCATTCTGGAAATCCGTCCAACTTCCAAAACATTCAGAAACCAAAGCACGGCTTCTGATTGGCTGCAGGAACCTCCTGCAGCCAATCGGAAGCCGTGGGAAGCCCTGCTGGACATTCGGCTTCCAAAAATAGTTTGCAATCCAGGACACTCAAATCTGGGTTTTGCGGCGTTTGGGAGTCAAAACGTTTGAGAAGTAAGCTGTTTGAAAACCAAGGTATGACTGTCCTGTTGCAGGTACAGTGGTACCTCGGGTTAAGTACTTAATTCGTTCCGGAGGTCCGTTCTTAACCTGAAACTGTTCTTAACCTGAAACACCACTTTAGTTAATGGGGCCTCCCGCTGCCACCGGAGCACGATTTCTGTTCTTATCCTGAAGCAAAGTTCTTAACCCGAGGTACTACTTCTGGGTTAGCGGAGTCTGTAACCTGAAGTGTATGTAACCCGAGGTACCACTGTAATGAGTGGACTCAAGTAGAAGTCCTGTAGCCTCTTTGTTCCAACCCATGGACAGGTTGAAGTGAACTCAAGGATGCAGGAAAATTCCCAGGCCTTGGATCAAAGATTTGCCCATGGCTTTGTAGACTCACCCAAGACTATGAAGGTGGCCAGGAGGCTGGCAGAAAGAGGAGTCGGCATCCTTCTGGTTTTCATCTAGGACTCAGAATCAGAGGTGGATCACAAGTCTTGAATGCAGCAAAGTCTCTGCCTCTCTGAAGCAATCTTATCTTACGTGGAGGTGGCCAGCTATTTTCTAGAAGATAACTGTCAAACATACCTGAAAATGGGTGGAGGCATGATTGAACTTCCTCTGTGGGGAAATGATGCCATCAAGGTGCTTGACTTGAGGGGTTTAGTTTCTTGATTTGTGGATTTAGTTTGTATACATTTTTTCCTATAGAAAACTGCCCAAAGCAGCTCCCACCAAATGGCCACTCATCAAAATAAAAAACACTGGAGGTATGATAATTTACCCAAAAAAGGGTGTTTAATTTTAAGCCAGTGTTGTTTTTTTAAGTGCCTTGTGTTTTTGGTGCGTGCTAAAGAAGGCCCTCTTTCACCAAACCCTCTTATTCATTGTGGTAACAAGTTCTGTAGATAACTATGAACTGCACGAACAAGTCTTTTTTTATTATCTGTGGCAGACAGCAGGGACAGTTCTTTCTTCCGTTTTGCTATGTTGGCTCTAGGCTTGCCTAGCTCAGGGATCTGGCTGTCGGGCCTATCTTTGAGATTGATCGAGCTTTGCAGCCAGCAGATCGAAAGCCACCGGATTCCTGCCCACCACAATTTGAGGGCTTTCCGTTTTCTACTGTTAAGAACAGTTTCAGGTTAAGAACGGACCTCCGGAATGAATTATGTACTTAACCTGAGGTACCACTGTACCCAGATCTTGCACATGGTTCCCTTTCTTTACCTTTCCCAAGCCCCCAGATAACGATAGCCTCAAAGCAAGCCAATTAGTCTGTATCATAGCAAGAGAACATAAACATATATGAGTTCAAGGTTACAACAACTACCAATTAATTGTGGGGTTGTTTTGACTGCCAAGATGGCATTTGCAGAGCTTCTGGAACAGTTCACCTTTGCTTCATCATAGTAGAAAACAGAAAGCCCTCAATTTGGTCAAGTGAAGCAATGAGGAAACCCTGTCAAATTGGCTTATGCCGCTTTGTGTATAAATTGCTGTTGTTGTTACCCCACCCATCTGGCTTTGTTTCCCCAGCCATTCTGGGTGGCTCCAAGCAGAATATTAAAAACATGGTAAAACATCAAAAATGGAAAACTTCCCTAAACAGGACTGCCTTCAGGTGTCTTCTAAAAGTTGGATAGTTGTTTATTCCCTTGACATCTGATGGGAGGGTGTTCCACAGGGCAGACGCCACTACTGAGAAGGCCCTCTGCCTGGTTCCCTGTGACCTCATTTCTCACGGTGAGGGAATCGCCAGAAGGCCCTGGGAGGTGGACCTCAGTGTCCGGTCTGAACGATGGGGGTGGAGATGCACCTTCACGTATATGAATATATGAAAGTTTGTTTGGGCATGGACAAGTCATGAAGACCTGTCACTGTTGTAGTGTCCGTCCCACAGCTCTGCACAATGTTCTTAGTCTGCGCCTTTCTTTAATAAAGCACTAGAACTGATCACCCCAGCATTTTTTGACGTCCTTCTTTGGTATCCCTCTACCCAACCACTCAAACAGGCCCTACTTTGGGCTGGTGGACCTCAACTACCACCTCAACAGGACATCCTTATTTTCATCGGAGAAATGTTGTAGGGTATGCAGTAGGAGAACTGAGGCTGGTAGCCTTTCTTCCCCTTAGCGGCAGCTGAGGCCTCCACTGTGGAAGACTCCCTGCTCTTCTTGATGGGGGTCTGGGTGAGCTTGGCTGGAAGTCAGAACACCTGAATAGACCCCTCACATCCTTCACATTTATGAGTCCTCAACATTGAAACTGGGCTGAAGTATCACAGCTGTGTGCATGGACCTTCTACAAACCCACCAACCTACCCTATATTTGTGTTTAGGAGAAGAGCTGGTAGAATAATCATTGAGACAGGAGGAGGAGCAGAGTTAAGCCTTTGACAGCTGGAATATGTTTTGAAGCTGTGGGAAGATGGAGGAGGGGATTCCGCAAAGTGCTCTCATGCAGTTGATGCTGTCCTCAGGAGATGATGCAATGGACTCCCCAGCCTGGGCTGATGGTTTGATTCTACTTTGTGGTTGAGGACAACAATGTGTCATAGGTTTGGCCTGGGTGATATCAGTGGGTCCCTTCCAGGCCTGTGATTCAGTATCTGCAAGGTTAGAATCTTCAAGCGGAAACTTGCAGAGTCAGGCTAATCTCGTTGCAAGATAATGGCCTTAGCTGATCAGCAAACTCCCATTGCTAGCACCTTAAAGTGTGGACCAAGTTCCCATAGCGAAAACTAAATGATGGTGCTCTCTAGGAGGATGAGAGTGGGTCGTCTCTCCCCCCCCCCCCCCACACACATTACTGGATGCCAAATAATCCCAGAAAGGCTGGCAGGGTCTTTCTGTGAATGAGTGGCTGTGCCTGTAAATGAATGATCAATTCTCTGTCTTCTGATAAGTGGATTGTCAGGATCGAATGTGCACAAAGCTACATGATTGGCATATAAATTAATGTTGAATTCTTCTTGTGTGACTTTCACAACTGTAAATAGCAGCCCATTCCTTAACAGCAGTTGTCGGGAACCTTTGGCCCTCCAGATGTTTCTAAACCTCAACTATCCCTGCTGATTGGCTGTCAGGAGTGCATGCAGCAGCCAGGCCCTGTGACTGGTAGGGCCTCACAGGATTGGGGTCTTCCTGAGTTTAGCCTGGAAGGGCAAGGCTAAAGGGGAGGCTTGACAGAAGACTCGTAGCACCTGGTGGCAAGGGCCAGGAGGGGTATATAAGACCAGCATTTCCCTCTGGCTCTTTGCCACAGCAACACGCTACCCACCTAGCTGGGCTTTGGCTTGGCTTTCTGACTCCTGGTATCCTGACTCTTGGACCCTTGGCTTCCTGACCCCTGGACTGCTGACCCTGGACTGTTGATTCCTGCTTCCTGACCTCTAGCCTGGTCCCGACGTACCAAGCCAGGACTCTGACTGCCTGTAACCCGGACAGTGACATTGGCTATGTTTGCTGGCAGCGATGGCGAGTTTGAATTCAGCAACATCTGCAGAGCTGAATGCTCCCCACACTTGACAGGGACTCAATCAAGAGAACAAACAATAAAGAAGTGGCAGCCTTGTCAGCTGCCTCTCACAAACTAAGGAAACCAGAATTTACCCTCATTCACTGCAATAAACACCTTTGGATTTTTATATATGTTTAGAAATCCTTTCAATGAGTTCACCTGAGGGCAAACCTATGGAAAATACTTGTGAAGAAAAATTGCTAACAGCACAGCAATAGCTTGATTTATTTGTCTCGTTTTATTTAATACCCCAACTTCCAAGCATATTATTTCCTTCACTTACACACACACATATATATATTAAAAAGATCTCTGCATGTGCATTTGATGGAATCCACAGGTTCAATACATATGTGGTGGTGGTGGGAATATGGATGAATGCCTCATATAGCACAGTAAAGATATATGGTAAAAAGCCACACAGTATTAGATTTGTTCCTTAATCAACTAAGATACTTCTTGATATTAAAAAAGACAACAACCCAAGGAGCGGTTTTACCACAATACCAGGAAAAGCTGGAAGGTGGGAGCCAGAGGCAAAAACTGTTGGCATTGCTGGCACAGCAGTTCAATTATAGTTTATCACTGGAGAGAGAACTGTGCTTGTAGTAGTTCTCTAAGGCACTTTCCTAGTTCTGCCTCCCTTGCTCTCTCTCTCTCTCGTACACATTGACACACTGGAGACAACTCTTGGGGGCCTGGGTACTCACATTTTTTTTGTGGGTTCTTGGCACCCACAATGCGGGGCTCCTGGTTTCTACCAAAAGTCATGTCAGAGGCCTGATGTGACCTCCAAGACAATGTCCAAGGCTTTGCAAAGCATTTGACGCCCCACAAGGCCTCGCAAGTGACGTCCAAGGCCCTGCCAGGCCTCTGAGGTACTTCACATCAGATGTCTCTCAAGGCATCAGACATGACCTCTGAGGTCCCATGAGGCCTTGGAAGCGCCGCAGCAGCGTGCCAATGTAACATGGCATCCTGACGTCACATTACGTCACGGGTGCCATTGGGCATGCATAATCTGGGGCCCAAGTCGCCACCCCTGCATGGACACACACACATTGTGCCACAATTTGAAAATGCAGAGCTTCATCCCTGGGTTTGATGCATACAAAGGCGATGATTGCCATACTATCGGGAGATTATTTGCTTATTTACCTGCTGTCATCTATATACCTCCCAATAACAACTTTCTCCTGGTGGTTTTACAGAAGCTTTAAAAAAAGACCCCCCCAAAAAAAGTTGGGTGAAATGTATGTGTGTGTGTGTATAAAACACTGCACAAAAGTCCAACAGTAGAGAACAAAATCTGTAATGCCTTTAAGAAGTCACTCATCCACTACAAAAGTGGAACCAGGACTGAATTATGAGAGGAGACGACTTCATCACTACAGGAAGAAAATAAAGCAAAGCCCTGTTATCAGTGTCAGCTGCGTAGGGTTCTGCAAGCTGTCTATCAAAGGATACCAATTTACCACTTGCTCTCCTTTTTTGCCTCTTTCCCATAACTTCTGTACAATTTTGTGGTGGAGTTGAGCTTACCCTACTGTTGCAAAGTGGCCCAGGGCACTGAGTGCACTTTTCTTCAGATCAAACATTTCTAAAGGATGTTTTTTGGCGCTAGTGTATTTCTTTCCAGGGTTGGGTTGGGCATGAACCAAAAAGCAGGTATCCTTCGGAATCTCCACTTCTGCAGCACCACTCTGCAAGCAACCAATGTGTACATAATCACATATGTTAATGTGCATTAAAACTCATTAAATATAGTGTGCATAAATGCATATTACAGGAAACTGCTTGCAAACTTTGGGTATGTTTGACATACAAAAAATGTATGCAAGGAGAAGTGGAATCTAAAATGGTGATGATTTTTGTGACCTTTATTCCATTTTTTAAAAAGAAATATAATGCAGAAATGTGGAGAACTGAACTATTATGAACTATTATGCGGTGGGGGAATGGGAGAGATTGAGAGAAATGGGCAGATTCACCTCTTCCTAGAGAAAAGCCCTAGCTCAGTGAAAAGGTGCGTGCTGACTATGTGACCCAGTGCTGAATCAGGATGGAAATACCACTGGCCAGGAGGGCATCGCTAGTGACTGCTGGCCACTATCCAGACCCAGTTGTGTATTGTACAGACACAGCCAGCCTCCTTTGCCTGCCACCCAATAGTGGAATCTGCTGGTAAAGACACCAACCAACCCTTGGTCAACATCACCCTTTGTTCCTGTTGGAGGGCAATAGATGTAAACATGAGCTTCTAGACTGTGGGCAGGGATGAGGAAGCCTTGTAAGTCCAAGGGCCACATTCCATTCTGCACAGACTACTGGAGGCCACATGCCTTTGGTAGGTGGAGCCAGAGGCAACCATTGGGCAACTATGTAAAGCTCTCCTTTGCATAGGAGACTAGTGTGTGCACATACACTCAGCCATCCATCTCTGTCTTCCAAACTGGCAAGCTAGAAGCATCATTGGAGCACAAAGACACATTCCAGGCAGCCAAAAGCGCTCAAGGTGGGTGAAAGGGGCAGGGAGGTGTCAAAGGAAGACTCTCAAGGACCAGACAGACAAGACTGGAGAGTGGCCTTTGGCCCTTGCTCTTCAGCTTCTGTAGGTGGCCTCAATAATAGCCACAAGCAAGCAGCAAAGAGGAGTAGCTCAAAGCGGATTCTCCAATCTTAGCATCAACTGGGGAATCAAGCAAGGAACTTGACCAGCAGCAGCCCGCTAAGGGCTGGGAAGAGGAGTCCAAGGGATCCTGGCATGGTACTGGCCGCCCCATCTGTGCATTTAGCTGACTTGACTTCTTGTATCACATTCCCAAATGTTTTGGTGCCTGTTTCCATTGCTTGACAGGCCAGTTCATTTGCACAGCCCTTGAGGAAGGTGTTTGAGGTTTGTCCTGCTGCATAGAGAATTGAAGGAAACGACAGTCATTTATCAGGAGAGATACTTCATCCAGTGATTACACTTTTCTATTTCATGGGGGAGTCAGTGGCTGGGCAAGCTGGGCAGAAAACAAATTCCAAGAGTGGAACAGGGGGACATTTAGCGGCTTTCATTTGTTCTCTTCCTTACATGAAGGAGGATAGGTGCTTTTCCTCCCTCCCTCCCTCCCTCCCTCCCTCCCTCTTCTCTCTGTGTAAGCAGCTGTATGAGAGGGGGAGAGGAGAGGGGAAGAGGGGAAGGAGAAGGAAGAGAAGGGAATTATTGGGAGAGCTGGAGATTTAAACAATCACTAAAAATGGCAAAATGCATTTCAAATCAGTAGAGCAGCTTAATACATCAAACATGGCTGGCTCACACCCTCAGGTCTGAGTGAAGTTATTATTTTAACCAGGTCTCTAAATGCCAATACTGTAGTGCCTGCCAGATGTTTGGTGGGAGTGCATTCCAAAAGGCAGGGGCCACCACACTGAAGGCCCCTGTCTTAGTGGACAGAAGTGAAGCCTCCAGAGCATTGAACACTATCACAAATTTCTTTGCCAAAGGCTGAAGTGACTGGGCAGGAGTATACAACGTAAGCCATTCATGGAGGCAAGACTTTATTTCTCAACATTTCTAGTATCATTTTGTGCAGCTCTTTCAAGACAGGTGCTTCATACTGTTGATAAGTTGCTGGGGGATTCTGCCTTACTGGAAGCTTTTAGGCCAACCTTGAGGGAGCCCTATGTAGTATGCATCACCCTAATCCAATCTGGGGATCACTAGGGCCAAGAAGGGCTATAGACACCATACTATCATAGGGTTGGAAGGGACAATGCAATCTCATACTGACAGATTTCCCAGACCAGTGAAGCACTCACCCACAAAACCCACATTATCCCAGGATTTAAGCTCAGTTTTTTGGCCCCAATCCAGCCCATCACTGTGCCAGGCACCAGCCCATTTCATGCCCACTTGCACCTGATTCAGATACTGTTTAGAAACAGAGTTGGGGGGGCATGCATCAATAACAGCATGCTCCACATCGCCTAATGACTTCTCCAAATGACTGCAGAACTCCACAGCATAACTGCATGAATGCTACTCTATGATGCTGGAAATGGGAATGTAAAGCAGTACCTCCGATACCCATCCCACAGTGTGGTCCAGGAGGATACTAAGGTATCAAAACCACAAAGAGGATGAGGAGTAGAAGTCAGGCTGCCCTCCCCTTGACTCTCTCTCGATCATGGTCACCCCTTCAAGGCACCCCAGACTAATTCAGCTCTAAAACCAGACCGGAATTGGTCTAGCCCTCTCAATTACCTTCCTCAGAAAACATCGTAGGTGTGGATGAGGCCAATCTGCAACAAGAGTTGCAGAAATCAAGTTCCTCCAACAAACCCTTATAAGAATAGGTGATTTATAGTTACCTATGGTTGTAGCTCCAGATATCTCAAAGCATTTGGTCTCCTCTCCAGCACATTTGATGGGCGGAAACTTACACTCGGCTCCATCAGGTGGGCAAGTGGAGCATTGCCTCCCATTCAACGTGGTGTTTCTCCTTGGAACTGGAAGAAAGGTGAGAAAATCAGATTTGGGATGTAAGAAGAACAGTGCTGCCAAGGGGATTAGGAAGAAGATCACAAAAATTAAGTGCCTCCCATTCTGCTAAGAAGAAGAGGAGAAGGAGGAGGAGGAGGAGGAGAAGTTTGGATTTGATATCCCGCTTTATCACTACCTGAAGGAGTCTCAAAGTGGCCAACATTCTCCTTTCCCTTCCTCCCCCACGACAAGCACTCTGTGAGGTGAGTGGTGCTGACTAGCCCAAGGTCACCCAGTAGCTGCATGTGGAGGAGCGGAGACGCAAACCCGGTTCACCAGATTACGAGTCTACCGCTCTTAACCACTACACCATACTGGCTCTCAGTGCCTCATATGTCTAGGAGACACATTTGACAAGCCAGTACCATGTTTTTTGCCATCTTTGGCTTCATACATGGGGGCACCATCTCACCTGAAATGACAGCCCCTTCCAAATTTTGGTCTCCTCCCCATCTTTGGGAGAGGTTCCTCCTGCCCTCCCTCCTTAAACTGTCAGGCATTTGGATTGGCCCTACCACTGAAGATCTGCATTCTCACATTTCCTCACATGCTTCCAATTCTAGGCCAGATTTCCATAGAGCCAGGGACAGAGAACCTATAGCCTTTCCACTATTGTTGGACTTCAAATCCCATCAGCCTCAGCTAGCCAGTTGCCAGGGATATTGGGAGTTGCAGTTTGCCATCATCGAGAGCAGGGTTTCCCAAACTTGGGTCTCCAGTTGTTTTTTGATTACAATTCCCATCATCCCTGACCACTGGTCCTGCTAGCTAGAGATGATGGGAGTTGTAGTTCAAAAACAGATAGAGACACACGTTTGGGAAACCCTGATCTAGAGAGCTGCAGGTTCTCCTTCTTTGCAGTGAGAATCTTCTTTGCCCAAAATTTTCAGTCTTGTATAGGGAATCTGTTCCTGATATTTTAGCATCATCCACATGACCTGTTCATTGAGCATTCCTCCTGATACGCTTGCACAAAACTTACATGGGGGTTGATTCTATCCCATCTTAGTTGAACATTTGTTCTGATGCACCTAGGGCATTGTTTTTGGCGAAGCAGTCTGGAAGAAGCAGAGGCCACAGTAAAACATCAAATCAGTGCCAAGGTTTCCCAAGGTGTGTGGGAAGCAACAGCATTTCATTTCTTTTTAAAAGAAAAAGAATGGCCACTTCTAAACTGTCACTATTCTGCAGATGGGTGTCTTCTCATTTTCCTGCAACCTTTAGTCTAAATCAGGATGAATCTCAGTGACCAGGTTGTCAGCAAGCGACTGATGAAAAGAGTGAGGAAAGGATAAAGAGACAAGTGGTGACTTACCAGGGGGCCATGTTGTTTTGCAGGCAGCTCCCACACAGCAACGAGTCTCAATCACTGTTGTTCCAAGTGGGCCAGTGTTGATGATTTGGGGCCCTTTGCTGCACAATTTTGATGAGCCGCAACCCTTCTCAAAAACAAATTGCTCTGGGGGGATCAAAAGAAGGCAAATCTCATGAAACACAAGCGATAGCTTTAGCCTCAATTTGGGCAGCCACCGGCCACACATCCCAGCATATTTAGCAATCATAGCATACGGTCTTAAGGCAGGCCACGGGCCCATCGTGCACCAGTTTCTTGAGTTCATGTTTCATTAAATCCCTAGCCCACCTCTCTCCCGAAAGGAATCCAGGTTGGGAAACAAGAAAACAGCAAAGAAATACAATCAACAAATGAAACAAATGGAAACCATTCAAGAACAGTCACATCACTTCTTGGAAGCAACAGAGCACACCATCTCCACCAAGGAGGAGACAGGGGACTCCCCTGAGAAGGAGGCTAGTTCACCAACACAGGAGCCAGATATATGGAGAAACGTGACTCAAAGAAGTAGGAAGCCCAGGGTTCACTCTGATTGTTTAGAAATACACAATCGCTTTGAGGTCCTCTCCCCTAGCATGGAAGACGAAGAGCAGACTCCATTTGAGGATCTCTCCCTCATTACAGTCGATCAGGTACATGAAGACGAGAAGCAAAGTCAGTCCTCAGGGAACGTGCAGGTGACCTTGTAACGGACAGCTCACGGAAGAACCCCGACCAAACCTAAGAGGAGGCGTGTAGTGGTGATAGGGGATTCCCTACTGAGGGGAACTGAAGCAGTGATCTGTGGGCCTGACAAGATGTCTCGGGAAGTGTGCTGTCTCCCCGGGGCTAAGATCCAAGATGTAACTGAACGACTGCAAGGAATCGTAAAACCCACTGACAAATACCCCTTCCTCTTGGTTCATGTGGGAACCAATGACACTGCAAGCAATAGCCTCCAGAAGATCAAAAGAGACTATGAGGCTCTGGGCAGGAAATTGAAGCAATTAAATGCACAAATTGTCATCTCATATGTCCTCCCAGTTGTACGACGTGGCCCAGGGAGAGAGAGAAAAATAGTGGAAGTGAACAGCTGGCTTCGCAAATGGTGTAAACAGGAACGGTTTGGATTCTTAGATTACGTACTGCAGTTTCTTGAAGATGGACTTCTGGCAAGCGATGGGCTGCACCTCACAACGGTTGGGCGGAATGTTTTTGCCAAAAATCTCAGAAACCTCATCAGGAGGGCTTTAAACTGACTAATGTGGGGGAGGCAGACAGTGCTCCTGAAGGTAGGAGTCCAAATGTCATAGACCGAATGGAGCAAACAGCACGCAGACCTAGTGATGGGAGGAAAAAATCCTTAAATAAGAGACACGGGGGAATGATTAATGGACTTCAATGTCTGTACACTAATGCGCAAAGCATGGGTAATAAACAAGATGAGCTTGAGCTCTTGGTACAGCAAACTAAATATGACATAATAGGCATCACTGAAACCTGGTGGGATAAGTCCCACGACTGGAATGTAATAATGGAGGGATACAATCTATTTCAGAGAAACAGACCAGACAAGAAAGGAGGAGGAGTGGCGTTATATGTCAGGGATGTGTATACCTGTGAAGAGATCCAAGATTTAGAACCTCAAAGCCAAAGTGAGAGCATTTGGGTCAAAATTAAGGGAGAGAAGAATAACAGGGACCTCATTGTGGGAGTTTACTATAGATCCCCAAGCCAAGCAGAGGACATAGATGATGCCTTCCTGGAACAGATGGCCAAGCATGCAAAAGGAAGGGAGATAGTAGTAATGGGGGACTTCAATTACCCGGATATTTGCTGGATGTCAAACTCAGCCAAGAGCATAAGGTCAACTTCATTGTCATAAGGAAGTTGTCCTTATGTAAAATGCGGACTTGACTATGCTATCACTCAGTGGATTTGTAACTGGCTGACTGACCGAACCCAAAGGGTGCTCATCAATGGTTCCTCTTCATCCTGGAGAAGAGTGACTAGTGGGGTGCCACAGGGTTCTGTCTTGGGCCCGGTCTTATTCAACATCTTTATCAACGACTTGGATGATGGACTCAAGGGCATCCTGATCAAATTTGCAGATGACACCAAACTGGGAGGGATGGCTAACACCCCAGAGGACAGGATCACACTTCAAAATGACCTTGACAGATTAGAGAACTGGGCCAAAACAAACAAGATGAATTTTAACAGGGAGAAATGTAAAGTATTGCACTTGGGCAAAAAAAATGAGAGGCACAAATACAAGATGGGTGACACCTGGCTTGAGAGCAGTACATGTGAAAAGGATCT
The DNA here is from genome assembly GCF_964106915.1 of Podarcis gaigeae. NCBI lineage: Eukaryota > Metazoa > Chordata > Lepidosauria > Squamata > Lacertidae > Podarcis > Podarcis gaigeae. The sequence goes on from NC_139684.1 coordinate 75,546,784, forward strand.
AGGAGTCTTGGTTGACCACAAACTTGACATGAGCCAACAGTGTGACGCGGCAGCTAAAAAAGCCAATGCAATTTTGGGCTGCATCAATAGGAGTATAGCATCTAGATCAAGGGAAGTAATAGTGCCACTGTATTCTGCTCTGGTCAGACCTCACCTGGAGTACTGTGTCCAGTTCTGGGCACCACAGTTCAAGAAGGACACTGACAAACTGGAACGTGTCCAGAGGAGGGCAACCAAAATGGTCAAAGGCCTGGAAACGATGCCTTATGAGGAACGGCTAAAGGAGCTGGGCATGTTTAGCCTGGAGAAGAGGAGGTTAAGGGGTGATATGATAGCCATGTTCAAATATATAAAAGGATGTCACACAGAGGAGGGAGAAAGGTTGTTTTCTGCTGCTCCAGAGAAGTGGACACGGAGCAATGGTTCCAAACTACAAGAAAAAAGATTCCACCTAAACATTAGGAGGAACTTCCTGACAGTGAGAGCTGTTCGACAGTGGAATTTGCTGCCAAGGAGTGTGGTGGAGTCTCCTTCTTTGGAGGTCTTTAAGCAGAGGCTTGACGACCATATGTCAGGAGTACTCTGATGGCGTTTCCTGATTGGCAGGGGGTTGGACTCGATGGCCCTTGTGGTCTCTTCCAACTCTATGATTCTATGATTCTATGACATGCCCTGAGCTGATAATATCAACGGTGCATCTTTCAGCCATTAAATAAATGCCTAGTTTTAACTTCCTCCTGGGTGTTAATAATGTGGGAAACAGATTACACCTCACCAGGGAGGGCACTCCAGCACCACTAAGAAGGCCTGGTTGTGGGTCAGTGCCAACTGGGCAGCAGCTCCCACCAGCAAAGCCAGCAACAGGGCCATTGCAGTTGATAGCAGGAAGCCACTCCTTTAAGTACTTAGATCCCAAGCCATTTAGAGCTGGGTACTAGATATGTGACGGGACATGGGTGGCACTGTGGTCTAAATCACTGAGCCTTGGGCTTGCCAATCGGAAGGTCAACGGTTCGAATCCCCGTGACAGTGTAAGCTCCCGTTGCTCGGTCCCAGCTCCTGCCAACCTAGCAGTTTGAAAGCACCTCAAAGTGCAAGTAGATAAATAGGTACTGCTGCGGCGGGAAGATAAATGGCGTTTCCATGCGCTGCTCTGGTTTCGCCAAAAGCGGCTTAGTCATGCTGATCACATGACCCGGAAAAACTGTCTGTGGACAAACGTCGGCTCCCTCGGCCAGTAAAGCGAGATTAGCGCCGCAACCCCAGAGTCGTCCACGACTGGACTTAACTGTCAGGGATCCTTTACCTTTACCTTTTACTAGATATGTGCTAGATACGTAGCAGGCATCATTCTCATCATTTTAGCACTTTTCTCAATCCAAGTCAAGGAAATGCCCTTTGTTTCCTTGCTTAGTGCTCAACAAAAGCTTCTCTGTGGACAGAAGGTAGGGTAACTGGTTACATTTGGAATCTCCAGGGAATTAAACCACAGCAAGGAACCCAGCTGAACCAGCCTCCCCACCAAGAGGCAAGGTGAGGAGACTGCCTCACGCAACAGGGTCCCCCGGGGAAGCAGGTGTCCATCTTTCTTCAACCCCTTGTTCCTGACGTAGATCTTCCCTCTTCTCTTCTTTCTTTCTTTTTAATTATTTTTATTAAGTTTTGTTTTGCATAAATCCATAAACATTTTCCATCTATAATTCAAACTATACCTAAGTAACATAGTAAAAGAAAATAAAGAGAGAGGGAAAAAATACATAGCCACTAATTATCTTCCGCACCACCCATTCCCCATACTTGTATATAATGATCAAACCTTAACAATTCTAATATTTTGAATTGACTTCCATCCACCACCTCAATTCGGGTCATTTTTTCCCCATTCTTTAACTGCCTTCTTTAGATGTTTTCCATTCCTTGGTACTGTACTTGTTGGTTATTATAATTGTTTTGTCTTTTGCAAAAATTAATCAAAGCATAATAAAGGTTTTATTTGAGAACAGTGTTTTTCTAGGTAATTTTTATAGCACTCCCCTTCCTTAGTGAACTTTTGGCTTGTTCCATTCCTAATTGTTTCTGTCATTTTAGCGAACTCAATGTATTCAAATAGCTTTAGTTGCCATTCCTCCTTTGTTGGGACGTCTCCTCTTCTTCCCTAGTGGGAATGAGGGGTGGGTTCACATTTGGGGGTCTTCCTCAGATGCCCAAATATCTTGGCCCTACCCTGCTCCCCACCCAGGCAAGAGGATGTTACGCATTTGTTCAAATCTGCTGGTGGCTGTAGGTCATCTTCACTTACCTAACCCAGAAATGCTGACACTCGACACCCGAGAAACACATGTGTCTTGCTCCTGGGTGCATTGCATCATAGGTCCTGAGCAGTGGCTTGTTGGCGAAGTACATTGCTCACATTCTAGAGCCATTCCTGAAAGCACAGAAAATAAGAAAAGTCAATGTTGTTAATTCTCCTTTCTCTCCTTCTCCCACTTTTTTCTTTACCCAGAGTTAAGAACTCAAGATGCACCAAAACAAGGTGTACTCAAACCCTGGGCAGGTTCCCTCTGGCTAAAGTCATTACAGACCCTCCAAATGTCCCAATCATCAGAGACAGTCCTGGATTTACAGAAGCCGTCCCGGTTTCTTATTTGATGTCCCTCTTTTCCTTAGGACATCCCTATTTTCATCAGATAAATGCTGGAGGGTATGGAGTTATGCAACCACTAAGCAAAGGAGATAAATACAGTAACCATACAACCTTTAGAAGACATCGGAAGACAGCCCTTTATAAGGAAGTTTGTTTTTTTTAAAAAAAGTTTAATGTTCTATTTATTTATTTTTAAAATTGTGAAAGAATGAATTTTATTATTTTGGTCACAGACCAGTTCCAGCCCACATACAATATGAAGGAAGTCATAAAACACGATAGTCATAAAACATGATAAAATCATAAAACATCTCCCATTCCAACAAAATTCCATATATTTCAGAAATTACCTTTCTTTTATTTAATAATTCTTTATCTAATGTTGAAATTTCACTTGCAAAACCTTTTTTTTATAAAAAAAAAATCTGCTTTGAATACCTCATTTAGTTGGTGGTACTGAATCCACCCTGTGATTTCCTCATAATCTTTCAGTTTCAATTTGTTATCTTTTTCTTCTGATAAATCCTTATATATGTCCCAGTTTGATTCCAGTTTGATTTTTACTGCTATCGCCTCTAAGGGTGAGAACCACGAAGGCATTTTAGGTTCTAATAACTCTTTATACTTTTCCCATACTCTATTTTGGGGGACTAAAAATTTTAAAAATGGGGGAAGAATGGTTTGCCTGAAATCACTAATGTCTGTCCCCTTGCTGGGAGAAGCAGCCTATTGCCCACTCAATTTCCACACCAACACCCAATCAACACCCCCCCCTTGCCCCAGACATCAATAACACACTGCAGACCATTTACGGCTCACGGCATCGACCAATCCCACATCCCCCCTAGGCAGGACTGGTCATGTTGTGCAGATGCCTGATTATTGTCTTCCAAAGCAACTATTCTATTCCGAACTTAAAAATGGAAAGCGTAATGCTGGTGGTCAACAAAAGAGGTTTAAAGACTGTTTCAAGGCAAATCTAAAAAAAAAAATGTAGTATAAACACTGACAACTGGGAAACACTGGCCTGCAAGCACTCCAGTTGGAGAACAGCCTTTACCAAAGGTGTCATGGGCTTTGAAGACACTCAAACTCAGGACGCAAGGGAGAAATGTGCTTAGGGAAGGCACACTTGGCAAATCCACACCGTGATCAACTCCCACCCAGAAACCAATGTCCCCACTGTGGAAGGACATGTGGATCCAGAATTGGCCTCCACAGTCACTTATGGACTCATTGTTAAAACTGTGTTTATGGAAGACAAACTTACTTGGCTACGAGTGACCACCAAAGAAAGAAGACCCATGTATAAGACCTCTATTTTAAACAAAATTTTCAGTAAAAAGAAACCTAGTCTTTTTTCTTAAAGATTTTCTTGTTTTACAGAAGTAAGTGTAATGTCTCTCGTATTTTTTCCATGTAAAATTTCTACAAATCTGTTTCATTTGTTGAGACATTAGGGGGAGGGGGAAAGGGCTGGAGGGAGGGAAGATGGGTGGGTGGTGGGGTCGGGTGGCGATGTTTCTATTATGCTTAATGTATGTAAGGTTTGGTGTCAGTGTTGCTTGTGATGTTCACTTGTGTTCCTTTGGTGGTGAGAGAGGTTGGGGTTGGCCTAGGGTGTGGTTGTTTGTTTGTGGTTGGCTGTGGTGATCTTTGTTTTCGTGTGTGAGTGGGGTGGGTGGGTGAAAAAAAAACCCACCCCACCCCCAGTCTTATACATGGAAAAGTATGGTACTTATCTGCCAGAGTATCAATTAAATCTCAACCCGCCATCCCCCTCTCTCTCCTCATCCCAATTATCCTCTTCAGCTAGTGGGGTCCCCAGGGTAGGAAAGCTATGAAGCTGTGTGGCAGCGAAGTGCTGGGGTCAGTTAGCAAACAGAAACCCATCAATTTCCATTGGTTTGGGAGGTCTGGAGACACTGATTGCCTGCACAGTCTCTTTTTCATATTACTTGCATGCAGAGTCCTGATATAACGTAATTACAGCAGCTTCCACTCCAGCTCTCCAGCTCCTGTGCCACAGTCAAAATGAGAAATCATTTCCTTAGTGATGAGAGACATTCAGGGTGCCTTAGGGTGCGGTTAGTTGTCTTTGGTTGGCTGTAGTGAGAATAGTTTCTTCTCCTTCTCCTTCTCCCTAATTGTTTTAACCAATTCATAAACCAAGAACTTATACATTGACCACTAATAATGAAACATATGGTTGTAGATATTTCTTTCCACATTTATTATGCTGTTTTTTGTGATATACAGTACATGAGAAAACTTGGTATATTTATTTGTATCACATTCTTGTATATAAAAACCAACCAACCAAACAAACAAATATATTTCAGATGTTTAGTTTAATAATATCACTTTGTTTCTCTCCTCTCCCAGTGACGGATTGGGGTTGAATCCTGACAAGACAGAAGTACTGTTCTTGGGGGACAGGGTGTGGGCTGGTGTGGAGGACTCCCTGGTCTTGAATGGGGTAACTGTCCCCTGAAGGACCAGGAGCACAGCCTGGGAGTCATTTTGGACTCAAAGCTTTCCATAGAGGTGCAGGTGAATTCTGTGTCCAGGGCAACTGTCTCCCAGCTCCATCTGGTACGCAGGCTGAGACCCACCTGCCCGCGGACTGTCTCACCAGAGTGGTGCATGCTCTGGTTATCTCCCACTTGGACTATGCGCTCTACGTGGGGCTACCTTTGAAGGTGACCCAGAAACTGCAATTAACCCACAATGAGGGGGGTTGACTGGTAACTGTGAGTGGCCGCCGAGACCGTATCACACCAGTCCTGAAAGACCTACATTGGCTCCCATTGCATTTCCAAGTACAATTCAAAGTGTTGGTGCTGACCTTTAAAGCCCTAAATGGCCTCAGCCCAGTATACCTGAAGGAGTGTCTCCACCTCCATCGTTCAGCCAAGAAACTGAGGTCCAGCTCTGAGGGCCTTCTGGCGGTTCCCTCACAGTGAGAGATGAGGTTACAGGGAACCAGGCAGAGGGCCTTCTCAGTAGTTGCGCCCGCTCTGTGGAACGCCCTCCTATCAGATGTCAAGGAAATAAACAACTATCTGACTTTTAAAAGACATCTGAAGGCAGCCCTGTTTAGTGAAGTTTTTAATGTTTAATGCTGTATTGTGTTTTTAATATTTGGTTGGGAGCCACCCAGAGTGGCTGGGGAAACCCAGCCAGATGGATGGTGTATAATTAATAAATTATTATTGTTGTTATTATTACTCCTTGCTGGTTGCAGCTAAGAGTAGGTATTTGGGAATAGTCAGCCAGGGCTCCAGCCAAAGAGCAACACTACGGAACAGAAAAATTCAGTCAAGGTCCAGGACTTAAAGGCCCGGCAATGATTTTATTTATTCCATTTTTCTACAAACTACTTAGAGGCTTTATTGGAAAACCAATTGTGTTTTTTAAAAATAAAACCAACACCATGTCTGATGCCTATTCTTTATGCAACTGTCCCACTAAATTGGGGGTGGGGGCTACCTCACAAGCTGTGAATTGCATCCAGCCCCTCAAGTGCTTTTGGGGGGGGGTCCCCCACCCCCAAATGTCATTTTTTTAAAAAAGAAACTTCATTTTCTTATTTAAAAAATTGACAGCTTCTATCCCTCTCTTTCTATGAGTCCATGATCATGATTCCAAAGCTGTTTATTTGGGGGGGAGTTGAGGGTCTCAAAATTTTTCCATTCTTAATTTTTATATCAGACTGCTTCCATAAGTCTCATGTGCTGCCAAAAGATTCTATGGCCCTCCAAGAACCTGCCCCCCCCAAAAGAAATTATGAGAAACAAATATGATTCTAATAGGTACCCCCGCTGAGATGCCAAATATTTTGTGCCCCTGCAAGGCCCCCTCAAATTTGTTCATTTTATTTTATGTTTTTAAATCTCTCACAGATTCATTGTAATTCAAAGAGGTTTTTTCCTGACCCCACCCGAACCTCACGTTGTCATTTTAAAAATAAACCAAATAGGCCACACCCATTCATTAACTTTGGACACACCCACTTTGACATGTAACTCTCAGAGCTACCGGTATATGCTACTGCACATTGTCTTTTTAAAAAAATATTAATGCTTTTTATTGGTTTTTCACTTCACACAAACAAACAAACAAAGTACAGTATTATTCAACAATCATCTTCCCACATTCTTTCCCAACACTCTGCTGAGCATTGACTTCCCTCCCTCCCTCCCTCCCTTCAACAGGTTTTCTTACTTCAGTCTCCTTTCCGCAGTTTCTTATTATATCCAGTCCCTAAGATTTATTTCATTCCTGCTAGAGTTTTCAAATCTCTACAGTTATTATTTATATAATCCATAAATTTACTCCAATCTCTTTGAAATTTTGTTTCCTCCTGGTTGACTGTAGTGTCAACAGCCCTTGGAAAAACTACATTACTACAGGGTATGTTTGACAGGCATTAAACTCTCTCCTCTTCCATCTCTCTGACTGCCAGACGGGTGATAAAAAAGCACAGACTCCCAACCCTTGGAATGCTCAGATGTTACAACACATGGAAAGTATGTGCTCTCCTAATGCCTCCCTCTCTCTTTTTTTTATTTTTATGCCTTATCAGGAAATTGTATCTCACCGAATCAGCAAAGCTGTGGCAGGTTGTCACAACAGGATGCTTGGCTTCGCTTGTCTCTTTAATTCCAGGCTTGGCTCATTTCTCCCCCAGCCAAGCCTTTACTCTAGGAAATCAGCATGCATATTATATCACCGAAGACGGATGCACTTGTGGAACGCCCTCCCATCCAATGTCAAGGAAATAAACAACAATCTGACTTTTATAAGACATCTGAAGGCAGCTCTGTTTAGGGAAGTTTTAATGTTTGATTCTTTACTGTATTTTCAATCTTTTCTTGGAAGCTGCCCAGAGACAGCTGGGGAAACCCAGCCAGATGGGCAGGGTATAAATAAATTATTATTATTATTATTATTATTATTATTATTATTATTATTATTATTATTTCCTTAGCACCCATCGTTTCCCCATTTCAATATATTGTTGCAGATGCTAATGAGTGGACTCCTGCAAAAGTTCTGCACCCTCTTTGTTCCAACCCAGGGAGTAATGATGATTGCTTTGCACAGAGGACTTTCTGTGAGATGAAACATGCAGCATTTTTTACTGGGGCTGCAAAGCCTCCCCCCTAACCCCCCAACCAAAAAGTTTCCATACTCACCCAGGGCTATGAAGGCAGCAAGGAGGCTGATGAAAAGAGGAGCCTGCATCATTCTAGATTTCAACTGAGAGCTGTTCACAAGCCTTGAACACACACATGCACAAAACCAATCCAGCCCACACTTCTGCCTCCCTGATGCAACTGCGTATCTGTGTATGTGTAGTTGGGAGGTGGGGAAGTGTTCTGTAGAAGAGATCAGTCATGCTTCCCGGAAAACAAGGAGGAGACGCCAAAGCACCTCCCCAATGGGATACAGGCCAAGTGGATAGTAGATCAACTTTGCAAACTGGAGGTCTCATGTACATAACCATGCATCCCTCTCGGTTTGGTTTGATAGTCATCAACTATAGAAAACAATGTTAAAAGCATGAAGGGCTGAACACAGCCAAGAAACCTCTGCTCACCACTGGGAAATATGCAACAGCAACAGCTACTATTCTAGGCACAGCCAACTTTTATGGGACTGTGACTTGTGACTTCATTTTTGTGACTTGTTTTTGTGACTGTGTGGAACCCTGTTCAGCTACAGATTGATTGATTGATTGATTGATTGATTGTGTGACTGCAGAAATGGATAAAAGTCCCCCATCCAAATAATGACTATCATCAGTGCAGGTAAGAAAAAATATTAATTTTAATTTTGATCATCTTCAATACTGTCTTATTTATTTTATAGTACAGTACATTGATTATTGCTTTCATTTTATGGATCAATAGTCTTCTTAGATAGGAAAATTCATGTTAAATTGGTGTGTTAGGGGTTGTTTTTAAAAGTCTGGAACTGATTAATCCATTTTGCATTACTTTCTATGGGAAAGCATGCCTTGGTTTTAGAATGCTTTGGTTTTGGAACAGATTTCTGGAACAGATTAGGTTTGGGAAACAAGGTACCACTGTATTTGAGCTGAATCTTCCACCATTCTGTTTGCATGTCCTCAAATTCAAGTTATATTCAAATTACAAGAGAGGAAGAAAGTAAGTAAATAAGTAAGTAAGTAAATAAATAAATAAATAAATAACCAACCAACCAACCAGAAGGCCCTCAGAGCTGGACCTCAGTGTCTGGGCTGAATGATGGGGGTGGAGGCGTTCCTTCAGGTATACTGGGCTGAGGACATTTAGGGCTTTAAAGGCCAGCACCAACACTTTGAATTATACTTGGAAACAAACTGGGAGCCAATGTAGGTCTTTCAGGACTGGTGTTATATGGTCTCGGTGGCCACTCCCAGTCACCAGTCTAGCTCCCGCATTGTGGATTAATTGTAGTTTCCGGGTCACCTTCAAAGGTAGCCCCACATAGAGCTCACTGCAGTAGTCCAAGCGGGAGATAACCAGAGCATGCACCACTCTGGTGAGACAATGCGTGGGCAGGTAGGGTCTCAGCCTGTGTACCAGATGGAGCTGGGAGACAGCTGCCCTGGACACAGAATTCACCTGCACCTCCATGGAGAACTGTGAGTCCAAAATGACTCCCAGGCTGCGCACCTGGTCTTTCAGGGGCACAGTTACCCCATTCAGGACCAGGGAGTCCCCCTCACCTACCTACCTCCTGTCTCCCCAAAACAGTACTTCTGGCTTGTCGGGATTCCGCCTCAATCTGTTAGCCACCATCCATCCCCCAACCACCTCCAGACACTCACACAGGACATTCTCCGCTATTCACCACCCACTCTCTCCATGCCATGGATAAGAGAGGGAGAGGAAGGAGCAGGGTGGGGCACCAGCTTAGTCTGCTTGATGGGAGACAAGCTCAGTCACAGTGCCTCGGGGGAACAAAGGGTGTGGTAACCTGGGGAGCATAAAAAAGCTTGAGATGGAGAACATGAAGGATGCGGCCTTGTAACACCGTTCAACAACAAGGAGAACCAGTACACATTTCTCCCCATTTTTCCATGGAGAAACAGGGGACATGTTGGAATACCTAGGGCCCTAAATAAGGATCCACCACCCAGTGTTGGGACACTTGGCCCTCATTCCCTGCCAGAAAGACCATCTCCAGGCTCTCCCTCTAAGCCCCATGGGGGGGGGCAGACAGCAGTGGCATAGCGTGGGTTGCCAGGAGCCAGGGCCACACGGAGAGGGAGTGGGAGGAAAGGAAATGGACAGAGTACACATGGACATTCAACTGCCTAATGGTCTCTGCGTCACCCAGCAGCTGCAGAGATGAGAGAAAAAGAGTTGTTCTGTTGTCTGAAGAGGTCAATTGCGTGGCTATTTACTCCCTCCCACAAGTGTAATGAATAAAGACACAGGACACAAGTAATTTAAGTTAATGGGCGAAAATGGCCACAACTTTATTGATTACAGGTAAGAGAGGTATTGGCTTTAGGCATTGGCCCCTAACCGACTATCCGGTCTGACCGGGAAGGGTTAAACACCAACAGGGGGAGCTACCCGAGATGCATATCCCTAGGCGCTCCCCGAGGGGTTACCGCTCGGGGGCGCGCTTTAGGCCCTAGCCTCCATAGGTTTCGGACGAGGCGTCGCCCCTCGGAGTCCTTTAACGAACTACCCTTCAATCATTGGGGGAGGTGATGGCGCTCCTCCCCCCGACCACATTTGCATGACAATACCCCGGCCAATGCCTACCGCCACTCGAGCCGCATTGAGCCGGCTCGCCGCCAATACCCTCAGACCTGTAACCAATCCCTAATACCCTTAAAGATGTCCGAAAGCCAGATATCGTTGCCAGCATCAGATAGATGCACGCCATCCCAGCGATAGAGCGTATCCCTGCAATATTGAATTTCGGGGTGTTTGATAACCCGTCCGCCCAGCGCAGCCACCCTACGCGCGACATTGCGCTCCACAATCCGTCTGGCTTTATCCACAGCAGCGAGTTTTGCCGCATCCCGCCAAAGCCGCCTTTCCAGCAAGGATGACCAAATTATCGTAGTGTTGGCGTGAGATGCCCTCAACAGTTCCAAATCATTCATAATGTTCCACATTAAGTCTACCCCTTTTCTATAAGCCAGGTCGTTCTCGCCCAGTTGTACAACCAAGGCGTCGGGGGCACCTTCCTCCGCAATTTTTCTGGATATGACTGGGAAGAATTCTTCCCAACGCATACCACGCCTAGTAATCCAAGAAACTTTAACATAGCTAGGTAGTTTGAGGTCAGCATGGAAACGCCTGTGCTCTGCTCGACGTTTTGCCCAATGAACGATACTGTGGCCGATAATCCACAGTTGCACCAACACAGCACCTGGAAGAATAAAAATAAGAAAGCCGGGTGAGGTATATATTCGGTGGGAAGGAGAGAAAGACTGACGGGAGATTAAAAGGGCTTCCGAATGTAGCCCTTGTAAGCATTGGATTTCCAACGCCCCATGTCCATAATCCTCTCAGCCGGTAGGCCCATATGGACGGCGGTGGTCGCTGCACCAATGCGAAAAGAGTGCGCAGCATACTCCTCTTGCGGAAGACCAATAGCCGCGATCGCTTTGCGCATGACCCTTGTGAACTGATGTTTGGAGAGAAAGGATCCATCGTAATGCAAGAAAAAGGGGCCATTAGATTTTGGTCTTACACACAAATATTTCTTAGCATCTTTTACTGGGCAAGGGCCAGCCTTCTGGGTTGCCTGGAGGCGGATCAAGGCTCCCCTGCCAAGCTGATCGGTCTTGGAACTGCGGATTTTTAGTAGCACGTGTGAGCTGGTTACCGTTACATCCTCCAAAAATAGGCCCCTATTGGCTGCACGGTGTTCGCAGACCACCTCACCAATGCGCAAAGCCCCAAAGAATGCAAATGAAAATGCTGCAGAGAATAATCTGGCCTCGTACCTAGACCAACAAAGGACCCTTAGCTTCCTGCGGATTTGGGTAAGTATGTCAAGCGTTATGGGCCTTCTACCATCTTGGCCCTGAGGTCTGGCCCTGCGCCAGCCCTCCAGCATTTTCCGAACCACAAAATGTGAACAGGGGTCAACGGAGAATAAGGCTTTAGAAAAGAAGGAAATCGCCGCTGAATGGATATTGAGGGTTTTGGGAGCCCGACCCAGGTCTCGGAGGTAAACCAGATACTCTATGACTTCCGACTTAGATGGCGGCCTGCCGAGCCTGAACCGCTCCTTCTTCCTGCGGAAAGATGTAAAGTCTAGCCAAGCCTTATTATAAGATTTAAGGGTGGAAGGAGCCAGTGCGGACAATACTCCCTTTATTGCTTCTCGTTGCCAATACTCCAGAGGTGCTCCGGAAACGGTCGCGGCTGCCGCTGCGCATCCGGCACCAATGAGCGAAAGCGTTCCATCTGGAAACGAGATAAAGCATCCGCAATGTTATTGTCTATACCGGGAACGAATTTGGCAGAAGCATGAAGGTTCAACCGCAGGCATGAAAGGACGAAATAACGCAACAGTGAGGCAACTCTAGGGGAATGCGCAGATTGCCTATTCAGAACCGAGACAACCGCTTGGTTGTCCGTCCAGAAACAAACTCTATGGTTTTTAAACTGTTCCTCCCATATGTGGATTGCAACTACGATGGGGAAGAATTCCAGGAAAGTCAAATCGCGCAGTATTGGTTTACCCTGCCAAGAGGGAGGCCAGCGCTGGGCACACCACTGCCCTCTGAAGTAAACACCAAAACCTAAGGATCCGGCTGCATCCGAATGTACCTGAAAATCCGACTGCAAGACCAAGGTATCCTGCCACAAGGATATGCCGTTAAAACCATCAAGGAATTGCAACCAAAGTTGAAGGTCGGACTTTACGGCCTTAGAAAGGCGAACCCTATGATGTGGAGACCGTAAGCCCGCGGACAGCTTAGCTAGACGGCCGCAAAAGGGGCGGCCGGGGGAAACCACACGGCAGGCAAAATTGAGGTGCCCCAGAAGGGATTGAATTTGTCTCAGGGTGACCTTCTTCAAAGGCAGCATTTGGCCAATAAGTTCTTTCAAAGAGACCAACTTCTCGGCTGGTAAGCGAGAAGTTTGGGCCAAAGTGTCCAGTTCGATACCCAGGTAAGTCATGGTCGTGACCGGGCCCTCTGTCTTCTCACTTGCCAGAGGGACCCCCAGGTCCCTGGCTAAGGATTCAAAAGCTTGGAGCAGGGTCCTGCACTCACCGGTGTTCCTCGCAAGCAAAATAAAGTCATCCAGATAGTGCCCCACCCCTTCGGAGCCAGTTCTAAACTTTAAGGCCCATTCCAAAAATGTGCTAAAGGTCTCAAACGCAGCACAGGCGATTGAACAACCCATAGGCATGGCTTTATCGATGAAGAAGTGTTCCTGGAACTTGAAACCCAACCAGCGATGGTCATCTGGGTGAACCGGAAGAAGGCGAAATGCCGACTCAATGTCTCATTTTGCCATAAAGGCGCCCCTACCAAAGCTCCTAACCAGCCGCACAGCTTGATCGAAAGAGGCATACTTCACTATGCACATCTCCTGGGGGATGGCGTCATTGACTGAGGCACCCTTGGGATAAGACAAGTTATGTATCATTCGAAATTCCCCGGGGGCCTTCTTAGGGACAATGGCAAGAGGGGAAATATGCAAACCTTCAATGGGGGGGGGGAAGTGAAGGGGCCGGCCACCCGCCCGGCAGCAATCTCTTTTTGGATCTTTTTTGCGGCAATGTCGGGTCTTTCAAGCACAGACTTCTGGTTAGGAGGACAGCTTGGATTGGGGGTGAAGGTGACTGGGATTCTAAAGCCCCAAGAAAACCCTTCATCTAAAAGGCGGGCCGCTTGTCTGTCTGGGTAAAGCTTTAACAGTGCTCTCAGGGGCTGTAATTTTATCGGGGAGTACGCCAGGCTGAGGGAAACGTTAGTATCGGGACCCGGATGGCCCTTGGGCGGGACCGGCAGGTCCCGCAGGGGCACCTCGATTATCCCGGGTGAGGTGCCTCCGCGAAAGGGCTGCTGCCTCCCTTTGTAGCAGTTGATAGCAGGGTGACTGCCCAAGCACTTATCACATTCGTGCACGTACTTAGAGGCTGCGCGCTGACAGGTACCCTTGTTGAAGTCCCAGCGCTGTCTACGGCATTGAGTCTCGACCTTACCAGATTTCGGCAGCTCGGTGGATTTCTTGCTCCATCCAGCAGTTGTTGTCCTTTTGGTCCCAGCGTGTAGAGGACAGCAGCGAGGCGTTCCTCCGAAATTCCTCATCATACGCCAAGGCGGCCTCATCGCCTGCCAATTCCCGCGCCCGCCTGACGTGCGCCAGATAAGACGCGAGGTGCATGCCCCGTTTGGGGTAACAGCCGGACACTACTGCCATAAAGACCTGATACCCGTTAAGCCAATTCTCAAAGGTTCGCTCAACCCGAGGAGCCCTGTACCTCTTTTTTCCGTAATACCTTCTTTTCTCACCTTTTCCCTTAACCTGAGCTGGGGGTAGCAACGAGAACATATCAACGTAATCGCCATTCAATATCTTATTCCTCTTCTTCTTAGAGAGGAGATTTCCCAGAATAAAGTCGGTGGCAGAGTTGGTTGAGACTTTAACGTCCTGGACCAGGGCCCCATCCTTCCAGTCAAGAGTGCCGTTAAAGGCTTTTCTGTGAGAGTTGGCCCTCCTTTCATGGATCCACAGTGGGACTCCCATGTCCTCCCCTTCTCCCCAATATGTCTCCAAAGGAGCATCGCTATCCCCTTCCGAAGAAGTACCTGTTTCCTCCTCAGAGTCAGAAGTGTCTCCCCTCTTGTTCTTCTTTGACCGATGCTTCTTCTTCAACTTCCATTTTCCACTCCGTGAGACACCGTCGCCCGGGGCAGGATCATTGATGACCTGGGCCGCCTGCTGTGGAAGTATCTCCTCATCCGATGTTGACCCCTCCGAGGAGCTCTGCTGCCCTGGGTTGTCCTGAAAAACATTAGGAACGTCTATTACCTCCCGACGTGGGTGGCCACCGGGGGTCTAGGCTTCTGTGTATTGGCCCTAGGCTTTTGGGCAGGTGCCTTACCCTTCTGCAGACCTGACTTAGACTTTTGAGCACGCGCCGTTTGCTGACGCGTCCAAGGCCTGCTGGGGGCCTGCTGGACCGTGGAAGCTGCACTGGTGGAGGGCCCATCCTGACCCTGCTGACTGGGGGGGGGGGTATCCGCAATAATATCCTGAGTCACTTCTACAATGTTCGGGGAAGGGGTGATGGGTGCCCTGCACTGGGCATAAAAGGATTGCAAAGCGGAAAATAGCTGAGCCAGGGCCTGAGGATTGCACGGGCCTGTTGGCACCAGAACATTGCCAGGCTGAGGTGCCTGGGGGTTACCGTTGCCCTCCATAATAAAGCGGGAAGCAGAAAGCAAAATCGGCGCGGGGCACTAAATTAGTTTAAACGTATAATCAACTGCTGATCAAACAGTAAAAAGTACTTCCAGCAGACTATGCTAAGCCTACAACTTGTTCGTGTCCTGCTTGTTTACTTGGCCTATTAAGCTGTGTTCAGGTATCAAACAGAATATATATATATATATATATTTAAATTGCATATATATATATATATATATATATATATATATATATATAAAATTTAAATAATAATAATAATAATAATAATAATAATAATAATTTATTTATCTATTTTTTATTTTTTTATTTTTTAAATTATTATAAAATATTATTTATTAGACAAATAAGAAGTATTATCAAAGATGTTATTAATCGTTGTCAGACACTTTGCTTAAACAAGGCAAATACCTGACCACTGAAGCGTAAAATCCCAGGTTAAAGAGAGTAATCCCTGAACGAATAATTAAGGAAAAGGCCAAAAATGAGAAGCAGCCGGCTGTTGGCTGAAAGGCAATAAATCCTAGGACTTGCTAACGAGCCAGCACTGGAAATAAGTGAGGGAATAAAATGCGTGAATAAACTATAATAACAAATAAGAATTTAGTCACGGGGTAAAAGTTAAGGAGAAAAGGCCTAAAAGTCCGCAAAAGCCAAAAGTAATAAAGGTAATGAAGCAATTAACATAAACTAGCTCATCAAAACAATATCACCCAGGCCAGGTACTGAAGGAGAGGCTGAACACGGAAGCCTTCTAATGAGATCTGCCTCACCTAAAATGGCTGCCGCCGATGCCACGTGGTCCACCTAAGATGGCGACCAGCCACGCACGTTGTCCCAGCAACCTGGACGCCGGAACTAACTGATGCTGAGGAGTACTCCACGAACTGCTGGAATTTAAGTAAGCCGCTAAGGTTGTCCCTAACCAGGTAAAGATGCTGGGATTGCCTCAGCACCACCCGACCATAGCAATCGATGGCAGCAGAACAAAAGGTACGCAAAAGAAGAAAGCCCCAATGCCTCAAAACCCCGAAAACGTACACCAACCTGAATGTAATTTAAAGCAGATCTGACAACGCTCCCCCGCTTCCTGAGGGCTGCTAAGCCAAACGCTATCCGATGGGAAGCGAACAGGCAGAAAGTTGGCCACGAACAGCAGCCGGTGTCTAGAGCTCGGCGCCCGCTCCCTCCCCCGGAGCCCACCCCCGACGGTCCCTTGTTCCCGCTGAATAACTAAACCTTCCGTGAGTGCTGCTGCCGCTCACGATCGCCGATCCCTCCGCTGATCCGTGCGTCAGTCTCTCGTGATGTGTGGGGCAAGCAGCGGCGGGTCCGTGGCTCCGGATGAACAAGTAAGGGGGCGAGTAAGATAACGAGTAAGATAAACGAGTAAGGGAAAAGAGCTGCGCTAGCCTTGATCGCCCCCACGGAGCTTCCAAGGGCGGGAGCGCACGACGCCACCAGCAGAAAGGGGGATAAGTTGACGCCAAGAGAGTGAGGAGCTTGAGCTAGGTGAAGTAAAATAGGAACAAAGCCAAGACAAAAGCACAAAGGTAGCAGCAGCGCGAGGAGAGATCCAAGTCGCGCTCGCAGCAAGGAGAAAAGGGGCGAGCCAAGGGCTGCCCCAACCTTATGTGGCCTCCGAAAGGCCCGCCCCCGCCACCAGCTGATTGGCTGGCGCGCGGGGGTGTAACTGGGGAATCCCTGATTCCCGCGAGGCTGACGCCAGCCCCGCGGGAGTGTGGGCGGGGTTGTGAGCCCGCAACCCCACCCCCTCTTGAGATCGGTAGTGGCATTCCTGGTTCACATGGAGAAGTCATTTTCAACAGAGCCCAGCAACAGAAGCACACACATCTGTATTGAGGCTGCAGTGGTTGGTGAAATTTTGCACCCCTTACCATTTTGCTCCTATGCCACAGCCAGGGCCAGGAAAAAAAGGTTTAACAAAGGACTGGTTCCAAGCATTTCTCCGCAAAGTTAAGGCCAAACAAGTACAAGCCAAATGCAATCCTACTTGTCCTATCTGGAGATATAACATTGATGCCTTACAGCAGGCTTCCTCAACCTCGGCCCTCCAGATGTTTTTGGCCTACAACTCCCATGATCCCTAGCTAGCAGGACCAGTAGTCAGGGATGATGGGAATTGATTGTAGTCTCAAAAACATCTGGAGGGCCGAGGTTGAGGAAGCCTGCCTTACAGCATGTCTGATTTGCCTAATCTTGGGGTAGTAGAACCAAACTCATGAGCATAACAGAGTATGTTTTATACTTTGTGCATACCAGTTATCAAAGTCACCAGGCTACCTCAGAGCTTCATCTCTTCAAAGGACACAGATCACCCATGCAAATGTTCTGCAGCCTCTTTAATCCAGCCCTGGCAAATGGGACTAATTTGGAGAGGGAAACATCTGTTGAAGTGGCTGGAAACCTGTACCTTCCTCATTTTAGTATGCTGTTACCCAAATATATAGAAACTGTTATAAGACAGATCTGCACCTTTTCCCTTATGGGGCACCCAAGAGCCCATATAGAGTCCTTATGTAGGTTCTCTATCACTAGGAGAAAATAGCAGAGGCCAACCAGAGAACACCGAGAAGCAAAGCAACTAGTAAGCAGGATCTTTATTAAACTGTTGCAACAGGGTGCTCACCCCCCCCCCCCAAGCAGGAGGGAGGAGGAACCCAGAACAATGGTGTGCAAGCCCTTATATAGACTTTTGAAATTGCCACCCTGTAGCTCAAGACCCCCCCCCTCAATACATCATACATACATCACAGAAGGGGTGGTCTACAGCAGAATCCTTTCTGGAAGGAAACCTGTTAGTGGGTTTACCTGGACAGCCTGGCCATTCTTTTGTGATGATAAATACTTAATTTCTGAGTCCAGGTCACAGGCTCACCCTATTCATACCCAAATGTGCCCTTAAGGCAGGATTTGTGAGCACAGGGACAATGGGGAGGCTTTTTCCATTTCCATCCAAACAGAAGAAGAAGAAGAAGAAGAAGAAGAAGAAGAAGAAGAAGAAGAAGAAGATAGGGAGGAGGAGTTTGGATTTGATATCCCACTTTATCACTACGCTAAGGAGTCTCAAAGCGGCCAACAATCTCCGTTCCCTTCCTCCCCCACAACAAACACTCTGTGAGGTGAGTGAGGCTGAGATACTTCAGAGAAATGTGACTAGCCCAAGTTCACCCAGCAGCTGCATGTAGAGGAGTGGAGACGTGAACCCGGTTCACCAGATTACAAGTCTACCGCTCCTAACCACTGCATCACACTGCAGAGGAACATCTGAAGTCACTGAAAGAGTCAAAATGGCTTTAGGACTGTTTTCCTGTACTGTTTCATATTTGTGTATGTGTTTGCCTGGTGCATTTATGAACATTTGTTTTATGTCTTAGATCTTATAATCTCATAACAGAAACTAACAGAAAGTGCATCCAAGTCACAATGCAGACAGAAAAATGCTGGTTGCTGATAGAAGCTAATCTTCGTGCCACACACAACGTTGGATCCTTGGCCCAATGTCAAGCTGCTGATTCATCCTGTTCCCCTGCTCCCATTTTGCTCTGCAGTTTGAGAACAAATTTGAAAGTCTCCCACTTTGCTGCTGGCTGGAGTTAACGGTGAGAAGTCATGGAAGTAGATGCTGCAACCAGTACTGAAAGAGTTTTGCTTGGGGAGGTCGCTGCACTATATGCCAATTTATTTTGTTATGAAATCTTGTGTTTCTGGCCTATGTTCCAGAAGACCCATGGCACTAAGTGGGAAGGAAGCTATGCATTATTTGCCCAAGCAACAACTGCCTCTACCCCTCCCTTTCTCAGATATCTTTAAAGGGAGATGGAGTATTATTTTATCCAGAGTTCTGGAGGGGAGAAGTTGCGTTTAGGTGGTATCTGGGTGAGCCAGGAAGGAATGCAGGGCCTCAGATGGGAAATCAAGGAGAGACGCCTTCTAAATTTAAACAGCCTGTTCCCAAAAGTAACTCTGGTTGTACAGTTACATAAAGTCCAGTGGCTGACAGATGAAAAACAGGCACGCTGCTGTAACACTCCCATCTACGAAACATGAGCCCCACGTTACTGGGGATGAACTCCTCCAGTGTTTACATCTTCATTTACTGTAATACAGCTGCTTCTTCACTCTCATCCAACCCACGCACCCTCCCAGCAATGGGGCGGGGGGAGAATGAGATTATATACGTTGTTTGTGCATTCCATGGCGCCTTAGGGTAGTGATGTGTGAACATGTCTTAATCCGTTCTGCCATTCATTTTCATCCTGTGTTTTTTTTCATTCTCCTGCAATTGGTCTGTTTTGCACCAGAGTTTCTTCCATTCACTGACGGAGAAATATACCTTCTTCTCCACCTTTTTTTTATTTTGCAAATATTCCAGGTACACGATGGACCTTCATATCTCAGTCATCAACAGGAACTGTTACAAATCTATCGCCTTCTTAGCATGTTCCCTTTCAAACATAATTAATTTCCAGAGTGGCAGCCCTTTTAAGTCTTTTGCAGAGAAAACAACACAGATTCTTCTGGCACCTAAAATACAAAGTGAAACGGCTAATGGCCCATCACAAAGCCATTAGCGTCTGCCATCCTAATCACATCTACTCAGAATTAAATCCCATGGAATTGAATTGAGCTGACCCCCCAGGAAAGTGGGGTTAGGACTGCAGCCTTGCTTACATGATTTCATTGTTCAGTCTAAACTAGGCATGTCCAAAGTTCATTTTGGGGGCATAATCCGGCCCGCCGGTCGGTTTAATCCAGCCCTGTGGCAGTTTATTTCCTGGGGTAGAATCCTAAAAAAACCCTCAACAACTTCAACCCTTAAAAAAGGTTGACAACTTTGGTTGGCCCATTGGTCGGCCCTCACGGCCCTTCACTTCATCAATTCTGGCCCTCTTTGAAAAAAGTTTGGGTACCACTGGCTAAAGGCTGTGCTATTTCTCTAGAAAAAGAGGTGCTGGAGCTCACCATGAACTTCTCCCTTGTTCTCTGAGAATGGCAATAGACTCCGAGAGGTGGGCTCTTGCTGAAAAAAAGCATTCGTAAAGAATAGTTGACATTTAGTTCATGCCCTGGATTGTAGGCATATTAAATATTTTACAAGCACTCTAATGTGACTTATTAAAGTCATTTTTGTAATACAGTGGTACCTCAGGTTACGAACTTAATTCGTTCCGGAGGTCCGTTCTTAACCCGAAACCGTTCTTAACCTGAGGCGTGCTT
Source organism: Podarcis gaigeae (assembly GCF_964106915.1). Classification (NCBI taxonomy): domain Eukaryota; kingdom Metazoa; phylum Chordata; class Lepidosauria; order Squamata; family Lacertidae; genus Podarcis; species Podarcis gaigeae. The sequence goes on from NC_139684.1 coordinate 75,567,100, forward strand.
TCACTAATGTGGCCTCTTGCTGCTGCCGTGCCACCGGCATGCAATTTCCGTTCTCATCCTGGGGCAAAGTTCTCAACCCAGAGCAACTACTTCCTGGTTAGCAGAGTTTGTAACCCGAAGCGTTTGTAACCCGAGATACTTCATAAATATGTATTTTATGCAGGAAATAGCCGTGTTTGCCTCTGCTGAAACATAACGCTTGAATGAACTTATACTTTAAATATTTGTAGTAAATATGACTTTATGTTTGACACCTTGAAACCCTCAGGTTGTTACTGAAGAGGAGCATAGGCAAAGTCAACAGGTTACTCCATACTCTCCAACATTTATTCGATGAAAACAGTCCTAAGGAAAAGCGGGATATTGAAAAACAGGATAGCTTCTGTAGATGCAGGACTGTCCCTGGAAAACTTGGAGGGTCTGCATGTTTGTGTGCATGTTGTGTACAGCCCTATTATGTTATGTACGCTATGGCAGACTTGTCATTGCAGAGGAGAGAGATCAAGTGAAGCACTTTATCAGCCAGGATGAGAGACTGGGCAGAACACAGGCGGAGGACACTGGAAGCAGCAGTGTGCAGAGGAAAAGGGTCCCCAGCCAGGAGTGTTGGTGGTGAAGACAGGCAGCATTCTTCGCAGAAGGGGCTGCGTAGCATTCCCTGACTGTGGACAGTGTGTAAGTGTAAACACCAGCAAAAACAGCCATCCCCTTGCTATGCTCGCAGACGCTGGGCACAGCACAACCTCTGGCTGCAAACCTTTCATTCGCAGCAACTGCAAAGCAAAAAGAGAGAGGCAGGGTCATGTCTCATGGATCCTTCTTTTGCTTTTGTTTTTTTTAATCTCTGGACACGGCATTCTGCTCTGAGCTCTCTTAAGCTCCGGTCAGTGTCATTGCCTTGGTGTAAACCGAAACCTTCGGTAGAATTAAATCTGATCTACACTGCTGTAAAGCCAATGAATTCTCTTTGGGCTCTTTCTGGTTCTCTTGAACTCCCTGGACTTCTAGGCCCCATCTGGGCTATCCATTTTAAGCAGTATCGAGTCGCTTTAAACATCCACAGATTCCTCCAAAGAATCCTGGGAACTGTCATTTGTTAAGGGTGCTGAAAGGAGACTCGTGTCCCCCTACAATTCCCAGAATAGTTTAACAATCCATCCCTCTTTTCAGGAAACTCTGGGAACTGTATCTGGGAAGTAGAGGGAATAAGGAGTTTGCTAAGAACTCTCAGCGCCCTTAACAAACTACAGTTTCCAGGATTCTTTGGAAGAAGCCAGGACTGTTTATAGTGGCAAAAGATAGACATAATATATTACAATGACAGGAAGAAACATTATGGGCAGAATAACTCCCACATGCAGGAAGAATAAGGAGAGAGTTTGAATGCTTCTCCTGTAGCTTTATAAATCATTTAATGTGTCAGTACGAATGGAAGTCGTTAAAATTGCAGTTGCTGTATAAGGGATTGTTATTTTGAGTGCAGCGTAACTGAATTTTTTAAGATTTTGGAACACAGAAATTAAGTAAATCATCCAACCATCAATTCTAGCTCGTGGGGCGGGGGGGGGGGATGTCACCCAAATTGTACAATTTGTCATCTGAATGATTGGTATTACTACTTGTATTATATATATACAAAATTTGTATAATTTGGCATTGTTATAATGAGGCTGTTATTGTAATTGAAAACTAATAAAAATTATTATCAAAAAAGAGTACTGTTTATAGTGGTATGATACTGCTTTAGCCCTGCTGCTGAACAGAGTTTTTGGGAAAAGGAGTAAGTTACAGCAGCGGCATTTACCCCGTTTAAATTGCATTAGCTTCTTAGAGTTTATGTTGGTCTCTGTACCACAAACTCACTGATGGCACCTCTCTTGATTCATCCTCATGTGAAAAAGAAGCCCATCACCATCCCAGCTGGGTCGCTCTGGCCAGTTTGGTGTACTGTAGTTCTTAAAGTGTGGGACTAGGAGCTAGGAGATTGTGGTACAAATCCCCTCTCAGCCATGAAGCTCATTGGGTGACCTTCGGCTAGTCATCTGCCTCTCAGTCTAACCTGCCTCACAAGGTTGTTGTGAGGAGGAAATGGGGAGGAAGGAAACTCTGAATGGAGCTCCTTGAAAAAAAGGTGGGGATATAAATGCTTTTTAGCATCCTAAAAAGCAGAGACATCACCTTGCCAACAAAGGTCTGTATAGTTAAAGCTATGGTTTTCCCAGTAGTGATGTATGGAAGTGAGAGATGGATCATAAAGAAGGCTGATCACCGAAGAATTGATGCTTTTGAATTACGGTGCTGGAGAAGACTCTTGAGAGTCCCATGGACTGCAAGAAGATCAAACCTATCCATTCTGAAGGAAATCAGCCCTGAGTGCTCACTGGAAGGACAGATCCTGAAGCTGAGGCTCCAGTACTTTGGCCACCTCATAAGAAGAGAAGACTCCCTGGAAAAGACCCTGATGCTGGGAAAGATGGAGGGCACAAGGAGAAGGGGACGACAGAGGACAAGATGGTTGGATGGTGTTCTCGAAGCTACCAACATGAGTTTGACAAAACTGTGGGAGGCAGTGGAGGACAGGAGTTCCTGGCGTGCTCTGGTCCATGGGGTCACGAAGAGTCAGACACAACTAAACGACTAAACAACAACAACAATAAATGCAATAAAAAATAAGCATTTAAAGCAGTATCACGCCACCTTAAAGAGTTGCAGCTTCCCAAAAGCACAGAACTACAATTTGCAAAATTCCCACAAAAGAGAAGTCGACTATTAAACCACTGTGAGAACTGTAGCTCTATGAGGAAAATAGGAGTTCTCCTAGCAACGCTTGGCAGCCTTAACAAACTACAGCTCCCAGGATTCTTTGGGGGAAGCCATGACTGTTTAGAGCGGCATGATACTGCCTTAAACATATAGTGCAAATGGAGCTGTGTACTAGATTCTTAATTTCAGAGTTGTGGGTTCAAGCCCCACATTGGGCAAAAGATTCCTGCCTTCCCGGGGGGAGGGGGGTGGACTTGATGATCCTGTGGTGTCTTCCAACAGATTCATGTCAGTTGAATTCAGCTCTCTTCCTCAGATTTGTTCCCTGCTGACTTACCTTCTACTGATTCCAGAATGCCTGTAATGTGAACACAATGGTCCTCTGTTCCAGTACAATCCATGGACCCTTCAGCTTTGCATGAATGTGAATCTTTCGCATAGCAAGCTGGGCAGGTGAAGCCGTTCCTTGTAGTATTGACTGGGGGTACTGGGAGGAAGGAAAGGGAATACAATCACAAGAGTCAGAATGCAACAGAACAAACCCAATAAAGGATAGATCAATGAACCATCCAAAGCCCACACTATTCTTAAAAAAAAAAAATTATTAACAAACCAATCAAATCACATTAGTTCCAAATTACAAAACCAAATTTTAAATTTTTGTTGGTGGTACCCATGCCTCGAGCTCAGAAAGGGTCCAATCATCTCTTATTTCTGCTGCTTTGGTGTTCACAGTTCTGTCCATTCATCTCTTTGTTGTTTTCCTTTACAAATCATATTTCAATTTTCTTGTTGTTATCGTATTTTTTTCCTTTCTTTATAACCTCTGAAAGTCTCCACAAGCAAGTTGAAATGAATGTTGTTATAGTCCTGTGTGGATTTTCACATTAATCCAAAAGTCGTATTCAGACGGCAGACGCCATTTCGACATTTCCATAAAATACAGTCTCAGCGTCTGCTCATTAGCTTTCCCAGACCTGTTGCTCCGACATCAATCTTTTCAGGGGGTTCTGCCAGATCAAACACAGAGTCAAATATGATAACAAAACCGTGGCTTCCTCCCCCTCTTGACCGTCAATCCTGCAACAGAGCCTGTCTTGTCATGGCAGTTCTCTTTTAGAACTGCGTCATCCCAAAAGCCTTCCATTTCCTTTCCAGATCTTCCACAAAGCAAAGGCTTTAGTTAATAATTCATTTCCACACAGTTCATTATTCAATCTCACTTGTTATTGGTCATTGCAATGGTTCTTCTTGGGGGGGGGGGTTGTTGTTAGGTAATCACATAGAGAAAAAAAAGATGTTTTTCCCCCTTTCCGCCCCATTCTGACATACCGACATCTTTTATGTAGTCTTCTTTGATATATTTTCCTGTTCAGTCCAACCCGTCGCTCAGCTTCCCAGAGGTCAATTCAGTTAGCAATCAATACTCCCTTTCTTCACTCGAAACATGTGCATTTGCTGTTCTCTAATTATTTATCTTGAGCTCCTGCAACCAGGTCGCAATCAGAAGTAGCGTCCGGGAGAGTGAAAAAAATTCACACAAGGTCTTTCCATCTAGTGCCCTCACCCCCTCCTTCTTTTGAACTCGGGGGTGATTTATAGGCAACCGCAGACAAGGCAGTATTTTCCCATTCCCCCGGGAAAACCCGGGAGGCTAATTACTCCCATGTTAGCCTCTTAATTACCTTGTGTGAGCCAGAGAGATGGTATTGTTGGCCATCTTCCAATGCACCCCTAGCGGGCCCCCCAAAGCCCACACTATTCAACGCCTTTCTTCCCGGGCTTCAGCAGGTAGAAACACATCTGTAGCAAGATCCACTGGGAAGAGCAGGGCTAGGATCCAGCAGATCTGTGCCTGAGCTGGCAATTTCCTGGCACAGCCAGGCAGTGCTAGCTTAGCTCCCTCACCTTCACCTCAGCCAGAGATATGACAGCATTTCTCTCCCATCCTGGCTCAGCCAGACACCAGTTGGGTGAGCTGAACTGGGTGAAGGCTGGACCAAAAGAGGGGAGAGTTTGGCTGGATCCTAAGCCCAATCAGCTTGGTCACGTGACCTGGCAACATGGCATAAATTAAGCAGAAAAAAGGGTGCAGTAACTCAAACCCTATTTCACAGGCTTGCTTTCCCCACTGCCAGGCTTAGGTCATCTCAGCCAACCATAGCACCTGAATCAAATTTGTATTTTGTGTGCTTTCTGCTGGCTTAATTTACACTGGACCTGTTTAACACCCACTTCTTCGGTGTACAATTAGTCCTCTGCAGGAGGGGGAATTTGGTCTGTTTTTGTTTTATTGTGTATTCTTAGTTTCTAGTTTTCTGTTGTGAACCACCCTGGGATCTTCAATCGAAGGGCAATACAGTCGTACCTTGGAAGTTGAACAGAATCCATTCTGGAAGTCCGTTCGATTTCCAAAACGTTCGAAAACCCAACCGCGGCTTCTGATTGGCTGCAGGAAGCTCCTGCAGCCAATCGGAAACCGCAGAAGCCTGTCGGACATTTGGCTGCCGAAAATCATTCAAAAACCGGAACGCCCACTTCCGCACTTCCAGGTTTTGATTGTTCGGGAGCCGATTTGTTCGGGACCCAAGGCATTTGACATCCAAAGTACGGCTGTATACAAATTTAATAAATAATAATAAAATGATGGTGGTGGTGATGATGATGATGGGGAGGGAAGAGTTACAGCATGACTATGGTACCCACGGTCATTTATCCATTTTGCCTGGGGGCTTCAAAAAGTTTGCCAGCCCTCTGCTTTAAAATAAGCAAAAGAACTCTATGGAGTCCTTGTCATTTATTACAGCACCCCCTTCAGGCCTGGAGGCGCATCTTCAAAGCCAGGCAAGTACAGGAGATATGTACATTTAGCCAGTTGCTTCTGGCAGCTCTCTCTCTTACAGCACACGGCGCTTCTTCGCAGCATGATCCCAGGCCCAAGGGTCATGGTCCGGATGCCAGCTTTGCAAGCTCTATGCCCAGTGCAGGACTTCAAGGCACCTGCAAATGCCACAACGCCTAGGCAAAGAAAGAAAGAGTTTGAAAAGGGAAGGAAATGCTGATAGATCAGTGCAGGGCTGGGCAGAAGGTGAATCAGAATTAACTATGAGGTCTCCAGAGGTCCGTTCACACATTATACCGAACTGTCTCTGCGTAACTGCATTTATTAAGTTTTTACATGTGCTGGAAGCTGCCCAGAGTAGCCAGAGGGGAGTATAATAATAATAATAATAATAATAATAATAATAATTTCTTGCTTATACCCCGCCCTCTGCCTGGGTTTCCCCAGCCGCTCTGGGTGGCTCCCAACATAATATTAAAAACATGATAAAACATCAAACGTTAAAAACTTCCCTAAACAGGGCTGCCTTCAGATGTTTTCTAAAAGTCAGGTAGTTGTTTATTTCCTTGACATCTGATGGGGAAAAGAGGGGGCAAATTGCATTAGAAACATTATTTCCATATATGCCTAGAAATCTGTTGAATCCTAATGGTTTTACTATCAAAATAAAAATCAGACGGTATTACAGTCGTACCTCATGTTACATTTGCTTCTTGTTACATTTTTTCAGGTTGCGTCCTGCGGTGACCCGGAAGTACCGGAAAGGGTTACTTCCGGGTTTCACCACTCGCGCATGCGCAGTAGCGCTAAATTGTGCTTCACATATGCGCACAAGCACCAAATCGCACTGTGCACCTGTGCAGATATGGCGCTTCAGGTTACGGGCTTTTCATGTTGCGAACGGGCCTCCGGAACAGATCCCATTTGCAATCAGAGGTACCTCTGTAATGCTAAGAAGCAGTGACACCTGCTGGACAAATATCAGAAGATAGATTTGTATGGGTGAGAGCAGTAACAGTCTAGAATCTCTTTGGCAGTATGAGCTGCGGTCAATTAATTCAGGATTACTTGTTTTAGGGTCCAAAAGACTGAATGTACATTAAGGAGTGAATGTATGTTAATTTATGTTGAGGTATGTTAATTTATTTAGCAAATTTCTACGCTGCTTTTCAGCAACAGAAAGTTCCCAAAGTTCACATAGCCAAAGGGGGCTTACAAACCTGCTCTAATAATGCTGTTTAAATCTGAGGACAGTTGGGCTTTCCTGTGAAGATCTTCCACCCTTGAGCAAGAGACTCTCCCACCTTATGCCTGACAGCTTACACAGTTTTGGAGAGAAACTCCTCCCTGAAAGCACCTGTCCTCTCCTCCTAAAGACCAAAATTAGGAATGGATCAGAGAGTGTCCAGGCCAGGAGGACAGGGCTATAATAAATATATCTCCTGTCCACTCTCACCAACCCTGCTAGTTTGGAGCACAGGGTTATGAGTTTTGGAAGCAGTCAGAACAATAACATAAACAACCAGTTATGCATTGATACCAAACCCCCAGTGCTGGTCTTTTGTTCATACAATTGAAGAAAGCATCCCTATCTAGCTGAAATCTTTAATCATAAATATGATGACAACTGCTGCAAAAACAGTATAGTGTTGAAAAACTGGGGGGGGGGGATACGTAAGCCCCACCTATAAGGGAGCAGTTGCAGAAATATTTAGAAATGGCACACCAACTGATTTAGTTGATAGGAGAAAGGCAACTTTTCAGCTCAGTGAGTTGATAGAAAGACAAGCCTGCTTCATCAATTGCTGGAATGAACATTATGGAAATATAAGTCTTGAAAGACATCTTTCTTTCTTTCTTTCTTTCTTTCTTTCTTTCTTTCTTTCTTTCTTTCTTGTAAATAACGGTTTATATGCAGTTTGACATACTGTTTATTGACTAACAACAAAAACAGATAGGCTATATAAGAGAAATTGATCAACAACTGTGTCTCCTTCGCCTACCCAGGGTGGTCTCCCCTAAAATGCTTGCGCAAGTGTCTTCCCCCAGGAAGCAAGGTTGCATCTTCCCATGGCACATCTCCCCTCCTGCAATGCAGACTTCGCAAGACATCAGACCTGCTGGAGATATAAATAAGCAGTAAATGCAATTGGAGCTAACATCACAGAACCACATTCACAGTCACATATTGCTTTTCAGCTCCTGAACACACCCACTCACTGCCATCCTACTGTAGCGCCTCAAGTTGCTACCTTATTTGAGAGGAAGCCTGTTTCTCTTATGGGAGCCTTGATGTCTCGTAGTACTTTGACGAACCATTAAGTAAAATAAGCACGTGCTTTGGGCATCAAGGGAAGGGGGCACCACAGACATTTTCCAATGCCGGATTTTTAGCATTAATGGTCACAAATTTCTCAGCTATGAGTTCATTTTCTCGGTTGAATTATATTAAAAATCCCAACAGAACAACTATGCAACAAGGTAGGCTGGATGCCTTTTCTCTGGTAAGTACAGAAGCGGACATGTCAACGTAAGATTAGTTTTGAGGAGCTGGTCAAAGGCTTTGCAATTAGAAAAAGCAGGAGAATATTTTTTCCAAATATAAATAAAATGGAAGTATACAAAAATAAACATTATTTTCCACCTTACTGAAGGTTTTGTTTCATTTCAAATAATAATATTTTTTTCTTATTATTGATTATATTTTGAATTAGATATATTTGGGGGCACCAAAATCTTTTAGGGCGTCTCAAGGTTTTAATCTGGCCCCGATGTCTTGAGAATTAAGCATTTAACTGCAAAGTATGGTTTCATCTGGACTCTTTCACCTCCGATCCTTATTCTCTCTTGGTTGCACATTTTATTAGGTGCTTCCTTCGCTTCCCCCTTGTCTTATCTCAACATACGTTATTGTTTACTCATTGCTCTTGCCATGTCCATGATCCTTGCCTTTGGCAGGCTTTCAGAAGCTTGTAATTATTCATATCCTCTTTGTGTACTTACTGTGATGTCTGTGCCGTTCGTTATCTCCTTTATGTGTCTTTGTTTCTTCTAGATGCTGTACACCTGTTAGAATGAGAATAAGCACCTGATTTTAAAGAGGAAATTAAAGCCTTTTTCTTTTCCTGACAGGGAGACAAAATCCCTGAGGAAAGCTTCAGAGGTGGCTACTGAAGTAGAGACGTAGACCCACATTTTCCAAAGCAATTTGGGAACCAAAGCCATCCTTTGAAATTTGCACAGCTTTACGGTTTTCTAGCCACATGATGTGTACAGAATGCATATACTGGGATAAAGTACACATAAAAACACACACGTCAGTGGGGAAAAATATACAAAAACGCTTCATAAAGGGGGGAAATGACTTTGCAAAACTTTGTCTGTTAGGGGAAAGTGCATATAAGCATACATATAATGGGAGGGGTTCTCAGCAAAATGCTGGCGAATTTCCGTGGGGATTCAGGAAAAGAATTTGCAAACTGTTGTAGGAATGTGGAGAACTGAGCTTAAAATAGGAAAAATGAGAAGCTGAAATTGACAGGTCTGCCCATCCCTATCCTCAAGTCAAAGAAGCAGGGCCTTTTTAAAAATTGGTGACAAATGGACAATACCCAAAGCTCCTTCAACCCAAAATTGTGCCCAAAATGGCCGCAGTGCTCTTACAGGGAGAAATGGGATGCTTTTGTTTTTTCCAGGACAATTGCAAAGAATGCCACCTGGGCCTTTGGTAGCAGAGCAGGTGAAAATTTTGAGAAGGCCATCATTCAAGCTGCAGGCATGAAAACTGCCAAATTCCCCTCTTTCTCTGCCATTGTTAAAAGCACCAGAGCCTTCCACCCCTTCCCCTATATCTGAGGCCTAGTTTTCACTAAGGCGGTCACAATGTCTGGGCTGGGGATGTGTGCGAGATTTCTTTGGGTTTGTATATTTGACCTACCTCATTTGCTCTACCCAGACGAATGCACAAAGCAAAACCTACCACTCTCAAGGTTGCACGTCTCAAAATTTTGTGACGCAGATAAACCAAAGGTCTGAATTGCTACAAACCAGCTTTCTCCAATAAAATATTTGAGGGGTCCACACACATACACTCCAAAAAAGTTGATGGGCATTGCCATTTAAATGGTGTGTGCATGCCATATTTTGTGATGCGGGACAGGGATTATCCAGTCTTTCCCAATATTTTATTCAAGTTGGCACCCCTGTACAGAAACACTTTCTCGCTATCTCCCCCACCTCACTTCCAAAGCTCTTATCTTCCCATGCCACTCCCAAATCTGATTCTGTTTCAAATCTTTCTCAGCTGCAAAACAGATTTTGCATAGTGTTTACCTGCTGTAACCAGAGCAGAGAAGATGGAAAAGGCAAAGCAGGTGTGCATGGTGCTCATCCGTGCTCAGGCTGGGACTGAGGGCTTCGTACAGCAGAAAAGAACAAGTTCCCCACAGTGACAATTTATGGGTAGGGTGCAGATTACATTTCAGATGGCACCGTGTGTATAGCTTAAGGTGATCCTCACTGGCCATCTCTGGTCCTAGTCAGAGCCAGCCATAAAATGAAGTGCAAACAATGAATCATGCAGGTTCCCTGGATGCCAGGGTGATGCTGTGAAAGCAGAAACAGTATAATAATGTTGTTATGGACCTTTATTACCACATTCAAGGCAAAAAAGCAAGAACTAGGCAAACAGAGGAGCCCATGGGAGCAAGTGTTGTTTTTTTCCCATAGTTATTTCCTGGTACTTTAGCGATTTCACCTCGATGTCCATTTATTACAAAAAAGCTACTCACTTGACCCTGTTGTACAGAAGAGCAGAGTCATTCAAATTCAAAAACAGTTTCACAGAATCATAGATTTTGGATGTTACCTTTAAAGACAGCTCAATTCACCCTCCACGCCCACCTTCCACTGGCCCAAGCATATCTGCCCCAGGCCCCAGCAAACCATGCTATGTAACTACGTGGCTGCTCTCAGTCTCTGGGTGGAAAAGAGAGAAGAGTGGTTGTGGCCTGGAGAGTGTTCCAGAGATCCCAAGTGGGAGGTGGAGCCTGGGGAAATGGAGTGTGGCATGGAAAGAGTTTCAATGGACAGATACAGAGATCTGGAGGGCCACATTCAGTATCCATGCCTGAAGCTCCCTACTCTTTGTATAATGGATGTCTGACTAATCTAGCTGAGGACTGCTCAGTTCAGAAAAAGGTACAAGAAACCATTCAGAAACTTTATTTTTATTTTGTACAGTGGTACCTTGGGTTACATACGCTTCAGGTTACATACGCTTCAGGTTACAGACTCTGCCAACCCAGAAATAGTACCTTGGGTTAAGAACTTTGTTTCAGGATGAGAACAGAAATCGTGCTACAGCGCCATGGCAGCAGCAGGAGGCCCCATTAGCTAATGTGGTGCTTCAGGTTAAGAACAGTTTCAGGTTAAGAACGGACCTCCGGAACGAGTTAAGTACTTAACCAGAGGTACCATTGTATTGGTGGAAAATCCAGAATATTCTGCATCGCTCCATCTGCATTGAAAGAAGCTTCCTGCCCCACACATTGCCTGGCTATGACTCATTCGATGTAATAATTTAGTCTGGCTAAAGAGCCAAAAGGAAGGCTTATGTGTGTGTGTTTCAGTTCCGTGAAAGCTCTGTGAAGTCCGAGTCGTCAATTTCATTAGCCTGGTTGCAATCTGCCTTCGTCAGCATTTCAAGGAACAACCCCGGTATTCCAGAAATGCCCAGCTTATCAGTGCAGATATGTTGTGTCCCGCAGCCTCGTCTGACAAAAGTCTCATTCTTGCTACCTGAGGGGATGGGAGAAAACAATCAAACCAAGACATGCCCGGGATCTGTGAGCCATTCCTTCGGTCCTCTCCACTCCCTCCAGGCAACCACCTTGACTGATGATTTCTTGAGGGAAGTGCTGTAGCTCAGAGGTACAATTCTCAGTGGCATCTCAGATAGGTCAGGGAAATCATATGGCCATAATCCCTGGGAAGCTGCTTCCAGTCAGGGTAGATTGGTGTTCTTCAACCTTGGAATCCCAGCTGTTGTTGGGTTACAACTCCCATCAGCCAGTTTAGCCAATGATCATGGAAAAGGACATAGAAAGCTGCCTTATACCAAGTCATAGAATCATAGAATTGGATGGGACCCTGAGGATCATCTAGTCCAAGGAATATGCAGCTGTCCCATATGGGGATTGAACCTGCAACCTTGATGTTATCAGCACCTGACCAAATGAGCTATCCAGATAGCTGGTCAATCCCAGCATTGTTTATACCAACTAGCAGCCATTCTTTGGAGTTTCAGGAACGGAGTCTCTCACAGTCCTACCTGGAGATCGGGGACTGAACATGAAACTTTCTGCATCTGCAACGCAGATGCTCTACTATTGAGCTCTAGTGAAGTAATACAGTGACTATCCCTGGCATCTCCAGGGTGGAGATGGGGAACAAGTCCTGTCTGAAAACCTGGAGATCTCCTGCCAGTCAAGTGTAGATGGTATTGGACCAATAACATATGGCAGCGTCCTATGTTCAGCCCTGATTCCATGCAGCCCTGGCTCAGCCTTCAAAAACACACCCAGGATGGTCAGGGCCAGCCCACCTATGAGGCAGGCTGAGGCAACTGTCTCTGGTGGTAGAACCCCAAGAGACAGTGCCCCAGGGGGGACCAGAAAAGCAGCAGTGGCTTCTAGCAAGATCTTGTGAGCTCTTGCTGGAACCGGCCCAGTATACCTGAAGGAGCATCCCCCCACCCCCACATTGCCCAGCTCCGAGGGCCTTCTGGTGGTTCCCTCCCTGCAAGAAGTGAGGTTCCAGGGAACCAGGCACAGGGTCTTCTCGGTAGTGGTGCCCGCCCTGTGGAACACCCTCCTACCAGATGTCAAGGAAATAAACTACTATCTAACATTTAGAAGACATCTTCAAGGAAGTTTTTAATGTTTGATATTTTATTGTGTTTTTAATATTCTATTGGGAGCCGCCCAGAGTAGCTGGGGAAACCCAGCCAGATGGGCGGGATATAAATAAGTTCTTGTTGTTGTTGTTGTTGTTGTTGTTGTTGTTGTTGTTGTTGTTGTTGTTATCACTGCTTCTCAGCTAATAAATTGTTAATAAATAAATTGTTGTTGTTGTTGTTGTTGTTATCAATTTTTCTTAGCTGCTGCTGTGCAGCCCATGTAGGGTGGGCTCCAGTGGAGTGGGGCATTGGGACAGGGAGAGGAAAGCACCTTCGTGTTTCACCTGAATTGGTGAAATGGGATGCATCAACCCTGAGGACCGTATTTTTAAAAATCTATAGTTGGCAACTCTACCAGCTGCAGCATAGCCAGACAGGTAGATGCAGTAGACTTCCCGACCGTGGCAGAAAACCTTGTCATCGATCGTGCAGGTAGAACCTCTCAAGTTGCGTGGAGGGCACCATCTTTGGTTGGGTTCACTTAGCAAAGGCACTGGGAAGAAATCAAAGAGGTTGGCAGCTACATTCAAAATCCTATTCTACTAACACTTCTGGAATGCTTGCCCACTCCCTTTTTTGATAAAGGGAGCTGCTTATACCACATTGCTTCATCAATCCTAGCAACAATAGCTAGCAGTGCAGATTTGGGGATGGGTGAGCAAGTGGCTGCTCACCCTGGAATGAATCAGAGCCTCTGGAGCAGTCCATGTGAGCTTCAAAGAAAGTCAAGTGAGAGTGAGGGCAGGGGGAAATGGGCAGCGAGTCTTCCTGCCTTCAGTGTGGATTGGCTTCAGGTTGATACTGTCAGAGCAAGAACTCTGGAAATCTGGAAAACATTGCATTCAGCAGCAGCAGCTGAATGTTGCAAAAGTGGTGCTGAAACGCCACGGAATCAGAGACCTGAAAGGGGATTTTCAAGGTGTGTAGTCCAATCTCAGGAAATCCAGTCTCCCCGACAGATGACTGTCTACAAATATGGCAGTGAACTTGGGGAGGACTTGTTGGCATAGTTCAAGGCCTAGCGCATAGGTGGTTAGCCCATGGCTCTCCAGAGGTTGCCCCTACGACAACTCCTATCAGCGGCTGTCAGCACAACCAATGGAATGACAGAGGTTGTAGTGGTGTCACACTGGGGTTCCTGTGTCTAATGCTCATCCTACTCAGAGCAGACCCATCAAGATGAATGGGCACGGTCAGCTTAAGTTCAAAGGCTCTCCTGAGCAGAGGTTGGCTGGATACAACCTAAGGTTGCAGAAGCCTTTGGCGGGGGTGGACAGCAAGATTCAAACGTGGGTTGCTGCCAGCTTTTGGTCTTTGCATGTGGATGCCACACGTCCTTTCCGTTGGATTGCCACTTTGCAAGGAAGTGGTAACAGGGAGGGAAGCATCCATGCAACCAGCACCGCTATGTAGTATTCCTTCATGTATCATCAGAGCCATGTGGGTTGTAGCTTAGTTGTAGAGCAGCAGCCTTGCAGGAAGAAGATCAGAGGTTCAGTTCCCAATGGCATTTCCACGGGAATGTCCTTTGCTTGAAATGCTGTTGCCAGGCAATGTGGGTGATACTGAGCTAGGTGGACCAAATGGTTTGACTCAGTATAAGGCAGCTTCTTCTGCTCCGATGATGGGGTAGTGGTTAGTGTGCTGGACTATGACCTGGGAGGCCTGGGTTCGAATCCGCAATCAGCTATGCAGCTCACTGGGTAACCTTGGGCCAGATACAGTCTCTCAGTGTGACCTACCTCACAGGGTGTTGTAGGGATAAATTGGGCACCATCTTGAGGAGAAGAAGAAGAAGAAGAGTTTGGATTTGATATCCCTCCCTTCAGGAGTCTCAAAGCGGCTAACAATCTCCTTTCCCTTCCTCCCCCACAACAAACACTCTGTGAGGTGAGTGGGGCTGAGAGACTTCAAAGAAGTGTGACTGGCCCAAGGTCACCCAGCAGCTGCATGTGGAGGAGCGGAGACGCGATCCCGGTTCCCCAGATTACAAGACTACCGCTCTTAACCACTACACCACACTGGCTCCTTGGAGGAAAGGTGGAAGTGGTGAATGAGAGCAGAAGCTGATATAAAACTGTACATCAGAAGCTGCCCTGTACTGAGTCCAGCCATTGACACTGTTTGGCAGCAGCTCCCTGGGATTTCAGACATGGAGAGACCGGGAACTGAACCTGTGACCTTCTGCATGCACAGCAGATGCTGAACGCCCAAACGACACTCATTCCCCAATGAAGACATGTTGTCGGAACCAAGACTCCAGGATTCTGCCATGCAGGAATCTAGTTGATAAACCTGGTTGGCGGGGAAGCAAATGAGCTAGCAAGGCAATGAAACGAAATGCATACACCTCAAAGCTCCTTTGTTGCAGTGATCCTGGCAGCAGCACTCCGAGTTGCTCCGAATGCGTTCCTCTGGCGCGATGGTGACGGTGAAGGGCCCTGGAGGGCAGTACTCAAGCTTGGTGCATCCTTTGTAAGTGGCCACTTTCCTCGTTTTGCCTGGTTGCATGAGAAGGAGAGAATGAGCTATTCCAGGGGTCCAAACTGCTGTAGCTCTTGTTGATTTGTGCCTTTGGGGACCCTGCAAACCCTAGAGCTGGCAATGACTGGGTAATTTCATGATTACCTCGCAACATGCCCTGTGAGGTAAGCTAAACTGAGAAAAAGGAGCAGCTAAAGGCAGAGTCCCCTGGGGTGAAGCATACGGTAACCTTCCACCCGAGCTCACAAATCATAAGCCACTTACCCACTCGGGTCTCTACTGTGAGGGTGAGGCAGGCACTCTGAGGCTCTTTGCAGGTCTGCAGAGGCCCAGAGCAGGACCGGGTGGCACTTTCACAACGTTCACATTGAAGGCAGATTCCTGGGGGAGAGGGAGAGAGAAAGAAAGGAGATCAATGTCTCACATGTTGTTGCTGTTTAGCCGTTTAGTCGTGTCCGACTCTTTGTGACCCCATGGACCAGAGCACGCCAGGCACTCCTGTCTTCCACGGCCTCCCGCAGTTTGGTCAAACTCATGCTGGTAGCTTCGAGAACACTGTCCAGCCATCTCGTCCTCTGTCGTCCCCTTCTCCTATGTCTCACATAGGGGCCCCTTAATAGTTTTCTCAGATCAGGGGTCACCAACAGACATAGACCACACAAGCCCTTCAGATATAGGTCACCTTCAACAAGGGGACTGCCCTCTGGAAGCATTTCAAATAGAGGACTCCCCACTGCAACGTAGAACATATGACCATCTTGTTTCAGCCCCTATCTGGACAAGGTGGTGGGTGTCCCGTTGTCTCTTAAAATGTTGGGGCACCACAAAGGATGTCTGCCCATTTGCAAAGGCTGGTATCTTGAAGAAGGGAGGTCTATAGAGCTAGAAGTTGGTGAAGTGCCTAAGAGGGCAGGTGGCCAGGGCAAAAGAGATAGATAATAAATTAGAGGCACATATATTGTACTTTGCAGTGATCGACTGGGCAGAATGCTGCCTGCATCCTTTCTTTTATATTTCTACATGTAATTGGGTCAGAGACTTGATCTTTTTTCCGCTTTCATTTTCATGACAGCTGAACACTTAGGGTTGGATCTGGAATATCCCTGATGTGGGCGAGCCTCCCTGTGGTTAAGACCCTGGAAAAGAGTCAAAAAAAGCTCTCACCCATGGCTTTCAAAACGGCCAACTCACCTGTAGCTAGCAAGGTTGTCAGCAGCCAGACAGCGATCTCCAAGGAAATCTTCATTGTGCTGAGAAACTCAAAGGACCAAGTCTGAAAAGTGTGTGTGTGTGTGTGTGTGTGTGTGTGTGTGTGTGTGTGTGTTGAAGACACCTCTCAATACAGAACGATTTACAGCTCTGTGGGTGGAAAATGCCACAGAAAGAGCACAGTGCATGTATGTGTTTGTGTGTGATCATAATAATAGTTCCTGGATGGAACGAGTTCCTGAAACATCAATCACTTGTGCGCCTGTCTTGGATTAGCAACCATGACGACATCTCCTTTTGAGAAACTTAAAGAAGCAGGTTTTAAGGTGGAGGAGGGGGGCTGTCACATATGCCCTGCGTCCAGAAAACCCCAGGTTTATTCCCGGGCTTCTACGAGGAGAGCAATGCCCCCACCCCTTGTAGACAATACTTCAGCTCAGATTGCTCAAGGAATTTGATTTCTGTGGGTTCCAAAATGAACAGACCTGATCCACACCTGTTGGATTAATGTGCAGATGGGAATGTAACTGTCGTTCGGATATTGCACTTCTACTGATTTTGTGATATTGTGCTTAGCTCAAAAGAAAAAGAAAAAAGAAAAGTGTCATATTTTAGGGTCAAGTGTTTAGAAATGCAGACATTGATACAATGTGTGTGTGTGTGTGTGTGTGTGAGAGAGAGAGAGAGAGAGAGAGAGAGAGAGAGAGAGAGAGATGTAGAAATGGAACCAAACAGATTTATGAATGTGCACACCTCAAACTGACACAGAGCAGAAAAAGATTAACCCATCCATCTCTAAATGAGCTGGATGAACCAATGATTTGACTCTGTTAAAGCATATGAGTGGTGTGGGTGGGTGGGTGGGTGTAGGAGGGGTACATTATTAGATGGGTGTGTCTGTCAACTTCAGTTTCTCATATTTCCAATCTTCAATTTAGTTCTCTGCATTTCGACATCATTTTGTGGGGGAGAGATTTTAAAGGTCCTCATAAAAATTCACCAGTATGTTAGTGGGCACCTATCCTTCTGCACAGACATTGCAAAGCAATTTCCCCCAATGCCATGCATTTCTGTATGTTATTCTCACTAATATAATACATTTGCATGCACACTCTATATGCATCTTTGTACGCGCAAATTGGCTGGAGAACCGCATTGCAAAATTCAAAGAGGTGCAAATTGTGAAGGAAAGCTGTGATTCAGTCCACATTGCGGTTTCAGAAAGTGCAAAGTCAGTAGGTTCGCCTTTAAATGTGGACCGGATCCAATTTCTTCTCCCGCTCACACCCCTCAATCCCTGACACATGTTGGAAAGAGTTCTCAGTCCAGATCAATTCAGCTCATTAAGGTAGCATTTGAGGAACTTCTAGTTCCTGGGTTCATCCGGCTCCAGGGACATCAATTAATATCAGGTGAAGCATTTCCCTTGTTGCAAGCTTAGCAGCCATGACGACACCTCCTGAAAAGTTAATGTTTGCCTCAAGGCTCTAAAACTGAAGCCAAAGGTAAGAGATGCAAGTCAGAAGGTTATTTTCCACACACACACACACCTGGGATTGTTGGAGATAGCAGGTGGAATGTATTTATTCTTGCAACTTCAATGGCTGTGAGATTGGGAGTAAATTTCCGTAGATGCAGCTTCAACTGCCATAGTCCTACCAACCTGGACATTGGATGTATCAGACGTCAGGAATATTTAATTAATTTTTTCCTGGGTACAAGGGTTCTTCTATCTGGTTTCTTACAGTTCCTTTCACACTCTGGTACCTGTCATGCTCTGGAACGGCGGCTTTTTCACCAATCTACCAGCACATCACACCAAATTTCCTTCACACTGGTAGGTTTAGCGGGACAAAACAACAAATACTGATACTCCTATACCTTTCCGCACACACATGCTTCTGTTTCCCCAGGAAAACAGCTATTTGCCACCCTGAATTTCATCGCTTGACTCCTGCGAATTTCTGAGTCGTGGTAATGAGTGCTAATAAAATTTGCTATATTCCATTAGTTTCCTGGAAGTGGTTTCACACCATGTGAAAGCTCAAATATAATGTGGATATTAGCAGGGAAGCGTCAGGGACATGAAGCAAACCACTGTGTGAAAGCAATCTCTGTCACCCACTCTGCTTTTGGATCTGGTCCAAGATGTGGAAGAGAGAGTGCTCCCTGGAAGCGGCTGATGTTTATCAAGGGCAAGACAGCCAGATCCTATATAACTGCTTTATAGGAACTGGAACTTGAAGAACTCATGCTTAAGCTTGCTTTTCCCTCCCTCCTCCCTCCCATTACCTTTTTCCTCATGTGTTGTGTCTTTTTAGATTGTCATCTTGAGGGCAGGGAGCGTTTTAATACCGATTTTTGGCAAGATACCCTGAGATTCTTTTTGGCTAAAGGACTGGGTGTCAATGCCATAAAGAACCAATAGTGACAGAGAACATTCCACCCGTCATGATCAACCTATGGAACTTATGGCCACTGGATATTGTGAGGGCCAAGAGCAATAAATGACCTTGAGAATTTGAAAGGGGGGAAACGTTGGTGCATTATTCTAATTTCACAACTTCTTCTAACTGGACTTATGTTCCAGTGTACCTAGACGGAGGCCGTGTCTATGTATACTTTCTCAAGGCATTTCAGAAAAATGCCTGGGAGGAAAAAAAATCCTGCTACCAGTTAAAACCTAAGGAAAGAAAGGCCTTTTTGTTGCTATGGGTAAGCATAAAGGTAAACGTAAAGTTTACCTTCCCGCCGCAGTGGTACCTATTTATTTACTTGCATTGGTATGCTTTCAAACTGCTAGGTTGGCAAGAGCTGGGACAGAGCAACGAGAGCTCGCCCCGTTGCAGGGATTCGAACTGCCAACCTTCCGGTCAGCAAGCACAAGAAGCTCAGTGGTTTAGACCACAGCGCCACCTATGTGAGTAAGTATGTGTGCGCAATGGAACCTACTAACCCATGAAACTCAATGCCACTGAATGGTGGTAGCCATTTGCAATAATTTTCTTTCAAAAGAGCCATACAAATACAAGATTAAAGTTCACTATGCACATGGTCCAGATCAGGGATTCTGCTTAGAGCATCTCTAACAGATCATGCTGCTTTGGATGGTACCTGTAATGACATCCAAACACACCATCAACTGAGCAGACAAATAACCTGGTTCAGATGTAATAATCCCCGACCCAGAAACTATGGTTTATTGGAGCAAAACGTACCCATGATTCTGAGTGCTCCTTTCTCCCATCCTCCTCTTGTCTAACCCTCTTAAGAAAAGACATCTTGGTTTGTTAAACCACAATTTCCTCATGATGACTCAATTGGGAAACCGTAATTAAACAGCTCCCTACAAAACAGGATGAAAATGGGACATTTAATGAAAATAAGTCATTCAAGGATCCAGTGGCATGCAGGAAAACTTAAAGAAGCAAATCTCCTTCACCCTTAACATGATTTTATTCCGTTTGATTTCCGACAAACAAAATAATAGAATAGCAAATTATTCCACCTTACAAATCAATGAAAATTTCCTGGTAAGAATGGTATTCGACTGCTTGAGAAATGCCTCGGCAGATCTTTACCCAGAGTCTCTTCATAAGATGTGTTTTCCTGAGGTACTTGCTACTTGCCAATTTTGGTGAGTATTTTGGGAGCAGCAGTGCACTGGGGATTTTTCAGAATTTCCATGTACATTCCAGGGATCCCAAAGTAACGTGGCTCATTCAGACAAGCACGTTTGGTTGCACAACCACGTTTTGCGTAAGTGTAGATCTGACCATCTGCAGGAAAGGAGGGGGGTGGAATTATACTGTGAACCACTCTGAGACCTCTGGGAATATATAATATAATATAATATAATATAATATAATATAATATAATATAATATAATATAATAATATAATATAATATAATATAATATAATATAATATAATATAATATAATATAATATAATATAGCTCAGTAAGGAATTCGCCCATCCTCTCCTATGAGTCTTAAAAAAATTATTTATGCTTTTCAGGTTTATACATTTCACTAATTTTACAATCATTTTAACATTTCAAAACTTGACTTCCTTCCCCCTCCTTCTGAGGTTCCTTAAATTTATTTTTAATATCTTCTGCATATCCTAATTACGGTAACTTAATTTGCTCATTTATTTATACTCTTATAAAACTCTCCTATGAGTCTTAGCCATCATACATTTGCAGCAAAAGTTGGTGCTTTTAAAAAATGACACAACTTTCTGTTGCTCTATTTCTTAAGACCAGCAGTATATAAGAGCCCAGCTGGATCAGACCCATGGCCTGTCTAGTCCAGCATCCTGTTCACACAGTGATTGTCCTGGCTCCCACCCTTTGATGAAAGACTTGGATTCTTGGTTTGAGAGATCCCAAAACTTGTATAAAAGAAGTCTGTACAGCACAGGTTCCAAGCTTCTCAATTCAAAGGTACAATGGCAGAGACTAGGACACATGCCTAGGCAAAGCATAGCTGTTGACCCGACACTGGACATGCCCCTTCCATTCCATTCTTTAAGAGATGGAGCGAGTCCATCAGTCTTATCCCAAGTGAGAAGCTTGGGCCTGCCAACAGGCACTCCTACTGGTGGGCAGGGAACTGCTGAGTCTGTTCACATCTATGCTGGTGGCAGTGTGTCCTGAGTGATGAGACTTGCATCCCACCATCTCCCTTCATCTCTGACTGTGCTGGCTCTCTGATTGGCCAGATAGCACCTCCGTTACTAAGGAAACCTCAGCCCTGGAGTGGGGCTGGAGCATCTTCACTAGGTTCCCCTTCCCCCTCCATGATGCCTAGTGGATGAGTGGAAAAGTCGGGTGGCTTTGGGGTGGGACCGTCCTTGGGGTCACTGCTTAGACTAGCTCCACCTCTGACCTTAACACCTGAGCTGGGTGGCTGTAGAGTGGGGCCCTCTTCTGAAACACTGCTTGATCTCCCTCCATTCTCCCAACCCAATGTTCTCCTCTTCTTCCCCTTCTGACATCTCTTGCTGGTCATGCTCCTCCCTAGCCAGTGTCACAAGGCTCATAAACATCACCAACCAGGTGCTTGTGGAATGCCAGCAAGCAGGGCCTGAGTGCAACAGCACTCTCTCCACTCTTGATTTCCAAAAACTGCCTCTGATGGTGGAGAGAGCAGCCATTGAATCACCTGATGCCTCACCTGTCTGCCAAAGTGACCCGCAAAAGGTTTGCCACTTTGGGATCTGGCTTTCTGGCCAGATCCAGTTCTCAACCCCTGCCACAGAAATGCATCAAGAATTAAGGTATTCATGCAACCGCACCTGCCAGGATGTTATTTGCCCAGAGCTGGAAAGAGGATACTGTCCCAACAAAGGAAGAATGGCAAGTAACTTTAATGGCCTATGCAGAAATGGCAAAACTTATGGGAAGATTAAGGAATCAAGAAGAAAGAATTTTCAACAAAGAATGGGGAAGATATGTGGGTTATTTTTTTTAAAAAAAATGTAAACAATTAAATACATTAGCAGGGCTAATTTAAAATCTAGCAGTTAAAAGGTGACTTTGGAGGAAATACAAAGAGTAATAAACAAAAGGAGTTAAGGAGGAAGTGCAGTTTTGTAAATGTTTGTATAGGAAACCAAGGAAGGGGAGGAGGGAAGTCTAAATAACGATGTATGTGATCGTATTTGATGATGATTATTGTTAATTTGAAAAATGGGGGGGGTGTTAAAAAAAGGGAAGAATTAGGTTTCTGTTTTCTTAAGCGCCTTCAGAAGGCTACCATCACAACTTCCAAACATTGAAATTTAGAGTCAGATCTTATTGGTATCTTCCAAAGACCTCCACTTTATTCTCACAACAACCCTATGATGTAGCTAGATTAAGAGAATTGTGACCTGCTCAAGGCTTTCTGGTCAAGCAAGAACTTGAACACACGTCTCCAGAATCTACATCCAGTACTCTAACCATGACATCATACTGATGTTCACCTTGTCCCCCAAAGTTTGCTTCACACCATCCACACCCCTTGAATAAGCCCTAGCTTCTTCCCATTTCTTCTACATAAGATGATGTTGCACTACAAACTCTTAGGCCTTACCCTGCTCCACAGCAAAATCATAGTAGACACAGTTGTCTTCCCAGCCATTACAGCTTATTATCTCGGTGGGTATGCAGCTTGGGTCCTTTGAGAAGCATCCAGGGCATTTCAGTCCATTTGGTCTGGTCTGCAGCCGGCGCACTGGGAGCAAGCAAAGAGAATGTGTGGAGAACAGGTTTTCCTATCTCCCAACAAACCAGTTTCAGGTATCTGAATGGAAAGGAATCACACACTAGGTTGGTGCACCAGAACTGGCCAAATTCCAAATCCCCAGTAACTTTGGGTAAGGGGTCATAGCTCATTGGCAGAACACCTGCACCTCCATATAGGGCTGGGGAAGAACCTTGCCTGAAGCCTGCTGTTGGCTAAGCTTGGAGTCCAGCAACATCTAGAGGGCCACCAGTCCCCCATCCCTGGTGCAGATGGTACTAAATGGACCACTTATCTGACTCAGGATAAGAAGAACAGGCCAGGTTCTTCACATACTCCCATATCACTCTGTACCTTCCTTCCAGGCAAACAGAAAATGTGATCAGAGTTGCAGGACAGCACCTTCCTTGGAGGTTTTAAAGCAGAGGTTGGATGGCCATCTGTCATGGATGCTTTAGCTGAGATTCATACATTGCAAGGGGTTGGATGAGATGACCCTCACTATCCCTTCCAACTCTACAATTCTAAGATTCTATGATTTTGTCATTCTATGAGACAAATTCCAGCCAGGCATAAACACTTCGGGTGGGGTGAAGCAGAGCCAATGAGGGGTGTGGCTTGGGGAGAGTGGGTATGGCCTGGGGTAAGTTCTGGGGGCCAGACAAAGAGGAGCCCATATTTGACCCTGATGTTCTCCACTCCTATCCTGCTGCTGTACCTGTGGAAAGATTGGTTCACTGCTCTTAATAATAACAACAACTTATTATTTATACCCTGCCCACCTAGGTGGGTTTCCCCAGCTACTCTGGGTGTCTCCCAACAGAATATTAAAAACACAATAAAACATCAAACATTAAAAACTACTCTAAACAGGTCTGCTTTCAGATGTCTCCTAAAGGTCAGATAGTTGTTTATTTCCTTGACATCTGATGGGAGGGTGTTCCACAGGGTGGGTGCCACTACCAAGAAGGCCCTCTGGTGGTTCTCACAGGGAGGGAACCACCAGAAGACCCTCGGAGCTGGACCTCAGTGTCTCAGCTGAACGATGGGGTGGAGACGCACCTTCAGATGTTCTCCCTGCCAACATATCCCCAAGTATCATCATTGTCCATCACTCAGAGCCATCTTAGGAACACAGGAAGCTGTCTGATGCTGAGTCAAACCATTGGTCCATCCAGTTCCATACTGGCTACACCGAGCAGCTCTCCCTAGTTTCAGAGAGGGGTCTTGCCCAGCCCTATCTAGAGATGCTGGGGATTGAACCTGAGACCTTCTGCAGGCCAGGCAGATGCTCTTGAGCTGTGTTTACACATCAGTGCAGAGGATTAGGGGAGTTGAAAAGCTTGGAAGAGATGCTTACTTGTCACTGCTCCAGTGTTGCAGAGATCCTTGCGGCAGCACTTGGCAGCTCTCCGTTCACGCTGGTTAGGAAAGGTGAAGCTCATGGGGGATGAAGGGCAGTACATGAGCTTGGTGCAGCCTTTGTAGGTGGCCAAGGACACGTCATGCCCTGCAGTTTTCACAGAGGAAAGCCGTCAACATGCATTGGTTTTGTAATTTATCGTTGCACTTTATATTCTGCTTTTAAAAATACAAACTCCAAAGCAGGTAACGAAAGAATGGAAATGATAGAGACATTAGGGGTAGGGGAATCTGTGAATTTCGTATTCTCTTAGCATCTCATTTGTTCAGCCTAAGTTCAGTTCTCCACATTTACACATTTGAGAGAGAGAGAGAGAGAGAGAGAGAGAGAGAGAGAGAGAGAGAGCGCACAAGCAAACATTGCCATGAATATTCAACATTTTTGTGTGAATTTCTCCGAATGCACCTATCTTTGTATGCAATTGTGACTAATTTATGCACATTTTTACGAAACTGTTCCCCTAATATCATGCATTTTGTATGACACTTTCACAAATGCATGCACTTAAAGCACAATTTGCCACACCGTATGCATTTCTGTACAATTACTTGGCTAGAGAACTGCACTGCAAAATTCAGAGTTTGAAGGATGGCTACGTTCCAGTTCATGTATTGGTTCAGAAAGGAGGGATTTGCCTGTAAATGCAAAATGAACCAAATTTCTACCCCCCACTCCTACATCACTGCTTAACCCTCATCCTACCAAAAGTTCACACACACACACACACACACACACACACACACACACACACACACAACACAGCATTTCACTGCTTGGGGAAAACACGGCTCCCTAGGAAGCAAATCCCGGGAAATGATCTGAAAGCATACAAAGCTACTTCCTTGCTGAAGCTAAGCAAGTCTGGGGCTGGACGGCTCCAAGTTGGGGGACTGCATCGAAAGCACACATGTACCCCACCTTGGGCACTATAACAGAAGAAAAAAACCAATATCAATGCAAAAGAAATGAATGAATGAATGAATGAATGAATGAATGAATGAATGAATGCATTCACCCACCCGTTGTGGTCTCTATGGTAAGGGTGAGGCAGGCAGTATGGGATTGTTCACACAGAACTGGCATCCCAGTGCAGGAGTCCGTGTTGCTGCTGCAGTGCTCACAATGCAAGCAAAGACCTGGAAGGAATCACAGAATCATATCAATCAATCAAATCTTCATCACGGTCATAGATCAGCATAAGTAGGGTGGGGGACAATCATTTAAAATCTGTAAAACATTTTGGAAAGCTAAAATTATTGAAGCAGCTAAAATTATTAAATAAGAATCTAAAAGAAGGGTTAGGAGCATTAGACGGATGTGGAAGAGCATAAGAGGTTAGTATATAAAAGGCTATGGGTAAACAGAACCATAGAATTGTAGAGTTGGACGGGACCCCAGGGTCCAGGGATCATCTAGTCCAAACTCCTGCAATGCAGGAATCTTTTGCCCAACAAAGAGGCACTGGAATGAGTCATGGGTGTGGTGGGGAAGCAATTCAGGCATATTTATTGCTAGGGGAAGACAAACGAGCCCAGGCTTCAAATGCTTCTCTGCTGCAGACCACCCTTCCTCAGGCTTCTTTTGCTTCTTCTTCTTTTTTATTTCTTCTCCTGTTGCTTCCAGCATCACCCACTCTTTACGAAAAAGCAGCATGGTGAAAAGTGGGGTGGGGGACTCATTAATGCAGTGGACAAGCAAAAAGGAAATGTGGCTGACAGTCGCACGTTTCCATCACTTTTACAGTTGATTTCAATTATTTTAAAATGTTTAAATTGTTCTTAACTGCTTCATTGATCATTTTAAAATTTAATATTACTACAGTCAAGCACTGCATCCATTTTGGTAAACAAATATTGGAGGAGATAGGTGGAATTGGGCAAATCTGGTGTTAATTTTCGCAATAGCAAGTGACAATAATCCATTGGCAACCTGGCATGCATGTTATCGTCCCATCAGGCATCAACTGAATGCATCTTAAAATGAAAATAAAAACGCATGTTTTGTTTTGGATACGTTTGCTGTCCTGGGCTCCTTCTGGAGGAAGGGAGGGATATAAATTACAACAACACCAACAACCCACTGGAAGGACCCTGAGTGAGAGGCAGGGAAAGGAAGATCTCCCGAGAGGCTGGGAGAAGAAAGGAAAGCTCCCAGGTGAGAGCTGGGAAGGTCCACCACTTTCTGTGTGAGCCAAGAGTGTAGAGCAGGAGTCAGCTACCTTTTTCAGCCATGGGCCAGTCCACTGTCCCTCAGACCATGTGGTGGGCCAGACTATGGGGGGGGGGGACGAATTCCTATGTGCCACAAATAACCCAGAGACATATTTTAAATAAAAGCTGGATTTAGAAGGTGATTGGGCCGGATCCAGCCCCTGTGCCTTAGTTTGCCTACCCATGGTGTAGAGCTACCTTTCAGAGAGGACTCTGTGTTTTGTTTTGTTTTGTTTTGTTCTCTCTCTCTCTCTCTCTCTCTCTCTCTCTCTCTCTGATAGTTTTTTTCTTACTCTCACTTTATTCTGATTCTGAAATGAGTGGGCATGTCTAGCTCAGCTCCCTTCAACAGGTCTACTTTAAGTAGAACTTAATTGGACGCAACCCACAGCCATCACAATTCTATGTGCCCTTACCTGCGGCAAACAGGATGGAAAAGAAGTAGGAGATCAGAGATGTCTGCATGGTCTCGGGACCCCGCAGAGGAGGGAGAGGAATTGTGGAGCTGAGATGGCAGTTGCATGAGGGGTGACTAGCTTAGCCTGGCTGATGGGGATTTATAGTTCCAGGGTTGGACAGGGTTGGAAGGTGGGGTATGCAAGGAGAATGGGCTGTGTGGAACAGTTCCTGCTCCATCAGACTCCATAGGAGATAAATCACCAGGTGAAACCAGCACCTGTTCTGGGCTTGGTGGCCATAACGACATGCAAAGGCAAATGAATGGTCACTTCTCAGGCTTCTGGGGCTGGGGCCAATGGGCTGGTTTCCAAATGATGTTTGTTCCAGTCATTCACTGCACCCATGGGATGAAAGCGTTGGACACTCTGATGCTATCTACATGCCAAGTAGGTGATCTACCACTGAGCTAGCTTTATTAATTCCCCCAGAACTTTAAAGACCCATCATTTTAATTACATTTAAATCTGTGTCTTCATTGCTTTATGGCTGAATCATGTGCTTTCATGCTTTGCTGATTCTCTGAGCTGCCCAGGAAACTTATTAACATGTTCATGGCAAATGACATAACTAAACGAATGTCCTTTTTTTCTGGCTGGCTGTACCAGTTACTAGCCCAACACTGACTTTATACCAAGACTGTGACTTATCTCCCTGCTGTCTCTTGCTCGCATAAGACTGGATGATTGAAAGGGGATACATACCATTTTGCAAAGCACAATAATTTTTGAAAGCCAGGAAGAGTATCAATAGGCATGAATAAACTTAGGACAGGAGTAGGGAACCCTTTGGGGTCTTGTGGTCCCCTGTAAGCATCCCCTCCTGATGGGTAATGACTTCAACCTTACTTTCTGCAGGGACTGGCTGCACTATATAGCTTCCCATGGGGTACTTGGTCACACAGCCAATCCAACCACATCTGCACCTGCCACACACCTGACATCACATATAACATCAGGTGTGGAGCAGATGGGTGTGGTTTGAAGAACATGGCCTTGCGAGTGAAACTGCTGCTCGTGACAGTTCAGATCTGGGCCGAAGATTCCTCATGCCTGACTTACAGAATGGCAATGTGGAAATGATGGACATTTCTGGCTTGCACAGATGTGCCTGTTGCAGTGAGTTCCCAAACACAGGCTACTGTTAACCATGAAAAAGGAGCATGCAGTTATTTAGAGTCATCCCAGGAGCCTCAAAGAAACAGAAACTTCTTCACTCTTGACATGATTTTATTCACTGGCAAAGAAAAATATTCAAGGTATAAAATTGCATAGGATTAGTGGAAATGGAGATTGCCTGTTAATAATGATGCCTGGATTCATTTTTTTTAACCTTGTCTTATCTTCCAGGAAGCTGAAGAGATGTTTCAAAACATATTTATGTTCTGAGGGCCTAGCAACTTGCTAGTGCATGTATTTGACAGCTGGAGTGCACATGGCGTTCTTCCAAATTTCTACGTACAATCCAGGTATCCCGAGAGTACGTGGCCCGCTCACACAGGCGTGTTTGGTCCCACAGCCACGTTTGGCATAAGTGTATATCTCATCACCTGCAGGAATTGAGAAGAATGTTGATTTGGTTTAAGCTGAGCAATTGACACGGAAATGGGCACTAAAATTCCACTTGGTTCTGCTAGATTTCCCGAAGTGTAATCGTGTGAAATATTGCATAAAACATGAAAGTTATCAGGTAATCAAACGTCAGGAAAATGGAATAAAGAGCTGTCTGAATACGGCCTTACCCTGTTGTACGGAAACATCATAGTAGACGCATTTGCGCTCCCAGCCGTGGCAGTTTAATGTCTCCGTGGGACGGCACCTTGGATTCTGTGAGAAGCATCCAGGACACTGTAAGCCATTTGGTCTGGCCCCTAGCCGTGGCACTGAGACCAAACATAGAAACAGGGAAGAAACACCTCATTTCAGATCCGTTTTCAGATTTTAGATAAAGATAGTTACCCATCCTCCAGTCATTCCCCTTTGGGATTCTGTCACAATCCTCAAACATTTCACCAAAGGAGCAACCATCCAACTTTGTGGCCCCTTCATAGGGAATTCTGTGAGCCCTCGGGCACCCAGGGCCCCAGGGCGTTGGCACCTATGATGCCACCCCAATCTCCCAGTCGTGCAAGATTCCAGTGGTTCCAGGCTCTCACCCAGGGTTCATGTTTCCTTTGGAATAATGGGCAGCAAGGACAGTGGTGCCTTTATGGTATATGGGTTGTTGTTGTTTTTTGCACATATATACAACCTGAGCCTACGATGGAGGGATTCATAGCACTAACAGGCCAAGAGGGTCTTTCTTCTCCCATTGCCACAGCCTTGGATTGAAGCAGAAACCAGGCATGGCTCTGTCTCTCTGGCTTCCCAGCCTGAAGCTTTGCTTCCAGCTTCTAGCTCTTACACAACTCTGCCCTCTGCCCTTTGTCTTTCTAACTACCAGCAAGTCAAGGGAGGGGGACCCAACCATTTATTGTCCAGCACAGACCCACCTTCCCTAAGCAGCCCGTACTTAGAAGGCCATGAACTCAAGCCGGAAGCTAGGCAGGTTGTTCCAGGAATTGAATCTGTGTTGGATCCAGGAATTAGAAGGGGGCTCAGGCATACAACCTGCCCTGCCCTCTCCACTCAACACTAGAGTATGGAGGAGAGTGTAGCCACTGTGACTAGTAGCCACAGATAGTCTTATCCTCCATGAATTTGTCTAAATCCTCTTTTAAAGCTGTTCTAACTGGAGGCCATCACTGCCTACCAAAGGATTGAGTTCCACAGTTTAACTATGTGCTTACATGAAGAAGTGCTTCCTTGTATCTTTCCTCAACCTGCCAATGTTCAGCTTCAATGTGTCATAGCTCTGAGCATATCCACACATTCACACATACCAAGAGAAGGCAAGTGGGATCACTCCTGCTAGCTAGTACGCTTGCGAAACATGGACCACTTATAAATGCCATCTTCCAAAGCAACTACTCTATTCCTGACTTAAGAATGGTCACCATAAAAAAAGGAATTATAGGGACAGAACCACCCAAACGGTACAGAAACTTATTCATGTATGCTACTACAGCAGCAAGAATGTTGCTTGCCCCCAAATGGAAAGAATAAGAATTCCCAGCAAAAGAAGAATGGATACAAAAACTTATGGGATATGCAGAGATGACGAAACTTACCTGGGAAAAAAGAAATCAAGATAACAAACTTTTTATAAAAGAATGGAAATGGTTTATTGAATATTTACAAACAAATTTGTATGCATCCAGCTTAACACCCAAAAGCCTGGTGAGGAGGTAGAGTTGCAATCCTGTTCCCACCGTTCACAAACAGCCCCACCCCCCAGGTTTTGAAGGTGAGAACATGATGGCTGTTAGGGTTGCCATATGTCCGGAATTTCCCAGACATAGCTGGCAAGTGGCTGTCAGAAACTGTCCAGGCAGAAATCGGCTAAACATCCAGGGAAATCTGGCTGTATGCTAACCCAACAATTTCCCCTTCAAAATAGCTCATTCAGAGCTTAACAACTTTAAAAAAAAAACAGAGGGGAGAAAGCTCACCAACTTTTCTGTCCAGATTTTCACTTTTTAAAATATGGCAAACCTAATGGCTGTACTCTAGGGGCATATTCAAACTACAGTGGTACCTCAGGTTAAGTATTTAATTCGTTCCGGAGGTCCGTTCTTACCCTGAAACTGTTCTTAACCTGAAGCACCACTTTAGCTAATGGGGCTTCCTGCTGCTGCCAATTTCTGTTCTTATCCTGAAGCAAAATTCTTAACCTGAAGCACTATTTCTGGGTTAGCGGAGTGTGTAACCTGAAGCGTATGTAACCTGAAGCGTATGTAACCCGAGGTACCAGCAAGTCAAGGGATGGGGACCCAACCATTTATTGTCCAGCACAGAACCACCTTCCCTAAGCAGCTCGTACTTAGAAGGCCATGAATTCAAGCCGGAAGCTACGCAGGTTGTTCCAGGAATTGAATCTGTGTTGGATCCAGGAATTAGAAGGGGGCTCAGGCATACAACCTGCCCTGCCCTCTCCACTCAACACTAGAGTATGGAGGAAGTGTGCATGTACACGAAAGCTCATACCTAGAACTAACTTAGTTGGTCTTTAAGGTGCTACTGGAAGGTACCACTGTACCGAGGTACCACTGTATACACAAGCTATATACACAAGCACATGGCTTCCCCCAAAGAATCCTGGGAACCATCCTTAACCCATCATGGAGCTACCATCCCTGGCACTCTTAACAAACTACAGTTCCCTTGATTCTTTGAGGTGGGGAGACATGTGCTTTAAATGTGACTTAGTTCATACTAGATGTTCTCAGAGGTCATTACTGCCATTGCAATGAAGCGTGTTACAAATCATGGGTGCTGGTTGAGATTGATTCACAATTCTCCACAGCAATGTTTCCCAGGAGCAACCGGTGTCCCTTGGAGCAATGTTGGGGTGCAGTTTGGTGACATGAATCACCCCATCGAAGAGGAAGAGCTTGGAAAAATCCTGCCAAGGTGCTTACGTGTCACTGATCCAGCATTGCAGAGATCTTTGTGGCAACACTTGGCAGCTCTCCGTTTGCGCTGGTTCGGGAAAGTGAAGCCCATGGGCGTTGGAGGGCAGAACTTTTTCTTGGTGCAGCCTTTGAACGTGGAGAACCATCGGTCATTTCCTGGGGTTTTTCATGGAGGAAAGGCAAAAAGGAAATCAACCGCAATGTCAATCTGAGTACACCAATTTTTGTTTACCTACTCATTTATTTTGACATGCATATCCTGATTTGCTTTTTAAATGCGCACACACACAGAGAAGCACTACCCATTTTTGCCTGTGGCCATGCCCAGACCTTGGCAAAGGGCCAAAGAATCACCCACCAACGATGTTCTCCGAGGTGAAGATAAGGCAGGCATCTTCAGATAGTGGGCAAGTATAGGGCGTCCCAATGCACGAGTCACTGTTGCTGCTGCTGCAGCGTTCACAGTTCAAGGAAACTCCTGGAAGGGAAAGGAAATGGCAGAATTAAATAAAGGGCTAAGTTCCAGTCAGGTGGTAGCAAGTGAGCTTTATTCAGGGCTGGCCCAAGACATTTTGTATACCCCCCCAACATTTCTCCAATGAAAATAGGGATGTCCCAAGGAAAGCGAGACATTCCAGGATCAAATCAGAAACTTTGGATGGCTTCTGTAAATCTGAGTCTGTCCCTAAAAAACAGGGACAGTTGGAGGATCTGGTTTTGGCACCCTGGGTAAACCACAAAATGGCGGAGGAGAATTCCCTGGATGCCAAGATCCAGCCAAGTGCTGTTTGGTGAGCGAACCCCAGTAGAGCTATAAAATCACAAAAATTGTAGCAAAGTAAAGCATGGAAATAAAGGTTTTTAGATCTTTAAGATGTGTCCTTCAAAGGTCCTTCCAAAGTTCACCTCTTCCCCTAGCATACAAAAAGACCATACATTTGGTAAGTTAAAATGGTTTACTTACAAACCCTCCAAAGGTCATATTCATGTGCTTTTCCATACAGCATTCAGAAAATGTTGCACAGGCAGTGAAATCTGGCTTAGTTACAGTGGTGAAAGTTCCAAAATTATTGGTATAGAAACACAACAATGCCTTGTAAGAGCCATGTGACCTGAACTGTAGCAACCAGCTCAAAACCTTTTCACTCATTGAACTTCTCTGGTAGATTAAAGTAAACAAAGGCTTTTGATTGCCTTCCTCCCAAGGTGAGAGGGAGTGGCCTAACTAAGCCTTGCAGACCAGTTTACTCTATGACATTAACCCCTTCATATATTAATTAGACATAAGCATGTTGCTTATATGAGGCTGGTTACCCCACAGTTTGTACTACAACTCCCATCTGTTGGGAGCTATTGTCCAAATGATTTGCAGGATGCCAAACTGGCAAAGGCAGGAGTAAACAATATCAGATTAGATAGGCAAATAATCTAACATGATGTAAGGCAGCAAGAGTAGCCAACGTTATGGCCTCCAGATACTGTTGAACTTCAACTCCCATCATCCTTCATCAATGGGCTGGGGCTCAAGGGAGCTGGAATCCAACAGTGCCTGGAATGCATTACACTGGCTACCCCTGGCCTAAGGAGTTAAGTCCTACTGACCTACCTGTAACAGGCAGGAGAATGAAAAGGTAGACGATCAGAGACGTCTGCATGGCCTTGGGAACACATGCAAAAGAAAAAGGGAAACTTGAGCTCAGGTGGCAGCTACATCAGGGATCTCTATTCTAGTCTAGCTGTGGGGGGATTTTGCTGGTGGTCCAACTGGCCTCCAAGGATAAATGGGGGAGAGTGACCAGCAACAAGAATGGGCTTGCTGGCCATGGAGATGTGGAACTTTCCTTGGTCAGAAAACTGTAGCGAGCATAGAACGTGACAGCACAACTGCTGATAGGAGCGAGACCCTATCATCATATTACACATCTACCCAAAAGTCCTCTCTGATTGTCAATGTGTTATGGGGCCAAATTAAAGGTGTTACTCTTAAGGTGTGTTTTTCCCCCTGAATATAATGCTAGTGCTTCTGTCTTGTTTCCTAACATTCATTGCATACTGCAGTACCTGTTGTGTTACAGAATTGTGGCTTGCTGACCAATATTCTGGACCAGGGGTACCAACTTGAATAAAATATTGTGTGGGCCCCGCCCACATAATCAATCACATGACTCAATGCACACACATCATTCGAATGGGAGTGCCCTTCAACTTGGGGGGGGGGGACAGACTCTCAAATGTTTTATTGTGGGGGCCGAATCCCCCATGGCCCCTAGGAGTTGGCTTCTATGTCCTGGACATCATGCTAAATTTATTTCACAGCAATGGGCATGACACAGCAACAAACATCACTGGACATTGTTGTTGCTTCCCCACCCTTTCCACACATGTATGCTTCTGCTTCCCCATGAGACCCCCATGGAAATAGCAGCACCCAAATTTCATGACTTTAATCCCATGAATTTCCAGGTTAAGTGAGCTGCAAACTGATTTTTTTTTCCAGAATCAAATAACATGGAAATGAGTTTCAAATATGTACTATATTCCATTAGTTTTCTGCGAGTGGCTTTTATGTCATGTGACAGATATAATGGGGAAATCAACAGTTAGGGAAACGTTGGGGAAATAGAATAAACAGCTGTGTGACCACAGCCTTCATATGCATATAAAGCCCTTAACAGCTTGGGACCGAGTGACTTGCAGGATCGCATTACCCCATAGGTGCCCACTCAACCTCTTCGACTCGTAGAAGCTTCAATGACATGCTCAGTAGGCAGAAGAGCAAGAATCATTGCTGAGGCTTCTTAGAGTTTTCAGGTGCATAAACCCAGCAACTGTGGAGGCTTAGAACACCTATTGTGTGACATGATTATGAGATCAGCAGTTTGCTCTTCCAACTTCTGCTTATCAGTCCACAGCAGAGCTGGCCATCCAAGTCTTGCTGAAATCCAATCGCTATCAGCCCCAGCCAGCTTGAAACAGTAAGGAATTGTGGGAAGTGTAGTCCAGCAAAATCAAGAGGGGGCAGCATAGGGTCTTCATCCCTGTCTATAGTTACTGAGATGATATTTCTCTCTCTCTCTCTCTATTTGAATTTATTGCAGGGTTGGGAAACTAGATAAGGAGAATGGACCAACTTTGTAGCCTCGCCTGTGCCACCCCACCCAGCCATTACAGAACCCTTTGACTGGGACCTCCCCTTAGTGCTAAAGGCTTCCTTAAACTCTTATTGACCGTCATCTAGAAGAAGCAAATAGAACCGTTTTTGGACTGGATATTCTTTATTGGGCCTGCAATCTTTCATTCAAAAAACAGTCGGGAATCCTGAAAAGAAACCTGGAGGAGGATGAGGGGCATTGTGGTTTGGTCCCCAAGCTGGGTTGAGGAAGAAATTCAATTTTGTCTGCATATTAACTAACTTGTTTGTCCTTCCCAGATCAATATGCAAACTAAACTCAGCTTTCAAATATCACATTTCTCAGAATTTTGCAATGTAGTTCATAAACCAAACAGTGTATACAAAAATGCATTTATGTAGGAAAAGTGCCAAAAGTGCATATTTTGGTGATAATAACATATGTACAAATGCATTTTTTTAGGGGGGAATGCTAGCAAAACTCTACTCTAGTCAAACTGCAATTACAAATTGTGTTTCTTAGGAGAAATTCATTCTAAAATGTGGGTGGATTTTCAACAGGTTTTTTTATTTAAAAAATGCAGATTGTTCTAGTATTGTGGAGAATTGAATTTAAGTTTTTTTTAAAAAAGAGAAACTTAGGAGCACTGATCTTGACAGATTTGTCCATTCCGGTGCCCAAAAGCTCACGGCATGGATCCTACAAGTTGGTTGGCATGGGAATGAAACTTAGGAGAGAAACTTCATAAAGAGAATGCTGGAGATACTGAGTAGCAGGAGGAGGAAGGAACTCTTCCCCAGGATATGGTTGGTGTTGGAGGATTTAGCAGGCTTCCATATTGCGGTTCGCATTTGGTAGCAGGTTCCGTTAATGAACCCGATTAGGCTATAGAGTTCACGCACGTTGCTTGTTCCACAACCCTTCATGACAAAAGACTTGGAATCTGCAAGTAGACATGGTTAATAGTCATTGACAGTTTTATCCTCTGTGAATCTGTCCAATACTTTTTGAAAGTCGTCCAAGATGGTGGCCATCATCACTACGTCTTATAAGACCGAATCCCATCATTTAACTTTGCACTAGGTGAAGAATATTTGTTTGTTTATAAATTTTAAATTTCAAAAAAATAAAATACAACTAGTCAAACATTTTCCAGTATGCATTCCCTTGGTAATTGACTTCCTTTCCACCCTTCCTTGGTTTTCTCAAATTATATTTTGCTGCTGCATATTATAATTACTCTATACATTCTTTCCTCCACCTTATTCTCAAAAAAAACTTTTACTGGTTAGCTTACTCTAAACCTGCTAGCATTTTAACATGTTTACAATACTTTATAAACATTTTCCCATCCTCCTTGAAAGCTGTCTTGTCTTTGATTCTTTGGTACATCTCTTCCAATTATCACTAGAAGAAAAGCTTCTCGTCTTTTTAGGAGAGTCCTCTTAAATATTTTTTTTCATCTCATTACATATCATCTCCCAAAATCCTTTAGCTGCTCTACAAGTCCATCACATATGATGAAATGTGCCTTCTATTCCTTTACATGTACCTAATTCTGACTCATACAAGACTTCCTTATTTGGCCAATCTGAACATTCCAACATTTAGCTTGATCATAGAATCATAGAATCATAGAGTTGGAAGAGATCACAAGGGCCATCGAGTCCAACCCCTGCCAAGCAGGAAACACCGTCAGAGCACTCCTGACATATGGTTGTCAAGCCTCTGCTTAAAGACCTCCAAAGAAAGAGACTCCACCACACTCCTTGGCAGCAAATTCCACTGTCGAACAGCTCTCACTGTCAGGAAGTTCTTCCTAATGTTTAGGTGGAATATTTTTTCTTGTAGTTTGGAACCATTGCTCCATGTCCGCTTCTCTGGAGCAGCAGAAAACAACCTTTCTCCCTCCTTGAGATCAGATGATCTCAAGGTTCTACTCACTTGAAAATGACTTATGTGAAGGAGCCCAAATTCAATCCCTCACCCAAGACATTTTAGTGCACCAAAGGACAATGCACACAAGTCATTAGCACCTTATCATGGATACAATCCTTTCATGCTCTGGCATAGCTCTTGTACATTTCAACAATGCTTGCATCAGAGAACACCCTGGAAGGTTATTACTTGGGGTTCAGGGCAGCAGGTCTCTCGCTCTGCCACCTGAGGTGTCCATCTCATCTTGGCTCATGGTTGGTCCATCTCTGGAAGCTCCAGAGGCAGCGTTCTCTTCCCACCTGCTCCCTCTACCCCATGCAATCCCTCTTCCTCCCCTGCTAAGTACCTTCCTTAGGGCCGTAGGTCCCTGTTACATTAATGCAAGTATTTTCTGCATCTGTGCATGAGACTTTTCCGCCTATGCAGGTTTCCTCTGTCGCAGCAAAACATCCAATTGGGCAAATGAGCCCATTCTTTCTTGAAGAAGCTGGAGGAACTAGGAAGCAAATAAGAAAGAAGCAAGTGGTTTGTGGATTTCTAAATAGGAATCTAAGAAGAGGCCTGATGGTACTTTGACAGGCCTGATTCACACACACACCGGTAGCAGCCAGTGTGTTGGGGTGAAGCAAGTCTCCTAATGCTGGCATTTCTGCCGTTTACCTGTATGGAGCACCCATGCTACTGCCCTGCCTGATCCATCACATCACAGTGGCTGCTACTGGTGTGTGCTAGAAGTGAGGTGGAAAACAGCAGTACATGGAGTACTTGCACATGATGGAGCAGGAAAAGGATGCAGGAGGTTGGAGTCGTGTGAATGCAACAGCGGGAGCCCTGGACTGGCTCATCAGTAGACCCACATTTTTCTAAACTCACCTTCATCTCTTCCAAGCAGGGCCCAGCAACGCCAGTGTTAGGAGGTCAGCTTCGCGCCCCCTCCATCCTGTCCCACACTCAGAATTTCTTTTTCTCATGCCAGGTGTGTGAAAACTTTGGCCCTCCAGATGTTGGTAAACTACCAACTCACAACATCCTTGCCCGCTGGCCATGCTTGTTGGGGCTGAGGGAAGGTGCAGTTAAGCAACACCTGGAGTGTCACTGGTTCCCCACACCTGTCTAATAACACCTGCTTGTTATGGACGGCATTCCCAAACTGAGGGGGCAGTGGTGGTTGGCAACATGCAGGCACCAACTGAGCCCGTTCCCCCACAAGCACTTTATTTTGATGTTGTTTTCTTTTAACATTTTCTTTGTCAGAAAGAATGAGGTCCAGAGACAACTTCCATTGCTGCCTTATGTTAGGAAGAGAACAGGTAGAGGGACAAAAACTTCATACACTCCATGCTATTCCTACCAATTTCAAATGCAAATTGAGTATGGACTCAGCTAGATTAGTAAAGAAAGAACATTTTACATTTGTTACAATGCTGTGACACCAGATGGCACCATAGAGCAGAAAACCTTTCTACGCAATTTTACATAGAGTTTTTTTCTTTTGTTATAACAATTTCTAACTTCTTTTTGCAACGTGTTCTTGAAACAATAACACTGCATTTATGGTGGATTTATCCTGCATTCATTTGTTCAGTGATGCTTCTCTGGTTCTGCTGCATCGTTATCACTGGCTGGAGGGGCTGGCTCCAGAGCAACAAAAGTGGGGGGAACATAAACCAATACATTTGTAAAATGAAAAGTTAAGGGGGTTCCACAGGAAGTAATGGGATGCACACTGATTGGAAATGAAGCCATGTGACTAGCCCCAAACCTTTAAACACGCAAACATGATTGAAACTGCCCCAATAGCACCATGAGTAGAAATCAACCTGGGTGCACCAGGAAAATGACATCTGGAGGGACCCAGATTTGCAATTCTGTTGTCAAAGAGGGGGCAGATGATGACTTACCTCCCCATTTTAAGTTTGCATTGCAGCCATCTGTGGTACAGCAAGCCGAGGTGTGGCGCAAATGTTTCCCATCTGCTGTGGTGATGGTAAAAGCATGGGCACAAGAAAAATTTCTCCCACATGTATAGAATGTTGCATTAAACTTTGGGTCTGTTTTCCGGAAGATAAAAAAAGACAAACAGCAGGTCAAGAGACCCATCCCCCAGAACTCTTCATTCTCTGCCTAACTCCATTGTCTCTGCTCTGCCTTGCCCTTCCACCTTGGTTCCAAGTTCTCCCAAGGGAATATGGCTTCCCAGAATATAAGAGCCTGTAGATCAGACCAGAACACAGTATAATCAGAGAAACATAGCAGCATCTGCTTTTGGTGACCAAGGTCCCAGATTCAATCCCACCATCTCAAGGTAGACCTGGGGAAAAGGCTTCTTGTTTGCAACTTTGCTAGGTGTGTTGTAGTGTCTTTTTAAGTATAGGGATTTGTGCCACTGGCATACACAGCCCTGTGCCATCATTACCATCCAGCAGCCTGAACCAAAAACCACCTTAGACACCCTGAGGTCGGAAACACAGGAGGGGGTGCTACAGGCTCCCTAAATAGGACAAGTACCAGAGGCAAGACCAGTGGCATAGCGTGGGGGGATCAGGGAGGCAGTGGCCCTGGGTGCAAAATTCTGCAGACAGGCTCCGGCTTCTGTGGGGATCCCCACCTTGCCTAGGCGAAGACAGCAAAGCAGCCCAGTCCCTCACGGACTGAGTGTGGGTGGAGGGAGGCCACCACAGTACAGCATGGCACTCTTCTTCACAAGCATCAGGGGGGTTTGCCCACGAAGTTGTGTGGGAAGGTAGGTGGTGTAACACAGCCCCACTTGGTCCCGATGAGGGGTGTGTGTGCTATGGAGGCATTGGCTGCTTGCCTGCCCCGGGTGCCAGCAACCCTCGGCACACCACTGGGTAACCCATCGACCCTGTCAATTGTCATGCTGATTTCTGATCATTCTCAAAGCCTCCAATAGGAACCACATGATGCCAGATACTTGTCAGGCTTCCATGACCCTCTCCTTCTTCCAACGCTTCCTTACCAGTCAGTGTGTACTCATCCTTGATGGTCACACAGGTGTCGAAATCACTGGGACATTCTATCGGAGCTTGGGTAGCATCGTAGCCTTGTATACATTTCAAGGCTGCTGGAAGACGAGAGAAAGACATCATACAACTATGGGACTGAAGCACCCTCAGGCATTGAACAAAATGGGGGAAAGCCATAGAAACAGGATGTCCCATTCAGTGCGTAATGCTGGCTGTGGGCAGCATATTCCCAAGAGTACACAGCACAATGTGAAATGTGTCCTCCTGGTTCTGACCTTGACTGCGTACACACCATGCATTTAAAGTGTACTTAAAGCACTTAGCTTCCACCCAAAATCCTGAGAACTGTAGCTCACCCCTCATAGTACAACTGTACTCAGCACCCTTGACAAACTACAGCTCCTGTTATTCTTTGGCGGAAGCAAGGTGCTTTACATGTGTGCTGTTGTTATAATTAACAAATTTTAAAGTAAGGTGCTTTTCAAGCCAAAATGCCATCTTGCCCAGTTTTCACCTTCCAGTTATCTACTACATGCCTTCAGAAACATGGGTGCCCAAAATAATTATTCATGGGTAAGTAAGGGGAAAGCTGGGGAGCACAACATTTCTGAGAGAGAGAGAGGGAGAGAGAGAGAGAGAGAGAGAGAGAGAGAGAGAGAGAGAGAGAGAGAGAGGGAGAGAGAGAGAGAGAGAGAGAGAGAGAGAGAGAGAGAGAGTCTGTACTTCTTCCCTAATATTCTTGGTTGTTGAAATACTACCCTAACTTTGCCATGTGTCCAGAATTTCACATACATAGCCAGAATACTGTAGTTGGAAGCAGTGTCTGGGTGGAAATCGCTAAAATGTCCAGGAAAATCTGGACATATGGCACCGATGTCAGAAGTCTCGATTTTATGAATTTCCAATAAAAGCTCAACAACTTTTTTGTCCAGATTTTCACTTTTTGAAATATGGCAACCCTACACTAGACACATACCCTTTTCCTTTTCCTTTTCAAGCAAAGCTGGGAATACGGGGCTCACTGTCCAGTGGACGCCCTGGTCCAGGAAGGTCATACACAGGGCAGGAAGACATCACCCTTCTCCTAGATGTTTGCCTTGCGCACTTGGCCTTCAGATGTATGGTGCCTCTGAACCTAGGAGGTTACATTTAGCATCTAAATTTTAGCTCACATGGCTCAAAGCCACTGAGGAGCGTCTCCTCCAGGGATCAATCTAATTCTACTTTCATTCCTTCTAAGGCAGTTTTACCACCAAGCCTTGTAACAGTGAATTTCAGAAGGTGCTTATGGGTTGTTGTGCAAGAGGAAGCACTTCTTTCATCAGGCCTAAACAAATTGCTAATTGTGTTAATTGGGTGCTGGACTGATGGCTTTTCAACTCCAACCCCACCAGCGCACCAGCATAGAACTGGCTCTGCCATTAAGCAAACTGAGATGGCTGCTTCAGGCAGCAGAAGTTCCAAAGGCGGCAGCTTCACAGGTGCCTCACCTGCCCTGCCTCCTCCACCAGGAATGATCTTGCAAGCATGCAATAACTTTAGCCATTTCAGCAATATCATACCTGAATTAGGCGTCAGTGCTAGCAATGCTTCTCCACCCGCAGCCAAGGCCGCTGAGCAGGGGAGAAGCGGAGACAGTGGCATTTTCCATTACCCTTTTTACCTACTAAGAGTAGACCTTTGGAAGTTAGAGGACATGACTTAGGCTCATCCATTTGCAATATATACTCTTGAGTAGCACTTAGCTGAATACTGTATATTTCAGCCAACACCTTTAGAACTTACAGCAGATTACTACCAGTCTATGATTCTATGATTCCCCATCACCAAAGGCATCCACTCAAAAGCTAGCGTGGAAATCTAAATGGAGAAAAAACAGTTTACAGCCAGAGAGTGACCACCGGAGAGATGCACCTTGGGAAGGTGGTGGCCTTCCCGAGTGTTTTTCCAACAGATGTGTCATCCCAAAGTACTGGTCTTTCATTCTGTCCCTAACAGCATAGTAGGAAAATGGATGTGATCAATGATAAATAACTTACGTGGCTCCTGAGAGGCAACTAAGAGTGGTGAAAGAAGGCAGAGCACAAGGAGAGGCACCATGGTGTTGTAAGGTAGGGCCAGGAACAATGCTGAGCTTGAGTGCTTCTTGCGCCCAGATTTATGTGCAGAGGGCATTTTATAGATGGGG
Source organism: Podarcis gaigeae (assembly GCF_964106915.1). Lineage (NCBI taxonomy): Eukaryota > Metazoa > Chordata > Lepidosauria > Squamata > Lacertidae > Podarcis > Podarcis gaigeae. Next base: position 75,608,433 of record NC_139684.1, read on the forward strand.
CCCCTATGTCAACATTGAATGACTTACTCCAATGAACTGCAGGAAAAGGATTGCTGTGCTGTGTAAATACCTGTAAGGCAAATGGGTGGAGATGCCCCTCTTGTTGTATTGTGCAATATCTACCTGGGGTTCAAGGACTTTCTGGAACAATCGTTGGATACAGACAACAAATCTGATGGCAAACGTGATGCATTTCTACCGGTTTGTCACACACCTTACATATTATGACTCATTCCATTTATTCTCCCACTCCTCTGTGGAAACACTGACTTTAAACAGTTGACTTATCCTTGAAACACTGCTCTGTTCCTGTATTGTTTGCTGTTTATTGCTGCATTCCAAAGCGATTTGAATATATTTTCCCTACATTGGAGCACCTACCACTACAATATTGCTATTGAAAGGAATCCTGCCTTTGCCGCGGTGTTCCCTGACAGCAATTTATTACGCTTATTATTTCTTGTTTAAAAACCTTTGCATAACTATGCATAAATTATGTGTGCATGCCTATGATTTGTATATTTTATAGTATGATCGAACTAATGATAATACATTATTATGTTGGAGCTGTATCTCTTGGCAGCAGATGACAGAGACCATGAAGTGTAAAAATACTCAAACAGAGTTTTATTTACAAGCTTACAAGCACAAACACAAAGTGTGTGAGTGTCCTCTTTGCAGGCAAAAACAAATTGCAATCCATCTCCCTTTATACTCATAACCAGCTGTACCCTATCAGATCAGAAAACCACACCGTGAACTAAAGAAACAATTCTTAAAGTTACAAGCATCTTCTTCTGTTTCTTTGCAAAATGACTCCTAACATATTAGCCACGTGTTGCGTTTGGATTTGAGCAAATACCTCTATGGAGCCAGGCAAGGCAAGACCACACTTTTATTCTAACAAGCCTGCAAGGCTGATTAGACTGAGAGATAGTATGAGCCCAATGTACATCACCCAGGGAGTTTCATGGTTGAGTGGCGATCTGAACCCAGGCCTTCCTAGTCCCACCATATTGTTAGTTCTTGCTTGCTATGCAAAAATCAAAGTATCCGCATTTGAAACATTGACTTGTTCCAAACATTTGCTAATTTGTATATCTTCTTTGCTATGGGCAGGCTAGGAAAACTCAGCGGTAGCCAATGTGTTGCTCTCCAGATCTGGTTGGACTCCTATTCCACTCAGCTCCAGCCAGAGTGGCCACTGGTCAGAGATGGTGGGAGTTATAGTCCCACATCATAGAGTTATAGTCCCACATCAGGAGAGCCGCAGATTAGCCAGCAATTGTCATGAGAATGGGTGCTAAAATTCCACTCGGTTCTGCTAGATTTCCAGAAGCGAAATTGTGTGAAAGATTGCATAAAACATGAAAGTTATCAGGTAACCAAACATCAGGAAAATGGAAGAAAGAGCTGTCTGAATGAGGCCTTACCCTGTTGTACGGACACATCATAGTAGACAGACTTGCGCTCCCAGCCATGGCAGTTTAATGTGCCTGTGAGGTGGCACCTTGGATCCTGCGAGAAGCATCCAGGACACTGCAAGCCATTTGGCCTGGCCCCTAGCCATGGCACTGAGGGCAAGCGCAGAAACAAGGAAGAAACACCTCATCTCAGATCCATTTTCAGATTTTAGATAAAGATAGTTACCCATCCTCCAGTCATTCCCCTTTGGGATTCTGTCACAATCCTCAAACATTTCACCAAAGGAGCAACCACCCAACCTTGCTTTGAATTTGCTTTAGGCAAAAATGCTCTGTACCTTTTGTGTTGTGCATTAAGAACATAAGAACCCTGTGGGACTAGACCAATAACCCACCTAGTCCAGCATCCTGTTCTCACAGGGATCACACCAACACCTGTGGGAAACTACAAGCAGAAACTAAGCACAAGAGAATTCTCCCCTACTCTGGTTCCCAGTGTTGCATGCCACCCAGCAGTGTTGGCTTGCCACTGCAAGCGTGGGTGCCTAGGGCTGTGGGTGCCATGCAACACCAAAATTTGTGGGTGCCCAGACCCTTCATGGGGAATTTTTTGGGGGGTTGGGCAACCAGGTCCCCACAGAGTGGACACCTATGATGCTACCCCAATCTCCTAGCAGTTCAAGATTCCTGTGGTTCCTGGCGTTTATCTAGGGTTCATGTTTCCTTTGGAATAATGGGCAGAAGAGACGGTGGGGGTTTTTTGCACATATATACAACCTGAGCCTATGATGGAGGGATTCATAGCACTAACATGCCAAGAGAGTCTTGCTTCTCCCATTGCCACAGCCTTAGATTGAAGCAGAAACCAGGCATGGCTCTGTTTCTTTGGCTTCCCAGCCTGCAGCTTTGCTTCCAGCTTCTAGCTCTCACACAACTCTCTCTGCTCTTTGTCTTTCTAACTACCAGCAAGTCAGGGGAGGAGGACCCAACCATTTGTCACCTGGCACGGAGCCACTTCATTTCTTACTTTAGGAGCCCATACTTAGAAGGCCATGACCTCAAGCCGGAAGCACGTCAGGTTGTTCCAGGAATTGAATCTGTGCTGGATCCAGGAATAAAAGGGGGCTCAGGCATACAACCTGCCAATGTTCAGCTTCAATGTGTCATAGCTGTGAGCATATTCTCACACACCGAGAGAAGGGAAGTGGGATCACTCCTGCTAGTTGTACGCATGCAAAACACAGACCACTGATAAATGCCACCTCCAACTCCTTGAAAGATTCCATCAACAGTGTCTCCAAAAGATTTAACGGATAACTTGGGAAGACAGGCAAATTAATGCCACTGTATAGAAAGAAGCAAAGATCACCAGTGTCAAAGCGATGATTCTTCAGCATCAACTGGACTGGTTGTGTTGTTCGGATGCCTGATTATCATCTTCCAAAGCAACTACTCTATTCCCGACTTAAGAATGGTCACTGGAAAAAAAAAAGGAATTATAGGGACAGAACTACCCAAACTGTACAGAAATTTATTCATGTATGCTACTACAGCAGTAAGAATGTTGCTTGCCCCAAATGGAAAGAATAAGAATTCCCGGCAAAAGAAGAATGGATACAAAAACTTATGGAATATGCAAAAATGGCGAAACTTACCAGAAAAATAAGAAAACAAGATAACAAACGGTTTATTGAATATTTACAAACAATTTGTAAACAGATCAGGACACTGGCAGGATTAATGTAATAACCTGCAGTTTCATAAAAGTGTATAGTTAAAGTAGATGAATAAATGAACAAATTAAGGTAGGTAGCTGAGCTGGTTTGACGCAGTCAAAATATATTAAAAATAAACAAATTGTCCAGTAAGCTTTCATCTGAAGAGGTGTGCATGCGCATGAAAGCTTATACCAAGAACTAACTTAGTTGGTCTCTAAGATGCTACTGGATAATTTTTTATTTTTTTGTATATTTGAACAAATTAAGTTAATTTGGATATGCAGAAAATATTAAAAATAAATTTAGGGAATCACAGAAAGTGGGAGTAAGAAAGCCAAGTTTTGAAATGTTAAAATGACTGTAAAATTATTGAAATATATAAACCTGAAAATTATAATTTAAAAAATGGGAAGAATGGCTAGCATAATGCCAGTAGACAACAAAAGAAGTTTAAATATGCTCTCAAGGCAAATCATTAACCCTGCCTGCAGCATCAACATGTTCAGCCAATGATCAGAACAGGCTCTATGTACATAAAAAGGTAAAGGTAAAGGTACCCCTGCCCGCACGGGCCAGTCGTGTCCGACTCTAGGGTTGCGTGCTCATCTCGCTTAAGCCAGCGCTGTCCGAAGACACTTCCAGGTCACGTGGCCAATGTGACTAAGCTGCATCTGGTGAGCCAGCACCAGCGCCGTACACGGAAACGCCGTTTACCTTCCCGCTATAAAGCGGTACCTATTTATCTACTTGCACTTAAGGGTGCTTTCGAACTGCTAGGTGGGCAGGAGCTGGGACCGAACGACAGGAGCTCATCCCACCGCAGGGATTCAAACCGCCGACCTTATGATCAGCAAGTCCTAGGCACTGAGGTTTTACCCACAGCACCACCCGCGTCCCTAATTCTATGTACATATGACTGCATATTAGAAAGGTCTGCTTCTGATCACTCATGAGAACTAGAGAAACCTCTATTTGTATGCACCCAGCTTAACACCCAAAAGTCCGGGGAGGAGATAGAGTTGCAATCCTGTTCCCACTGTACACAATCAGCCCCGCCCGCCCCCCAGGCTTTGAAGGTGAGAACATGAGGGCTGTTAGGGTTGCCATATGTCCAGAATTTCCCTGACACAGCTGGCAGGCTGCTGTCGGAAACTGTCCAGGCAGAAATCGGCTAAACGTCCAGGGAAATCTGGCCAGAGAAAACACCTATTATCTGACATGATTACGAGATCAGCAGTTTGCTCTTCCAGCTTCTACTTATCAGTCCACAGCAGAGCTGGCCATCCAAATCTTGCTGAAATCCAATCGCTATCAGCCCCAGCCAGCTTGAAACAGTAAGGAATTGTGGGAGGTGTAGTTCAGCAAAATCAAGCGGGGGCAGCATAGGGTCCCCATCTCTGTCTATAGTTACTGAGCTGGTGTTTCTCTCTCTCTCTCTCTCTCTCTCTCTCTCCACTTGAATTTATTGCAGGGTTGGGAAACTAGATAAGGAGAATGGGCCAACTTTATTGATGAGTGGGTGGGTGTACTGCCAAATGATAAATCAGCTGATGTCCCCATGAGGTCCCCATGAGGTCTGGTGATCCATTTTTGCCCACATGGTATGAATTCAAGCATGGAAGGCAAAGGCGCAGCATTTTGCAAAAGCTGATTGGTGCTTTTCAGGTTTCTGAGTTTATGGATCACCTAGTTATCACCTTGCAGGCCTCAAAATCTTGGCAGGTTTTAAAAGTGAGAAAGTTGGAGTCCTGCTTATTTCCTGTCCCCCAGCTGCTCTGTCTCTTTAGACTCCAGACCTGGAGTCCTTAACTCCTCCCGTAAACACACACACACACACACACACACACACACACACACAAAACCTCTACTACTACTACTGTCTTGTCCGGGTTCAACCTCAATGCCTTGACCACCATCCATCCTCCAACCACCTCCATGCACTAGGCCAGGACATTCACTACTCTCACTGGTGTCTACTATTAAGGAACCCGACACTTCTGAATCTGCTACTGTTCACCAGCTGGGCTCCACACTCTGGTTTATGTCCTTGAGCTGTGCTCATGCCTCTTGCTTGACAAAATGGAGATGTGGATAGGAGCCTAGGCATGGCTGGAATGGTAGTGGGACTTGCTTCTGATTTGGGGTTTTAGTTTCTTCATTTGTTTTAATTGAGGTTCATCTCTTTTATATATAGAATAATCTTGGACACACATAAGGAGTGTTGCTTTGCCCCAGACTGGCCAAATCACTTTTTGAATCAATACAAAGAAACACAACAATCTCCTCTGTAGCCTTGCCTGTGCCACCCCACCCAGCCATTACAGAACCCTTTGACTGGGACCTCCCCTTAGTGCTAAAGGCTTCCTTAAACTCTTATTGACCGTCATCTAGAAGAAGCAAATAGAACCGTTTTTGGACTGGATATTCTTTATTGGGCCTGCAATCTTTCATTCAAAAAACAGTCGGGAACCCTGAAAAGAAACCTGGAGGAGGATGAGGGGCATTGTGGTTTGGTCCCCAAGCTGGGTTGAGGAAGAAATTCAATTTTCTCTGCATATTAACTAACTTGTTTGTCCTTCCCAGATCAATATGGAAACTAAACTCAGCTTTCAAATATCACATTTCTCAGAATTTTGCAATGTAGTTCATAAACCAAACAATGTATACAAAAATCCATTTTAGAGAAAGTGCCAAAAGTGCATATTTTGGTGATAATAACATATGTACAAATGCATTTTTTTTAGGGGGGAATGCTAGCAAAACTCTACTCTAGTCAAACTGCAATTACAAATTGTGTTTCTTAGGAGAAATTCATTCTAAAATGTGGATGGATTTTCAACAGTTTTTTTTTATTAAAAAAAATGCAGATTGCTCTAGTATTGTGGAGAATTGAATTTAAGATTTTTTAAAAAATGAGAAACTTAGGAGCACTGATCTTGACAGATTTGTCCATTCCGGTGCCCAAAAGCTCACGGCATGGATCCTACAAGTTGGTTGGCATGGGAATGAAACTTAGGAGAGAAACTTCATAAGGAGAATGCTGGAGATACTGGGTAGCAGGAGGAGGAAGGAACTCTTCCCCAGGATATGGTTGGTGCTGGAGGATTCAGCAGACTTCCATATTGCGTTTCGCATTTTGTAGGAGGTTCCGTTAATGAACCCGAATAGGCTATGGAGTTCACCCACGTTGCTTGTTCCACAACCCTTCACGACAAAAGGCTTGGAATCTGCAAGTAGACATGGTTAATAGTCATTGACAGTTTTATCCTCTGTTAATCTGTCCAATACTTTTTTAAAGTCATCCAAGGTGGTGGCCATCATCACTATGTCTTATAAGACCGAATGCCATCATTTAACTATGCACTAGGTGAAGAATATTTGTTTGTTTATAAATTTTAAATTTCAAAAAAATAAAATACAACTAGTCAAACATTTTCCAGTATGCATTCCCTTGGTAATCGACTTCCTTTCCACCCTTCCTTGGTTTTCTCAAATTATATTTTGCTGGTGCATATTATAATTACTCTATACATTCTTTCCTCCACCTTATTCCCCAAAAAACATTTACTGGTTAGCTTACTCCAAACCTGCTAGCATTTTAACATGTTTACAATAATTTATAAACATTTTCCAATCCTCCTTGAAAGCTGTCTTGTCTTTGATTCTTTGGTACATCTCTTCCAATTATAACTAGAAGAAAACTTCTCGTCTTTTTGGGAGAGTCCTCTTAAATATTTTTTTTATCTCATTACATATCATCTCCTAAAATCCTTTAGCTGCTCTACAAGTCCATCACATATTCCTTTACATGTACCTAATTCTGACTCATACAAGACTTCCTTATTTGGCCAATCTGAACATTCCAACATTTAGCTTGATCAGATGATCTCAAGATTCTACTCACTTGAAAATGACTTATGTGAAGGAGCCCAAATTCAATCCCTCACCCAAGACATTTTAGTGCACCAAAGGACAATACACACAAGTCATTAGCACCTTATCATGGATACAATCCCTTCCTGCTCTGGCATAGCTCTTGTACATTTCAACAATGCTTGCATCAGAGAACACCCTGGAAGGTTGTTACTTGGGGTTCAGGGCAGCAGGTCTCTCGCTCTGCCACCTGAGGTGTCCATCTCATCTTGGCTCATGGTTGGTCCATCTCTGGAAGCTCCAGAGGCAGCGTTCTCTTCCCACCTGCTCCCTCTACCCCATGCAATCCCTCTTCCTCCCCTGCTAAGTACCTTCCTTAGGGCCGTAGGTCCCTGTTACCCTGATGCAAGTATTTTCTGCATCTGTGCATGAGACTTTTCCGCCTATGCAGGTTTCCTCTGTCGCAGCAAAACATCCAATTGGGCAAATGAGCCCATTCTTTCTTGAAGAAGCTGGAGGAACTAGGAAGCAAATAAGAAAGAAGCAAGTGGTTTGTGGATTTCTAAATAGGAATCTAAGAAGAGGCCTGATGGTACTTTGACAGGCCTGATTCACACACACACCGGCAGCAGCCAGTGTGTTGGGGTGAAGCAAGTCTCCTAATGCTGGCATTTCTGCCGTTTACCTGTATGGAGCACCCATGCTACTGCCCTGCCTGATCCATCACATCACAGTGGCTGCTACTGGTGTGTGCTAGAAGTGAGGTGGGAAACAGCAGTACATGGAGTACTTGCACATGATGGAGCAGGAAAAGGATGCAGGAGGTTGGAGTCGTGTGAATGCAACAGCGGGAGCCCTGGACTGGCTCACCGTAGAGCCAGGCCCTTCCAGGCAGGCCGCAGCAACACCATTATTAGGAGGTCAGCTTCTCCCCACACAATCCTGTCCCACACTCAGAGTTCCTTCTTACGCCAGGTGTGTGAAAACTTGCAGGCACCAACTGAGCCCATTCCCCCACAAGCACTTTATTTTGATGTTGTTTTCTTTTAACATTTTCTTTGTCAGAAAGAATGAGGTGCAGAGACAACATCCGTCGCTGCCTTACATTAGGAAGAGAACAGGTAGAGGGACTAAAACTTCATACACTCCATGCTATTCCTACCAATTTCAAATGCAAATTGAGTATGGACTCAGCTAGATTAGTAAAGAAAGAACATTTTACATTTGTTATAATGCTGTGACACCAGATGGCACCATAGAGCAGAAAACTTTTCTACATGATTTTACATAGAGTTTTTTTCTTTTGTTATAACAATTTCTAATTTCTTTTTGCAACGTGTTCTTGAAACAATAACACTGCATTTGTGGTGGATTTATCCTGCTTTCATTTGTTCAGTGATGCTTCCCCAGTTCTATTGCATCATTATCACTGGCTGGAGGGGCTGCTACAGAACAACGAAAGTGGGGAAAACATAAACCAATATATTTGTAGAATGAAAAGTTAAGGGGGTTCCACAGGAAATAATGGGATGCGCACTGATTGGAAATGAAGCCATGTGACTAGCCCCAAACCTTTGCACACGCAAACATGATTGAAACCACCCCAATAGCACCATGAGTAGAAATCAACCTGGGTGCACCAAGAAAATGACATCTGGAGGGACCCAGATTTGCAATTCTGTTGTCAAAGAGGGGGCAGATGATAACTTACCTCCCCATTTTAAGTTTGCATTGCAGCCATCTGTGGTACAGCAAGCCGAGGTGTGGCGCAAATGTTTCCCATCTGCTATGGTGATGGTAAAAGCATTGGCACAAGAAACAATTCCCCCACATGTATAGAATGTTGCATTAAAGTTTGGGTCTGTTTACCAGAAGATAAAAAAAGACAAACAGCAGGTCAAGAGACCCCATCCCCCAGAACTCTTCATTCTCTGCCTAACTCTATTGTCTCTGCTCTGCCTTGCCCTTCCACCTTGGTTCCAAGTTCTCCCAAGAGAATATGGCCTCCCAGAGTATAAGAGCCTGTAGATCAGACCAGAACTCAGCATAATCATGGAAACATAGGAGCATCTGCTTTTGGTGACCAAGGTCCCAGATTCAATCCCAGCATCTCAAGGTAGAGCTGGGGAAAAGGCTTCTTGTTTGCAACTTTGCTAGGTGTGTTGTAGTGTATTTTTAAGTATAGGGATTTGTGCCACTGGCATACACAGCCCTGTGCCATCATTACCATCCAGCAGCCTGAACCAAAAACCACCTTAGACATAACTGCCCTGAGGTCGGAAACACAGGAGGGGGTGCTACAGGCTCCCTAAATAGCACAAGTACCAGAGGCAAGACCAGTGGCATAGTGTGGGGGGATCAAGGAGGCAGTGGCCCTGGGTGCAAAATTCTGCAGACAGGCTCCGGCTTCTGTGGGGATCCCCACCTTGCCTAGGCGAAGACAGCAAAGCAGCCCAGTCCCTCACGGACTGAGTGTGGGTGGAGGGAGGCCACCACAGTACAGCATGGCACTCTTCTTCACAAGCATCAGGGGGGTTCGCCCACGAAGTTGTGTGGGCAGGTAGGTGGCATAACACAGCCCCACTTGGTCCCAATGAGGGGGGGGGTGCTATGGAGGCATTGGCTGCTTGCCTGCCCCGGGTGCCAGCAACCCTCGGCACACCACTGGGTAAGCCATCGACCCTGTCATGCTGTTTTCTGGTCATTCTCAAAGCCTCCAAGAGGAACCACATGATGCCAGATACTTGTCAGGCTTCCATGACCCTCTCCTTCTTCCAGCGCTTCCTTACCTGTGAGTGTGTATTCATCCTTGATGGTCACACAGGTGTCGAAATCACTGGGACATTCTATCGGAGCTTGGGTAGCATCATAGCCTTGTATACATTTCAAGGCTGCTGGAAGACGAGAGAAAGACATCATACAACTATGGGACTGAAGCACCCTCAGGCATTGAACAAAATGGGGGAAAGCCATAGAAACAGGATGTCCCATTCAGTGCGTAATGCTGGCTGTGGGCAGCATATTCCCAAGAGTACACAGCACAATGTGAAATGTGTCCTCCTAGTTCTGACCTTGACTGCGTACACACCATGCATTTAAAGTGTACTTAAAGCACTTAGCTTCCACCCAAAATCCTGAGAACTGTAGCTCACCCCTCATAGTACAACTGTACTCAGCACCCTTGACAAACTACGGCTCCTGTTATTCTTTGGCGGAAGCAAGGTGCTTTACATGTGTGCTGTTGTTATAATTAACAAATTTTAAAGTAAGGTGCTTTTCAAGCCAAAATGCCATCTTGCCCAGTTTTCACCTTCCAGTTATCTACTACATGCCTTCAGAAACATGGGTGCCCAAAATAATTATTCATGGGTAGGTAAGGGGGGGACACACAGAAAGCTGGGGAGCACAACATTTCTGAGAGAGAGAGAGAGAGAGAGAGAGAGAGAGAGAGAGAGAGAGAGAGAGAGAGACTGTACTTCTTCCCTAATATTCTTGGTTGTTGAAATACTACCCTAACTTTGCCATGTGTCCAGAATTTCACATACATAGCCAGAATACTGTAGTTGGAAGCAGTGTCTGGGTGGAAATCGCTAAAATGTCCAGGAAAATCTGGACATATGACACCGATGTCAGAAGTCTCGATTTTATGAATTTCCAATAAAAGCTCAACAACTTTTTTGTCCAGATTTTCACTTTTTGAAATATGGCAACCCTACACTAGACACATACCCTTTTCCTTTTCCTTTTCAAGCAAAGCTGGGAATACGGGGCTCACTGTCCAGTGGACGCCCTGGTCCAGGAAGGTCATACACAGGGCAGGAAGACATCACCCTTCTCCTAGATGTATGGTGCCTCTGAACCTAGGAGGTTACATTTAGCATCTAAATTTTAGCTCACATGGCTCAAAGCCACTGAGGAGCGTCTCCTCCAGGGATCAATCTAATTCTACTTTCATTCCTTCTAAGGCAGTTTTACCACCAAGCCTTGTAACAGTGAATTTCAGAAGGTGCTTATGGGTTGTTGTGCAAGAGGAAGCACTTCTTTCATCAGGCCTAAACAAATTGCTAATTGTGTTAATTGGGTGCTGGACTGATGGCTTTTCAACTCCAACCCCACCAGCGCACCAGCATGGAACTGGCTCTGCCATTAAGCAAACTGAGATGGCTGCTTCAGGCAGCAGAAGTTCCAAAGGCGGCAGCTTCACAGGTGCCTCACCTGCCCTGCCTCCTCCACCAGGAATGATCTTGCAAGCATGCAATAACTTTAGCCATTTCAGCAATATCATACCTGAATTAGGCGTCAGTGCTAGCAATGCTTCTCCACCTGCAGCCAAGGCAGCTGAGCAGGGGAGAAGCGGAGACAGTAGCATTTTCCATTACCCTTTTTACCTACTAGGAGTAGACCTTTGGATGTTAGCGGACATGACTTAGGCTCATCCATTTGCAATATATACTCTTGAGTAGCACTTAGCTGAATACTGTATATTTCAGCCAACACCTTTAGAACTTACAGCAGATTACTACCAGTCTATGATTCTATGATTCCCCATCACCAAAGGCATCCACTCAAAAGCTAGCGTGGAAATCTAAATGGAGAAAAAACAGTTTACAGCCAGAGAGTGACCACCGGAGAGATGCCCCGGTGTCTTGGGAAGGTGGTGGCCTTCCTGAGTGTTTTTCCAACAGATGTGTCATTCCAAAGTACTGGTCTTTCATTCTGTCCCTAACAGCATAGTAGGAAAATGGATGTGATCAATGATAAATAACTTACGTGGCTCCTGAGAGGCAACTAAGAGTGGTGAAAGAAGGCAGAGCACAGGGAGAGGCACCATGGTGTTGTAAGGTAGGGCCAGGAACAATGCTGAGCTTGAGTGCTTCTTGCGCCCAGATTTATGTGCAGAGGGCATTTTATAGATGGGGCTCCTATGTCAACATTGAATGACTTACTCCAATGAACTGCAGGAAAAGGATTGCTGTGCTGTGTAAATACCTGTAAGGCAAATGGGTATTGTGCAATATCTACCTGGGGTTCAAGGACTTTCTGGAACAATCGTTGGATACAGACAACAAATCTGATGGCAAACGTGATGCATTTCTACCGGTTTGTCACACACCTTACATATTATGACTCATTCCATTTATTCTCCCACTCCTCTGTGGAAACACTGACTTTAAACAGTTGACTTATCCTTGAAACACTGCTCTGTTCCTGTATTGTTTGCTGTTTATTGCTGCATTCCAAAGCAATTTGAATATATTTTCCCTACGTTGGAGCACCTACCACTACAACATTGCTATTGAAAGGAATCCTGCCTTCGCCGCGGTGTTCCCTGACAGCAATTTATTACGCTTATTATTTCTTGTTTAAAAACCTTTGCATAACTATGCATAAATTATGTGTGCATGCCTATGATTTATATATTTTATAGTATGATCGAACTAATGATAATACATTATTATGTTGGAGCTGTATCTCTTGGCAGCAGATGACAGAGATCATGAAGTGTAAAAATACTCAAACAGAGTTTTATTTACAAGCTTACAAGCGCAAACACAAAGTGTGTGAGTGTCCTCTTTGCAGGCAAAACCAAATTGCAATCCATCTCCCTTTATACTCATAACCAGCTGTACCCTATCAGATCAGAAAACCACACTGTGAACTAAAGAAACAATTCTTAAAGTCACAAGCATCTTCTTCTGTTTCTTTGCAAAATGACTCCTAACATATTAGCCACGTGTTGCGTTTGGATTTGAGCAAATACCTCTATGGAGCCAGGCAAGGCAAGACCACACTTTTATTCTAACAAGCCTGCAAGGCTGATTAGACTGAGAGATAGTGTGAGCCCAATGTACATCACCCGGGGAGTTTCATGGTTGAGTGGCGATCTGAACCCAGGCCTTCCTAGTCCCACCATATTGTTAGTTCTTGCTTGCTATGCAAAAATCAAAGTATCCGCATTTGAAACATTGACTTGATCCAAACATTTGCTAATTTGTATATCTTCTTTGCTATGGGCAGGCTAGGAAAACTCAGTGGTAGCCAATGTGTTGCTCTCCAGATCTGGTTGGACTCCTATTCCACTCAGCTCCAACCAGAGCGGCCACTGGTCAGAGATGGTGGGAGTTATAATTCCACAGATTAGCCAGCAATTGTCATGAGAATGGGTGCTAAAATTCCACTCGGTTCTGCTAGATTTCCAGAAGCGAAATTGTGTGAAAGATTGCATAAAACATGAAAGTTATCAGGTAACCAAACATCAGGAAAATGGAAGAAAGAGCTGTCTGAATGAGGCCTTACCCTGTTGTACGGACACATCATAGTAGACAGACTTGCGCTCCCAGCCATGGCAGTTTAATGTGCCTGTGAGGTGGCACCTTGGATCCTGCGAGAAGCATCCAGGACACTGCAAGCCATTTGGCCTGGCCCCTAGCCATGGCACTGAGGGCAAGCACAGAAACAAGGAAGAAACACCTCATCTCAGAGACTTCCGGTCGGCGCCAGCGTTTAATGGCGGTCTTAGCCTCAAGCTCCGACGCAAGACTGCTCCGCGAGTTCGGGTCTGACCCGCTACGGCGAGCGGGGGACCCCTAAAATCACAGGTGCTGAAGCCTGTGAGCAAGGAGATTCGGTGGGCACCTTTGCGCCCCTCGGTACTGCGAAAGAGCCTTTTTAAAGGCTCCGGAGTGGCATCGGGAGTGAGCGCGGTGCTGAGAATCGCTACCCAGCCCGCGGAGCGAAGCCGTGTCGCCATTAACGGAGAGCGCCGATTCCTTCCTGAAACTACAGATGGACAGCAACACCCGTAAGTAAGAACAAGAAAATAAAGTTTAACGGGACACTAAATTTGGATCTGGCTGAAAGCGGGCAAGGCATAAATTAAAGAAGTCTGCCTCCCGGAACTGCATGACTAACTAAGCAACGAAAAAGAAAGCTGCATTTAAATGAAAATCCCCTTTTACACTGTTAAACCTGACATCGAAAGTGGACCCCCCCCCCCGGGCAGGAGAAGGGGGGAAGAAAAAATGGGACTTTGTGAACCTGCCTCAATTTAGTTTGGATGGGAAACCTCGTACTGTCGACCCCCCTGGCCAGGACTGCCTGATTAGCGTGTGCCTGAAAGTGATCTGTCAAACAGATTGTGGATACAAAGTAGGACTTTATTTGACAGAAAGTAACGGCTTTAGTGGACTTAAAAATTGTAAAAATTGTAACACCTCTGACTGAGACAAAGTAAGGGTCCAGGCTGACTTTTGGAAATTTTCATTGTTGCATGCTATATGCTCCTTTGTGGTTTATTTCCATTTGGATACAATTTACTCCCTCTAGAGGACAAAAGGGACACAGTTGCATTAAGGAAGAAATAGTGGGATTTTCCACTTGTAAACTTTTCCTGTGAGAACGACCTTGGCTATGAGCAATCCAGTGGAGGAAATATCAACAAGATCCAAAACAAAACAAGCACAAAAGAAAAGAGGCTCCACGTCAGGACTACCAGCTGCACAGGAAAAAATAACAACAGCATCAATGGAATCTATGACACAGGCACTACTTAAAATAAATCAATCTTTGGAGGCACTGACAAAGCAATCTACGGACAACTCTAAGAAACTGACGGAATTGACAACAAGACTGGATTTGAACACAACGACAATTTCATCTAATACTGACTCTATAAATAGGTTAATCCAGGAAAGCACGGAAACAATGAAAATTGCAGAGTGCGCCAAAAGTACTGCTGAGGAGACAAAGGAAAAATTTGTGCCAATTGAAAAAAAAGTGAGTGAACATGATGCAACTCTAGCCTTAATGGAACTGGAGAGAAAAGGAAAAAATCTGAAGTTAAGATTGGTTCCTGAGGAAGAAGAGGACAACCTTAGGGAATTCCTTACAGAGAACTTTCATGAATTTTGGCTTGATGATCTGGAAGGAGAGGAAGATTTTGTGATAACTACAGCCTTTCGGCTGGGCAGGAGACAAGGTAAGAAGCCAAGGGATTGTCTAATTACACTACGATCCAAGGAAGAGAGAGACAAAATACTGAACTTACATTTTCAGAAGGCATTGGTAATAAAAAACTCTCAAATACAGATTTTTAAAGACATCCCTCGATATATCTTGCAAGTGAGAACTTATTTTAAAAATCTTGTCGACCTGCTGAAAGGAAATAACATCCCATTTAGGTGGGAGTTCCCACAAGGATTGTCCTTCAACTTTAAAGGGAAGAAGATTAAGATCAAAACAGTACAGGACAAGGAACACTTTTTGGAGAGATACTTTGAGGATTTACAAAAAGGGACTGTGAGTGTGAGAGAACCAACTGATATTGTAAATCTATCATTTGGACTTAGTCCAGCACCAACTGACGAGGAACAACAGCTTGGTGCAGTCGGTGGAAAAGATACCCATCAATAAAGATGTCTCTGCAACTTCTGAGTTGGAATTGTAATGGTTTGAACCTTCCCCGAAAAAGAAAACAAGTTTTTCATATTCTAAAGAAAGAACAATTGGACTTAATATGTTTGCAAGAAACCCATATTGCCAGGATACACAGGAAGCTTCTGACAAATAGGAGATTGGGACTGGAATTTATCTCATCAGACAAGGTTAAAAAAAGAGGCGTAGTGATCTATGCGAAAGAAAAACTGGCCCCAAAAATGATATTTAAAGATGATCAAGGAAGATATTTGGCAGTTGAAATCCAAATACAAGGAGAAAAATTTTTGATAGTAGGAGTCTATGCGCCTAATGAAGGGAAGGCGGAATTCTTTAAGAAGTTGCATGAGACTTTAGTGGACTTTTTGGACTATAAAATCGTGATGATGGGGGACATGAATGGAGTCGTCTCAACAAATATGGACAAAGCACAAAGACTTGTAATATCCAAGGATGGGAGACTGCCAAAGACCTTTTTTGAAATGACTGACACCATGGACCTTATAGACATTTGGAGAACAAGGAACCCTCTAGAAAGAGAGGGAACCTTTTTCTCCGAAGCAAAAATGACATGGACTAGAATTGACCAAATTTGGATTTCTAGCAATTTGGCACCAAGAGTTAAAAAAACAGAAATCTGCCCAAAAACCTGCTCCGACCATAATGCTGTAAAGATGGAGATGAAACTAACAACAGCTGGAACATTCAGATGGAGAATGAATGACACCCTTTTAAGAGATGAAGAAATTTATAAGAAGGCCCAAAAAGCTTTAAAAGATTATTTTGAGATAAATATGAGAACAGAAGTGGAGAAGAGAATAATATGGGACGCAAGTAAGGCCGTGATGCATGGTTTCCTAATTCAACAGAATTCAATAAAGAGGAAAAAACAAAAGGAGAGGGAAGAAAAAATTCTGGAAAAAATGAAAGAAGGAGAGAAGAAATTGAGATCCAATCCAAAGTCTCAAAAGATATTGAGAGAAATAAAGTATTATCAGATGCAATACATGGAACTGATGAATCAAGAAATGGATGGAAAATAAAGCAAATGAGACAAAAGACATTTGATTCGGCAGACAAATGCGGGAAACTCTTATCATGGCAATTGAAAAAAAGACAAAAATTGAATACTGTGACATCTCTTGAAGTGGATGGGAAAATTATTACTAGACCGAATGAGATAAGTAACTGTTTCCAAAGCTTTTTCAAGAAATTGTATGCACAAGGGCCAGTAAATGAACAAGAAATAGAAGAATTTGTTGGAAAATATGGTTTACCAAGGATTTCAGAACAGAATAAAATGATCCTAAATGAGAAAATTACGGAACAAGAAATAGAGGGTGCCATTCAGAATATGCAATTGGGGAAATCACCAGGACCAG
The DNA here is from genome assembly GCF_964106915.1 of Podarcis gaigeae. Classification (NCBI taxonomy): domain Eukaryota; kingdom Metazoa; phylum Chordata; class Lepidosauria; order Squamata; family Lacertidae; genus Podarcis; species Podarcis gaigeae. The sequence continues at coordinate 75,625,263 of NC_139684.1, forward strand.
ACGGCTTGACTGCGAGATACTACAAAGTGCTGAAGGAATGGTTAATACAACCATTGAAGGAAGTTTGCAACCAAATCTTGGAGGGGAATAAAGCTCCCGAATCGTGGAAAGAGGCATTCATCTCACTTATACCGAAAACAGAGACTGGGAAAAATCAGGTTAAGAACTACCGCCCTATATCATTATTAAATGTGGATTACAAAATTTTTGCAGACATTTTAGCAAAAAGATTTAAGAGAGTATTGTCAGGGGAGATTCATAAGGACCAAACAGGCTTTCTTCCAGGAAGACATATGTTAAATAATGTGAGGAATATTATAGACATTCTGGAGCTATTAGAGGTGGACATCAATAAGAAAGCAGTATTGATTTTTGTGGATGCGGAGAAAGCCTTTGACAACATTTGCTGGAGCTTTATGAAGAAGAATCTCCAAGGGATGGGGGTAGGCCAGGGTTTTGAAAATGGTATAGGTGCAATATATTCTGAACAAAAAGCTAAACTAATTGTGAACAGTGTTGTGATGGACGAAATTCCAATAGAAAAAGGTACACGACAGGGATGCCCAATATCCCCTCTACTTTTTATATCTGTCCTGGAGGTTTTGTTAAATATGATTAGAAGGGACCAGCTGGTTAAAGGAATACAGGTCGGAGCAAAACATTATAAATTAAGGGCATTTGCAGATGATCTAGTACTAACATTGCAACAGCCAAACGCTAGTACTAAAAGAGTGTTAGAGTTAATTGAGAGATTTGGTCAAGTGGCAGGATTTAAATGGAACAAGCAAAAAACAAAAGTGCTGGAAAAAAAATTTAACAATGGAAGAAAAAGATAGATTTCAGAGTGAAACTGGCTTGGAAATAACGAAAAAAGTGAAATATCTGGGGGTGAACTTAACATCTAAGAATGTGAATCTATTTAAAGACAATTATGAAAAATGCTGGACAGAAGTGAAGAAAGATCTAGACATATGGTCTAGGCTGAGACTTTCCTTGTTAGGCCGTATTGCTGTTATCAAGATGAACGTATTGCCGAGAATGTTGTTTTTATTTCAGACATTACAGATTTTGGACAAAATGGATTGCTTCAAGAGGTGGCAGAAAGATATATCTAAATTTGTCTGGCAGGGCAAAAAGCCCAGAATAAAGTTTAAGATTTTAACAGATGCAAAAGATAGAGGGGGATTTGCCCTGCCAGACCTAAAACTCTATTATGAATCAGCAGCATTTTGCTGGCTGAAGCAATGGCTACTTCTTGAGGACACAGACATTTTGGATCTAGAAGGGTATGACAATAACTTTGGTTGGCATGCTTATCTATGGTATGACAAGGTAAAGGTGCATAAGGGCTTTAAAAACCATATTGTTAGGAAAGCATTGTATAATGTTTGGATTCGATATAAAGATTTGTTGGAAAGTAAAACCCCCAGGTGGTTGTCACCAATGGAAGCTAAGGCAGTGAAAAAACTTAACATGGACACCAATTGGTCAAAATATTGCGAAATTTTAGAACAAGATGGTGAAAAGATTAAACTTAAGAGTTATGATAAGCTAAAGCATAAAGTTCGAGATTGGTTACATTATCATCAGATAAATGAGGTATTTAAGCAAGACAGGAAAGTAGGATTCCAGAAGGAGAGGTCGAAGTTAGAAATAGAACTGTTAGAACCCAATACTAAGAATCTGTCTAGAATGTATAACTTGCTGCTGAAATGGAATACACAGGAAGAAACGGTTAAATCAGCTATGATTAAATGGGCACAGGATATCGGTTATGACATTATGTTTGCTGACTGGGAGCAGTTATGGACCACTGGTATAAAATTTACGGCATGTAGTGCCTTAAAAGAGAATATAATGAAAATGATCTATAGGTGGTACATGACACCAGTCAAGCTTGCAAAGATCTACCATTTGCCCAATAACAAATGCTGGAAATGTAATGAGTCTGAAGGAACCTTTTACCACCTTTGGTGGACCTGCCCAAGGATTAAGGCCTACTGGGAAATGATCTATAATGAACTTAAGAAAGTCCTTAAGTGGACCTTTTCAAAGAAGCCGGAGGCTTTTCTCCTGGGTATGGTTGGCCAATTGGTACCAAAAAAGGATAGGACATTTTTTATGTATGCAACTACAGCGGCAAGAATTATTCTGGCAAAGTATTGGAAGACGCAAGAACTACCCACTCTGGAAGAATGGCAGACGAAGGTGACTGAATTTATGGGATTGGCGGAGATGACCGGCAGAATCCGTGACCAGAGGAAAGAGACAGTGGAGGAGGATTGGAAAAAATTTAAATTATATCTTAAAAATTGTTGTAAGATTGTGGACTGTTAAGATGTCAGGGGGTAAGAAATAGAGAATTACAGCTGTAAATAATAATGTTAAGAAATTTGAGAGAGATACAAATAGAAAAAAGGACTAAAGGGTTGCTGAAAAATTGCAAAACAAGGATGCAGTGTAAGGGAGGTATGGGGAAGTCACACTTTTTGTGTTTTGTATATGTCTATTTCTTTTCTCTTTTTGTGTGCGTTGTTGTTTTCTTTTTTGTCTTTTTGTTGGTTGTGAAAATTAATAAAAATTATTTTTTTAAAAAAAGAAACACCTCATCTCAGATCCATTTTCAGATTTTAGATAAAGATAGTTACCCATCCTCCAGTCATTCCCCTTTGGGATTCTGTCACAATCCTCAAACATTTCACCAAAGGAGCAACCACCCAACCTTGCTTTGAATTTGCTTTAGGCAAAAATGCTCTGTACCTTTTGTGTTGTGCATTAAGAACATAAGAACCCTGTGGGACTAGACCAATAACCCACCTAGTCCAGCATCCTGTTCTCACAGGGATCACACCAACACCTGTGGGAAACTACAAGCAGAAACTAAGCACAAGAGAATTCTCCCCTACTCTGGTTCCCAGTGTTGCATGCCACCCAGGAGTGTTGGCTTGCCACTGCAAGCGTGGGTGCCTAGGGCTGTGGGTGCCATGCAACACCAAAATTTGTGGGTGCCCAGACCCTTCATGGAGAAATTTTTGGGGGGTTGGGCAACCAGGTCCCCAGGAAGTGGACACCTATGATGCCACCCCAATCTCCTAGCGGTTCAAGATTCCTGTGGTTCCTGGCGTTTATCCAGGGTTCATGTTTCCTTTGGAATAATGGGCAGCAGAGACAGTGGGGTTTTTTTGCACGTATATACAACCTGAGCCTACGATGGAGGGATTCATAGCACTAACATGCCAAGAGAGTCTTGCTTCTCCCATTGCCACAGCCTTAGATTGAAGCAGAAACCAGGCAAGGCTCTGTTTCTCTGGCTTCCCAGCCTGCAGCTTTGCTTCCAGCTTCTAGCTCTCACACAACTCTCTCTGCTCTTTGTCTTTCTAACTACCAGCAAGTCAGGGGAGGGGGACCCAACCATTTGTCGCCTGGCACGGAGCCACTTCATTTCTTACTTTAGGAGCCCATACTTAGAAGGCCATGACCTCAAGCCGGAAGCTCGTCAGGTTGTTCCAGGAATTGAATCTGTGCTGGATCCAGGAATTAGAAGGGGGCTCAGGCATCCATCCTGCCAATGTTCAGCTTCAATGTGTCATAGCTGTGAGCATATTCTCACACACCGAGAGAAGGAAAGTGGGATCACTCCTGCTAGTTGTAGGCATGCAAAACACGGACCACTGATAAATGCCACCTCCAACTCCTTGAAAGATTCTATCAACAGTGTCTCCAAACGATTTAACGGATAACTTGGGAAGACAGGCAAATTAATGCCACTGTATAGGAAGAAGCAAAGATCACCAGTGTCAAAGCGATGATTCTTCAGCATCAACTGGACTGGTTGTGTTGTTCGGATGCCTGATTATCATCTTCCAAAGCAACTACTCTATTCCCGACTTAAGCATGGTCACTGGAAAAAAAAGGAATTATAGGGACAGAACTACCCAAACTGTACAGAAATTTATTCATGTATGCTACTACAGCAGTAAGAATGTTGCTTGCCCCAAATGGAAAGAATAAGAATTCCCGGCAAAAGAAGAATGGATACAAAAACTTATGGAATATGCAAAAATGGTGAAACTTACCAGAAAAATAAGAAAACAAGATAACAAACGGTTTATTGAATATTTACAAACAATTTGTAAACAGATCAGGACACTGGCAGGATTAATGTAATAACCTGCAGTTTCATAAAAGTGTATAGTTAAAGTAGATGAATAAATGAACAAATTAAGGTAGGTAGCTGAGCTGGTTTGACGCAGTCAAAATATATTAAAAATAAACAAATTGTCCAGTAAGCTTTCATCTGAAGAGGTGTGCATGCGCATGAAAGCTTATACCAAGAACTAACTTAGTTGGTCTCTAAGATGCTACTGGACAATTTTTTATTTTTTTGTATATTTGAACAAATTAAGTTAATTTGGATATGCAGAAAATATTAAAAATAAATTTAGGGAATCACAGAAAGTGGGAGTAAGAAAGCCAAGTTTTGAAATGTTAAAATGACTGTAAAATTATTGAAATATATAAACCTGAAAATTATAATTTAAAAAATGGGAAGAATGGCTAGCATAATGCCAGTAGACAACAAAAGAAGTTTAAATATGCTCTCAAGGCAAATCATTAACCCTGCCTGCAGCATCAACATGTTCAGCCAATGATCAGAACAGGCTCTATGTACATAAAAAGGTAAAGGTAAAGGTACCCCTGCCCGCACGGGCCAGTCGTGTCCGACTCTAGGGTTGCGTGCTCATCTCGCTTAAGCCAGCGCTGTCCGAAGACACTTCCAGGTCACGTGGCCAATGTGACTAAGCTGCATCTGGTGAGCCAGCACCAGCGCCGTACACGGAAACGCCGTTTACCTTCCCGCTATAAAGCGGTACCTATTTATCTACTTGCACTTAAGGGTGCTTTCGAACTGCTAGGTGGGCAGGAGCTGGGACCGAACGACAGGAGCTCATCCCACCGCAGGGATTCAAACCGCCGACCTTATGATCAGCAAGTCCTAGGCACTGAGGTTTTACCCACAGCACCACCCGCGTCCCTAATTCTATGTACATATGACTGCATATTAGAAAGGTCTGCTTCTGATCACTCATGAGAACTAGAGAAACCTCTATTTGTATGCACCCAGCTTAACACCCAAAAGTCCGGGGAGGAGATAGAGTTGCAATCCTGTTCCCACTGTACACAATCAGCCCCGCCCGCCCCCCAGGCTTTGAAGGTGAGAACATGAGGGCTGTTAGGGTTGCCATATGTCCAGAATTTCCCTGACACAGCTGGCAGGCTGCTGTCGGAAACTGTCCAGGCAGAAATCGGCTAAACGTCCAGGGAAATCTGGCCAGAGAAAACACCTATTATCTGACATGATTACGAGATCAGCAGTTTGCTCTTCCAGCTTCTACTTATCAGTCCACAGCAGAGCTGGCCATCCAAGTCTTGCTGAAATCCAATCGCTATCAGCCCCAGCCAGCTTGAAACAGTAAGGAATTGTGGGAGGTGTAGTTCAGCAAAATCAAGCGGGGGCAGCATAGGGTCCCCATCCCTGTCTATAGTTACTGAGCTGGTCTCTCTCTCTCTCTCTCTCTCTCTCTCTCTCTCTCTCTCTCTCTCTCCACTTGAATTTATTGCAGGGTTGGAAAACTAGATAAGGAGAATGGGCCAACTTTATTGATGAGTGGGTGGGTGTACTGCCAAATGATAAATCAGCTGATGTCCCCATGAGTTCCCCATGAGGTCTGGTGATCCATTTTTGCCCACATGGTATAAATTCAAACATGAAAGGCAAAGGCGCAGCATTTTGCAAAAGCTGATTGGTGCTTTGCAGGTTTCTGAGTTTATGGATTGCTCAGTTATCACCTTGCAGGCCTCAAAATCTTGGCAGGTTTTAAAAGTGAGAAAGTTGGAGTCCTGCTTATTTTCCGTCCCCTAGCTGCTCTGTCTCATAGAATCATAGAATCATATAGTTGGAAGAGACCACAAGGGCCATCGAGTCCAACTTCTTGCCAAGCAGGAAACACCATCAGAGCACTCCTGACATATGGTTGTCAAGCCTCTGCTTAAAGACCTCCAAAGAAGGAGACTCCACCACACTCCTTGGCAGCAAATTCCACTGTCGAACAGCTCTTACTGTCAGGAAGTTCTTCCTAATGTTTAGGTGGAATCTTTTTTCTTGTAGTTTGGAACCATTGCTCCGTGTCCTCTTCTCTGGAGCAGCAGAAAACAACCTTTCTCCCTCCTCTATGTGACATCCTTTTATATATTTGAACATGGCTATCATATCACCCCTTAACCTCCTCTTCTCCAGGCTAAACATGCCCAGGCTAAACATGTCTCTTTAGATTCCAAACTTGGAGCCCTTAGCTCCTCCCATAAACACTCTCACACACAGTGCTTCTATCTTGTCTGGGTCCAACCTCAATCCCTTGACCACCATCCATCCTCCAGCCACCTCCATGCACTCAGCCAGGACATTCACTGCTCTCGCTGGGGCCTACTATGAAGGGACCCGATACTTCTGAATCTGCTACTGTTCACCAGCTGGGCTCCACACTCTGGTTTATGTCCTTGAGCTGTGCTCATGCCTCTTGCTTGACAAAATGGAGATGTGGATAGGAGCATAGGCATGGCTGGAATGGTAGTGGGACTTGCCTCTGATTTGGGGTTTTAGTTTCTTCATTTGTTTTAATTGAGGTTCATCTCTTTTATATATATAGAATAATCTTGGACACACATAAGGAGTGTTGTTTTGCCCCAGACTGGCGTAATCACTTTTTGAATCAATACGAAGAAAGGCACATTAAGAAGTAACACAACAATCTCCTCTGTAGACTCACCTGTGCCACCCCACCCAGCCATGCAAGAACCCTTGACTGGGACCTCCCCTTAGTGCTAAAGCCTTCCTTAAGCTTTTATTGACTGCTGTCTGGAAGAAACAAATAGAACCGTTTTTGGACTGAATATTCTTTATTTATTTTTTAAAAAATAATATTTATTAAATTTTCCATTCTAACATTCCAATCAAATCACATCATATATTCCAAATTATTCAATAATTAAACAATCCAAATATTATGCCAAATTATTAATTTTTCGGGGGTGACTTCACCTTGCTCTGAGGTCAGAGGGGATCTGATCATCTCATACTTCTACTGCTTCTCATATTCATTTCCAATGGTTCCCATAAGTCATTCTGATATTAATCCTCATTATTTTCCACAGCCTCTGAGTTCTTCCAACAAGCAAGATAAATAAAACAATATGTTTCTGTGTGGTTTTATATCTAGGATTCCCCCATGTAGGTTCACAGCATCTCTTCACAGGCTGGTATTTCTGCCAAATCAGTCCAAGAATCCTCCCTAGATGCCCAGTCTATTCTGTCCAGATAAAATCCAATCAAGGGATCTGCCCTATACTTTTCCCAAACCAGTTGTCATTTAAACGTTAGCCTTTCCAGGGAAGGGTTTTAGTTAAAAATACAAGCATAGAATATTGAAGACACACCTCTCCCATGACTATACACTTTAACAACAAACTGGTTTGCACTTCCATCCATAATGGCAGCCTATTAAGACTGTGTCATAAATCCCGGGCAGTCATCCCAAGTTCTTTGGTGTCTCTCCAGCTGTTAATGAGATCTTGCTTCTATGCCAATATCATAAATCAAACCAGGAAATCTTTTTCCAACAAGCCAAAAGTCAAAATCCTTAGTTTTTTTGTTTAAAATAACTGTTGTCTCCATACAGTTGATGATTGTTAAATCCACTTTATATCAATAAATACCAAACTTTTCAATCCCACTTGCTTCATAGTTAATCAAGTAGCCAAACCAGAAGTGATTTTGCAGAGTAAAATAGTAAAATAAAGCATAATGAAATCAATAAGGCTCACCCCCTCCTTTCCGTTCCATCATACCTCCACGCAAATAATAGTCCTTCTTCCAATCAAATCCTTTTTTGGCACCTCAATGGCTGGCAATTAGCAGAACATTTCCCCCCCTCCTCACTCAGAGCATGTCCATAATTTAAATCCAATTTTTCATCTTACGAAATGGAGGTTTGTCGCTCACAGAGACAGCTTTGGAGAGTTGCCAAGAAACACACTGTGCTGCGCATACAGCGCCTCCCAGCCCCTCATTCCTTCCGAATTTGGGGCCAGGTGTTGGGCGAACTGTGGACGAGACTGCGCCCACAAACCTGGGGGGGTTGGGAGGCTGATTACTCCCATCTCAGCCTCTAATTGCCAGTGCAAGCGGCTGCGATGGAATTTCAGCCATCTTGGTGGTGACAAGCTGGAAGTCCCTGATTATTCTTTATTGGGGCTACAATCTTTCATTCAGAAAACAGACGAGAGCCCTGAAAGAAAAACCTGGAGGAGGATGGGGAGGCATCGTGGTCCCCAAGTTGGGATGAGGAAGGAATTAAATTTTGTCTACATATTAATGAGAAACTAACTCATTTGCACTTCCCAGATCGATACGCAAACTAAAACTCAGCTTTCAAAATTCACATTTCTCAGAATTTTGCAATGTAGTTCATAAACCAAACGGTGTATACAAAAATGCATTTATGTGGAGAAAGTGCCCAAAGTGCATATTTTGGTGATAATAACACTAACAGTCTCCACTAACCCAGAAATAGTACCTCGGGTTAAGAACTTTGCTTCAGGATGAGAACAGAAATCGTGCCGCGGCAGTGGGAGGCCCCATTAGCTAAAGTAGTACCTTAGGTTAAGAACAGTTTCGGGTTAAGAACGGACCTCTGGAACGAATTAAGTTCTTAACCCGAGGTACCACTGTATACAAATGCATTATATTAGGGAGAAATGCTAGCAAAACTCTATACTGGTTAAACTGCAATTACAAATTGTGTTTATTAGGAGAAATTTATGCTAAAATGTGGATTGATTTTCAATAGCTTTTTTTAAAAAAAAAAATGCAGATTGCTGTAGTATTGTGGAGAAAAGAATTTAAGATTTTTTAAAATGAGAAACTTAAGAGCACTGAACTTGACAGATTTGTCCACTCGGGTGCCCAAAAGCACATGGCATGGATCCTACAAGTTGCCTGGCATGTAAAGAGAGCTCAGGAAAGAAACTTCATAAAGAGAATGCTGGAGATACTGGGTAGCAGGAGGAGGAAGGAACTCTTCCCCAGGATATGGTTGGTGCTGGAGGATTTAGCTTTCTCACACGTTGCCTCTTTCACTGAGTAGCTGGTTCCATTAATGAGCACATGTTTGCCCTTGAATTCACATACGTTGCTTGTTCCACAACCCTTCAGGCTGAACTTGGCATCTGCAAGTAGACATGGTTAATAGTCATTGACAGTCTTATCCTCCATGAATCTGTCCAATACTTTTTGAAAGCCATCCAAGATGGTGGCCATCATCACTACGTCTTATAAGACCGAATCCCATCATTTAACTATGCACTAGGCGAAGAATGCTTATTTGTTTGTTTATAAATTTTATTTATAAATTTTGAAAAATAAAATACAACTAGTCAAACATTTTCCAATATACATTCCCTTGGTAATCAACTTCCCTTCCACCCTTCCTTGGTTTCTTCAAATTATCTTTTGCTACTGCATATTGTAATTATTCTATGCCTTCTTTCCTCCACCTTATTATCTGAATAACTTTTACTGCTAAGCTTACTCCAAACCTGCTAGCATTTTAACATGTTTACAATATTTTTTAAAAAAAACTACAAACATTTTCCAAACCTCCTTGAAGGCTGTCTCGTCTTGTTCTCTAATTTTACTAGTTAAAATTGCTAATTCAGCATATTCCATCAATTTCAACTGCCACTCCTCTTTCATATGTACTGCATCCTCCCACGATTTTGGAGCATCTAGTACTCTCGCTACAGTAGTCACATAAAGAAGCAGATTCCTTTGATTCTTTGGTACACCTGATCCAATTATCGCTAAAAGAAAAGCTTCTGGTCTTTTGGGGAGAGTCCTCTTAAATATTTTTTTTATCTCATTATCTCATTATCATTATCTCATTTTATCTCATTATCTCATCTCCCCAAATCCTTTAGCTGCTCTACAAGTCCATCACATATGATGAAATGTGCCTTCTATTCCTTTACATGTACCTAATTCTGACTCATACAAGACTTCCTTATTTGGCCAATCTGAATGTTCCAACATTTAGCTTGATCAGATGATCTCAAGGTTCTACTCATTTGAAAAGGACACAAGCCATTAGCACCTTATCATGGATATAATCCCTGCATACTCTGGCATTACTCTTGTACATTTCAACGATGCGTGCATCAAAGAATATCCTGAGAGATTGTTACTTGAGGTTCAGGGCAGCAGGTCTCTGGCTCTGCCACCTGAGGTGTCCATCTCATCTTGGCTCATGGTTGGTCCATCTCTGGAAGCTCCAGAGGCAGCATTCTCCTCCCACCTGCTCCCTCTACCCCATGCAATCCCTCTTCCTCCCCTGCTAAGTACCTTCCTTAGGGCCGTAGTTCCCTGTTACGCTGATGCAAGTATTTTCCGCATCTGTGCATGAGACTTTTCCGCCATTGCAGGGTTCCTGTGTCTCAGTGAAACATCCAGTCGAGCAAACCAGCCCATTCTTTATCGAAGAAGCTGGAGGAACTAGGAAGCAAAGAAGAGAGAAGCAAGTGGTGTAGGGAATTTCTAAATAGGATTTTAAGAAGAGGCCTGATGGTTCCTTGAAAGGCCTGATTCACACACGCACCAGTAGCAGCCAGTGTGTTGGGGTGAAGCAAGTTTCCTAATGCTGGCATTTCTGCTGTTTACCTGTATGGAGCTTTGCCAAGCACCCATGCAACTGCCCTGCCTGATCCATCGCAATGGCTGCTACTGGTGTGTGCTAGAAGTGAGATGGGAAACAGCAGTCTTCTCTTGCACATGATGGAGCAGGAAAAGGAAGCAGGAGGTTGGAGTTGTGTGAATGCTCACCGTAGACCCACATCTTTCTGAACCCACCCTAGTCCCTTCCAGGCAGGCCGCAGCAACACCATTATTAGGAGGTCAGCTTCTCCCCACACAATCCTGTCCCACACTCAGAGTTCCTTCTTATGCCAGGTGTGGGCAAACTTTGGCCCTCCGGATGTTGGTAAACTACCAACTTGCAACATCCTTTCCCATTGGCCATGCTTGTTGGGACTGAGGGAACGTGCAGTTAAGCAACACCTGGAGTGCCAGTGGTTCCTCACACATGTCTATCCTGCTTGTTATGGACTCCATTCCCAAATTGAGGGGGTAGTGGTGGTTGGCAACATGCAGGCACCCACAGCAGTGGCGGAGCTTCATGCTATGGAACCAGGGTCAGAGAGCAGGTGGGGGCGTGACTGGTGTGCATCCCGGGGGTGTGGCACGCATCCTGGGGGCATGGTGCGCTACCCACAGGGGCATAGCGCCCAGTGCAGGGGGGCAGCCGTGATTGCACAGCACCAGGATCGTGGTGCCAGGAAGGGTGCGCTCCCTCCGCCCCCCTCTTCCTCCATCAGTGACCCACAGAGACCTTTCCCCCACAAACACTTTATTTTGATGTTGTTTTCTTCTCACATTTTCTTTGTCAGAAAAAATGAGGTCCAGAGATAACTTTCATCCCTCCCTTACATTAGGATGAGAACAGGTAGAGGGACTAAAACTTCATACACTCCATGCTATTCCTACCAATTTCAAATGCAAATTGTGAATGGACTCAGCTACATTAGTAAGGAAAGAGAGTTTTATATTTGTTATAACACTGTGACACCAGATGGCACCATAGAGTAGAAAACTTTTCGACATGATTTTACATAGAGTTTTTTTCTTTCGTTATAACAATTTCTAATTTCTTTTTGCAGTGTGTTCTTGAAACAATAACACTGCATTAGTGGCGGATTTATCCTGCATTCATTTGTTCAGTGATGCTTCCCCAGTTCTATTGCATCATTATCACTTGCTGGAGGGGCTGCTATAGAGCAACAAAAGTGGGGGAAACATAAACCAATACATTTGTAAAATGAAAAGTTAAGGGGGTTCCACAGGAAGTAATGGGATGCACACTGATTGGAAATGAAGCCATGTGACTAGCCCAAAACATTTGCACACACAAACATGGATTGAAATGATTGAGACCGCCCCAATAGCATCATGAGTAGAAATCAACCTGGGTGTACCAGGAAAATTACATTTGGAGGGACCCTGATTTGCAATTCTGTTGTCAGAGAGAGGGCAGATGATGACTTACCTCCCCATTTTAAGTTTGCATTGCAGTCAGCTGTGGTACAGCAAGCCGAGGTGTATCGCAGATATGCATTATCTCCTATGGTGACGGTGAAAGCATTGGCACAAGAATCATTTCCCCCACATGTATAGAATGTTGTAGTAAACGTGACCCCTGTTTATCGGAAGAGGGAAAAGACAAACAGCAGGTCAAGAGACCCCATTCCCCAGAATTCTTCTATATTGTCTCCACTCTGCCTTGTCCTTCCACCTTGGTTCCAAGTTCTTCCAAGGGAATATGGCTTCCCAGAATATAAGAGCCTGTAGATCAGACCAGAACTCAGCATAATCATGGAAACATAGGAGCATCTGCTTTTGGTGACCAAGGTCCCAGATTCAATCCCAGCATCTCAAGGTAGAGCTGGAGAAAAGGCGTCCTGTTTGCAACTTTGCTAGGTGCGTTGTAGTGTATTTTTAAGTATGTATTTTTAAGTATAGTATTTGAGAGCCTCTGTCGGTCAGTACAGACACCACTGAACTGGATAGACCAGTGGTCTGCCTCAGCGTAAAACAGCTTCTTATATTTCTGTCAACGCAACCAGACAATGTACAAATACATTGTAGTGTATTTTTAAGTAAAGGGATTTGTGCCATTGGCATGCATACACAGGCCTGAGCCATCATTATCATCCAGCAGGTGGAACCAAAAACCACCTTAGGCATAACTACCTCCCTAAATAGCACCCCTACTAGAGGCAAGACCAGTGGCATAGCGTGGGAGGACCAGAGAGGCAGTGGCCCCAGGTGCAAAATTCTGCAGACAGGCTCTGGCTTCCTCAGGGATCCCCACCCTGCCTAAGCGAAGACAGCAAAGCAGCCCAGTCCTCAGGGACTGGGTGTGGGTGGAGGGAGGCTAGCACAGTACGGCACGGCACTCTTCTTCACAAGCTTCAGGGGAGTCGCCCACCAAGAGCTGAGTTGTGTGGGCAGGCAAGTGGTGTCGCACAACCCCATTTGGCTCCAATGAGGCATCAGCTGCTTGCCTACCCCGGGTGCCAGCAACCCACGGCACACCACTGGGCAAGCCATCGACCCTGTCAATTGTCATGCTGATTCCTGATCATTCTCAAAGCCTCCAGGAGGAACCACATGATGCCAAATAGTTGTCAGGCTTCCCTGCCGCTCTCCTTCTCCCAACACTTCCTTACCAGTCAGTGCGTTCTCGTTCTTGATGGTCACACAGGCGTCTGAACCATTTGTACAATTTGTCGGAGCTTGAGTAGCATTATTGCCTTGTATACACTTCAAGGCTGCTGGAAGACGAGAGAAGGACATCATACAACTATGGGACTGAAGCACCCTCAGGCATTGAACAAAATGGGGGAAAGCCATAGAAACAGAATGTCCCATTCAGTGCATAATGCTGGCTGTGGGCAGCATATTCCCAAGAGTACACACCACAATGTGAAATGTGTCCTCATTCAGACACTGACTGCGTACACACCATGCATTTAAAGTGTACTTAAAGCACTTGACCTCCGCCCAAAAACCTGGGAACTGTACTTCACCCATCACAGAACAATGGTACCCAGAACCCTAGACGAATTGCAGTTCCCGTGATTCTTTGGCGGAACCAAGGTGATTTACATGTGTGGCCTTCTAATGAACAAATTTTAATAGAAACTTTTATAAAATAAGGTGTTTATCCAGCCAAAATGCCATCTTTTCACCAGTGATCTAGTACAGGCCTTCAGAAACATGGGTGCCCACAAGAATTATTCATGGGTATGTAGAGGAAAGAAAACACTGAAAGCAGGGGAGCACAACAGTTTCTCACACCCTCCCTCCAAGAGAGAGAGAGAGAGAGAGAGAGAGAGAGAGAGAATGACTGTACTTCTTGCCTAATATTCTTGGTTCTTGAAATGCTAGACTAGGGTTGCCACACGTCCAGAATTTCCTTAAAAGCCAGAAAAGGCTCAACAACTTTTGTATCCAGATTTTCACTTTTTGAAATATGGCAACCCTACGCTAGACATATACTCTTTTTCCTCTTCTTTTTCAAGCATGGGAGGGACAGCCATGCCCCTCGCTGTTCTGTGGATGCCCTGGTCCAGGAAGGTTACACACAGGGCAGGAAGACATCACCCTTCTCCTAGATGTTTGTCTTGCACACTTGGCTTTCAGAGGTATGGTGCCTCCGAAATCAGAAGGTTACATTTAGCATTTAAATTTTAGCTCACATGACTCAGAGCCGCTGAGGAGTCTCTCCTTCAGGGATTGATCTAATTCTATTTTCATTCCATCTAAGGCGGTACCACCATCAAACCTTGTGGCAGTAAATTTTAAGAGGTGCTTATGAGTTGTTGTGCAAGAAGAAGCACTTCTTTTCTCAGACCTAAACTAGTTGTTAATTGTCTTAATTGGGTGCTGTGGCTGTGCAGCTCCAACCCCAGCAGTGCACCAGCATGGAACTGGCTCTGCCATTAGGCAAACTGAGGCAATTGCCTCAGGCGGCAGAAGTCCCCAAGGCAGCAGCTTCACAGGTGCCCCACCTGCCCTGCCTCCTCCACCACTGGTGCAGAAGAAATGCTGACACCGGTGGCAATAGATAGGTAGGTAGGTAGGTAGGTAGGTAGAGTGCTTTTTTCTTTTTAAAAAAAGGTTTAGGTACTCTCATTTTGACTCAAGAAAATCACCATTTTATAGTTCAAATCGGGGAAAATAAATACAGTAAATGGACAAAACTACAAAGATTCACAAAATGTTTAGGGGTATGCGTATCCCTGCATCCCCCCAGAAAAAAGCACTGGATAGATAGACAGACAGATAGAATAGATAGATCCATGCAAAATATGCCTCCCAATGCTAGTCCTACTGGACTTAACTGTCCAGGGGTCCTTTTCCATTACCCCTTTTACCTACTAAGAGTAGACCTTTTGAAGTTAGTGGACATGACTTAGGCTCATCCATTGCACTACACACACACACACACACACACACACACACACACACACACACAAACACACAGTAGAACTTAGCTAAATACTGTATATTTAGCCAACCTACCTTTAGAACTTACAGCAGGCTTAACAGATTACTACCAGTCTATGATTCTGTGATTCCCCATCACCAAATGCATCCACTCAAAAGCTAGCATGGGAGTCCAAATGTGGGGACTGATAAAAGATCAGTCTGTGGCAAGAACATTTTGAGCAAAGTTTTTAACCCCCCTAGATTAGCATCAAACGATGGCCCAGTTGATATGTCATTCCATAGTACAGGTCTTTCATCTTGTCCCTAACAGCATAGTAGGAAAATGGATGTGATCAATGATAAATAACTTACGTGGAACAGCAGAGGAAACTAAGAGTGGCGAAAGAAGACAGAGCACAAGGAGAGGCAACATAGTACCATAAGGTAGGGCTAAAATCATTGCTGAGCTTGAGTGCTTCTTGCGCCCAGATTTATGTGCAGAGGGCATTTTATAGATGGGGCTCCTATGTCAACATTGAATGACTTGCTCCAATGAACTGCAGTAAAAGGATTGCTGTGCTGTGTAAATACCTGTAAAGCAACTGGGTGCAGGTGTCCCTCTTATAGTGTTGGGCAGTGTCTACCTGGGGTTCGAGGACTTTCTGGAACAATCATTGGATACAGAAAACAAATCTGATGGCAAACGTGATGCATTCCTACCTGTTTCACACAAATCTTATATATTATGACTCATTCCATTTATTCCCCTGCTCCTCTATGGATTCTCAAGCAGGCAGGCAGGACCGCTCTTTTATTCTAACAACCACCCTGCAAGGTAGGTTAGGCTGAGAGGTAGCATGTAGCCCAAAGTACATCACCCTGGCAGTTTCATGGTTGAGTGGTGATCTGAACCCAGGTCTTCCTAATCCCACCATACTGTTGGTTCTCGCTTGCTATGCAAAATCAAAGTATCTGCATTTGAAACATTGACTTGTCCCAAACATTTGCTAATTTGTATATCTTCTCTGCTATGGATAGGCTAGGAAAACTCAGCGGTAGCCTGTGTTGCTCTCCAGATCTGGTTAGACTCCAATTCCCTTCAGCTCCAGCCAACGTGGCCACTGGTCAGAGATGATGGGAGTTGTAGTCCCACATCAGGAGAGCCACAGATTAGCCACCACTGCCACAAAGGTAGCAGTTTTAGTTCATTGTCAGGCTTGAGGAATTCTTTCCCTCCCCTGGTGACTTCAAGAAGCAGGGAGGAAATGTGAAAGGTTTTTCTTATGATTTTATTCAGTCCTTACGGCAAGAGACAAAGAATCCAGACATCCCTCAATGATGGAATTGCTCACTCTGGCTCCTCCCCCAACCTCCTCTGACTTCTCTCCCAACAGCATCTGACCCTACAGTGGCCCCCCATGGTCAAATGTCTCTTCGTCTATTGCTCTTGCACTCTTAACAAATGTCAAGTTCTAGAGGATGGTGGCTCATCTATGCTGTCTAAAGACGTGTCAGCTGGCTGCACACCTCCCCCCCCCCCCATTCTCCTAACACCTCGTAACTCAGCTGCGTGCCTGTCTCTGATCTGTTATCTCCCTCAGAGTTCGGCTGCAATTCAATACTGTCTCTCTTCTCTGGAAGTTACAAGAGAAGGGGTGTGTATGTGATCTCCACCATTCCTCTTCCTCTTCAGTCCAGTCCCTGTAGGTCATAAACATGCAAGACCTGGCAATGATGGTTCCTGGTGTGTTTCCCTGGAAAAGTATTCTACAGTCAGGAAGCCACCACTGGAAAAAGCCTGTTCTCATGCTGCCATCCTGCACACCTCCCTCAGAGGTGGCCTAGAGAGAAGGGGCTTGTGTGCTGGGCCTGGAGGTAACCCGAGTAACACGGTCCAGGTCCGGTCCCGAATCCAAGGGTTCTGCAAGGAGTCAGTCTGACAGGGCCAAAGCAGGATACAAGGCAGCAACCCAGACAAGGTCAGGCACAGGATTTCTGGCAAACAGCAACATTGCTCCCACAACCTGGGGCGGGGTCCAGCAGCCTTTTATCTCTGTTGGGGTAACGGCTGGTCCTGAACCCCTGGTGATGCACCTCCCTGTTTCGCCCGAAGGCGAGCACTCCTTCTGCAAGTACTCAGGTCTCTCCTTCTCTCAGACCTCAGTCTCTGCAGCTCGGGAGATGTCGGTGGGTTACTAGACCCAGAGGCCGCCTCAGCCTCTCCTGACCCAACTGGTAGTGGAGCAGCTGTAAGAGATTGCCCAGCTGGAGGCAACGAGGTAATCCCCTCATCTGGAGCCAGGGCAGGTTCAGGCCCCTGTCTCAGCCCAGCTGGTGCTTGTTGCAGGGGAACCTGTGAGGACTGGGGCTCTTCAGAATCAGACCCCAGACTAGGTTCAGATGCCGCCTGGGGCAAAATATCCGGTGTGGACTGAGACTCCCCTGGCTCCGAGTCTGAGCCTGAGTCCCAGGCCATCACAGCTTGGATGATCATAGAATCATAGAATCTTAAGAGTTGGAAGGGACCCAAGGGTCATTTAGCAGGAATCTCAGCTAAAGTATCCATGACAGATGGCCATCCAACCTCTGCTTAAAAACCTCCAAGGAAGCTGAGTCCACCACCTCTTGTGGGAAAGGTGGTGATGACTGCAGAGTCTTCATAGTTTTACATGGTGAAAGCTGGTACCTGGCATCATGGGCTACAGAACCTAAGTCTCTATAGGTCAAAGATAGCAAAAATTAAGGGTCCCCAGAGTGAAGCAGGCAATTCTCTGCAGATAGTATCACAGAATTGGAAGGGACCACGAGGGCCATCTCATCCAAGTCCTTGCAATGTAAGAATCCTTTTGCCCAATGTGGGATTAGAACCCACAAACCTGAGACTAAGAGTCTCATGCTCTACCAGCTGAACTAGGGTTTCCATCTAACTCATTGGAGGGTGATGAGGAAGCAGAGCTGGCCCTGAGGAGTTGAGAAGGAAGGAAGGAAATGGATCCATCATATGATTATGCACTGAGCCAGAGAAGGAAACAGATGTCAAGGCACCACTTCCCTGACTTCTTGGAAATGCTGACATGTTCGCTTCCTGAAATGGTGCACAGTAGCCATAATCTCAAAGAACCCTGGGCAGAGAGAGCAATGGAAAGTTTCTCATGTGGCTGGTAGGAGCGTGACATAGCAAGAGGCAAATTTACTGCATGCGAGTTAAGATATAACCAGGTCTGCTAACTGATACAGCAGCCAACAAACCTTCCTTATCAAGCTCCTTCAATTAATTCTTAACTGCGGTAAGGAAAACACTTTTCATGTTTTATTATATCTATGCATCCAGACACAGGCCTTTCTATCTGACCCTTGGGTCTCTCCCCAGGTGAAATCCCCTTCTGGCTCACACCCTTTGTCCCTCTGGCCACACCCTGCCCTCTCCTTGCTTCACATCCTCCCAGGGTGTTTTTGCTTGCCTGGGAAAGTGTCCTCTAAGAATGACTCTTGCTTCCTGGATGCAGGATAGGAAGGGGTGAGTGAGTGCATATAGAAACTATCCCCCTGTAAGAATCACAGAGGCTAAACTAGTCAAACTGTCTGCAAGGCATGAATCTCAACTAAAGCGTTATTAAGAGCTCCAATTCATCTTGCTTGTTTCTGATACTCTATGCATTCATTGCTCCATTTGTTTTTGCTTCTGGCTTTGCCCACCAGTGGCAAGTAGCCTTTAGAATGTCAACCAGAGGGAATGTGGACCTCAACGCTGAATCCCCAGTGCTGGTTTAGATCTATACTATTATAGTATAGATCTATAGTTTAGATCTATACTATTATAGTATAGCAGAGACATCACCTTGCCAACAAAGGTCCGTATATGAATGAATTAATTTATTACGGTCATAGACCAGAAAAAACAACAACGATAATTTACAAGGGGAGTAATGGTGTCAATTAAAAATTGTAAAATTATACATAAAAACAATACACTTCTCGGCCTTTTGGCTAAGATCAAGTGTAGTGTAGTATAGTTAAAGCCATGGTTTTCCATGGTTTTCCCAGTAGTGATGTATGGAAGTGAGAGCTGGACCATAAAGAAGGCTGATTGCCGAAGAATTGATGCTTTTGAATTATGGTGCTGGAGGAGACTCTTGAGAGTCCCATGGACTGCAAGAAGATCAAATGCATCCATTCTTAAGGAAAACAGCCCTGAATGCTCACTGGAAGGACAGATCCTGAAGCTGAGGCTCCAATACTTTGGCCACATGGGAAGAGAAGACTCCCTGGAAAAAACCCTGATGTTGGGAAAGATGGAGGGCGCAAGGAGAAGGGGACGACAGAGGATGAGATGGTTGGACAGTATTCTCAAAGCCACAAACATGAGTCTGACCAAACTGCGAGAGGCAGTGGAAGACAGGAGTGCCTGGCGTGCTCTGGTCCATGGGGTCACAAAGAGTCAGACACAACTAAATGACTAAACAACAACAATTAGATCTATAATGTTGTTAAACATTAGCGGAAAATGTTTCTGTTCTGCCAGGCCTATGTCGGCAGTTCCCAGAGCTCCCTGTGAAGAGGGCTGTCCTCTGTGAAGCAGGACAAACACCTTCATGAATGCATAAAAAGGCAGGAACTGGTGTATGAATCATGCAGCAAGATTTTTAAAGCCGGCCCAAGAGCAGGGTAGGGATGCTATTTTAACCAAGGGCCGAATACCCTTCTTTGCAACCTGCTGAGGGTCACATGACAGTGGTGGGTGGTGCCAAAGCAGAAGTGGACAGTAATGCAACCAATAGCATTTTTACCTTTGTACAATAGACTGGCTTCTACACATGCTGGCAAAGCCTTCTCTGCTCTCCAGTCAGATGAGAAACAGTTATTAGCAGCACTGAATGAAAATCTCCTCTCCAACCCTCCCCCCCAGCAAAAACTCTTGGAGTGCAAAGCAGTACCAGAGATGGGTGTGGCTTGGGAAGAGTTCAAGGGCCAGAGAGGGAGACTTTGAGGGCCACATTCTTCCCCAATGCCTGAAGCTCCACAACCCTACCCCAAAATGTGGACCCACATCTATTTTGGGCTTTGCTTCGGGGATGTCTTGGACTGGCACAGTTGAGAGAGGGCTGAAGCCAATGGCTTTTGCCTGAAAGAGTCTCAAATTTATGGGTCACTCAACTCATGGTTGATCTTTCTCAAAGTTCCTTCTCTGACTCTGATGCAGACTCTTTCTCCAGTTGCAGAGACCTGAGCTGTAGTGTGTCCCTGGATCTCGCTGCTGAGCTGCCATGAATTAAGATCTTTCCCCTAGGTCCAGAGTTCAACTCATAAAACAGAAGTGCTGGGTTTACTGCCTAGCAGTAAAACTGCCATGATTGCCCATATGGCAGCTCCCTGGCTTTGTTGCAAATGCAAACAGTGTTGGAGCCCTTGGCTCCAAAGCAGCAGCCAGTCATGGCCCTCCATTTCGTGGTGCAACCTCTCCCAGCCAGCGTGCATGGGGTTCTGCATACTTCCTTCTTCTTGCTCAAGAACGCCTTACCAATAAACGTCTGTGTAGACTCAAGAGACACCCTCCTTTCCCACAGTGACATCATGTCCCCCTGCTCCCCAGGGTCTTCTACATGGTTGATGAGAGCTAATGGCTGTCCATCAGCACCATTGTTCCCTTCAATGACCCACCATCACCAGGCTGGCCTCATGAGGAAGTTTTCTGGTTCTATTCCCAGCCATTGCTAAGTCCAGGAATCCATGAGTTTGCTGAAACTCTGACCCTCCACTGGATGTAAAGATTATGGGGAGTCTGCCCACCTCTCCCTTCGTAACAGTAGTTTCCGGGGGGGAGAGGGGAGGACACAAACCAAAAGTTATTTTACTTAGTATATGTGTGAGGTTTTTGTCTCAGCATCATTTGGGTAGGTTATTTAACTGTTCGTTTGTTATTTTCCCTTAGCAGTGTGAAAGGTTCCCCTCTGTCCCCCCTCTCTTCTCCTTCAACCTTATACTATAAACAACATCAATGTCTCACATTGAATGTAACTGATCCGTAGAAAAGACTCTATGCCCTGAAAATAGAGACAACGTACACACTTTTAAGAAAAAAAATATTTAATGAAGGAATCCATGAGTTTGCTCAAAGTTGGACCCTTCACTGGATGTAGAGATTCTGGGAAGTTCATAACTGTATATTCCAAAACAACACGCAAATATAAAAAAAAGGGCAGCCTTCAAAATTGGTCCTTCTCTGACTATTGCAATGGGGTTTGTTGTTAAACCGTTCTTGGAATTGTGGCAATCTGAGATGCTCTGTCACTGGGAAGCAGCCCTTCCCACTGTCAATGCCTCCTTTTGTTGTTCCTGAGACCACCAGCTCCTTCAAGCTAGGGTTACCATGTCTCCTCTTTTTCCAGGACACATCCTCCTTTTCAGTGGTAAAATCTGAGACGAATTGCAGTTATTTGCTCTGAACGGTCATCATAACTGTCATAGTGTCCTCTTTTTCATTCTTCAAAATAAGGCAACCCTACAAAATAAGAATGTTCTTTGCTCCTGTGCTAAGCAGAAGCTTAGCAGCTTGGCTCATGCCTCTTGCTTGACAAAATGGAGATGCGAGACCAGTTGGTCAAAGAGATACAGGTCGGAGCTAAACAGTACAAACTGAGAGCATTTGCAGATGATTTAATTTTGACACTACAGGAGCCAGAATCTAGTACTAAAAGGGTTTTAGACTTAA
This sequence comes from Podarcis gaigeae, assembly GCF_964106915.1. NCBI lineage: Eukaryota > Metazoa > Chordata > Lepidosauria > Squamata > Lacertidae > Podarcis > Podarcis gaigeae. The sequence goes on from NC_139684.1 coordinate 75,647,132, forward strand.
TTAATGAATTTGGTCAAGTGGCAGGATTTAAATTGAATAAGTTAAAAACTAAGGTCTTGGAGAAAAATTTAACATTAATTGAAAAAGAAAGGTTTCAGAATGAGACTGGTTTGACCGTGGTTAAGAAAGTGAAATATTTGGGGATAAATATGACAGCAAAAAATGTGAACTTATTTAAAGATAATTATGAAAAATGTTGGACAGAAGTAAAAAGAGATTTAGAAACATGGTCAAATTTGAAGCTTTCCTTGTTGGGCCGAATTGCAGTTATAAAGATGAATGTATTGCCTAGAATGTTGTTTTTGTTTCAAACATTGCAGATAGTGGACAAGATGGACTGTTTCAAGAAGTGGCAGAAGGATATTGCTAGATTTGTCTGGCAGGGCAAGAAGCCCAGAATAAAATTTAAAATATTAACTGATGTAAAGGAAAGGGGCGGATTTGCCCTGCCAGACTTTAAATTCTATTATGAATCAGCAGCATTCTGCTGGTTGAAAGACTGGCTACTTCTTGAGAACACAGACATTTTGGACTTAGAAGGATTTGATAATGCTTTTGGGTGGCATGCATATTTGTGGTACGACAAGGTTAAAATACATAAAGCATTTAAAAACCATATTGTCAGGAAAGCATTGTTTAATGTTTGGATAAGATACAAAGACTTATTGGAAAACAAAACCCCAAGGTGGTTGTCACCAATGGAAGCGAAAGCTTTCAAAAGACTTAATATGGAGTCCAAATGGCCAAAATATTGGGAAATTTTGGAACAAGAGGGAGACAAACTGAAATTGCAGAGTTTTGAGAAACTAAAAAGTAAAGTGCGAGATTGGCTTCATTACTATCAGATAATGAAGGTCTATAAATGTAATGGTTACGGGTGGGTTACTCGTGTGTAAACTGCCTCCACTTCAGTTAGATCGTTTGCTCAACCATGTTTAGGGCTAGAGCTCGCCCTCCGTGACCTGTTAGTCACTTGCAGAATCCGTCAATGGGCGTTTCTTGAATCTCTTCCAGCATAAAAGCTGTTTGACCCCAAGTCTCCTCCTATGTTCTCTGCGCGGAACGTGTCTGCGCAAGTAAGGGGAAGGCAGGGGCATGCCAGCACTCTCTCCGCTAGTTTCGCTTGAAGGGTCTTGGAGCCCTGACACCGCCTCCTCCATCTCCCTATCCTCTCTATTGGTGTCACGCTGAAATCCTTCCCCTCTGCTGGTTCCCTCCCCGGCATCACTCTGGTGCCCTGCCTCCGTTTCTCCCTTTGATGTCAGTTCCCTGACATCCACCTCCCCCCCAGGACCCCCTCCACCCCTGGCCTGACCCGGAGACGTGACCTTGTCCCCATCTTCAGCCGACGATGCGGGGAAACCTCGAAAGGAGCTGCCGTCCTCGTCCGAGGACTCAAACCCCGCTTCCCACCCGCTCCGATTTCTAATGGGAGGGGCCTCCCCATCTGATTCCTCCTCTCCTGACGATTCTCCTCCTTCCTCTGGGGACGCTGGAAAACCCACAAAGTCCTCCTCCTCCTCATCGGTGGTGGCAAATTGTTCCTCCCAGAACCTCCCCAAGGGTTTGGGCTTCCTCGGATACCTGTTATGGAACTCTCCCACCAGATACTCATCATCTATTACCCCTTCTGGAACCCACGTGTTTTCTGACTCGGGTTCACCCTCCCAAGCCACTAGGTACTCCACCTGCCGTCCCCGCCATCGCGAGTCCAGGATCTCCATTACCTGGTGGTGGTGTTCCCTCTCTTCCAGCGGTGTGTGTGTGTGAGTCCTTCTCCTCCTACCCCCCGGATCCCCCGCTCCCCTCTGTACGGCGAGAGCAGTGACCTATGAAATACCGGGTGGATTTTCATGCTGTCCGGCAACTTGAGCCACCGGGTTGACTTGGTGTGTCACCTCAAATGGTCCCAGCCGTTTCGGCCTGAGTTTCTTACACCCACCCTTGAAGGGCAATCCTTGAGTGGATAACCACACCCGGTCCCCTACCCTAATGGTCTCCCCTTCCCAGCGATGTTTATCTGCTTGCCTCTTGTACTCCTCCTTGGCCCTTTCCAGATTCATTTTAAGCTGCTGGTGCAGTGCTTCCATTTCTTCCACAAACTGCTCTGCGGCAGGCACGCTCCACCCCTCCTCCCCTCTCCCGGGAAAGGCCCTGGGGTGACACCCATAATTAGCCAAGAATGGGCTCATCCCCGTGGACACATGCTCCGCATTGTTATACGCAAACTCGGCCAGTGCTAGCTTATCTACCCAGTCGTTCTGCCTCTCGTTGACGTAACAGCGGAGATATTGCTGCAATATGCTGTTCGCCCTCTCTGCCTGCCCGTTAGTTTCCAGGTGCCTTGCCGTCGAGAATCCCACCTCCACCTTCAATAAGTTCATAAGCCTCCTCCAGAACCTCGAGGTAAATTGTTTCCCTCGATCAGAGATAACCCTCGAAGGACTCCCATGCAACCTGAAGATGTGAGTAACAAACAGTTGTGTGGTTTCCTCGGCTGTCACCGCATGAGAGCATGCTATAAAATGGCACATCTTGGTTAGCAGATCTACTACTACCATGACTGCTGTCTTACCTCTTGATTTGGGCAAATCTGTCATGAAATCTATCGACACCACCTCCTAGGGTCTTCCCGGCGTGGGCAAGGGTTCTAGTAACCCTGCCAGGGCTGCCCGCTCTCCCTTGGCTCTTTGGCAGCGGTCACACCCCTGTACATACTCTCGTACATCTTCCCTCACCTTCGGCCACCAAAACTCCCTAGTGACCAGTAACATAGTCTTGTGTTGCCCAAAGTGCCCCGCTGTAGGGCTGTCGTGAAGTTGTCTGAGCACCCTCTCCCGTAGGACCCCCCCCCCAGGCACATACATTGCTCCCTTGTAATACAGTAACCCTTCCCTTACCTCAAAGTCTCCCCGGTCTCTCCCATTTTCCCTTAGTTCCCTGATTCTGGTTTGGGCAAATTCATCCTGGCGAATCAACTCGGTTAGTTCTCGTTTCCCAACCAACGCCCCCCCCCCCACAAACCCATCATTCCTCAGGGAACACATGTCGAGCCTCTGGTGGTCCTTCTCCTTCCGTGTACTCCGGTTTCCGGGAAAGCGCGTCTGCTCTCACATTCTCCTGTCCTGACACGTACTTGATCTCAAAAAAGAACTTGGAGAACTCCTGTGCCCACCGAATCTGTCGCTGGTTGAGCACTCGCGCTGTCCTCCAGTATTCCAAGTTCTTGTGGTCTGTGCAAACCTGGATCTTGTGCTGAGCCCCTATCAGGAGATGTCTCCACTGGCAAAATGAGGCATAAATAGCTAACAGTTCGCGAACGTACACCGTGTAGTTCTGTTCCGATTCATTCAGCTTCCTTGAGAAGAAGGCGCACGGCCTCCATGTGTGTTGGGCCGGTCCCGGCTGGAGTAACACCGCTCCTATCGCTCTGTCCGACGCGTCAGTCTCTATCCTCATCGGTTTCTGCAGATCCACGTGCAGGAGCTGTTCCTCCGAGGCAAACACCTGCTTCAGCCTCTCGAAGGCTCGTTGGGCACCTTCGGTCCAGACGAACTTCTTTTTGCTACTGAGACAATCCGTGATGGGTGCGGTCAAGTGGGCGAAGTTCTTGATGAACTTCCGGTAGAAGTTGCTGAACCCAAGGAACCTCTGCACATCCTTCCGGGTTTTGGGGGCCTTCCATTCCAGCACCGCCTGCACTTTGCTGGGGTCCATGGCTAGGCCTCTGTCTGACAACCTGTATCCCAGGAATTCCACTTCCTTGGCGTGAAACTGGCACTTTTCCAGCTTGACCCACAGTTGGTGCTCTTGTAACCTTTTCAGCACTTCCCTGACGTCCTGGACATGCTGTTTTTCATTGTCCGAATAGATCAGGACGTCGTCCAGAAATGCTATGCAGTTCTTGTACAGCAGGGGGCCCAGCACATGGTGCATGAAGCTTTGAAAGCAGGCGGAGCCCGACTGTAATCCAAATGGCATGACTAAGTACTCAAAGGCCCCTAGGGGGGTGAACATGGTGGTTTTCCATTCGTCCCCCTCTCTCATTCTAATCAAATTGTAGGCTCCCCTAAGGTCCAGCTTGGTAAATATCTTACCCTTCCTTACCCTGGTTAGAATATCATCAATTCTGGGCATTGGGAAGGTTACGGGTTCCGATACAAGGTTTAATTTTCTATAGTCTACGATGAGCCTCGGCTGATCCGTGTTTTTCTTATCCACAAAAAACACAGGGCTGCCCCCCACTGCCTTAGATTCTCTTATAAACCCCCTTTTCAAGTTCTTGTCTATAAAGTCTCGCAACTCCTGCAGCTCTCTGTCGGACATGGCATACAGCTTACCCACCGGCAGTTGCGCCCCAGGGAGTAGGTTGATTTGGCAGTCGAAGGGCCTATGTGGCGGCAGTCTGTCCGCTTCCCTCTCGCTGAAGACCTCTTGTAAGTCTGCGTACTGTGGCGGCACCTCCCCTTTCTGCTTCAGCGTGGTTGCTGCCACTCTGGCCAATCTCACCCTGGGCTTCTCCCCCCCTAGACAGTGTTCCAAACAGTGCGCTGACCCAAAGGTGACTGTGCGTTGGTGCCACGCCACCACTGGATCGTGTAGCACTAGCCAGCTCATCCCCAGTATTATCGGGGGTCCTGCCAGTGTGGCCACGTGAAAGGCAATGGTCTCTGTGTGCCTGGACACACTCATTCTCATTGGCGGAGTTTGATGTGTCACCTCCCCCCCAGCAGCTCCCTGCCATCAATCGTGGTCACTTGAAGTGGGAAATCCAGTGGCAGCAAGTGGATCTGGTGCTCCAGTGCAAACTCCTTACTAAAAAAATTACAGGAGCTGTCTGAGTCCAACACTGCCTTCACCTTAACTGGGTGTCCATTTGGGAGTTCTAGCGTCACCTCTATCGCTATAGAAACCTTGGGTGGGTCAGGTTTGGGCACTTCACTTAGTTGTTCACTTGGCTGCTGCGTCCCCTGTGGGCAGTCAAGCGCTGTCGTTTCCCTGCACCTTTTCCTCTGCCCCCTCCTCCTCGTTTCCAGTGGCCCCCACCATCCCTTGCCAAGCCTTTCTTTGTGGACAGACCCTGGCAAAGTGTCCTGGCTGTTGGCAGAGGAAACATTTCTTGGTGCTTTTCCCAGCCTTTCCTTCCCTTTTGCCTCCTTGGTGGGCGCTCGGAACCTCGCGTGCGCGTGCCCCATCGATTTCCATTGGCACCACGTCATCGGAAGGCTGCCTTGGCATCTCAGGAATGCGGTAGTCAGGGCAACGCTCCCCTCTCCCTTCCCGCCTTTCCAAAGCGTGCGCTTCCTGGCGAGAGCCTATTGCCAGCGCCGCTTTAGTCAGCTGATCCATAGTCTCCGGGCGGGGCGCACGGGAGAGCTCATCTTTAACGGCTGGGGACAACCCCTCCTCAAACAGCATCCGTATGGGTGGGCTGTCCATATTCCATTCGAGCCTGTGTATTAGCATCGCAAAGCGGGACGAGTAGTCTCTAACGGAAAGGTCCCCCTGCTTGCATCTCAACAGCTCCCGTTGGTTGACACTCTCCCCCAATTGGCTTGAATACATAGCGTCCATTGCCTGAAGAAACTTCCGGACGTCCTTCATGGCGGGGTTGTGCGCGGCCATTAGGGGTCTAACCCATTCCCTCGCGCTGCCCTCAAGGTGCCCCATGATATACGCCACCTGCGCTGCCTCGTCAGCAAAGTCATCATGCTGCAGCTGCAGTGCGTACTCTATTTCTGTCCGGAATCCATTATATTCTTGGGGCTTTCCCCCAAATTTGTGTACCAGTCCGGGCACCTTCTTTGCCACTGGGGTGGGTCTCACCTGCGCGTCCTGGCTGCGCCTCTCGTCCAGCCGCGCCATCAGCAGTGCTACATGCCGTTCCAGCTCCTGGTTCCTCTTCACCAGGTCCTGCGCCCCCGCAGCTGGCTCCGCTGCCCCGGCGCCTCCAGTCTGGCTCATATTTCCACTGCTTACACACGAGTAACAGCAAGGGATTGACGGATTGCTGTAATGTTACGGGTGGGTTACTCGTGTGTAAACTGCCTCCACTTCAGTTAGATCGTTTGCTCAACCATGTTTAGGGCTAGAGCTCGCCCTCCGTGACCTGTTAGTCACTTGCAGAATCCGTCAATGGGCGTTTCTTGAATCTCTTCCAGCATAAAAGCTGTTTGACCCCAAGTCTCCTCCTATGTTCTCTGCGCGGAACGTGTCTGCGCAAGTAAGGGGAAGGCAGGGGCGTGCCAGCACTCTCTCCGCTAGTTTCGCTTGAAGGGTCTTGGAGCCCTGACACCGCCTCCTCCATCTCCCTATCCTCTCTATTGGTGTCACGCTGAAATCCTTCCCCTCTGCTGGTTCCCTCCCCGGCATCGCTCTGGTGCCCTGCCTCCGTTTCTCCCTTTGATGTCAGTTCCCTGACAATAAATTGGATAAAAAAATTGGATTCCAGGTGGAAAAATCGAAATTAGAAACAGAATTGTTAGAACCCAAAACAAAGAATTTGTCAAAGATGTATAATTTGCTGCTGAAATGGAATACTCAGAACAAAACGGTGAAATCTGTTATGATTAAATGGGCACAAGATGTTGGAAACAATATTATGTTTGCTGACTGGGAACAGTTATGGACCACCGGTTTGAAATTTACGGCATGTAATGCCTTACGAGAGAGTATTATGAAAATGATTTATAGGTGGTACATGACCCCAGTCAAGCTTGCAAAAATCTATCATTTGCCCGATAATAAATGTTGGAAATGTAAGGAGACTGAAGGTACATTCTTTCACCTTTGGTGGACGTGCCCAAGGATTAAGGTTTTCTGGGAAATGATTTATAATGAAATGAAAAAGGTATTTAAGTATACCTTCCTGAAAAAACCAGAAGCCTTTCTCCTGGGCATGGTTGGCCAATTGGTGTCAAAGAAGGACAGAGCTTTTTTTATGTATGTGACAACTGCAGCAAGAATTCTCATCGCAAAATACTGGAAGACACAAGATTTACCCACTCTGGAAGAATGGCAGATGACGATGATCGATTATATGGGATTGGCAGAAATAACCGGCAGAATCCGAGACCAGGGAAAAGAGTCGGTGGAAGAGGACTGGAGGAAATTTAAAGATTACTTACAGAAATATTGTAAAATCAAGGAATGTTAGAATGATGTTGGACAGAAATTAAGTGGTTACCAGCTGTAATGCAAAGGTTGAGTAATAAGCTAAAATAAGTTACATTAAGTTACAAAAGGATTTGCTGAATTAAGAATTTGAACTGGAATACAAAGGGGGGAGGTGAGAGGAGGTCCGGGATATAAGGTAATGGAAATAAGTAATGGGAATTATATTTGTTTTGTTTTGTTTTAATTGTGCATTTCTGTATTTTTGTTATTTTTGTGCATTATTTTCCTTTTTGAATTTTAATAAATATCTTTAAAAAACAAAACAAAAAATGGAGATGCGGCTAGGAGCCTAGGCATGACTGAAATGGTAGTGGGACTTGCTTCTGATTTTGGGTTTTAGTTTCTTCATTTGTTTTAACTGAGGTTCATCTCTTTTATACATGCAATAATCTTGGACACAGCTAAGGAGTGTTCCTCTGCCCCAGAATGGCCACATCACTTTTTGAATCAATACAAAGAAAGGTACCTTAGGAAGAAACACAAGGATCTCTTTTGTAGGCTCACCTGTGCCACCCCACTCAGCCACAGAAGGAACCTCTGACTGGCACCTTCTCTTTGTTAAACCCAAGTTGACAGCCATCCAGAAGAAACAAACAAAACCAGTTTTGGACTGAATATTCTTTATTGGCCCTGCAATATTTCATTCAGAAAACAGCCTGGAGCTTCAAAAACACACTTTGGAGGAGGTGCGGGAGGTATTGTGGTACTCAAGTCAGGATGAGGAAGAAATTCAATTTTGTATGCATATTAATGAGAAACTAACTCATTTGCACTTTCCAGACCAATATGCAAACTAAAACCCACCTAGCCTTCAAATTTCACATTTCTCAGAATTTTGCAGTGTAGTTCTTCAACCAAACAGCGTATACGAAAATGCATTTATGCGAGTAAAGTGTATATATTAGGGATAATAACATACTATGTATATTGTTCCAACTGCATGCAAAAGTTGTGTTTATTAGGGCAAATCCATGCTAAATGTGGGCAGATTTTCATTTTCATTTTATTTTTTAAATGAGAAACTTAAAAGCACTGAAATTTGACAGATTTGTCCATTCCAGTGCCGAAATGCTCATGGCATGAAACCTTCAAGGTGGCTGGCATGGAAAGAGAGCTCAGGAGAGAAACTTCATAAAGGGAAAGCTGGAGATCATGGGTAGCAAGAGAAGGAAGGAGTTCTTCCCCAAGGTATGGTTGGCACTAGGTATTGTTGCTTTAGGAGTTGTGGCTGGTTTCCAAGTTGTGGCTGATGCAGAATTTCTGTCTCTTTAAGGTTTTGGAGGATCTGCTTTTTCTGCAGCAGGGACACATGTTATTGTTTTGATTTTGTACAGGATTCCTCCAATGGTCAGTGCATAGTTCTCTACACCGCACATATTGCTTGTTCCACAACCATGCAGGACGAACGTCTTGGCACCTGCAGGTAAATATGGGGATCATCAGCAGGTGTCAGGGGTAGCTGCTCTAGGAAAACAAATGGGGCATGGCCCCTTCAGTGTCAATCTGCCCTCACCCAGCCCCCACCGGCCTGCCTTTTGACTCACAACCAGTCCAACGGATGAGTTTCACCATCAGCTTCCTTTTCCTTAGCGGCATTGCCTCTTGTAGATCAGAACAGGGAGGAAGATGGGTACAAAACTAGGATTAGTTACTCTGCCTGCCATGGGCTCTGCCTATGGTCGGTCCTATGCTAATTGATTGTAGAACCTTATATTTTCAGAATTTGTATTTCTATATAGTAATTGCCTGGGGTCCCATGGTGCCCAGTGTGTTTTGCAGAGCACCCAGCCACCTTTATAGCAAACTGAAAGGAAAAACAGGGAAAGGGACCCGCCAAAAAATGAACCTGGGGCTCAGACCTCTGAGACCACGAGTGTCTGTTAATCAGCCACAGTGGAAAGAATTTTGCAACAATTGGGATCCATCCATTCTTAACCTGGGCCTGGGCTGGATTGGGGAAGAGAGGAAGAGGCAGATGAGAAAAACAGATATGGGCGAAAGTGGTTCAACTTGGGGACACTTGGCAAATTCTCATTATTATTTTTTATTTCAGGGGTTTCTATCTGAGCCTCTGATTCTCCCTGAGCTATAACTCCTTCTGGGGTGCAGCCTGTCCCCCCAGACCACATCCATAACCAGCCTACTTATCACCCTCCTTTGGGGCTAGAACACTTGCTTGCCTGGACAGAGGAGAAAGATGGCTGCATGTTGTGCATGTGAAATGGAGGGGGGGACCTCAATGTTTTTGCTCCACCCACTTCTGATTCTGCTCCACTCATCACGGGCACCTGAACTCTGGTAAGCAAATTTATATAATTGTTAAATATTTATAGCACCCTTCTTCTCAAAAGAGCTTGGGTCAGTCAACACATCCACAATTTATTTTTACATTTATTGTTGTTGTTTTTTAAAAAGAATTAATCCTCCATCTGAAAAAGGTATCCCACCTTTACTGCTAGGAGCTCAAGGTGACATATTTGGTTGTCACAACCATCAACATCTTACAGTGGTACCTCGGGTAAAGAACTTAATTCATTCTGGAGGTCTGTTCTTAACCTGAAACTGTTCTTAACCCGAGGTATCACTTTAGTTAATGGGGCCTCCCATCGCCACCGCATGATTTCTGTTCTCATCCTGAAGCAAAGTTCTTAACCCGAGGTACTGTTTCTGGGTTAGTGGAGTCTGTAACCTGAAGCATCTGTAACCCGAGATACCACTGTATTTTATGTTCACAACATGGCTGCCATGGAGTCCAACTGTGCTAGGGAGAAAAAGAAACCTCTTTCCTATCCAAGCATGCATTTCCAATAATAAGCATATTACTTATTCTTCCGTGCCAAGTGTTTCTCTGTGTGACTGCATCAAAGTAAGCCTCCTCTCCTAACAATAATTCAGAAGCTGAAAACCTCCAAGCTGTGTGCTAACTCTGCATACCAGTCAATAGTATTCAGAGTCATATTTCTTCAACACTGGTTACAAAAGAAACCCCATGTGGCTTATCATTATGCTGAAACTGGTCTTGTAGGACCAGTTCCCATCATTCAACTATGCACTGGGTGACAAAGTATTTTCTTTTGCCCATCTGAAATGTTCCAACATTTAGCTTCTAAATGTTCCAAGTTCTACTCAAATGAGAAAGACTTATGTGAATGGGCCCAGACTCAATCCCGCACTCGACACTTTAGTGCTCCAAAGGATGATGCACACATGCCATTAGCACCTTATCATGGGTGCAATCCCACCATGCTCTGGCACAGCACTTGTTCATTTCAATGATGCTTGCACCAGAGAACATCCTGGGAGATTGTTCCCCAAGAGTCAGGGCTGCAAGTCTGTTGTTCTGCCACCTGAAATAGTCATCTCATCTTGCCTGATGGTTGGTCCACCTCTAGATCCTCCAGAGGCAGCATTCCCCTCCCACCTGCTCTCCCCATCCCACGGAATACCTCCTCCTTTGCTTAGTCCCTTCAGAGGCCCTTACCAGAGCTTCCTTCTACAGTGATGCAATTCCTTTGACCATCTGTGCATAAGACTGGTCCATCCGTGCACTCTTCCTCCGTCTGAGCATAACATCCTTTTGGGCAAGTGAGCCCATTCTCAGTCCAAGGAGCTTGAAGAGCTAGGAAGCAAAGAAGAAAGAAGCAAATGATCATATACGGAACGTTTTTACATAAGAATCTCCAGAGAGCCCCGCTGGATAATTGACAGGCCTGCTTTACACAGACACAGCAGCCGCAGCCTCCCTGATGCATTCACACAACCACCCACTGTTTGTTAGCATATTCTTTGTCAGAATGAAAGAATGAGTTCTAGACACACAGGTTTGACACCTTTCTCGCCTTGTGTTAGGATGAAAGGTGTGGAGGGACTAAAACTTCCTCCACTCCACCCTGTTCATGCCAAGTTTCAAAAGCAAATTGTGAATGTTTTCATCATTCTGAAACCAAGGGCTCCTCCAGACTGGTGTTCTACTGCGGGTTCATTTGTGCAACATGTTTTTCAAACTATAACACTGCATTAGTGATGGATTTCTCCTGGTTTCATTTCCTCTGTGATGCTTCTCCAATTCTATTGCATTCTACTGTGGAATGAAAATAAACCAGGACATTTGTGGTATGAAAAACTATGGGATTTCAGCTAGAAGTAATGGGATGTGCACTGATTAGAAATTAAGCAGTGTGACCATGCCCATACAAACGGTATTGAGAATGGAATAGTGTGTGACTGCCCCAGTAGCATCATGGGCACAAATCATTCTGAATGCACCATAAAAAGAACTCCTGGAGTGGCCCATTTCTGTAATTCTGATATCATAGAGGGGTAGGTTATGACATACAGGTCCAATTTAACTTTGTGTTGCACCCATCTTCAGTACAGCAAGCAGAGCTGGAGCGCAAATGTTTCTCTTTTCCTATGGTGATGTTATAAGCATTGGCACAAGAATCACTTTTTCCACATGAATAGGTTGTTGTGTCAAACTCGGTGCCTGTTTACCGGAAGAAAAGAAAGACAAACAACAGGTCAAGAGAGCTCATTCCCCAGAATCCTTCATTCTCTGCCGAACTCTATGGTCTCTGCTCTGCCTTGCCCTTCCATCCTTTCCAAGTTCTCCCAAAGGAATATGGCTCAGTGGAGTAGAGTGTCCATCTTGCTGAAGAAACTCTGGAAGTTCCAGATCAATGGTGAAGAACCTCAGGTCTGTGGACCAAAGGGAACCTCTTTCTGTATCTGACCCTTCAGAACTGGCCCAATCCACACCCCTTACCAACTTTGTTTTACATCCTCCTTGAGTGTGTTTGCCTGGCTGGTATATGTCATTGAAATCTGATAATGATTTCCGTTTTCCTTGACCGAGTGGAAGATAGAGAGAGAGAGATGGGTGTTTGTGGGCAGAACCTAGCCTATAAAGCTAAAATTTACATTTATTGCTTTGCCCACTTTTGCTTATGGCCCTGCCCAGTTCTGGTGTGTGGCCCTCAAAACAGAATGTGGCCCTCTGCCCAAAAGGGAATTCTGCTCTGGAACACTGCCATAAATCTCAGGAGGTGGTTAGTGGTAGAGGAGAAAGAATGGGGTACTCCCTGTCCAAGCCTCAAACTGCCCTCTGCTGGCATCCACCTGTTCAAGGAGGACCCACTATATTTTCCTGATGAAAATAGGGACCCCCTATTCTATTATTATTATTGTTGTTGTTGTTGTTGTTGTTATTGTTATTATTATTATTATTATTATTATTACTACTACTACTACTATTTATACCCTGTCCATCTGACTGGGTTGCCCCAGCCACTCTGGGCACCTTCCAACATATATAGAAACATAAATAAACATTTTTTAAAAAAACTTCCGTATACAGAGCTGCCTTCAGATCTCTTCTTAGGGCTGTATAGTTACTTATCTCCTTGGTTTGGGGGTCAGATAACTCCATACCCTCCAACATTTATCCAGTGAAAATAGGGATGGCACAAGGAAATGCAGGACATTCCAGGATCAAATCAGAAACCGGGATAGCTTCTGTAAATCTAGGACTGTCCCTGGAAAATAGGGAAACTTGGAGGGTCTGCTATCAGCGTCCAACTCCTCCTTAGTCTCAGGGTTGTCCCTTGCAGAACTCAACTGGGAACAGGAGATGGGGGCGAAAGTAGAATGATTTGGCTCTGCCCATCATTGGCCTTCTTCCATACCAGTCCTAATGGGCACCAGCCTCCATTGGATAGATTGTTGCACAGCATGGAGAATGCCACCAGGCAAGGCCAACACCTCCCTTACCAAGCATTGTGCTCTGGTCCCTGATGAGCACGCAGGCATCCAAACCGCTGGCACAGTCCGAAGCGTTAGAAACCTCTGCTCCTTGTACACACTTCAAGACAGCTGGAAGAAGAGAGAAGGGCATCATTCAACTCTGGGACTGAAGAACCCTCATGCATTGGACAAAATGGGGAAGGCCCGTGTCCCATTCAGTGCATAATGCTGACTCTGGGCAAAGTTTTTCCTAGAGTGCACATCACAGTGTGAAATGTGTCCTGCTGGATAAGAACTTGGCTGTGTACACACCATACATTTAAAGTTTATTTAAAACACACGACACACACACACCCAATCCCGGGAACTGTAATTTGCCCCTCACAGAACAACAATTCCCAGCACTCTGAACCAACTACAGTTCCCATTATTATTTGGGGAATGTCATGTGCTTTACATAAAGGTTGTCGTAATTTACAAATTTTAATGCACATGTGTTTTCTAGCTAATCAAAATGCCATCTTGGGTGAATAGGGGGAAGAAAGCAGGGAATTACGTCAACTTTGAACAGTCTATTTCCATTCCTTCTTCCTCCCACTGGAGACAGTGATGGCCTCCAACTTTAAAAGAGGATTAAAGAAATTCAGATAGGAGAAGATTCTCAATGGTGACTTGGTGTGACGGCTATGCTTTCTGTCTACCGCGAAGGCAGCAATGCCTCTGGAAGCCCATTTCTGGGAATCACAAGTGAAGAGAGTGCTGTTGCAGGTCTTAGTTATGGGATTCCCATAGGCATCTGGCTGAGAACAGGATTGTGGACAATATGGGCTACCGGCCTGATCCTGTAGGCTATTCCTGTGTTTTTCTACCAAACACAGGGTTAAAGGTAAAGGGACCCCTGACCGTTAGGTCCAGTCACAGACGACTCTGGGGTTGCGGGGCTCATCTCGCTTTATTCACCGAGGGAGCTGGCATACAGCTTCAGGGTCATGTGGCCAGCATGACTAAGCCACTTCTGGCAAACCAGAGCAGCGCATGGAAATGCCATTTACCTTCCCACTTGAGTGGTACCTATTTATCTACTTGCACTTCGTGCTTTCAAACTGCTAGGTTGGCAGGAGCAGGAACCAAGCAACGGGAGCTCACCCCATCACGGGGATTCAAACTGCCGACCTTCTCACAGCGCCACCCGTGTCCCACCAAATACAGAATCTAGCCCTTAATTGATTATTGATTGATAGATTACTTAATTTCTATGCTGCTTAATATATTAAAATTATCTCTAAAGGCAAAGGAGCCAATTCCTAGGGGGCAAGGTCCCTTTGCCCTCCCCCCCATAAAATATGCCGGGGGAGGCCCCGCCCCCAAGAAGATGGGCATTGCCATTCAAATGCTGTGTGTGCACCATGTCATGCGATTGATCATGCAAGGCGGGGATTACCTGCCCCTCCCCAATATTTTATTCAAGTTGGGGGGGGGCTGCTATGAGGTATATAAAAAGCCGAAGCAACAACAGACAACTTAAAGAAAACATTACAAAAATACACAGTTACATATAAAAACGTTACATTGATATAACATTACATATATATATATATATATATATATATGCAGGTTTTGGTGTCCTCGGGTGTCTTCCCGTGTAAAAGTTGGGGTGTCTAGGCGACGTTTCGACGAGGTCTCACTCGTCATCTTCAGGCTGGTGCTTTCGGCTTCTTGTTACTGGAACAGAGCGGGATCTCAATGTTTGAGTTCCTATAAATACTGTAGAGGGGGTGTGGTGTCTAGCCTCCAATGTTCTGGGCAGAGAGGAAGTTCCCAGGCTAGTGTGCCTTTTCTTCTTTTGTTCCTTAATTACTTGAGAGATACCTTGAGTGATTTCTTGAGTGATATCCTGAGTACCACTTAGGTGGGTCATTAGGTGTGGATTAGTTGCTAAAGTCTTTGTGTCTTGACCTCTTGAACTTTGTGAAGAGTTTTCCTGAGAAGATGGCTGTATTGCACTTAGTTGTGCTTTGGCTTGGCTTCGTGTATAGGGGCGAGCTGTGGTTTTGTGGCTTGTGTCAGCCAGATCTGTGTAGGGATTGCAGGGGGGTGCAGCATCCGGAGGTGCCACCATGGATTGGCTACTGGATGGTGTCAGTAATTCATCTGTGGAGAGGGTCTGGGTTTGGGTCTGGTGTGGTTGATTGGTGTTGGCGTTCTGTGTGCCTCTGGATCTGGTGTCAGTTTTTGTGGGGAGGGCTAATTTCCAGATGTCTGGCAAGCGGGATGTGTCGTCACGCTTGTTCATGTTGTGAGGGTGTTTCTCTATCTCGATGGCTTCCATGATTATTCTCTTGTGGTGATGTTCCGTGTTAAAGAGCAATTTGGAATCTGCAAAATTAATTTCGTGTCCTGTTTCTTTCATGTGTTGGAAAAGAGAGGAAGTTTTTTCTTCTTTTTTGACGGCATTCTTGTGTTCTGCGATACGTGCATTTATTCGTCTGTTTGTTTGTCCAATGTACGTGGCTGGGCAGACTTTGCAGGGTATTTCATAGATCCCTTGGTTTTCCAACTGGATTTTATCCTTGGGGTTTCTGAGGATATTGGCTATTTTTTGGTTGGTGCAAAAGGCTGTTTTGATATTGTGTTTATGGAGGATTTTGCTAATTTTATCTGTAGTGCCCTTGATATAAGGAAGGAGGGCCATGCCATTGTTTTCTTCTGTGTCTTGGTTTTTGGGGCGTGTTTCCTTTTGGATTAGCTTCGTAATCCTGTTTTGCTGGTATCCATTGGCAATTAACACATTTGAGAGATTCTGTAACTCAGTTGTCAAGTGGTCTTTGTCAGCCAGGCGTTTGGTTCTGGAGATGAGAGTCTTGGCTACGGAGTTTATTTGTGCAGGGTGGTGGTGTGATTGTGCATGTAAGTAGCGGTTGGTGTGTGTTTTTTTCTGGTAGATAGTGTGTCCTAGGGAGCCATCAGGTTTTTTGTAGATTAGGACGTCAAGGAAGGGAAGTTGGTTGTTGGCTTCTATTTCCATAGTGAATTGTATTTTGGGGTGTAAGTTGTTGAGATGTGTGAGGAAGCTATCCAGTTTTTCCTTCCCGTGTGGCCAAATTACAAAGGTGTCGTCAACATATCTGAGCCAAAGTTTGGGTTTGTGTTCTGACTTGTCTAAAGCATTGGTTTCAAAGTGTTCCATGTACAGGTTTGCGATGACCGGTGAGAGGGGTGATCCCATAGGTGCTCCTTCTATCTGTTTGTATCTTTGTCCATTGTGGATGAAGTACGTGTTGGTTAGGCAGTGGTTGGTCAGGTCCAAGATGTATTCGGGGGGATTGTATTTGTTTTGAATAGCTGTCAAGGCTTCATTAATGGGCACTTGTGTGAAGAGAGATACAACATCGAAGCTCACAGGTAGGTCATTAGGATGTAGGTTTTGCTTCTTTATTGTTTCTATGAACTGGAAGGAGTTTGGTACGTGTGAAGAGATGGATTCTGCATAGGGCTGAAGTTGCTTGGCGAGAAATTTAGCGAGATTTTGTAGAGGTGAGCCTATGGAGCTGACTATTGGTCTGAGTGGTGTTCCTTCTTTGTGTATCTTGGGGAGGCCGTAGAGTTTGGGGCATCTGGATGATTTTTCTCTGGGGATGATTCTTAGCTGGATTTCTTCACTGATAGGAGAGGCTTTTATTTTGGATTTGGTGGTTTTTTCCAGATAGGTGGTGGGATCTGTTTTTATAGGTTTGTAGGCAGGATCTTGGAGTAGCTTTGATAGTTTTGCTTGGTAGTCCGATGTGTTCATCACCACTGTGGCATTACCTTTGTCTGCTGGGAGAATGATTATGTTGTTGTCTTTCCTCAGGTTGGTGAGTGCTTTCTGTTCTTCTTTGTGTAAATTGCTTCTGGGTGGTTTGCTGGAGCAGAGGATGTTGGTGACTTCAAGTCTGATTTTATTGGCTTCATCTGGGTTGAATTTGGTTAGGCTAGCTTCGACTCCGCATATGATGTTTTCCGTGGGGATGCGTCTCGGGGCGACTGCAAAGTTGAAACCTTTGGAGAGTACTTTGGTTTCAGTTGTGGTGAGGATCCTGTCTGATATGTTATGTACTGTTTGTTTCATGGGTTGCTGTGGAGGGTGGCCGGGCTTCTGGCGTTTCTCTAGTTTGTGGAGTTTGTTGGTGTGTGTGTCTGTCTTATGTGAGGTCTCCGTTTCAGCTCTCCAGACGGCTAGTTGTTTGCATTTGTCCCAGAGTGCAGGGTGGATTTTGTTACAGAGTTTGAGGTGAAGAGTGAGTAGATCTTTGTTGGTTTGGTCTAGTAGGTATCTTTTCTTGTGTAGTTCGTTTCTGATTAGGGATAGTTCAGTTCGTTTCAGGATCCTTTCGGTGGCTGGGGTTTTAGAATGGAATTTAAGTTGGAAGCATGTGGGAATTAATTTGTTGTCTCGGCAGTTGCGTAGGAACAAGAGATCACATAAGATGGTGGCTCTTCGGACTTCTAGTTTCTCGTAGGTTCTTGTCAGCTGGAAGGTTTCCTCCCCGTAGAGGTAAGATATTTGCTTTCGTAGATTTCGTAGATCAAAAAAGAAGAAAAAACTTCCTCTCTTTTCCAACACATGAAAGAAACAGGACACGAAATTAATTTTGCAGATTCCAAATTGCTCTTTAACACGGAACATCACCACAAGAGAATAATCATGGAAGCCATCGAGATAGAGAAACACCCTCACAACATGAACAAGCGTGACGACACATCCCGCTTGCCAGACATCTGGAAATTAGCCCTCCCCACAAAAACTGACACCAGATCCAGAGGCACACAGAACGCCAACACCAATCAACCACACCAGACCCAAACCCAGACCCTCTCCACAGATGAATTACTGACACCATCCAGTAGCCAATCCATGGTGGCACCTCCGGATGCTGCACCCCCCTGCAATCCCTACACAGATCTGGCTGACACAAGCCACAAAACCACAGCTCGCCCCTATACACGAAGCCAAGCCAAAGCACAACTAAGTGCAATACAGCCATCTTCTCAGGAAAACTCTTCACAAAGTTCAAGAGGTCAAGACACAAAGACTTTAGCAACTAATCCACACCTAATGACCCACCTAAGTGGTACTCAGGATATCACTCAAGAAATCACTCAAGGTATCTCTCAAGTAATTAAGGAACAAAAGAAGAAAAGGCACACTAGCCTGGGAACTTCCTCTCTGCCCAGAACATTGGAGGCTAGACACCACACCCCCTCTACAGTATTTATAGGAACTCAAACATTGAGATCCCGCTCTGTTCCAGTAACAAGAAGCCGAAAGCACCAGCCTGAAGATGACGAGTGAGACCTCGTCGAAACGTCGCCTAGACACCCCAACTTTTACACGGGAAGACACCCGAGGACACCAAAACCTGCATTCCTGTACCCGTGAAAATCTACGAAAGCATATATATATATGCTTGTATCTCTCTTCACACAAGTTGTATCTCTCTTCACACAAGTGCCCATTAATGAAGCCTTGACAGCTATTCAAAACAAATACAATCCCCCCGAATACATCTTGGACCTGACCAACCACTGCCTAACCAACACGTACTTCATCCACAATGGACAAAGATACAAACAGATAGAAGGAGCACCTATGGGATCACCCCTCTCACCGGTCATCGCAAACCTGTACATGGAACACTTTGAAACCAATGCTTTAGACAAGTCAGAACACAAACCCAAACTTTGGCTCAGATATGTTGACGACACCTTTGTAATTTGGCCACACGGGAAGGAAAAACTGGATAGCTTCCTCACACATCTCAACAACTTACACCCCAAAATACAATTCACTATGGAAATAGAAGCCAACAACCAACTTCCCTTCCTTGACGTCCTAATCTACAAAAAACCTGATGGCTCCCTAGGACACACTATCTACCAGAAAAAAACACACACCAACCGCTACTTACATGCACAATCACACCACCACCCTGCACAAATAAACTCCGTAGCCAAGACTCTCATCTCCAGAACCAAACGCCTGGCTGACAAAGACCACTTGACAACTGAGTTACAGAATCTCTCAAATGTGTTAATTGCCAATGGATACCAGCAAAACAGGATTACGAAGCTAATCCAAAAGGAAACACCCCCCAAAAACCAAGACACAGAAGAAAACAATGGCATGGCCCTCCTTCCTTATATCAAGGGCACTACAGATAAAATTAGCAAAATCCTCCATAAACACAATATCAAAACAGCCTTTTGCACCAACCAAAAAATAGCCAATATCCTCAGAAACCCCAAGGATAAAATCCAGTTGGAAAACCAAGGGATCTATGAAATACCCTGCAAAGTCTGCCCAGCCACGTACATTGGACAAACAAACAGACGAATAAATGCACGTATCGCAGAACACAAGAATGCCGTCAAAAAAGAAGAAAAAACTTCCTCTCTTTTCCAACACATGAAAGAAACAGGACACGAAATTAATTTTGCAGATTCCAAATTGCTCTTTAACACGGAACATCACCACAAGAGAATAATCATGGAAGCCATCGAGATAGAGAAACACCCTCACAACATGAACAAGCGTGACGACACATCCCGCTTGCCAGACATCTGGAAATTAGCCCTCCCCACAAAAACTGACACCAGATCCAGAGGCACACAGAACGCCAACACCAATCAACCACACCAGACCCAAACCCAGACCCTCTCCACAGATGAATTACTGACACCATCCAGTAGCCAATCCATGGTGGCACCTCCGGATGCTGCACCCCCCTGCAATCCCTACACAGATCTGGCTGACACAAGCCACAAAACCACAGCTCGCCCCTATACACGAAGCCAAGCCAAAGCACAACTAAGTGCAATACAGCCATCTTCTCAGGAAAACTCTTCACAAAGTTCAAGAGGTCAAGACACAAAGACTTTAGCAACTAATCCACACCTAATGACCCACCTAAGTGGTACTCAGGATATCACTCAAGAAATCACTCAAGGTGTCTCTCAAGTAATTAAGGAACAAAAGAAGAAAAGGCACACTAGCCTGGGAACTTCCTCTCTGCCCAGAACATTGGAGGCTAGACACCACACCCCCTCTACAGTATTTATAGGAACTCAAACATTGAGATCCCGCTCTGTTCCAGTAACAAGAAGCCGAAAGCACCAGCCTGAAGATGACGAGTGAGACCTCGTCGAAACGTCGCCTAGACACCCCAACTTTTACACGGGAAGACACCCGAGGACACCAAAACCTGCATATATATATATATATATATATATATATATCAGTAGCAATTCCTTTCAATCTCTTTTTTATATATAAATTTTATTAGTTTTTTAACATATCATTTTCAACAGTAATTAAACATACTTTTACATCTTATTCAATTTTTTTGACTTCCATCATTCCTGTCTGAAAATTTCTTATTTTCCCTACTACATTTCAAACTCATAACCAATATCTCTATCTTTTTCTGCTTTGTAACACTTCACATATTTCTCCTTACAAAACTTCCTGTAGTCCTACTAGCCTAATTTGTTGATTACAGTTGCCCTTCAAATAATTCAACAATTCCTTTCATTCTCAGCCTCTCGGTTCTCACCCAGGGTCCAAACACACTCTCAGCTCACCCACAAAAGTCTCGCAATCAGAGCAGCAGCCATCAATCTAGTCTCTCACTATAGACTTGCTTTTCATGGGCAAGCCCAAGGTCAGTGGTACTTCCTCAGGCTTCCCACAGCTGTGTCCCATTCAGCTGCCCTTTCCACACCCACTTCAAGTTGCAGCAGATGTATTAAGTCTCCCGGGGGGTCCAAAGGCTGGGGGAAGTTTCCTCCTGCGCTCACAGCTCTTTCTTCACCCTCTGTCCCCTCCTCGTTCTCAAGCTGCCATACAACTCGGCTCTTCTTTTTGCCAAGAGATCCTGCTGTGGTAAGAAAGTTCTCTGCAAAGTTTTTAACCCTCCAAGATTGGCATCAAACAATGGCACAGTAGGTATGTGATTCCAATTTTGTCCCTGACCACATAATAGGAAAACACATCCGATGAATGATATTTGGAAAAAGAAAAAGAAAAAGAAAAAACTTTACATGGCAGATCCTGTGCATGCTGCTCCTGTAAAATGGGGTGCACAACTGGCATTTGAGTGCTGTATAGAGATGGCGTACTAACAAACACCAATCTTCTGTGTCATTAAGAGGGGCACAGTCCCCTTCCCACCCCACCCCATGCCATCAATGGCCCCAGTCCCACCACTGGCTACAGCACATTGAGATTTTGTCAAGAAAGTCAAGAGAAGATCAATAAGCAGTAGAAAACGACCGAGGCAATAGCATTTTGCTAGTTACACGGCAGGTGACATAGCTACCTAGGGGTGTGTGTGTGTGTGTGTGATTTTGTAGCTTTATATTCTGATTTTATCCTGTGAACTGCCCTTATCCTGTGAACTGCCCTGAGACTGAGGGTATAGGGCAATGCAATAAACAAACAAACAAACAAACAAATCTCATGCAAAATATGCTTCCCAATGCTGGTTCTACTGGACTTAACCTTCCAGAGGTCCTTTACCATTACCCTTTTTACCTACTATGAATAGACCTTTGGAAGTTAGTGGACATAACTTAGGCTCATCCATTGCAATATACATACTCTGAGTAGCACTTAGCTGAATACTGTATATTTCAGCCAACACCTTTAGAATTTACAGCAGATTACTCCCAGTCTATGATTCCCCATCACCAAAGGCATCCACTCAAAAGCCAGCATGGAAGTCCAATTTTTTTTTTGGGGGGGGGGGGGACACTAGCTCTTGCATGCACCTCAGCTCTTCCTTTTGCTAAAGATCAGCCTGTGGCAGGAACCATCTGTGCAAACTTTTTAACCCTCAAACGATGGCCCAGTTGATATGCCATTCCATAGTACTGGTCTTCCATTCTGTCCCTAACAGCATAGCAGGAAAATGGATGTGATCAATGATAAATAACTTACATGTATCCGCAGAGGCAACTAAGAGTGGTGAAAGAAGGCAGAGCACAAGGAGAGGCACCATGGTGTCGGAAGGTAGGGCTAAGATCATTGCTGAGCTTGACTGCTTCTTGTGCCCAGATGTATGGGCAAAGGACGTTTTATAGATGGGTCTGCTGTAACATCTTTTAGGGAGTTGGTCCAATGAACCACAGTAAAAGGAGTGTTGTGTAGTGTAAATACCCATAAAGAAAATGGGTGGAGATGCTTCTCTTATTATGCAAGGACTTCCTGGAACGAACGGTGGATTCTGACGACAAATTTGGCAAAACTGATGCCAACTGATGCATTTCTAGCTTTAGGAATGTTTGGCGTGTACCTTACATATTATTACTTATTCCATTTATTCCCTCACTCCTCTATGGATCCTCAAGCAGGCAGGAAGGCAGGAGTGCTCTTTTATTCTAACAACAACCCTGTGAGGGAGGTTCAGCTGAGAGATAGTGTGTAGCCCAGGGGTCAGCATGGTTTACCTCGCATGGGCCGGTTCACTCCAGTGGAGATGGAGATCCCTCCATGGGCCGGATCACGATTTTCGCTGTCTGTATCTGCGCAGATGCGATATCCAGTGCCGCAGAAGCGAGTCCCTGTGCCACGCTGTGCCAGTTTAGCAGCGCGCAGGGACTCACCAAGCGGGCAGCTTGGTTTGGAGGCAGCTCAAGGGCCAGTTAAATGACCTCTGTGGGCCGCTTGTGGCCCATGGGCCTTGGGTTGCCAACCCCTGGGGTAGCCCAAAGTGCATCACTCAAGGAGTTTCATAGATGAGTGGAGATCTGGACCCACGTCTTCCTCACTTTGCCATATTATCATTTATTGCCTGCTATGTTCTGAAATTAGTGTAGCCAGCTCCAGAAAACAGGGGAAGTTCAGAGAGGAGCCTCAAAACTTAAGGATGGAGAGCCTGTGGCCTTCTGGATTTTGATATGGATGCAGCTTCCGTCATCTCTAACCATTAGCCATGCTGGCTGGAACTGACAGGAACTCCAGTTCAACAACACCTGGAGGGTGACACGTTTTGCCACCCCACACTTGGCTCCATGCTCATTCTCCTCTGTCCCCTGATTGTTTGGAATATGGGGGTCACCCCCCAAAAATATGAAGGACCCAGAAGAGTGGGGGCCCTAGGATTTGGTATCCCTGGTGTGTGTGTGTGTGTGTGTTTGTGTGTATGTGTGGAGTCATTTTGGGGTGGGGTTGCTTTTTATTGAAGCAAAAGACAGGCAGAACCATGAGTGACATTGGCTGGGTCAGGGACTGGACAGAGGAATAGTGAGGCAGATGAAAGGCAAAGTGGGAAATTGTGGGAGAAAAGGAGGAGGCAGAGCCGGAGCAGTTGGCTGACACGTTGTCACTAGATTCAGGTAGGTAGCCGTGTTGGTTTGACGGAGTAAAAATATATATATAAAATAAAAAAATTGTCCAGTAGCACCTTAGAGACCAACTAAGTTTGTTCTTGGTATAAGCTTTTGTGTGCATGCACATTTCTTCAGATAGTTGTCACTAGAAAGCATTCCAAACCCCCCTTCTCCCAGAACCTGGCAGGCCTTGAAAGTAGGGGAGCAAAGGGCTTGGAGACAAATGACCCTACACGGCCAACATAAGGTGGGTGCTGCTGCTGACAATTGAGGAAGTTGAGAGAAGGGGTGGGGAGATTTTCTTGGAGCAACACCATTACTCCAAGAAGCTGCATTTCTAAGCCTCCCTCTGTGAATATTGAATAAAATGTTTTGGTAAGAACTTTTCCTGTCTCATCTATTCCTTGCAGCCTACTGTGGGGGGATCAGGTTCCCTGACGCCTGAAAGGCTGTGACTTGAAGAACGTGTTCTTGGGCTTCCTTTTCACTCCTCCTTGCCATTGCATTTTCCACATGTAATATGTCTTTTTAGGGTGTGTAGCCTGAATGCAGGAACCATCTTAGTCAAGATTTTTATACAGTGGTACCTCAGGTTACAGACGCTTCAGGTTACAGACGCTTCAGGTTACAGACTCTGCTAACCCAGAAATAGTACCTCGGGTTAAGAACTTTGCTTCAGGATGAGAACAGAAATCGTGCTCTGGCGGCACAGCGGCAGCAGGAGGCCCCATTAGCTAAAGCGGTGCCTCAGGTTAAGAACAGTTTCAGGTTAAGAACAGACCCCCAGAACAAATTAAGTTCTTAATCCGAGGTACCGCTGTAGTCCACTGTTTTGGCTAAAGGCCAAGGTATAAATGCCATAAGCAAACAAAAAAATCTCCACCAGCCATTTTGTGGGTCACCTGCTCAGTTACGTGACATATCTACCCACTTCCTGTTTGGCAGCCAAATCAGGAAGTTCGTTGGGTCTTTCATGGGCTGCTGTCTCTGTTTTCCCCTTAGTGTGACATGTGTTACCAAGCCCTAGATGAAACTAAGGGATTATTCACACTTTCCCTGGTCCCTCAGCTTTCCCGATGGGAAGCAGCTCTTTAGCACACAATTGGAGCAAATGGCAATTGGGCTTTTCCCCCCAGATGGATGTTTGTTCTGATTGAGCACTAAAGAGCAGGTTTTCCATGCAAAAGGAGTGAGGTAAGGGGACAACCGCTCAGACCACTTGGACCCATGTTTTCTAGGCAGGGAACAAGCAGATATGTGGATGAGCCCTAAACCCATGTCTGCACAGTACGCTTCCCCCAAACATTTCTGGGAGTGGTTAAAGGTGCTGAGAGTTGTTAGGAGATGCCAAATCTCAACCCAGAGCTCCAATTTCTGTGTTCCCTGAGGAGAGGGGTGGAGAACTGTAGCTCTGTGTCGAGAAAAGGGAGTCGCCAAACAATTCTCTGCCCTCTTAAACTATAGCCCCCTGAATTCTTTGGGGGGGACAATGGGTGTTTGGCATCATAGTGGTTCAGGAGTGGCTTTGACTGGCCCCATTGAGAAAGGGATGAAGACAGTGGTCTGTGTCTGAGAGAGTCTCTCCTTTGACAAAGGATTTGTTGATCGCCCAACTCATGGGGAATCGTTCTCCAACCCTGATGCAGACCTCCTTACTTCTGCTGCAGAAAGCTGAGCTGCACTATGTCCTTGGATCTTGCTGTTACTGTTCAAGTGGCATGAATTCAGGCCATTCCTCTAGGTTCAGAGATTGACTCCCAAATCAGAAGTGCTGGATTTACTGCCTGGCAATAAAACTGCCATTGTTGCCCGTATCACAGTCCCCTGGCTTTGTTGCAAATGCAAACAGGGTTGTAGCCTTTGGCAAAGTCAGCCTCTGACGTTGGCCTCACTGGGCACCTACTAAAGCCCACACCCCACTTGCAGTCCCCTGACTAGCTCTATGCATGATAGTCAGATGATTGTTGTTCTGGGTGGGGTTTCAGTCCCTCTGGTGCAGCAGCTAAGAAGCTTGAGAATAGGGACAGGGAAGACATCCCATTCAACTTGTACCTCAGTTTCTGCCGTGTGGTAACAAGTTTCTAGGGGGTTCCAGGCACTCAAGATTTGTGTTTTTCCATTAGAAAATCAGGACACAGCAGAGTCTGCAATGTCTTAGAAATATGGTTTATTTACACATATTTATTTACACACCTAAAACCTTCAGTGGAGGAAGTGCAGAATATGACACCCCAAGAGTATCTCTCATTGCTCCTCTCATAGCTATAGCAAGCTTGGCCCCACCCCATCACTTAATGGATCCAAATGGTTTCCAGGGAGTGGCAGGGGTTGGATCTCTCGGTGGCATTTGATACCATTAATCATAACATCCTTCTGGACTATCTAGAGGAGCTGGGGGCACTGTTATACAGTGTTCCACTCATTCCTCCTGGGCTGTGTCCAGAAAGTGGTGATGGGGGATGAGCGGGGTATAAATATTATTATTATTATTATTATTATTATTATTATTATTATTATTATCATTATTATTATTATTATTCCCATGTTGATGGCCTTTCAGCTGATTCCCTGGTGACCCACTGGAATGCAGAGTTAACCAGGGCTATGAACTGTCTGGCTCCGAAGCACCCTCTCCAATTGTATGGAGCCTGGACAGCCCTGTGGTTTTCTGCAGAGCTGAGGGCAATGAAACATTCGTTGAGACGACTAGAGTGCTGGTGGCGGAAAACTCATTCTGAATCGAACCGGAAATGGGTTAGAGCTCAATGTCAAGCCTATCAAGTGGTGACAGCGACAGTGAAGAGGACCTTCTTCATTGCCTCTATTGCATCTGCAGAAGACAGCAGCAGGAAACTCTTTCAGGTGGTTCGTAATCTAACAGAACCACTTTTGCTATCGGGGCCTAGTAAGGCAAGATCTCCTGCAATGATTTTGCAACTTTTTTGCAGATAAAGTCTCTCAGATTCAGAAAGATTTCAGACATAGCTAATGAGTTGTTTTATTTTGTATTTGTTTTTCTGCCCCAGAATGGTTGAATCACTTTTTAAATCAATACAATTAAAAGTATATTATGAAGAAACACAAGGACCTCTTTTAGCACCCCACCCAGCCATGCAAGGAGCCTCTGGTTGGGACCTTCACTGCAGTAAATTATTGCTGATAACCATCCGGAAGAAACAAACAAAACCATTTTTGGACTAAATATTCTTTATTGGGCCTGCAATCTTTCATTCACACACAGCCTGGAAATTCAAAAACACACTTTGGAGGAGGTGGGGGAGGTATTGTGATACTCAAGTCAGGATGAGGAAGAAATTCAATTTTGTATGCATATTAATGAGAAACTAACTCATTTGCACTTTCCAGACCAATATGCAAACTAAAACTCAGCCTTAAAATTTCACGTTTCTCATAATTTTGCAATGTAGTTCATAAGCCAAACAGTGTATACAAAAATGCATTTATGTGAGAAAAATGCATATATTAGTGATAATAACATTCTGTGTCTATTGTTCAAACTGCATGTAAATGCTGTGTTTATTAGGATAAATCCATGCTAAAATGTGAGCAGATTTTCAATGGTTTTTTAAAGAAGCTAATTGCCATAGAAATGTCGAGAACTGAATTTAGGGTTAAAAAATTGAGAAACTTAATAGCACTGTAATTTGAAATATATGTCCATTCCAGTGTCAGAATGCTCATGGCATGAATCCTTCAAAGTGGCTGGCATTGAAAGAGAGCTCAGGAGAGAAACTTCATAAAGGGAATGCTGGAGATCATGGGTAGCAAGAGAAGGAAGGAGTTCTTCCCCAAGATATGGTTTGCACTAGATTTTGTTCTTGCTTTAGGAGTTGTGACTGGTTTCTGCTGATGCAAAACTTCTGCCTCGTTAATTAGTTGCAGCTGGTGCTGGCTTTTCGGCATCGACACATGCTATTTTATCCATTTTGTAGGGGATTCCTGCAATTGTCACTTCATAGTTCTCTACACCGCACATATTGCTTGTTCCACAACCATGGAGGACGAACTTCTTGGCACCTGCAGGTAAATATGGGGATCATCAGCAGATGTCAGTGGCCGCTGCTCTAGTACAGCAAATGGGGCATGACCCCTTCCATTTCAGTCTGCCCTCACCCAGCCCCCATCAGCCTGCCTTCTGACTCACAACCAGGCCAAGCCTGACCCTCCTCCTCCCTTCCTAAGTCCCTTCAGGGTTACCAGAGCTTCCTGTTGCACTGATGCAACTCATTTGACCATCTGTGCATGAGACCTGTCCACCCTTGCATTTCTCCTCCGTCTGAGCATAACATCCAGTTGGACAAGTGTACCCATTCTCAGTCCAAGTAGTTGGAAGAACTAGGAAGCAAAGAAGAAAGAAGTAAATTGTCATATATGGAAAGTTTTTACATAAGAATCTCCCAGGTCTTTGTTAGCATATTCTTTGTCAGAATGAAAGAATGAGGTCGAGAGACACAGGTTTGACACCTTTCCTGTCTTGTGTTAGGATTAAAGGTGTGGAGGTACCAAAACATCCTCCACTCCACCCTGTTCCTGCCAAGTTTCAAAAGCAAATTGAGAATGTTTTCATCATTCTGAAACCAAGGGCCCCTCCAGATGGGTCTTTTATTGCAGTTCATTTGTGCAACATGTTCTTCAAACTATAACATTGCATTAGTGATGGATTTCTCCTCGTTTCATGTGTCCTGTGGTGTTTCCTACTGCATTATTACTGACTGGAGGGGCTGTGGAGCAACAGAAGTGGGACGAAAATAAACCAGGACATTAGTGGCATGAAAGGTGATGGGCTTTCAGCAGGAAGAAATGGGAAGTGCACTGATTGGAAACGAAGCAGTATGACCACCCCAATACCTCTGCACACGCAAACAGTATTCAGAGTGGAATTGTGTGTGACTGGCCCAATAGCACCATGAGCACAAATCACCCTGAACACACTATAAAAAGGACTTCTGGAGAGGTCCAGGTTTGCAATTCTGATATCAGAGAGGGGCAGGTGATGACTTACTTCCCCAATCTAAGTTTTTGTTGCATCCATCTTCAGTACAGCAAGCGGAGCTGGAGCGCAAATGTTTCCCGTCTCCTATGGTGATGGTAAAAGCATTGGCACAAGAATCATTTTTCCCACATGTATAGAATGTTGTGCTAAACTTGACCCCTGTATACCAGAAAAGGAATAAGACAAACAACATGTCAGGAGAGCTCATTTCCCAGAATCCTTCATTCTCTGCCAAACTCCACTCTGCCTTGCCCTTCCATTCTTTCCAAGTTCTCCCAAGGGAATATGGCTTGCTGGAGTACAAGCACCTCCATCTTGCTGAATTAAGCTCTGGAAGTTCCAGATCAATGGTGAAGAACCTCAGGTCTTTCTGAATCTGACCCTACAGAACCCTACAGAACCTGCCCAATCCACACCCCTTACCCACTTCATTTTCCATCCTCCTTGAGTGTGTTTGCCTGGCTGGTATATGTCATTGAAATCTGATAATGATTTCTATTTTCCTTGACCGAGTGGGAGAGGGAGAGAGAGAGAGAGAGAGAGAGAGAGAGAGAGAGAGAGATGGGTGTTTGTGGACAGAACCTAGCCTACAAAGCTAAAATTTACATTTATTTCTTTGCCTACTTTTGGTGGGCAGTGGTAAAGAAGAAAGTCCTGGCTGGTCCATTAAGTGAATGGGGTACTTCCTGTTCTGTTGTTGTTGTTGTTGTTGTTGTTGTTGTTGTTGTTGTTGTTGTTGTTGTTGTTATATTTATACCCTACCCATCTGACTGGGTTGCCCCAGCCAACATATAGAAAAACATAATAAAATATTTAAAAACTTCCCTATGCAGGGCTGTCTTCAAATGTCTTCTAAAGGTTGCATGGTTACTTAACTCCTTGGTTTGGGGGTCAGATAACTCCATACCCTCCAACATTTATCCAATGAAAATAGGGGCATCCTAAGGAAATGCAGGACATTCCAGGATCAAATCAGAAACTGGGTCAGCTTCTGTAATAGGGAAAATAGGGAAACTTGGATGGTCTGCTATCAGCTTCCAACTCCTTCTTAGTCTCAGAGTTGTCCCTTGCATAACTCAGCTGGGAGCAGAGGCATGGGGGTGAAAGTAGAATGATTTGGCTCTGCCCTTCATTGGCCTTCTTCCATACCAGTCCAAATGGGCACCAGACTCCATTGTATAGATTGTGGCACAGCATGGAGCATGCCACCAGGCAAGGCCAACATCTTCCTTACCAAACATTGTGCTCTCGTCCTTGATGACCACACAGGCATTCAAACCACTGCCACAGTCTGAAACCTCAGAACCTTCAGTTCCTTGTTTACACTTTATGGCTGGAAGAAGAAAGAAAAGGCTAAACAAAATTATATCAGAGTGAAGACATAACAAATATAATGGGAGAAGTTCTGCTGTGGCTCTATGATTGAAGGAGCCTCCCCCCCCCCCCTTTAGAGGGCAAGTAGGACAATGGGGGAGGTGAAATACCTCAGAAAAAATAAGGGGGCAGATGACAGAGATAAATATACATACAAAAGTTAAATATTTGGCAATATAGTTGATAGACAAGAATATTAAGATATTTAAAGACAATTATGAGAAAATTGAAAAAGAAATAAAAAGGAATTTATAAATTTGGGGAAGAATGAGTTTGTCATTGTTAGGAAGAATTTCAGTGACTGAGATGAAAGTATTGCCAAAAATGTTGTTTTTATTCCAATCAATCCCGGTGAGAAGCAATGCGAGCTGCTTCAAAGAATGGTAAAAATATATTTCAAAATTTATCTGTAAAGGGAAGAAACTAAGAATAAAATATAGACTACTAACAGACATCAAAGATAGAGGTGGTTTCTCTCTACCGGATTTAAGATTATATTATGAAGCATCTTGCCTCTGCTGGATCCAGGATTGGATAAAAATAAAAGATACAGATTTGCTAGATTTAGAAGGCCATGACAATAGATTTGGCTGGGATGCATATATATGGTACCATAAGGCAAAATTACATAAAAGATTTTGGAATCATATAATAAGAAATTTAGTCTTTTAAGTCTGGGAGAAATATAAAGATCTATCAGAACAAAAACAAAACAAAACACCATGGTGGCTCTCCACGCTAGAAGCAATATCTCTAAAAAAAAATTAATCTGAGGACAAATTGGTCAACATATAATCAGTTAAAATTAAAGGAATTTGTAAAAGTCAGAGAAATGGTTACAGATTGGTTACAATATTTTCAGTTAAATGAAACCTTTAAAAATGATAAAAAGAAAGGATTAAGCTATGAAGTGTCAAGATTTCAGAGAGAGATAATAGAAGACCATACCAAATTACTGTCAAAAATGTATAATCTGCTCTTGGAATGGAATACCAAAGAGGAACAGGTCAAATCTGTCATGATAAAATGGGCAAAAGATGTGGCACACAATATACAAATGATAGACTGGGAAAGGATCTGGAAGGGAGATCTGAAATTTATGGCATGTACCTCATTGAAAGAAAACCATATGAAAATGATGTATCGGTGGTATCTAACCCCGGTTAAATTAGCAAAGATTTATTGAACAAGATCAAATATATGTTGGAAATGTAAAGAAGTAGAAGGTACCTTTTATCATACGTGGTGGAAATGGAAGGTTAGATAGCAATTCCTTTCATTCTCAGCCTCCGGGTTCTCACCCAGGGTCCAAACACACTCTCAGCTCACCCACAAAAGTCTCACAATCAGAACAGCAGCCATCGATCTAGTCTCTCACTATAGACTTGCTTTTCATGGGCAAGCCCAAGGTCAATGGTAGGTCTTAGTTGTGGGATTCCCATAGGCATCTGGCTGAGAATAGGATTATAGACAATATGGACTACTGGCCTGATCCTGCAGGCTCTTCCTGTGTTTTTCTACCAAATACAGAGGTAAAGGGACCCCTGACCGTTAGGTCCAGTCACGGACGCCTCTGGGGTTGTGGCGCTCATCTTGCTTTATTGGCCGAGGGAGCCGGCGTACAGCTTCCGGGTCATGTAGTCAGCATGACTAAGCTGCTTCTGGCGAACCGTTTACCTTCCCGCTGGAGCGGTACCTATTTATCTACTTGCACTTCATGCTTTCGAACTGCTAGGTTGGCAGGAGCAGGGACCGAGCAATGGCAGCTCACCCTGTCATGGGGATTCGAACTGCTGACCTTCTGATTGGCAAGCCCTAGGCTCTGTGGTTTAACCCACAGCCCTCCTTGCTATGAGGTGCATAAAAAGCCAAAGCAACAACAGACAACTTAAAGAAAACATTACAAAAATACACAGTTACATATAAAAACATTACATTAATATAACATTACTAATATATATATAAATCAATAGCAATTCCTTTCAATCTCTCTTTTTATATATTTTTATATATAAATTTTATTAGTTTTTTTAACATATTACTTTCAACAGTAATTAAACATACTTTTACATCTTATTCATTTTTTTTGACTTCCATCATTCCTGTCTGAAAATTTTCCAATCTAATCTCTTAGTATGCATTTCTTATTTTCCCTATTACATTTTAAACTCATAATCAATATCTCTATCTTTTTCTACTTTGTAACACTTCGCATATTTCTCCTTACAAAACTTCTTGTAGTCCTACTAGCCTAATTTGTTGATTACACTTGCTCTTCAAATAATTCAACAATTCCTTTCATTCTCAGCCTCTTGGTTCTCACCCAGGGTCCAAACACACTCTCAGCTCACCCAGAAAAGTCGCAATCAGAACAGCGGCCATCGATCTAGTCTCTCACTATAGACTTGCTTTTCATGGGCAAGCCCAAGGTCAGTGGTACTTCCTCAGGCTTCCCACAGCTGTGTCCCATTCATCTGCCCTTTCCACACCCACTTCAAGGTACAGCAGATGCAGTAAGTCTCCCAGGGGGTCCAAAGCATGGGGAAAGTTTCCCTTTCTTTCTTCACCCTCTTCACCCTCTGTCCCCTCCTCGTTCTCAAGCTGGCAGATCCTCCTGTGGTAAGAAAGTTCTCTGCAAAGTTTTTAACCCCCTTAGATTAGCATCAAACGATGGCCCAGTTGATATGCCATTCCATAGTACTGGTCTTCCATTCTGTCCCTAACAGCATAGTAGGAGAATGGATGTGATCAATGATAAATAACTTACGTGGATCCACAGAGGCAACTAAGAGTGGCGAAAGAAGGCAGAGCACAAGGAGAGGCACCATGCTGTCAAAAGGTAGGGCTAAGATCATTGCTGAGTTTGACTGCTTCTTGCGCACAGATGTATGGGCAAAGGACGTTTTATAGATGGGTCTGCTGTAACATCTTTTAGGGAGTTGGTCCAATGAACCACAGTAAAAGGAGTGTTGTGTAGTGTAAATACCCATAAAGAAAATGGGCGGAGATGCCTCTCTTATTGTGCCAGGACTTCCTGGAATGAACGGTGGATTCTGACGACAAATTTGGCAAAACTGATGCCAACCTGATGCATTTCTAGCTTTAGGAATGTTTGGCATGTACCTTACATATTGTTACTTCTTCCATGTATTCCCCCCTCCTCTATGGACCCACAAGCAGACAGGCAGGGAGGAACACTCTTTTATTCTAACAACAACCCTGTGAGGTAGGTTCAGCTGAGAAATAGTGTGTAGCCCAAAGTACATCACCCAAGGAGTTTCATGGATGAGTGCAGATCTGGACCCACGTCTTCTTCCCCCTGCAATATTATCATTTATTGCCTGCTGTGTTCTGAGATTAGTACAGCCAGCTCCAGAAAACAGGGAAAGTTCAGAGAGGAGCCTCAAAACTCAAGGATGGTGAGCCTGTGGCCCTCTGGTTGTTGATATGGATGCAGTTTCCCTAACCAATAACCATGCTGGCTGGGACTGAACTGCAGTCCAGCAACACTTGGAGGGTGACAAATTCGCTATCCAGGCTCAAGTTCAAAAAGTTTGAGGAACACTTCTCTCTCAAGCCTCATCTGGTGATGATCCTATCCAGCAGCAACATAGTGGGACTGTATAGAAGGACTATATGGTAGAAGGTGTCTCATCCCCTTGAGAGTGATGGCGCTCTTAGCTCTGCTCCTGAAGATTGTTGTTGGTTTGTGTGTGTGTCAGAGGGGGCAAATTGCTCTGAAGATTGGGGGCAGGCGATGACACACGCATGATGTCAAGATATCGGGAGGAGTCAGGGGGTGGTGTCAGGTGTCATGGAATCCGATCCCCACCCCCACCCCCCACAGTAGGCTGCCAGGAATAGATAGGACAGGGATAGTTCCTACCAATGTTTTTTATTCGATGTTCACAGAAAGAGGCTTAGAAATGCAGCCTCTTGGAGTTACGGTGTTGCTCTGAGTAATCTCCACCCCACTTCTCTCCTCAATCGTCAACAACAACACCACCTTACGGTGCCCGCTTAGGGCCATTTCAATGCTCGCTGGGTTCTGCTTCCCCCTCCTCCTCTTCCTTTCCCAACTTTGCCTCTTGTCTGCCTTTGAGCCTCCTCAAACAACTATTGTAAATCTATACTGTCTTCCTCTTCTCTGGAAGGTTCAGGAGGGGGAGGTGGTCTTCACCATTCCTCCCAGTCCTGACATGTGGAGGCAAATGCAGCGGCAGTGCGGATTCAATGGCCAGCGGTTCCTCCTCTCTCACGTTCAGCCTTCTCCCCCTCCTCCCTCCGCTGCCACTGGATGGGTGTTGCTTCCCCCTCCTTCCCCTCCGCAGCAGGAGGAGGAGCCAGCCACTGAAGCCGAACCACACGTGGCTCTGTGCTCAGTCTCCTCTGCCCCCTAATTGTTTTGAACATTGGGGGGGTCACCCACCAAAATATGGGGCACCCAGAAGGTCAGGGGCCCTAGGATTTGGCAGCCCTGGTGTGTGTGTGTGTGTGTGTGTGTGTGTATGTGTGGAGTCGTTTTGGGGTGGGATTGCATTTTATTGAAGCAAAAGACAGGCAGAACCATGAGTGACATCGGCTGGGCCAGGGGCTGGACAGAGGAATAGTGGTGGACACCACCTCCCTAGCCTGAACCTTCCAGAGAAGAAGAAGACCGTAAAGATTTACAACAGTGGTTTGTGGGGGGGGGGGTCATAGCTCAGAGGAGGATGAAAGGCAAAGTTGGGAAATTATGGGAGAAGAGGAGGAGGCAGAGCTGGAGCAGCTGGATTACATGTTATCACTAGAAAGCATTCCAGACCCCCCTTCTCCCAGAACCTGGCAGGCATTGAAAATAGGAGACCAAAGGGCTCGGAGACAAATGACCCTAAGTGGCCACCGTAAGGTGGGTGGTGCTGATGACGATTGAGGAAGTTGAGAAAAGAGGCTGCATTTCTAAGCCTCTCTGTGTGAATATTGAATAAAAGCCATTGGTAAGAACTTTCCTTGTTTCATCTATTCCTGGCAGACTTCTGTGGGGGGGTCAGATTCCCTGAAGACTGACAGGCTGTGACTTCAAGAACATGTGCTTGAGCTGGCTTTTCCCTCCTCCTTCCCATTGCTTTTTCTGCATGTGATGTGTATTTTTAGGGTGTGAAGCTGGAATGCAGAGGAACCATCTTAGTCATGATTTTTATAGTCCACTGTTTTGGCTAAAGGCCAAGGTATAAATTCCATAAGCAAACAAATAAATTTCCACCAGCCATTTTTTGGATCATCTGGTCAGGTACGTGACATATCTACCCACTTCCTGCTTGGCAGCCAAACCAGGAAGTTTGTTGGGTCTTTCATGGGCTGCTGTCTCTGGCTGTGTTTTCCCCTCAGTGTGACGTATGTTACCAACCCCTAGATGAAACTAAGGGCTTATTCTCACTTCCCCTTGTCCTACTGCTTTCCCCGCTCAATTGGAGCAAATGACAATTTGGGCTTTTTTCCAGATGGATGTTTGTTGCGTGGACAGGCAGAGTCCCCAGATCCCGCGTGGTCCCCCCCCCCCGTCATGTGGAATAACGACTCAAGACAACGTGCTATGGGATTAAATTGGCCACAAATTTATTAAATTTCAAATGTGGGTAGACCTTGGCTCAGGCATTGGGCGTTCTCCCTCCCCAGTCCCCAGCCGGGGACCCAGGGAGCATCAGGGTTTATCCAGTGTGGGGGGGGATGGGCCGGCTCTGGAGAACATATGTTCAAGCAGAGATAGCCGCCCCCGTTACGCCGCCATCGCAGGGGAGAGCAATGGCGACCTTTCAGCGTACGGTCAAAGCCTCCCTTCAGAAACCCCTTTAACGGGGAACCCTGGTATCGCCGCCACAAAGAGGAAGATGGACTAAAGGATTCCGCCCAAGGCCTGATACCGCCAAAGTTGTGACGTTTTGCTACGGGAAAGGCGAAACCTGCCAATGCAGGGAAATTCCTTTCTGGCCCTTTAACAGCAACCTTAACGTAGCAGCGCCCGCATACCTGTGAAGAAAAGTTAACCTGCAAAAGAAGACATTAACTGAGGGTGGGTAGGGTGGGAGAAGCTCTGGAGCCAAGTGAGGATTCCCAGGTAAGATCCTCCCTCTATTGTGTGGGCAGGTAATCCCTCCCCTACCTGGCCTGGTCTCCTTGGCAACGCTTCCCCCAGGCGGGATTGGACAACTGACTGAGGTAGGCGGAGACCTCCAGGTATCCCACCTGAGGGAAGGCAAAGCCAAGCTTATGCTGTTGGAGCCACTCCAGATCTAAGGGCTGCACGCGTCCACGCAAAGGGCGCCCCACGTGTTAGGTGGGGAGCGGTCATTCTGATTGAGCACTAAAGAGCAGGTTTTCCATGCAAATGGAGAGGGGTAAGGGGACGACCACTCAGACCACTTGGACCCAGGCTTTCTAGGCAGGGAACAAGCAGGAATGTGGATGAGCCTTAAAGCCATGATTGCACAGTAAGTTTCCCCCAAAGATTTCCAGGAGTGGTAGTTTGTTAAAGGTGCTGAGAGTTGTTAGGAGACCCCTTGTTAAGACGTGGAGAGTCCTCCCCTCCGTTTGGTAACTTAGAATCATAGAATCATAGAGTTGGAAGAGACCACAAGGGCCATCGAGTCCAAAGCCCTGCCAAGCAGGAAACACCATCAGAGCACTCCTGACATATGGTTGTCAAGCCTCTGCTTAAAGACCTCCAAAGAAGGAGACTCCACCACACTCCTTGG
The DNA here is from genome assembly GCF_964106915.1 of Podarcis gaigeae. NCBI lineage: Eukaryota > Metazoa > Chordata > Lepidosauria > Squamata > Lacertidae > Podarcis > Podarcis gaigeae. The sequence continues at coordinate 75,683,537 of NC_139684.1, forward strand.
CAGCAAATTCCACTGTCGAACAGCTCTTACTGTCAGGAAGTTCTTCCTAATGTTTAGGTGGAATCTTCTTTCTTGTAGTTTGGATCCATTGCTCCGTGTCCGCTTCTCTGGAGCAGCAGAAAACAACCTTTCTCCCTCCTCTATGTGACATCCTTTTATATATTTGAACATGGCTATCATATCACCCCTTAACCTCCTCTTCTCCAGGCTAAACATGCCCAGCTCCCTTAGCCGTTCCTTGTAAGGCATTGTGGTGCCCAGAACTGGACACAGTACTCCAGGTGAGGTCTGACCAGAGCAGAATACAGTGGCACTATTACTTCCCTTGATCTAGATGCTATACTCCTATTGATGCAGCCCAGAATTGCATTGGCTTTTTTAGCTGCCGCATCACACTGTTGGCTCATGTCAAGTTTGTGGTTAACCAAGACTCCTAGATCCTTTTCACATGTACTGCTCTCAAGCCAGGTGTCACCCATCTTGTATTTGTGCCTCTCATTTTTTTTGTCCAAGTGCAATACTTTACATTTCTCCCTGTGGTGGGAATGGGTGATTGGCAGATAATTCCCACCACCCTTCTGAGTAATACCCCATCCCACCTTCTCACCATATAGAAGGTTCTGGTGACTTCTGTTTCAGTGTATCTGAAGAAGTGTGCATGCACACGAAAGATCATACCTAGAACTAACTTAGTTGGTCTTTAAGGTGCTACTGGAAGGAATTTTTTGTTTTGTTGTTGTTGTTTAGTCATTTAGTCGTGTCTGACTCTTCGTGACCCCGTGGACCAGAGCACGCCAGTCACTCCTGTCTTCCACAGCCTCCCGCAGTTTGGTCAAACTCATGCTGGTAGCTTCAAGAACACTATCCAACCATCTCGTCCTCTGTCGTCCCCTTCTCCTTGTGCCCTCCATCTTTCCTAACATCAGGGTCTTTTCCAGGGAGTCTTCTCTTCTCATGAGGTGGCCAAAGTATTGGAGCCTCAGCTTCACGATCTGTCCTTCCAGTGAGCACTCAGGGCTGATTTCCTTCAGAATGGAGGGGGTTTGATCTTCTTGTAGTCCATGGGACTCTCAAGAGTCTCCTCCAACACCATAATTCAAAAGCATCAATTCAATGGCGATTAGCCTTCTTTATGGTCCAGCTCTCACTTCCATACATCACTACTGGGAACTACAGCTCCCTAAATTTTGGGGGGAGACAATGGGTGTTTGGCATCATAGTAGTTCAGGAGTGGCTTGGACTGGCACCATTGAGAAAGGGATGAAGACAGTGGCCTGTGCCTGAGAGAGTCTCTCCTTTGACAAAGGATTTATTGATTGTCCAATTCATGGGGAATCGTTCTCCAACCCTGATGCAGACCTCCTTACTCCTGTCACAGAAAGCTGAGCTGCAGTATGTCCCTGGATCTTGAATTCAGGCCATTCCTCTAGATTCAGAGATCGACTCCTAAAACAGAAGTTGCCCGTATCACAGTCCCCTGGCTTTGTTGCAAATGCAAACAGGGTTGTAGCCTTTGGCACAGTCAGCCTCTGACATTGGCCTCACTGGGCACCTACTGAAGCCCACACCCCACTTGCAGTCCCCTGACTAGCTCTATGCATGATAGTCAGATGATTGTTGTTCTGGGTGGGGTTTCAGTCCCTCTGGTGCAGCAGCTAAGAAGCTTGAGAATAGGGACAGGGAAGACATCCCATTCAACTTGTACCTCAATTTCTGCCGTGTGGTAACAAGTTTCTAGGGGGTTCCAGGCACTCACCCAAGATTTGTGTTTTTCCATTGGAAAATCAGGACACAGCAGAGTCTGCAATGTCTTAGAAATATGGTTTATTTACACATATTTGACCTAAAACCTTCAGTGGAGGAAGTGCAGAATATGACACCCCAAGAGTATATATTGTTGTTCCTCTCATAGCTATAGAAAACTTGTCTCCTAAGCATTAACCAATCATGTCCCCCAGTCTCTCAGTGCAGCCTCTCCCAGCCAGCATACATGGAGTTCTGCTTACTTCCTCCTTCTTGCTTCCAGAACTCCTAGCCAAAACCCCTGTGTCAAAGGATGCCCTCCTTTCCTACAGAGACATCACACACCCCTGTTCCCCTGGCAACCTTTCTCTGTGTGTGGCAGATCCTTCTGCTTGGTCAGTGACTTCCTTTGAGTGGCTAATGGATGTCCATCAGCACCATGGTTTCTTCAATGATCTGCCATCACCAGGCTGGCCTCATGAGCAAGTTCTCTGGTGCTATTCCCAGTCCTTTCTAAGTCCAGGAATCCATGGGTTTCCTCCAACTCTGACACATCACAGGATGTAGAGACTATGGGGAGTCTGCCCACCTCCCCCTTCGTAACAGTAGTTTCCAAAACAATCCACAAACCAAAAGAAAGCAGCATCATTCAAAATTGACACTTCTCTGAATATTGCAATGTGGTTTGAAATATTGAAAAGATACATTTTCTATATACATGTTAGATATTGCTTCAGTGGAATCATGATGTTATTATTCATAGCATCGTCTATTTCTCTAGATAACCATTTCTCCATTCAACATTATTTTCGTTTGTTGTGGGCCATATGGTGTCAAACAGGCAAGTGTGTGTGTGTGTGTGTGCATTTGTATCCCTCATTTTTATTGTTATATCTAGCGAAATAAAATAATGAAAAATTGGGGGGAAATAATTTGTACCCACACTCCCAATATCAGTAATAATAAAAAAAAATTAGCGATTGTGAACAATATGACCCAAATTTGCATTTTGTGGGTATGTCCACTTTTATTTTAATTCTTTCTTTCTTTCTTTCTTTCTTTCTTTCTTTCTTTCTTTCTTTCTTTTTATCTCATGGATTTGTATAACCTTTCTTAAATAATAATATAAAAACATTTTTTTTAAAAAAAATGTAAGGTGCTCATTGTTGCAGGATCACATTGGAAGTTTTCCAGTGCCTCATCAGAATCCAAGATTTGCATGAAGAAATGGGGGTGGGAGTTTAGTAATTGTGTGGGGGTAGGAAAAGGTAGCTGGGGGGGGATAATGTAGATGTTTGTGTGTTTCTATGCTATGCAAATACTTTAGAGCAATACAAACTAGAAAATGTAGCATACAGATCTTTACCCATCCCTCTAACCACCCCACTTCTTCTTCTTAAAAAAATATATATATTAAAGATTTTCTACATTTGATTTTGACTTTTGGTTATCTAATTCATTTTAAATGAGATTCCACTCTTATTTATATACAATAATTTCGGACATAGCTAAGGGGTGCTTCTGTTTTGTTTTTTGTCTTTTGGTCCCAGAATGGCCGAATAACTTTTTGAATCAATACAGTGGTACCTCAGGTTAAGAACTTTATTCATTCTGGAGGTCTGTTCTTAACCCAGCCATGCAAGGAGTCTTTGGTTGGGACCTTCCCTTCATTAAATTATTGTTGACAACCATCTGGAAGAAACAAACAAAACCATTTTTGGACTCAATATTCTTTATTGGGCCTGCAATCTTTCATCCAGAAAACAGTATTGAACCCCTAAAACACACTTGGGGGAGGAGGGAGACATATTGTGGTACCCAAGTGAGGATGAGGAAAAAATACAATTTTGTCTGCATGTTAATGAGAAACTAACTCATTTGCACTTCCCAGTCCAATATGCAAACTAAAACTCAGTTACACTTATTTCACATTTCTCAGAATTTTGCAGTGTAGTTCTTCAACCAAACAGTTTATACGAATATGCATTTTTGTGGGGAAAGTGCCTAAAGTGCATATTTTAGTGATATTAACATATATACACATATATATGGCTTGCCAATCAGAAGGTCGGCGGTTCGAATCCCAGCGACGGGGTGAGATCCCGTTGCTCGGTCCCTGCTCCTGCCAACCTAGCAGTTTGAAAGCACAAAGTGCAAATAAATAAATGGGTACCGCTCTGGCAGGAAGGCAAACAGCGTTTCCGTGTGCTGCTCTGGTTCACCAGAAGCGGCTTAGTCATGCTGGCCACATGACCCAGAAGCTGTACACCGGCTCCCTCAGCCAGTAAAGCAAGATGAGCACCGCAATCCCAGAGTCGGTCACAAGTGGACCTAATGGCCAGGGGTCCCTTTACCTTTACATTTAACATATATACAAATGCATTATATTAGGGGGAAATGCTAGCAAAACCCTATATTAGCCAAACTGCAAGTACAAATTGTGTTTATTAGGAGAAATGCATGCTAAAATGTGGGTGGATTTTCAATAGTTGTTTTTTTAATGCAGATTTATGTGAGGGAAGTGCATACATTCATGATAATAACATTTCTAATATCATAAAAATTATAAAAAAAGGCAATGCTGGTAAAACTGCATGTACAAATTGTGTTAACCAGGAAACATTCAAGCTAAAACATGGACAGATTTTCAATAGCTTTATTTTTTAAAAAAGCAAATTGCTGTAGAAATGTGGAGAAGTGAATTTAATGTTCTTTTAAAAAATGAGAAACCTAAGAGCACTGGAAGTGACAGATTTGTCCATTCCTTTGCCTAGCTGAATGGTGTGGAGAGAGAGTTTAGGAGAAGAACTTCATGAAGAGAATGCTGGAGACACTGGGTAGAAGAAGAAGGAAGGAATTCTTCCCCAAGATATGGTGAGTGCAAGCCTCTGATGTTGTTTTGGTACTTGTGGCTGGCTTTTGAGTTACTCCTGATTTTTGAGTTGTAGCTGATGCAGGAGTTGGAGGTTTTGCAGTAGTCGGGGGAGTGTCACACGATATTTCATCCATTTTGTAGGGGATTCCTCCAATTTTCAATTCAAAGTCCTTTACACCGCACATATTGCTTGTTCCGCAACCCAGCAGGATGAACTTCCTGGCACCTGCAGGTAGACATGTTGATCAACAGCAGGAATTAGTGAAGCCTGCTCTAGTAGAACAAATGGGGCATGGCCCCTTCAACATCAGTCTGCCCTCAGCCACCCCTCGGCCCCACAACCAGTCTTGACCACCAGCTTCCTCCTCCTGAGTCTCAGTGTTGCCCCTTGTAGAATGGAGCAGGGAAGAGGACGGGGACCATACCAGAGTCAGTTTACTCTGCTTGTCAGGGGCTCCTCCCATGCCTATTGGCAATGGTCCAATACCAAAGGCACTGGCTTGGGCCTAATATTGTGTGGGACCAGCGTCGCACCACATGGATGATGTCACGAGCCTAGGACGTCTCACACGTGTACCACGCCTAGGACATCACACATGCAATGCGCATCACACATGCGACACCAGGAGGTGGTTGAGTGCCACGCAGCTTCAATGGCTGCGGTTCTACCTCTCTCATGCTTGGGAGGAACCACTGATGCTGCATCATGCTCGTCACTCAGAGGATAAAGATGTCTTTATGTTGAGCATGCGAAATAGGTGGTTTTTGCTCCACCCACTTCTGATTCTGCTCCACCCATCACTGGCATCTAAGAAGGGAATTTATTTAGTTATTGAATTCATATCCTACCCTCCCTCTCAAAAGAGCCTGGGGCAGTGAACATAGGCATAATTTATTTTTATTATTGTTGTTGTTGCTGTTTGTTTTTTTAAAAAATCACCTTCTGTCTGAAAAAGGGACCCCACCTTTACCCCTCGTAACTCAAGGTGGCATATTTGGTTCTCACAACCATCACTGCCCTATTTTATGTTCACAATGTGGCTTGCATGGACTCCAACTGAGCCTCTTTCCTATACCAGGCCTCAGCTACAGCTCCATTCCCAGTATGCATTTCCAATAATAAGCATATTACTTATTCTTCCGTGCCAAGTGTTTCTCTGTGTGACTGAATCAAGGTAAGCCTCCTCTCCTAACAAGTATTCAGAAGCTGAAAGCCTCCAAGCTGTGTGCTAAGTCTGCATATCAATCAATAGTATTCAGAATCATCTGGTAAAACACAGGCCTCTTGGCTAATAGGCATTGGCAGCCTTATCCTTCAAAAATATTTCTAATACATTTTTGAAGGCCATCCAGTGTGGTGGCCATGATCCCTAGATCTCATGGGACCAATTCCCATCATTTAACTATGCACTGGGCAAAGAAATATTTTCTTTTGGTCATCAAGAATGTTCCAACATTTAGCTTGATTGAATGGTCCCAAGTTCTACTCAAATGAAAAGGACTTATGTGAATGGGCCCAGATTCAATCACACACTCATGACACTTTAGCACTCCAAAGAACGATGCACACATGCCATTAGCACCTTATCATGGGTGCAATCCCACCATGCTCTGGTACAGCACCTGTTCATTTCAATGATGCTCGCACCAGAGAACACCCTGGGAGATTGTTCCCCAAGAGTCAGGGCTGCAAGTCTCTTGCTCAGCCGCCTGAGATAGTTATCTCATCTTGCCTGATGGTTGGTCCACCTCTAGATCCTCCAGAGGCAGCATTCCCCTCCCACCCGCTCTCCCCACCCCATGGAATCCCTCCTCCTCCCTTGCTAAGTCCCTTCAGGGTTACCAGAGCTTCCTGTTGCATTGATGCAACTGTTTTGAGCATCTCTGCATGAGACTGATCTATTCGCGCAATCATTCATCGTCTGAGCATAACATCCAATTGGACAAGTGTACCCATTCTCAGTCCAAGTAGTTGGAAGAGCTAGGAAGCAAAGCAGAAAGAAGCAAATTGTCATATATGGAAAGTTTTTACCTAAGAATCTCCGAAGAGCCCCGCTGGATCATTGACAGGCCTGTTTCACACAGACACAGCAGCCGCAGCCTTCCTGATGCATTCACACAACCACCCACTGAGTCCTCCCCCCCACCAGCTCTTTGTTAGCATATTCTTTGTCAGAATGAAAGAATGGGGTCTAGAAACACAGGTTTGACACCTTTCCTGTCTTGTGTTAGGATGAAAGGTGTGGAGGGACTAAAACTTCCTCTACTCCACGCTGTTCCTGCCAAGTTTCGAAAGCAAATTGTGGCTGTTTTCATCATTCTGAAACCGAGGCCCCACCAGACTTTTATTGCGGGTTCATTTGTGCAACATGTTCTTCAAACTATAACACTGCATTGGTGATGGATTTCTCCTGGTTTCATTTGTCCTGTGGTGTTTCCTACTGCATTATTATTGACTGGAGGGGCTGTGGAGCAACAGAAGTGGGCCGAAAATAAACCAGGACATTTGTGGCATGAGAGGGGATGGGCTTTCAGCAGGAAGTGATGGGATGTGCACGCATTGGAAATGAAGCAGTATGACCACCCCAATACCTCTGCACATGCAAACAGTATTGAGAGTGGAATTGTGTGTGACTGGCCCAATAGCCTCATGGGCACAAATCATCCTGAATGCACTATAAAAAGGACTTCTGGAGGGGTCCAGGTTTGCAATTCTGATATCAGAGGGGCAGGTGACGACTTACCTCCCCACTCTAAGTCTTTGTTGCACCCATCTTCAGCACAGCAAGCAGAGCTGTGGTGCAAATATCTCCCGTCTCCTACGGTGATGGCAAAAGCATTGGCGCAAGAATTTCTTTTTCCACAATCATAGAATTTTGTATTGAAGCTGACACCTATTTACCGGAAGAGAAAAAAGACAAATGGTCAGGAAAGCCCATTCCCCAGAATCCTTCACTCTCTGCCTAACTCCATTGTCTCTGCTCTGCCTTCCCCTTCCATCTGTTCCAAGTTCTCCTAAGGGTATATGGCTTGCTGGAGTACAAGCGCCTCCATCTTGCTGAAGTAAGCTTTGGAAGTTCCAGATCAGTGGTGAAGAACCTCAGGACTGCGGACCAAAGACAACCTCTTTCTGTATCTGACCCTTCAGAACCAGCCCAATCTACACCCCTTACCAACTTCATTTTACATCCTCCTTGAGTGTCTTGGCCTGGCTGGTATTTGTCATTGAAATCTGACAATGATTCTTGTTTTCCTTGACTGGATGGAAGATAGAGAGAGAGATGGGTGTTTGTGTGCAGAACCTAGCCTATCAAGCTAAAATTTACATTTATTGCTTTGCCCACTTTTGCTTATGACCCTGCCCAGTCAGGTGTGTGGCCCTCAAAACAGAATGTGGCCCTCAGCTTAAAAGGGAATTCTGCTCTAGAACACTGGAGCATGCCACCAGGTAAGGCCAACATCTTTCTTACCAAACATTGTGCTCTCGTCCTTGATGACCACGCAGGCATCCAAACCACTGGCACAGTCTGAAACCACAGAACCTTCAATTCCTTGTTGACACTTAAGGGCTGGAAGAAGAAAGTAAAGGCTGAACAAAATTACTGTATATCAGAGTGAAGACATAACAAATATAATGGAAGAAGTTCTGCTGTGGCTCTATAATTGGAGCACCCCCCCCCCTTGAGAGGACAATTAGGACAATGGGAGAGGTGAAATACCTCAGAAAAAATAAGGGGGCAGATGACGGAGATAAATATACATACAAAATTAAATATTTGGGAATATAGTTGATAGACAAGAGTATTAACATATTTAAAGACAATTATGAGAAAATTTGAAAAAGAAATAAAAAGGAATTTAGAAATTTGGGGAAGAACTAGGAAGCAAAGAAGAAAAAGCATATTGTCATCATATTGAAATGAATGAATTCCTATGCCCCACAAATAACCCAGAGATGCATTTTAAATAAAAGCACACATTCTACTCATGTAAAAACACCAGGCAGGCCCCACAAATAACCCAGAAATGCTTTTTAAATAAAAGGTCACATTCTACTCATGTAAAAACACACTGATTCCCGGACTGTCCGTGGGCTGTACGAGCCGCAGCCACAAAGAACACACAGAGTACATATCCAAACTCTGCCATTAAAATTCCAGTCTGGAGTTCTTCCTTGGCACACAGTTAAAACCATAAGAAAGCATAAGAATGCACAAAGCACCTTGTCCGCTCCCTTTCTTTCTTGGCTGTTGTAAGGATTCTCAAGCTTCTAAGAAAACATTCAGCTACCTTCAAAAAGCCAAGCCCAGTTCTTTTGGCAGCTGATTGATTGTAGCCAATAACATATGTCAGTCCAGAAGTACCTCTTGATTCATGCCAATTGTCCGAATTAAGGAGGAACCAACCACAAATCATGCCAGAGATGGAGGCTTGTCCATGGCAAAGACACTCCCAGGTTGCACCCACTCTGCCTTTCAAGTTGGCAGACACGGGCTTGAGCAGCACAGTGGGGTCCCATGAGCTCCCCCGATCCCACTGGGGACCATTGCCAATAAATCCTGGCTTTCCCCTGCCTGAATGGCAGCATGGAGCTACTGGCATTGAGTTTGTGATGTAGCCAGAAACCTACATGGATTTATCTAATCCTGCTTTCGTTCCATCTAACGCAGTACACACCACCCAACCTTGTGGCAGTGAGTTTTAGAAGGTGGCTATGGATTGTTGTGCAAGAGGAAGCACTTCTTTCATCAGGCCTAAACTGATTGCTAATTGTCTTAATTGGATGGCTCAAGTCAGGAATGAGTCTGTGTGGCCCTCCAGATGTTGTTGGGACTACAATTCCTATCATCTCTGACAATGGCACATCCTGGTCATCATTAGAGATCCTTTCCAAAAATTACACTCATACAATGTTCTCCCTGGAATCTGGACTTCCAAATTACCTGTTCTTCCTCCCAAAATGAAAAAAGATCTGTTGGGAATTTTCCATTGTTCCATTTTTATTTTTTTAAAAGATTATTCCTTTATATCACTTGGATTATAAACTACTAAAGATTATAGCAGCATACAGCCATAAAACTTTAACAATAAACAGTTCCAACAGTTCTCAGAAATGAAATCAAATATGCATCCTTCAGGAACGTCAGCAAAAAATAGAATAGAATAAAATAAAGGTTTTAGCTCGACAAAATGTGTACCATGTCGGAAAGTGTCTAACTATTCTTCATGCATTGCCGCCAGTACATGCAGCATCACGGGGGGGGGGGGCGGAACACACCCCATAGATGGTTGCAGTGAATGGGCAGCGATATAGACAATACTAGCCTATTCCTTGGAGGAAAGCCTGCCAATCAAACTGGTAGCTGTGGTGCCAGCATGGAAGCATGGTTGGAAGCATGGAGTTATCTTTGGATGGCACTGAGACATGGTGATGGAAAGGTGGGGATTCTACAGATGCCTCAGCAGGAGCATGGAATGGGGAACTGCATGACTCCAATTTCATGGTCACTCCAGCCCAGACCTGATCAGGTAAGCATCTTCACATGCTGCTACTGTGAACTTAAGATGCACAGCTGATATTTGCATGCAGTATGGAGATGGTGTACTGCAAGCACCCATTTTCTCTGGCATAATTTCTGCCAGTCCCAGTTCCGCCTGCAGCATGTTGAGTTTGTTGAGAAAGCCAAGAGAAGGACAACTGGGAGCAGGAAACTATCGAGGCAATAGCATTAGGCTGGTTAGATGTCAGGCAGCATAGCTACCCATCCAAAATATGCATCTTGGGTGGTAGTCCTACTCAGAGTAGACCCATTGAAGTTAGTGGACATAATTTAGGTTCATTTGTTGTGATAGATATACTCTGAGCAGGACTTAGCTGAATAAAACTCACTGCATATTTGAGCCACTGCTTTTAAAATTTACAGCGGGCTTAACAGTTGTTCTAACAGCAGCAGTTTGATCTCCAGACATATTACTACCAGTTTCCTTGTTGCCAAATCCACCCACTGAAGTGCTAGTCTTGAAGTCCAAACACAGACACTAGCCCTTGATTGGTGTATTGATTATTGAATTTCTATACCAATTAAAAATATCTCAAAAAATCTGAGGCAAAAACAGACAAACAAAATATTACAAAAGCACACATTAATTTTGTTACATTAATCCAAAATTACACACACACATTCATTTTCCTTCTGACACACCCTTACCCTTACCCTCCGGGTTCTCACCCAGGGTCCAAACAAACTCTCAACAAACCCATAAAAGTCTCACAACTAAAAGAATTTCTGGGAACAGCAGATATCACCCTAGTCTCTCACTCTAGAATTGCTTTTTTATGGGCAGGCCCAAGAAGGACAGTTTTTAACCCTCCTAGATTAGCATCAGATGATGGCACAGTTGATATGTCATTTCAACGTCCTGGCCTTCCATTTTGTCCCTAACAGCATAGTAGGAGAATGGATGTGATAAATAACTTACGTGGATCCTGAGAGGCAACTAAGAGTGGCGAAAGAAGGCAGAGAACAAGGAGAGGCACCATGATGTCAAAAGGTATGGCTAGGGACAAGGCTGAGCTTGAGTGCTTCTGGTGCCCAAATTTATGCGGAGAGGGCATTTTATAGATAACGTCTGCAATAACGTAACTGAGGCAGTTGCTCCAATGAAATGCAGTAATTGTGTAGTATAAATACCTGTAAAGCAACTGGGTGGAGATGCCCGTCTTATTGTGTTGTGCAATGCATTCCTAGGGTGCAAGGACTTCCTGGAATGAATGGTGGATTCTGACAATAAAATTTATGGCAAACTTGATGCACGATGCAAACCTTTAGGTCCGTTTGACACACATCTTACATATTATTTGACACACATCTCACATCTTCAGATATCTCATGGAAGATGGCGCAAGCTTGTTTTCTCCTGCGCCAGAGTGTAGGACTCAAACCAATGGCTTCGAGTTACAAGAAAGGAGATTCCGATTAAACATCAGGAAGAACTTTATGTCACTAAGAACTGTTTGACAGTGGAATGGTCCCCCTCGGGAGATTGTGGACTCTTCTTCCTTGTAGATTTTTAAGCACAGGTTGGATGGTCATCTGTCATGGATGCTTTAGCTGAGATTCCTGCTTTGCGGGGGGTTGGACCCATTCCAGCTCGACAATTCTGCGATTCTGTGATCCAGGATAGCCGTCCAACCTCTGCTTTAAAACCTCCAATGAAGGGTTAGAGAAAAGTCCTGTTGTCTGAGAGCCCTTCTACTTGAGGACTGTATTCTTTAAAGCAGGACATTTGCCCACCTTAGTGGGCAGATTGCAGGATTTGGTGCATGAAAAGGATAGCAAGATTTTAAAGCTGGCCCCAGTGTGGGATGGAGATGCTTTTCTATCCCAAGGGCTGTATTATTTCCTGGGCAACCTGCCACGGGCCACATGCCAGGTGTGGGTGGGGCCCGAGAGAGGATTTTTTAGCTTTGTAGTGGAGGCTGGTTCCCTCCCCCCTAGTGGCACACCCCTTCCTTTTTTTCCACCTAGATGAGCAAGAGATGTCAGAGCTCAAGGACACATCCCACCTAGGAAAAGCTCTTCGGGTGCAAAGAAGTACCAGGGGTGGGCGTGGCCTGGGGAGAGTTCTGAGGGCCAGAGAAGGAGACTTCAGGGGCCACATTTATCCCCTGAGCCTGAAGTTCCCCAACTCCACCCTCAACAGGTGGGGGACCTTCCATTTGGGGCTTTGCTTCAGGGATGTCTTGGACTGGCACAGTTGAGAGAGGGCTGAACCAAAGGCCTGTGTCGGATCATCTCTCTCCTTTGACATTGAATTTATCGATGGCTCAACTCATCTCCAGTCAACTCCTCCTCCATTCGCAGAGAGCTGAGCTGCAGTGGCTCCCTGGTCCTTGCTGCTGCTGTTCAGCTGGTATGAATTAAGACCTTTCCTCTAGGTCCATAGTCCGACTCGTAAACCAGAAGTGCTTTGTTTACTGCTTGGCAATAAAAACCACTGGTGCTTCCCATATCACACCTCCCTGGCTTTCTTGCGAATGATGGCAGGGTTGTAGCCCCTGGAAGGGTCAGCATCTGCAGTTGGCATCACTGGGTTCCGACTTAAGTCCACAGCCCAGCCAGGGTCCCATGGCTAACCCCAGGGTTCCCTTGGTCCTCCTCTTCCTCCTGTTTGCTACTGCCTGTTTTTTCATCATATCTCCCACCCTGCCTCCCTTTATCCTACGTTTTTCCTTTCAAGCTATGACCTTGCTCTTTACCTCATGGGCCGCTGTATTCAGGGCCAGACAGGGATTTTTCCACTTGGCAAATTGACACCGGCCAACTGGCTTTCACCTAACTCAAATCAATCATTAGGCATTGGGTAAACCTTAGTTTTGGCTGGAGGGGAGGTTGTAGACTCTGCCTGCCCCACCTTAGTTAAGGCTATCCCATTAGAAAGGGTCAGACAGGAGTTGCTTCTGTCTGATGCCCAGGCGGCGGCTAGGTCCATAGCACTCCTCTAATGGGGACCCTCTCAGGAGTACCCCTAGATGCACTCTCAACAGATGGGCTATGGGGAAAATAAATGGCTTCACCCAATGCCAAACATTTCACATCTGTAATTGATAAAAGCTGTGGCCTATTTGAACCCAAACTATATGCTGCTTTCTTGTCTGGTAATGTATTATCTAGGGAGCAGTGAGGTTTTAGAGATTTTAGACAAATATGGAGGAATGGAAGTTCGTGCTGAAAATTAGTGCATTCCTCCTTGAAGAAAAGGATGAAGACACTGATCATGAGTAAGAAAAACCGTAACATTATAATTCTCGATACCTCAACACATAGGATTGTTACACAGGTGAGGATGCAAACACAGAGAAACTCAAGAAAGCAATAACATTTACAAAGGGGGACCCAGTTAGCTGGATGGCTGTAGAAGGGCCATAATTCTCAGTTTCCCCATCTGTGCAAACTGCATACTCAGTCACAATGTAGAGATTTCCTGCATAGGGCACAAGGTCATTTACATCCAAGGAACAAGCTGAATCAGTTGCACAGCCTTTGACAGAGAAGTTTTGTTCCGGTAAACCTGCATAGAGAAAGGAGCAAAGACTCAAAATGAGAGGAAGAGCAGGTCCCCTTTCTTACCTAGCTTGTTTTCCCCTGCATAGGATGGTTTGTGTCGGAGTCTAATTGCAGCAGGGGCTTGACCCAGCTGAATCTGGTGTCTGCAGAGCCTCACAGCTCACAGGTTCCCCCAACAGCATACTATAAAGGAGGCAAGAAATCAGGGAGAAGGCAGCAGCCAGAGGTGAATAGGTTTGGAAAGCAGATAGACTTAGAAAGCCAAGTGTGGGAGAAAGAGCAGGCATGGACCTGGAGCTCTTTCTGGGTCACCACCTCAGCAGGGATGGCCCCTCTCATTTCACTGCCTGAGGCGAAATGGGAAAATGTTGCCCCTGCCTCCCCTCCAAAATCTCGCTTACTGGGGTTGTGCGGCTGCAACGATGGGAAGACAGCAGTTTGTCCAACTTCTCTCTGAAGCCCCTTTAAACAGCTCACCTGGGCCACTACCACCTGTGTTGCTTCCTTCGTCACTTCCTGCCTGTCATTCTGTCATCATGCTGCCTATGAGCGGCCGTGCAAATTACAGCATGACGACAGCCTTACTTTTATATGTATATAGGAAGAAAAGGAAGATGGGACAGGAAGCAAAAATAATAAAGGAGTGAAAATAAAAGGAAGGTGGGATCTAAAACTTAAAAGAAAAGAATAATAGTCACTCTGAGGGGATTTCTGTGGGGGAAATGGCATGCACCAGCCTCTGGGAGCGTTGTCTGTGGTGAAAAGTATTAGGTTGGGCAAGGTTTTGGGAAGCCTATTCCCTGTCTACACTTGCCTCCCATCCTTAATTTTGATTTGGGCATTCTTTCTGGAGAAGTTTCATCCCAGCTTTACCGTTTGGTAGTAGGAAGCAAAGAGGGACATGGGGTGACTGTTTTTTTAAACACATGCACACAGAGTGGTGGTCAAAAGTGTGCCCAGAGATCATAAAGTCAATTTGAGGGTGTGTAGTGAGGTCACATCCACTCCTTACTTTACTTTTAACACATGCATATTCCACTTTAAGAGTTGTACCTTCCCTCAAAGAATCCTGGGGACGGTAGTTTGTGAAGCATATTGACCCCATAGAGCTACAGTGCCCAGCACTCTTAACAAAGTACAGTTGCTAGGACTCATTGCGACTGTCAAAGTGGTACAAGAGTTCTTGAAATGCAGGGTGTGGCTTTGACCTAAGTCTCACAGAGTCCTGCTGTCTTTTTTACAAGCTTAGGGCTGTGGATAAAAGATTCCTCCCTGCCCCCACCATCACCCACTTCCCAGGTTTATCCTACTTTCCACCCACAACCCAGGTGGGAAAAGGGAAAATTAAGGGTAAGGCAGAAGCCATCTTTAAGGGCTTTCAACAAAGCTCCTTGGAAAGGTCCCAGTAACAGCAGGGTGTGTGTGTGTGTGTGTGTGTGTGTGTGTGAGAGAGAGAGAGAGAGAGAGAGAGAGAGAGAGAGAGAGAGAGAAGAAATACCAGCGTATAGCCCAACAAGGGAAATGCACTTTTCTTCGATTCCGGTGCATTCGACGCGCTCGTGGGCCTGGCAAGGGCCCCGGTTAAAACTCTCACACCCTGGGCAAGTCAACCCGTTTTTGGTAGAACTCGCAGGAGTCACTGGAAAACAATCAGAGGAAGATCTCACGTGAGCGAGGGCAGCGAGAGGTAGCTCTGATGAAATGGACTCAGCCCATGGAGCTAAGCAAACACGGTAAGCCCCAAACGTATGCACATTTAACTTGTGCAATTTCAGCTTTACGAGCCTAATAATAATAATAATAATAATAATAATAATAATAATAATAAGGTAAAGGGACCCCTGACCATTAGGTCCAGTCTTGATTGACTCTGGGGTTGAGAACGATGAGAACAAATCACCATCAACACATGACACTCCATAGGCCAGATTGCCCCCAAGAATGAGCCAGATCCACTAGTCTATCTTGTTCAGGATTGTCTACTGATTGGCAGAAGCTCTCTGGTGCCTGGAGATGCCTGAGAAGGACACACTGCCAGGGGGCATGAAACGGGGGCTCAAACTGCAACAGACCAGTAGTGTCTGCAGATATAGGAAGCTTCCTCACAGAGTCAGACCATTGCACCATCTAGCTTAGCACTGATTGCACTGACTGCCAGAGGTGCTCCAGGGTTCCAGCTTGGGCTGGATGATAGACCAAACTGGTTTGAAGTCCGCATTCTGATACAGTATTGGTTTCATGATGTATCACGAATCATGATTTGTGTGCGTTATGCAAAAATCTCAATGTGGGGAATACAGAGAAGCCAGGTAATGCCTCTACATAGCCCCATCTTTATTTTAGACGTCAGGATATATTGGTATGTTGCTATGTTTAGCTGGTGATATATCGTGATGTTGAAGACCAGATATCGCACAGTCTAATTCCGGGCAGGGGACATTCCCAAGTCCTTTCTGGAGATGCCAGGAGTTGAACCAGGGACCTTCTGCAAGGAAAGTGCTCTACCACTGAACTAAGGACCTTTCCATGCACTGAGGTCTTCTGCTGAGACCCTTCTTCAAAAGCCTCCTTCACCAGACAAATGCTCTTCAGTGGCATGGGAGATGGTCTTCTCAGCAGAGGCACCAGTTGCAGAACACCCACCCCAACAAGATTTGCATGCCACCTTCCTTGCTATCTTTTTAGCATCAGGCAGATACAGTTTTTTTATTTAGCCGGGCATTTTAACCAGTTGCAAATCCTAGCCTACTTTCAAGGGGTCTGTTCGCTGATTGATTTTAGTGGGGTGCTGCTGTGGTTCTTGAATTGCGGCATTAATTTTTGTTGTTACACAGCCCTGAAATCCAAAAAAAGGCTGGAAGGTGGTACATGACTCCTTTCTTTCCTGTGATGTGTGGTTTGCCTTGTATTGGAATAATAAAGGGCAGGAGTCAACAAACCCATATTTATTGATAGGAGAAGTATAATAAAATAAGGTATTATTTGGGAGTGCAGATCAGGAAGTTTAACTAGGAGAACAGAACGCATTGTAGCTTCATCAATGGCAGGCTTCCTCAACCTCGGCCTTCCAGATGTTTTGAGACTACAATTCCCATCATCCCTGACCACTTGTCCTACTACCTAGGGATCATGGGAGTTGTAGGCCAAAAACATCTGAAGGGCCGAGGTTGAGGAAGCCTGATAAATGGCATATTGAGTACAAACAGGAAACTGTGCATCTTTCATTGTGCAACTATTTAGATATATTTATATAATCTTTGGAAATATATTAAAATTAAATTCACAGATAATTTTTGCATTTAAATAATAATATTTCCTTGCATTTATAATATAATAAATTCCCTTCTTTGTCCAGATCTGGATGGTGGCACATGGGGGGGGGCGTTTTCTGAGAACTCCCTTAGGTCACTGGTTCAAGGTCACTCATTGAAGATTTGCATCCTCATTAGGGTTGCTTTATGAACCTGCCAACTCGAACCTCATGGCCCACCACTGTCCTCAAGAGGGAAGCTACCAAAGGCACACATACACACACACACTGCTTTGAAACACTCTGCAAGCTCAATCAATACTCACTACTTAGAACCAGTTCTTCGTTGCATCCAACAGTTCCACAACAGGCTATGTTGCTCCGGATTTGCCTCTCCGTGGATGTGCTCAGCGTGAAGGCTCCTGGTTTGCAGGCACTGCGGTTGATGCAGCTTTTGTACATCCCAGTGGGGCTGACACCTCCGCCTGGAGAAAAAGAGGATGTGACTATTCCTCCTGAGCATGGGAGAAATGTTGTGTTGATTGGATCAAAAGCCTATCAGCAAGGACAGCCTTCTCTGATCGGACCAATGGCACGTGTAGCCCAGCATCCTGCTCTCACGGGGCAAAACCTATGGGAAGCCTGAAAGCAGGCTCTGAGCATAAGAGCACTCTTCCTTCCTGAGGTTTCCAGCAACTAGAATTCAGGAGCACGCCGCCTCCAACAGAGGAGGTAGAACATACCCATCAGAGTCAGCAGCTGCTGCAAGGCTTCTCCTTCAAAAATTTGTTTGGAAGATTCAGGGCAGATAAAAGAAAGTACACCTTCACGCAGCACGTGGTTAAAACTATGGAACTCGCTCCCGCAGAAGGCAATGATGGCCACCAAATGGGGTGGTTTTAAAAGAGGATTAGGCAAATTCATGGCCACTAGCCATAATGGCTATGCTCTGACTGCACAATCGGAGGCAGCAACGCTTCTTCATCATCATCATCTTTTCACTGTTTTTTACTGAAGAATTTTTTTGTGACACAAAACCAATAAACAAACACATATAGCACCTCCACTTGCCATTCAGAGAGTCTTTTTGGCATCAGACACTATTGCCACAGACACTGTGCCGTTGGAGGAAAAGAGAGGGGAGTGGGGAGAGGGAGAGAGAGAGATGGGGGGATAATAATGATCTTTCGTTCTATTGCACAGTGTCTGTGCAGGGTTTTTGTGTCAGTATCACACGGGTAGATCCTTTATTTATAAATTTGTTCATTTTTATTATCATTGCAAGAGATAATGGGGTTCAGAGCTTGGATGGTTGTGTCTGGTTGGTTGCAGTGTGTGGTTTCTTTGTATGTATGTGTGCTGGGCAGGGGGGATGTTGGGTCATATTGATGCATATGCTGTTGTGGGGCACAGGTCATTGCCTTGTTGTGTTGTATATGTGATACAGGGGAGTCACACCAGGGTGAAGGGGCCCTCCTTCGCTTGTCCCCGTGCTCGTGTCGATTAGCTTTCCTAGTAGGGTGCAATGCTTCTGAATACCAGTTGCAGGAAACCAAAGGAGCGGGAGAGTGCTCTTGTGCTTTTTTCTGGTTTCCCATAGGAATCTGGACTCGATGGGCCATTGGCCTGATCCAGCAGGCTCTTCTTACGGCTTGAAGTCACCCAACCAACGCTGTGGCTGAGCAGGGATTTGAACTCATTCCTCCCTAGTGGAGAAGGACCAGAAGCCTACGGCACGAGCCAACAATTGCACCCACCTAACGTGTTGAATGTAGATAGGGTAACACACACTAGCTCTTTATGCGGGCAATGAATCATCTTGCATGTGGCTTCTCCAAGGTCGCACTTTGCACACGATAAATTCCTAGCTTCTGGAAGCAGAAAGAAAGGGCAGATGATTGCTACAGAAGGAACTGTAGGGCTCCAACCTGGGGGCTTTGTCGTGGGTCAGCTGGGCGGTGGCCCTGGGTCCATGGAAGTCAGGAGGACCCACTTTGGTGGCAGAAGGGGGAGTGGAAACAGAGACCCATATGCACATTATGCCTCTGTAGCTGAGACAAGTCAACTGCAGAGGAAAGCCTGATAGCAAAAAGAGGGGTACAGCTGGGGCCCCTTTATGGTCTTTTTGCCCAAGAAGCTCCCCATCCTGAAGCCTGGATCTGCCCATGTAAATAAGGTTTAATGAAGACCACTCACCATTAACAGGCAGCAGAAGAATGCAACAAGTAAGGCAGTGGAAAAGGATTATTTTCATCGTTCCTTAGAGAAAGAATGGGCAAGTCCGGCGCAGAGAAACTGAGAGGTCTCAAAAACTGCAAGGTTTAACACCTGTACTGCAAAGGTAAACTTAGATATTATATATGTGTGTGTATAACATCAAGGTTAGCCAACGTAGCGCCCTCTGGATATTGTCGGAATACAACTTGCATCATTCCTGGACATTGGCCATGTTGACCGGGGCTGGTGGGAATGAGGGTATGGCAAAAATATGGAGGGTGCCATTTTGGCTGCCTCTGGCATACATGGTCAGCTAGCTGCTGGGAATCACAAGTCATGAGAGGGCTGTTGCACTCAGGCCCTGATTGGCGACTTCCCATGGGCATCTGGCTGGTCACTGTGAGAAGTGTTTAGCCTGATCCACCTGGGCTGTTCTGAGGTTCTGCTTCAGCATGGCTGAAACCACCCATTTCCTTAACCCCGTCCCAATCAATCACAATTCAGGCCCGACTTTGTCGCTTGCCCCCCCTCCAAGAAGTAGGGCTTCAAGAGTAAGTGGTTTTCCTTGTGCGTGTTTCCCAGAAATGCTTGTGAGAAGCCCCCACCCCAACAACAAAGAAGGAATCGGGGAAGAAGAGCAGGAGAGCAGCTTTCGTTTCTGACTTCCATCAGCCCCAGCCAACAGGGATGAAGGCAGCTGTAGTCAAACACATCACTTGTTCTTGAGTAATAATCACTCACCTGTAGTTTGATACAAAGGAGGGTGAGATGCCTCCACCCTCCCGAAACTCTTGATTCGTCATAATTTCTTGGCAGCGTGAATATTTATTTACTTATTGTTAAATTTGTTTCCTGCCCTTCATCCAAAGATCACAGGGCGGTTCACAACGCAGAAAGGCAAAATGAGAACACAGTAACAAAACAGAAGCAAACTGATAACCTGACTGGCATTAGACCCATAAGATGAGCCTGGCTGCTGGATTAGGCCCCCCAAAACCATCTAATCAGCATTTGAAATGCATTTTGCAGCTAGCTATTGGTCCCTTTGTGATCAACTGAAGATGCCCAGGTGCCAGGTTTAAGGGGCCGTTTGGCGCCTAGGTTATACACCTGAGTTTTTAGCACTGCATCTAACCCAACAACCTCTTCCTCACAATGGCCAACCAGATCTCTATGGGAAGCCCACAAACAGAAACTGAGCACAACAGCAGCCCACCGCTTTTGTCATTCACAGCAACTGGTACTCATTCATACTGCCTCCAAGACTGGGGGTAAAACACAGCCATTGTGGTGAGCAGCTGTTGGCAGCTCTAGGCTCCATGAATTTGTCTAATCACCATACATTAAAGCACATCCTACCACCACCCCCCCCAAAAAAAAAACCTGGAAACTGCAGTTTACTCCTCCCAGAGCTGCGATTCCTAGCACCCTTTAAGAAACTACAGCTCCCAGGATTCTTGGGTTGTGCTTCATATGTCTGGGGTGTTGGGATTTGTTTTTCCCTCTAAGGGTTTTTAATTGGTTTGCAGACTGCCAACGAAGCCAGCGCTTCCCTGTGTTGCAATACACCAGCAGATTTAAAATTATACAGAAATTGTGTTGCGTGGGAGAGATTAGGAGGCAGCAGCTAATTGGAAAAGTCACCCCCACCATATTAACAGAGGCCGGAGAAGGGAACTTGGAAAAAAATCCTTCCGCAAATATATAAATGAGATTGATAAAAAGAATACAAAGACTCACATTGACTACCAAAGGACCTTCTGTCTCTCTCTAGAAACTAGGCCTCTGGGAATTCACAAGCTCCTACCACCAGGCTGGCAAGGCCTACAAGGAAAGCTATACCAAAATGCATGTCTCTGATTGGCTTAAAACGGCAACATCTGAATGCAACACATAACACAGGCTCCTCTTCTCTTGCCTCTTCAATACCTGTTGGGGGCGGTTTCCTCTTTCAATTTACAGTAGCACATTTTTTAAAACTGCTATTTGGATCCATACCAGATTCAAAACAGGTTTCAGATATGCAATTATTGATATATATTGTTACAGATCTGGGGTTAACAGAGTTTGGGGAGGTGCACGGGCATTCATAACCACTAGAGAACGTTAGAAATAATTAATGGTCGGATATGGATAATATTTGGAGTAGAGAAGGCCAGGCCTCTCACGTGGAATAGAAGTAGCTAAGAATGACAAAAGGTTCTGGAAGCAAGTCAAGGAAAACTCATCCTCATCAGGGAGACAGATTCTCTGCCTGTGGACAAAGATGGGAGCTCCCAGTGGGACAAAGGTTTATGGTTTCAGCTTTCCTGTCTAGGAAAAAGGGAGTGGGCAGGCTGTACCCACAGGCTTGGGGTTTTTTTCTGGCAAGGGTTATAGAATCATAGAATTATAGAAGGGGGCCCTGAGGTTCATCTGGTCCAACCCCCTCCTATGCTGGAATATTGACTAAAGCGTCCATGCCAGATGTCCATCCAACCTCTGCTTGAAAACCTCCAAGAAGGAGAATCCACAACCTCCAGAGGGAGACTGTTTCTGACTGTCCTTCAGTTTGCTTTGCAATGGAAGTGGAAGTCTGGAAGTCCTGAAGGAGGGGAGTAGCAGGGGAGGGTGAAATATAGCAGGCTGAAGGAGGGTAAAGCACTTTTCTCCACCTGCCAATTTCTAGTAGAGAAACTGAGTGTTCACAACCCTTAATATACAAGGGAGAACTAGTGGTCAAGTATGGAAGACCTGTTGTGGGGGTGAGGGTGATTTTCTCTCTCTTTCTCTCCCAATTGCATATTATTAGGGATGCACAGACTCTCTCACACACACATCTATATAATAACAAGATTCAATATTATGGGAAAGCCGGGGGGGCAGGAGATGTACTGCACATGTCCTGCTCAGTTTTGACCAGTGGTTCCCAACCTTTTTTCACCCATGCCCCACCTTAGCATCTCTAAAATCCTGATGCCCCCCCCCCCGCCCCCTGATATATAATTCTTCTTATTCAAAAAGTGAACTATTGTTGTGGAGGAAGCCTGAAAGGCCATTAACATGGTCTAAACATTCTCGAATTGCCCCCCCTTAAAAATCAAATTGCCCCACGTTGGGAACTACGGGTTTAGACCCATTGCTATGAGTAGGCCTGGCTAACATTGGTACTTATATTTCAGTGACTCTACTTTGAGCAAAGGTTAGTTGACTACAACCCAATGTGTTTCCAAGGCCCCATTCACACCATGCATTTAAAGAGCTATGACACCACTTAAGCAGTCATGGCTCTTCCCCCAAATAATTATGGGAGCTGTGGTTTGATAAGGATGCTGAGTTGCTAGGAGGCCCCCTCATTCGCCTCCTAGAGGCCCAATTCTCAGAATGGTTTAACCATCAGTATCCCTTAACAGGAAACCCTGCTAGTTATATCCCTGTGAGGGGGAATAGGAGTCTCCTGAAATCTCTCTGCCACACCTGTTTAAAGTGGTATCACAGTGTGTGAATGTGGCCCAAAACACCTGAAGCGACTGATGGATGAGAGAAAGAACATTGCAGAGCCTAGAAGCAATCGTGGAAGATGCTATTTCTATGCTCTGCATCTATCTTAAATAATAACAACAACAATAGTAATAATAAATTATTATTTATACCCTGCCTATCTGTCTGGGTTTCCCCAGCCACTCTGGGCGGCTTCCAACAAAATATTAAAAATATGATAAAACAGCATACATTAAAAACTTCCCTAAACAGGGCTGCCTTTAGATGTCTTCTAAAAGTCAGATAGTTGTTTATTTCCTTGACATCTGGTCGGAGGGCATTCCACAGGGCGGGCGCCGCTACAGAGAAGGCCCTCTGCCTGGTTCCCTGTAACCTCACTTCTCGCAGGGAGGGAACCGCCAGAAGTCTCTCGGAGCTGGACCTCAGTGTCTGGGCTGAACGATGGGGGTGGAGACGCTCCTTCAGGTATACCTGGCTGAGGCCATTTAGGGCTTTCAAGGTCAGCACCAACACTTTGAATTGTGCTTGGAAACGTACTGGGAGCCACTGTAGGTCTTTCAGGACCGGTGTTATGTGGTCTCGGAGACCACTCCCAGTCGCCAGTCTAGCTACCACATTCTGGATTACAGCGTCACCTTGGGTTAAGAACTTAATTCCTTCTGGAGGAATTCTTAACCTGAAACTGTTCTTAACCTAAGGTAACACTTTAGCTAATGGGGTTTCCTCCCGCCGCCACGCGATTTCTGTTCTCATCCTGAAGCAAAGTTCTTAACCCGAGGTACTATTTCTGAGTTAGTGGAGTCTGTAACCTGAAGAGTCTGTACCCAAGGTATCACTGTACTTCCCTCGCGTCTTCAGGGGAAAGTCACTGCGGTCAGCTGGAGAAGTAATTTACAGCAGCAAGCATAACCTTGCGACCCATTGCGTGCTTGAAAAACACCTGACTTTCCCATTTAGTTTATGACTAACACGTCTTGTTTTTACAAGCAGGTTATATATACATTACATACACTTTAAAACACACACACCAACACACACACTAATACAAGGCATTGAAAACAAGGAAGAGTGGCAGGATTTTATCTGGGGGTGTATGTGTAAGAGGATGAACACCCATTTACCTACAGACATGGGGCAGAGAAGCATTCTGCTCTGGCTGCAAAGAGGTGGGGCGTGTTCCCTAACTCCGAATCCACTCTGCCGCAGTCCTCCAAACATAGAAGCATCCTGAATCATTTTAACTTTGCAGAGAGCTGATGCTCTGGCCATTGAGGCTGCTTCCTGACTGTAGCTATTTTTGGGTTGGAAATCCAGGACTGTCCCTGGAAAATAGGGACATTTGGAGTGTCTGCAGTTGTTGGCTCCCATCAGCCCCAGTCAGCATGGCCAAGGATGATGGGAATTGTAGTCCAGCAACATTTGGAGGGCCAAAGGTCCCCCACCTCTGAGTTAGAGGTAAATCCCATTCAGTTCCATGGGACTTGCCCCCTGAGAAAGGGATGTTAGATTGCAGACTTAGCCATCTTTCTCACTCCTTATTTCCAGGTTTTCAATGGGATGATCAGACTTCACAGGTCAGCTCAGGGTGTGAATCTGCAGTTCCCACGCTCTGTCTCCCACCTTCCAAATCCTATCTCTTAATAAGGAAAGATGGGGTGGGAAGACCAGGACTTTTGGCATCTCTTGCCCCATTGTTCTTGAAAGCAAAGGCACATGCACTCTAATGGCAGCATAATGGTCATAGGATAGCTGGAAGAAGACCAAAATAGCAAAGGAGACTTTGGACTCATTTGGCAGCTTTCTGCAAACATTTGTTCACGGCAAACACTCTCACCTCTCATAAAGAGCACCATTCTGACAGAAGGACAAGCTGTAAAAATTAGGAGAACACAGCTAACCGGGGATAACCAGAATTCACAGGCAACAAGAAGTGTGCACGCCCTTTTTAAGAACTGGGGATTTCCTAATTCCTACCTACACACCGCATTATTTGAAAAGGAAAAGTCATCATGATACATGATCAGCAATAGATCACAAGCAAGGCCAGTTTGTCAATTGGATGGATGATACATTCTCCCCCCCCCCCAAAAAAAAAAAAATTACAGCCAAATGGCCCACTAGCAGACCACTGGCTAGGAATGAAGGGTGTGAGATTTATAAGCTTGGTCAGACTATTTGCCCATCTAGTTGTCAGGAGGCAGAGTCAAGAGTTGGTAAGCAATAAAGAAGAAGAAGAAGAAGAGTTTGGATTTGATATCCCGCCTTTCACTCCCTTTAAGGAGTTTCAAAGCCGCTAACATTCTCCTTTCCCTTCCTCCCCCACAACAAACACTCTGTGAGGTGAGTGGGGCTGAGAGACCTCAGAGAAGTGTGACTAGCCCAAGGTCACCCAGCAGCTGCATGTGGAGGAGCGAAGACGTGAACCCAGTTCACCAGATTCCAAGACTACCGCTCTTAGCCACTACACCACACTGGCTCTCAACACACCAGTGTCAGTGAAGTTAACTCTTTATTCAAAAAAACAACTCAGGCCTAGTGATGGCAGCAACTCTGCCCAGTAGGTCTTGCGGGGACTGAAGGTCCTTAAACTTTCACAGCTTTCTAAAACTCCTCCCCTGGTTCTAGCAACCTGAAGCTCTTGTGTCTTGTCTCTCTTTGCTCCACTCTCTTCATTCCTTTTCATGTGCTGGAACACTAGGGGGGAGAGATGGTCGCAGCAGGAGGGGGAGACTCCCTGGATTCTTTAGCAGCCTGCCTCATCTCTGTCTCCTGCCCCCCCTCCTCTCCTGCCTCTGATTCTGAACCGCTCTCTGCCAGAGTCTCTTCCTGCTCACGAAATCCTGTTGCCTTTTCAGCTTCTGACACTTCCTCCCAGTCTGCTCCATCTTTTCCCTGTGACCAGGCACCGTTGTCTCACTACCATTCCCTGGGCTCTGAGCCTTCTCCCCCTGGGGGTTTCCTAGCTGTTGCTGTTAAGTTGTGGGCGAACATAGCAGACGACACAGCAATTCTTCAAACAGCTCTTCTTTATTCAGGTGTCAGAACAGAACTAGGCGGAGGAGCTCAGTCAGCCCGCTTATATAGAGCTCCAGAACAATGCAACTGTTGCCATTTTCTAAAACTATCCAATCACTGAACATCACTTTTCGATCTTTCATTTGCATACAAAACTATCCAATCACTGAACATCACTTTTCGATCCTTCATTTGCATAACTATCTACAGTATCCCCCTGCTGGCCCAGGGTGAGAACTTCAGTACATAACAGTTGCCTCCCACTGCTCTGCCTCCAGGCAATCTATGACTCCAGTCCATAGCTGTCAAGTGTCCCATATTTGAAGGGACAGTCCCTTATTCCAGCGCCATGTCCCGCTGCTGTCCCTTATTGATGGATGTCCCTTAAATGTCCCTTAAATGATGTCCCTTAAATTTCAAAGGAAGCAGCTCCTCTCCCTCCTTCCCTGCCGGCCAGGGAGGAGGGAGGCTCCAACTGTGTTGCTTGGCTGTGTTGCTCACCCAATAAGAAGTCTAAGAACGACTGGGGGGTGGAGCTTGCATGCCTTGTGTGTGGCTAGTTAATGCAAGCTGAGGGGTTTTTTGAATGCTGGACGCCATTTTGTTGCACGTGCTGCTGCAAACTTTGCAGTGCAAAGCCAGGCGGGGGAGCCATCTTAAGTTGAGGCTGCATAGGCCTTGTGGTGCATGTGATTCAGATTCTATTCAGTTGAACCTCTGGTTACAAAGTTGGTTGGACAGTGTTCTCGAAGCTACCAGCATGAGTTTGACCAGACTGCAGGAGGACAGGAAGACTGGAGTGCCTGGAACAGGTGAGGCTGCAGGTCTCATATTTTGGCTGCTGGTCCCTTATTTTCAAGGCTGCTGGTCCCTTATTTTCAAATCTGTAAGTTGACAGCTATGCTCCAGTCTACTACTATCACATACACCAGAGATGAAGGGCCTCAGACCCAGCAAGCAGATGCAGACCACCAGCCCTTGCCATATGGCCCTTGGAACTCTCTCTAGACCCAGAATGACATCCCCTGGTCTGGTTCTGCTTTGCACACACCTCTTGATCGTTTTTGCCTGGCTCAAATGCAGTCTCAAACTCTGCTAAAGTCTCTTGCTTCCCAGCGTGGAGGATAGAGAGAGGCATGGGAGTGCATGTGAAACAAGCCAACTGGGCACAGGTAAAGTTCAATTGCTCTGCCCACTTTTCCCTCTGGCCCTGCCCACCACCAACACATGGCCCCCAAAAGACTGTCTGTAAGGGAATGTGGCCCTTGGGCTTAAAATGTTTCCCAGCCCCTAATTGGGCTGGGAAAGATCCTCACCTGAAAGCTATTGCTTAGCAGAGTGGAAAACAACAGTGAGCTAGATGCGCCCAATGATCTGGCTTGGTATAAGGCAGATAGGACCAGCTCAATGGGACAATGCCATTCCCTGAGGGTGGGCAACCTAGCTTGGGGGCGGGGCAAAGAAGGCCATGTAGCAAGCTCAGTTTTATCTTCAACACCTTTCTATCACTTGCTGCCCCAGCAACATTCACCACTTGAGGCAGGGTCTCATTACGCCTAATAGTAGGGCCGGCCCTGAAAGTGTCTTCCCATGTTCCTTACACCAAACAAAGCATCAGTGTCTGTTAAGCCAGCACTTTCAGCTAGCCAGCTATCCAAAGCAAGATTCAGCTGTCAGGGCGATTGGCTTCTGGCCATGGAATGGGGAAGCTTCCAAGGCGTGTACATTTGAACTTACGGCCTGTCTGTTGACCACACGTGCGCACTCAGTCAGACTGTGCATCCATTTAAAATGTGAGTACACCTTCAACTCTTAGGCCCAATAAAGGCTATGCCACACCAGAAAGTAGGAAGAAAATGGCTTACTACAAGGAAGAGGCAGGGTATATACCTTGCTTTTCATGGCAAGGTAACAGATATGCAGGCAGCAAATACTTGTTAAGCACACACACACCCTTCATTCTACGGAGTAAAGAAAACCTGGAGAGTGATCACAGCAACTTTCCACGGACTCAGGCTAAGAGAAAGGAAAATAAGGGAAGGGATGGGTATACCTGATCTAGGAGCAAGCAGAGATTTGAGATCTGTGCATTCTGCAAGAGTTAAGCTCTCCCCCTCAGAATCCTATGCCGGCAAGGAACAAGATCTCCTTCCTGTTCTTTGGTCTGTGTGCATATAAATATTAAGGGGGGGGGGGAGCCGATGGACGACAACAAGAAAATGCATTGTATTAGGGAACAGTGCTTTGCAAAACATTTTTTTCCCGTATTAACTAGGAAGAATTGCATACCAAAAGTGATATATTAGAAATTTGCATTAAACTGCAGGTGAATTTTCATGAGGATTAAAAAAGAACAACTAATGTGGAGTACTGAATTTAGGATTGGGAAAAAATAAGACCTAGGGGGAGGGGGGAAACCCTGATACTGACAGTCACCCAAATAAAGTGGCACAGTATCCCCTGGTGATTTTATGTATAATATAGCATCAGCAGTAAACAAAGGAAAGACTGCCATCTAGTGAGCTCCAGAAACCCTTGCACATGGCAAAACAAACTTTTGCAAAACTTACAAACAGGGTTGGGTAGCTACCCTTTTCTGTACTGAGGCTGCTATGGCTGATATATATAAAGAAGTCGTTTTCCTTGTAGCTAAAACAGCGTATGCAACGAAATGTTGCAGTATGAAGTTCTGCTATTTAGGATTACAAGAACTCCATTCCCTCCCCACGCTGAATTTCCCATTCCATAACCCACTCATTTAGCAAAAGATGGTTATCAAGCCTTCTCAGTACCCACTGTGCTATTTTACGGGTTCCTCCTCCCCTTTGTGGCTACCCCCACGATGATTTGTTCTGCAAGCCAAGGGGTTTGACGCCCTGTGCACTGGTGGTGCCATTCAGACTTCATAAGCAACTACACACACAGGCTCAACATCACGAGGAGAAATGGCAGTGCTATATAGGACAAGGGAGAGAAGTCCTCTTGCACACCTGCATTTAAAGCATTGGACACTAGTGATGACCTAAGCTTGAAGCAGAATCACAACTTGCTGTGGAATTGATGGAAATGGGAGTTACGTTTTTCACCAAGAGAATTTGCTGAGGTGTCCCCGTCTAAGCTACCCAGCAGCAGGAAAGCCGTGTAACGTGGAACTTTCTGCTTTACTTTTTGGTAACTAAGAACACAAGCCCACTGGATCAGGCCCAACGGTAAGCACTAAAACTATACATCTCAAATGTCAAACAGCAGTGTAAGGAGGTGCATCTTCGGAATTTGATGGAAATCATACGGTGAAGGAGCCAGATGAACGTCTGTGGGGAGGGAGTTCCACAATTTAGGGGATACCACAGAAAAGGCCCTTTGCTGGGCGGCACCCCCCCCCCCCCGAAGCTTTCAAAGCAGTCAAGCTAACAAGAGGGCCTCCTCTGCAAATCGCACCACCCGAGGGAGTCTGTGGAGAAGGACGTGATCTCTCAGATGTTCCCTGTGTGTTGCACACTGCCTCTTTGTTTGCTTCACAAGAGTCTCCTTGACCCCAAGGATACAATGAACAAGTCACAAAGGCAGCATATGCAGAAAAATAGAAAAATTTATTGGTTAGACATGCCCTTTACATTGTAAAAACTTACAGTAGATGGTATAGAAATATATTTTCCTTGCTGGTCAAACTAATAAGTGATTGCCCTGGGTACAGAGATTGCTAACTTGAAAATCAATTATTACTTTCAAAAAGTACATAAGATGGTCAATACAATTTGACAGCTGGCACGCTACGATAATGGCTCACAATCTACTGAACAGTGTAACATCAGAGGAAGATTGCTACTGCCTGCACCTGTGATCAAGATGACCAGAACTCGCACTCACACACAACTTTATTTAATACAAGATGACTCTTATAAAGAATAAATCTGCTCACAGACGATGCAGTCCCGGGTCTGCAATGTTAGAACTGGTCACTTCTGAAGTTAAGGTAAGAAGCCGAGTGGAGTTACAGAAAGTGCACCTGAAGTTTGCATTTGCAAAGTGATTCCCACAGGAGAGGCAGTTTGTGCCATTTAAAGGACTGCTTCTCCTTCCAGCTTCACACAGTCAAAACCCTTTGGCAGCTTTGGCGGAGTCGCCGCACAATCTTCACATTCCTGGCTCCAATCCTTCGCGTTGTGGTCTGCCTCCCACTAGATTCCTTTCTGTTAAATGCATTTAAAGCCAAGTCAGAAGCAAACACAGTCTCTGTGAGTTATGATCTCTCCCAGCCCTCCCAGATGTAGCCACTTGAGAAGGAGAGATCCTGCAAAGAAAGGGAGACAGCGAAGGTACTTCTCTGTATCCCATCCTGCAATCACAGCCAACTGGAATACTGTTTAGCCATTATGGTACCCTGTCCACAATTACGGCTGAATTAGGATTTGTCACTGTCATGTGACGTGCCCTTCAGATTGTTGTTTCCTGTTGCAAGTAGCTGGTGAGCCGTATCAAAGCCATGGCATGGGTGGAAAATGACTTTCATCCGCGGACCTGATCAGAATTGCACCCACGTGTACCATGCTTGTGATTTGCAAAGGAACGAATGGTCCCATTGGTACTACGTCCAGTCTGACCTTCTGTGGATGCTCTATAATGTTTCGAAATCCGCAGGGTTCTACTGTCCTGGCTAAAGGAGGATAACAAAGTGACTGCACTCACCATCAGTGATTTAGGTCAAAAATGTTTCCACTTCATCAGTTCATTAGCAACAGTGGATGCCAACTGCAAATATGGCATTAGGGAAGCCTGACTTCTAATCAATGTTTTTAGCTATGTTTATGAAACCCAAATAAAAGCAAGCGTGCTCAATTCAATGACTCAAGGGGCTCAGGAAATTTTCCAAGGCCAACTGAATTAATTTGCATTGGGATTTTTTTATTTTTTGGCAATTTATTATTTTTCACAAACAGTGCTATCACTGGACGTTGTATGTAGGATTCTGATAACAGTAACCCACCATAACTAGTAGAACTGCAGAAGATCTTTCCAGTTAGCATAGCACCATTCTTGGAAGGCAGTTATATCAGCGGGTGCATCAGGGTTTTTGGATAGAACTGCCAACGTGAAGTTCATCCCACAAAGACTTTTGACTGCATTTTCCTGGGTTAGCTGGAGCTAAGTGACTAAGAAGCAGGACTGGGGATAAAAGAGTGCGGGGATCATAGGGAGGCACCTCTGATCCCCAAGCACTTTTAAGGAGCTCTCTTGCTCCACCTTCAATCAAAGATAAATCCTGGTTCTGGAGGGTAGCCCTGAGCCTCATCCTCCAAATCAAAGGCCCGTCCTAGGACCCTCTGGGCATCTTGTGCAAAGCTATCAAGGGCGGTGTGCAGCAGGTAATAGGCACCCACGAAAGAGATGGCCCCAGCTACCATGTTGTCAAAAAGAGGCACTTTGTTCTTCACCACCCGGGCAGCCACTTGGCCGTACAAGGCGGCTTGGCTCAGGACGGCGTGCACGGCGTTCTCCGAAAGATCCTTCCCCAATGCTGAGCACACCTGACTGGTCAGCTCATGGCGGGGCTTGGAGGCCACGAGGGCCAAGACCCCCAGGGACTCGTCATCCAGGCCGAAACTCTTGCGGTAGGAGTGTAGGGTTTTCATGAGCATGGGGATGTTGAGGTGGAGGTTCTGGCCAGGCAAGGCCGAGACGGCGCAGGCCAGCAACGCCTTCTTCCAGATGTGCTTGCGCAGCGATGCCTTCTTCTTCTCCACAGCTGCTGCCGTGACGCAAGGGAAGGAGAGCAGCAAGGCGTGTCTCTTGTGGCCTTCGAGCTCCTCGGCCAGAGTGTCTTGCAAGCGCTGGAAGTCAAACCGGTGCAGCTCGAAGCTGGAGACCAGGAAGACCTTGGGGGAATCCAGGCCTTCATTCTGCAGCTGGCGGAGGCAGTCTGCCTCTATCGCCCGCAGCACCTGAGCCTCCTCAAAACGGGCTGACCTTCGTCGCTGTGAAGCCTTCAGGTCCTGGTCCACCTTGGAGCGGACAAAGTAGAAACGCTTGCCCATGGAGCCCACGGCGCGGGCCAGCCTGACGTGGTTCTCCCGGAACCGCTCCGAGGCAATGATGATGAAGAAATCGTACCTCTCGAGACCCACCTGTTCCAGGTAGCGCTCCGCTTGGAAGCATGGGGTGCCGATGCCCGGCAGGTCCCACAGGAGGACACTGGGCAGACGAGGGTGAGAGTATGATGTGGGTACGGCTGTGGTTTCGATGACACCGGTAGCGGCAGCACGGGGGTCTCCGTCACTAAGCCCCAGCAGGGCGTTGATGAAGGTGGATTTGCCAGCTCCGGATTCGCCTGTCACGGCGATCTCTAGCTTGGTGGTCTCCAGGGAATCCAGGAGCGACTGGACCTGGCTGGACACCTCCAAGACCACGCGAGATTGGATCACAGAACCCATCTCTCTGAGGTCCATCTCCTGGATTTCCATGGTGTCTTCGTGGCGGAGGCTCTGGTAGGAGCACAAGGGGGAAAGAAGAGAATCAGGGTTTTTGCTGTTCCAAGTCTGCTAGGTTCTTTGTTTCTACTTCTCCTGAATGCCACTGTCTAAACCGCTAATCCTTGGCGCCCTTCCAAAATGAGTAAGGGAAGGAAATCAGGGGTTTTGGCTTCCAAAGAGGACTGAGCTCCTGTTCCTTCAATTAGTTGTGCAGAAGAGGGAATGTTGGTTGGGGGCATTTGTCAGCCCAGAGTAAGAAAAACTGCACTTGGCAAAATTCCCTCCACACAACTCGACTCGGCTCATACAGCTGGTGCACCCTTTTCAAGCTTATTGTGATCGGGATGCTAGTTGGGACAGATCTTAGGCCTGATCCACCAGGGCTTTCCTTACATCTTCCATGGCCACCCAATGTGCAAATGGTGAACACTTTTTTCGGGGTAAGGCTGGAAAGCATGACCAGTTATGCTGTCACGGGGAGGGATGCCCAGTGGCATAAGAAGGGGGGCGGTCCACCCTGGGTGCCACTCTGGGAGGGGTGACAAAATGGCCCCTGCCTCCCTCCCCCAGCTGTAGAGCAGCTGAGGGCGCCCACAGTCCATACGGGCTGCCGCTCTCGCACGCCGGCCATACAGTCGCCGCACATGAGCAGTTCGTACGGGCTGCGCCGCCCCAGGTGCTGGAGAGGGTTCCTCCGCAACTGGGGATGCCAGCTATTTTTTGTTTAATTATGCCCAATACATTTCAAACAGTTGTTCTTTTTCAAAAACAGGTCGCAATACAGTCATACCTCGGGTTGCGAACGTGATCCGTGCGGGAGGCACGTTCGCAACCCGCAGTGTTCACAACCTGAAGCGCCGCATCTGCGTGTGATGACATGAGTGTGATGTCATTTCACGCTTCTGTGCATGTGCCGAAATCTGGAAGTAACCTGTTCCGGTACTTCCAGGTTCGGCATGGTCCGCAACCTGAAAACGCACAACCCGCAGCATTCATAACCCAAGGTATGACCGTAGTTTGCGGGATGAAGTTACTTGTTCAGAAGCAGAAGAAAAGCTGTTTGGAAAGTGCTGGGATTGATTTAAAGCAAAACGAAACACCCCCAGCTACATCTCCTCCTAAACCCTCCTTTGCATTCTTCCTTGAGTGTTTATGCCTGGCTGGAATGTGTTCTTGAACTCTGATCATGCCTCTTCCTTGGATGGAGAACACAGCAGGGTTCATGAGTGGGTGTAGACATTAGCCTTCTCCACAATAGTAAGATTTACATTACAGTGGTACCTTGGGTTTGTACTTAATTCGTTCTGGAGGTCCGTTCTTAATCTGAAACTGTTCTTAACCTGAAGCACCACTTTAGCTAATGGGGCCTCCTGCTGCTGCCGCGCCACGGGAGCACGATTTCTGTTCTCATCCTGAAGCAAAGTTCTTAACCCGAGGTACTATTTCTGGGTTAGCGGAGTCTGTAACCTGAAGCGTCTGTAACCCGAGGTACCACTGTAATTGTTCTGCTAATTTTTTACTCTGGCCACACCCACCACTATCATGTGGCCCTCAGAAGCTTGCCCAGAAGGCAATGTGGCCCTTGGCCCGCCCCCGACTTCCCTCTTTCTTTTCCTTGCCATTGATTCTATCCCACTTTTCCTTCCTGACAACTATCTAAATGAGTATTTTACTCTAGCCATTTTCAACATACCACTTAATATAAAAACGTGCATCCCTCCAAATCAGGAAAAGAATCAGACCATTTTGTTTTATTATTATTGTTGTTGTTGCTGTTATTATTATTATTACTACTAAGCTCTTCCATTCAAAGAGAGCATTCCAAGCACAGCACGTGCTTAAAACTACAGAATAATTAGAGGAAATCAATTAAATTAGAAAAATGCTACAAAAGTAAATGAGTACAAGAAGCTACAAAATAACCGCCAGTAATAAGAACAGTCTGCTGGATCAGGCCAAAGTCCCATCTAGTCCAGCACCCTGTTCTCACAGTGGCCAGCCAGGTTACGTTTTTATATTGTGATTTTATCTTGCAAACCGCCCTGAGACTTGCAGGTACAGGGCAGTACACAGATTTATTATTATTATTATTATTATTATTATTATTATTATTATTATTCAGAGGCATAGCTGCCCCGGCAGTTAAGGCCGAGCCTAGTTATTATGGTTAGTAGCCACTAATAGCCTCCTCCTCCATGAATTTCACTACCAGGTAATCCTTTTTTAAAGCCATCCAAGTTAATGGACATCACTGCCTCCCAAGGAAGCGAGTTCCAAAGCAGGACCTGCACGCAACAGCAATCTTTCCACTAGTGATTCCCAACAGCAGATGACTAAGGAAGCAAATGTAGCTTTGACTTAACATGAAAGATTCCTTCTGCACCCACAAATGCGGGACGGAGCCCCATGTCTCACCTCACTCAGTCCAACAAGTTGTTAGCAAACCAAAAGAGAAACAAGACTCCCAGCTGCAGGCTTTCCCTTCTCTAACCACTAGAGCCCACCCTTCCCATATTCAGAAGAGTAGCCAACCCAGTGACTGTCTGCTGCAGCAAAAAAACAAGAGCCTTGTGACACCCGGAAGTCGGCCACGGTTCGCTGTGGGAAAAGCTTGAGGATTCGAGGCCAGCTGGTCGGATGCTCGGGAAAGTTCCTACTGCAATCAATCTGCAGGCCTTCAAGGTGTCACCAGACTCTTCGCTCCTTTGAGTTTTCACCAAAGCGCAGCGCTTTTTTTGCAACCGGACGGATGGATGTGTGCGCTCCAGCTTTGAGCCCTCCTCTATACTCACAGAATTCATTTCCCAAATCAATTCCCTAAGGCGAAGCGGCAAGCAAGCGAGCAGCAGACGTGGCGACCCAGAGGGGATCCTCCCGATCGTCTGTAGGAGGAAAGCAAAACAGAAACCATCACATGGGAAGAGGCGGAGCTGCCGGTGTAAGAAACGCGCTGGTTGGGACTGACAAAACAGCAGGCTCTTTAAATAAGAAGAAAAGCCGGACTGGTCCTGAGTGGCTGCTGCAATTAATTCGCACCTTGGTGACCCAGATGCACCAGCCTGAGTCACATCGCAAAGCAGCCACTGCCCGGGGATCCGGGAAGCGTGGCGCGCAGAAAAGGTGATCCTAGGAACGGCCGGCGCACCGGAGAGGGAGGAGGAGCTCGCGCTATCGGGGATTGTTGGGTGGCCTTCTGTGAATTTTTGCAAGCTGTCGAGAAGGGAGAGAGGGATGGAAAAAGGGGAAGGTGAAGCTGATTTACAAAAACGATCCACGTTGGAAAAGTTATTATATTAACTAATGCATACTGATGGCAAAATGACTAGAATTAAAGGCATCACAGACCCCTCCAAAAAATGTAATGAAATGTAGGTGTTCGGGGTTCCTCTGGGGAATTAAAAGGGAAGCGGTCGTCATGCAATTTCCCTCTGCCCATTTCACGCCTCCTGACTCGATAGTACAGTAATGCCATTTTCCACGCTCTATATGTCATACCAATTCCCTGAACCTACTTGACGATAACTTCCACAATTACGCAATCTCCAAGGTGCTCAGGGGGGGGGGAGGGATGCTTGCAATTTCAAAGTGGCTAGAAACATTTTTTTCAACTCGGGATTTTTTTAAAAAAAGAATTCTGCACTTTAAAAGCCTTTCAGGTCTCCGTGACAAAGCACAACAGTGGCTCTGGCATTTCCCTCACCACTTACCTGACCCAGAATGCCTGGATTTGGCCCTTGGCCCATTTGCACCTGCCAGGTGAGGCAACAAGGAGCGGCAGGTGCAAATAGATGGAACCTGAGCGGTTCTCAAGCAATGCCTGCACAGTGCGTGGCAGGCAGGGACAGACCAGTGAGGGACCCTTCGGAGCACTGGGGTGCTTAACCTGGATAGCTGTCTGCTGGTCACTGCATTGTTTTTATCTCCACTTCCCATTCAAAACAGAAAAAGGGGAGTTATTAACAATTGTTTATACTGTCTACTAGCACTGGCAGGTTCCTTGGGTCCTGCTGTCTGGATTTGGTTCCTTTGATGAGTAGTGAAAACCAGCTTTTTCCCCAGTATTTGATATAGGTACAAATACACAACACCATTTGCACTTCTACAGAGCAACAGATCTACTGTTTTATGTCATCTCCCCAGAGGATGATTCCATAATTTAATCTCAACTCAGTTCTCTCCTTCCCAGTCTCTCTCTCTCTCTCTCCCCCTCTCCCCCCCCCCCCACGAATTTCTCTGTCATTCATTCCGACACACTTCACATAAACTGGGCAGGGAGCGGGGGTGATGCGTTCCCTCCCAGCCCTGATAACTCTCTGATTCAGAATATTCCCGAAAGTTCTCCAGTGATCTCCCAACCATTAGCTCCCATTCAGAAACATCCACTGAACATCCTGGACATCATTCTTTTGTCCAAACTGCTGACTCTGAGAGCAGGCACTGCTGAAGCAAGATCTTCGAGATAGCAACCCTACAACATCATCCTTGTGGGACCTGCAAAAAAAATAAATTAAAAAATGTTGCAGTGAATTTCCGCCTTCTAATACAATTACCAAAGCAAGAGTATACGAGGCCCTGCTTAGCTTCATAAATGTGCTAAATGTTTTATTACTGCACCACATGTCCGCTTCCACCATACCATTCCAGCACACAAGTTTTGTTTTTATTTTCGGATACTTTAGAGTCTGCATTTTCTGTTTAATCACCAGAGTTCACTATTAGAAGGAGTTCTTACAGCACCATCCTCTCTGTATGCAGTACAAAGCGTATAACAAACAACCACCAGAAAAGAGAGCCATTTCCTGTCTTTATATGAGTTTGAAGTCAGACTTTAGGCAGCATGGAATAACAGAGGAAGAGGCAACCAAAATGCACATGGGTATAAATGCAGTTACATGGATTCAGGATTATTTTCAGCTGGGATTACGTGAGCGTTGAGGATTAATGGCCAGGTCAATAATTACTTTTAAGGGAATGGCAAGTATTGATAAGGGATCTTAAAGAGAACAGTGAGCACACATGAAGATCAACACCCACAGAATTCAATATGCATTTGCGCAAATGTGTGTAATGAAACGTGGAAACGTGCTTCTTCACACGGCACATAAAACTATGGAACTCACTCCCACTGGAGAGACAGGGATGGCCAGGTGGTTTTGTTGTAACCCAGAAATTACAACAGCTTTAAAAGAGGATTAGGCAAACCAATGAAGAAGGGGATCTATCAATGGCTGCTAACAATGATGGCTAAGCTCCTGCCTCCACCGTGGAGGCAGTATTATATGTGTGTGTGTGTTTAATAGATTGTGTGTGCATGATTGTTCGGAGTTTCTTTCTATGCTTTTAACTGTTCTTATTTCATCCACAATGCCCCTTGAAACCCTGCGAGGGAAAATAGCTGGGTGGGTGTTCTTTCATTTGGGAGGTGGGGTTGCTTTAAATTGGTTTTTAAATGCTAGGTGTTGATTTGGATTTTTGCATTCGCATTTGTTGTTCAGGGCTTTTGTTGAGGAGTGCATTTTGTTTAGTTTGCATACATGAGCATTGTTTGTTGTTTTAATGATTGTTATGTATGTTGCGTTTTTGCATTGTAACTTATGGGTATAGGACAGTATACAAATTTAATAAATAATAACAAATAACTATTATTATTTTATTTTATTAAGTTTGAAAGCACAGAAGCGGAAAGGTGCTCTTGTGCTCAGATCCTGCTAGCACGTTTCCCACAGGCGTCTAGTAGTTCGCCCCCTGTGAGAGCAGGGATCCGATTATGCTCCGACTTCTGTAAGGTAGGAAGGGTTTTTGTGCAACACTATTTACAGAGCGAATAATAAAGCTCGCTCACTTCCGGGAATGCCCGTCTTTGAGCTGCAGGGGGTCTTGCCCCCCCCCCCCCGCAAGTTAGATCCGCGCGTTGCTTCAGCGCAGCCCTCGCCCCCCGCGAGAAAGGCCTATACTAGGCCCCAAAGCCCGTCTTTTTCCTAGTTCTGCCGTCTCCATGGTTACCGGGCCTCGCGTAGGGGGAGCAGCGGGTAAAACAGAGCGGGGGAAGGTAAGGAGAAGCTACGTGACGAGCGTCTCATATCTCCCGCTGGGCGTGGCCCGGGAAAAGTCTGGAACTTCGTTTCGATTGGAGGATGAGGCGCCGCCTTTTTGTTTCCCTATTGGTTGTTGCGCGCTGACGGGCAGCTCGAAGTTCAGTGAAGCTGTTGGTAATTCAATGTTGGGCTTTGCATATCCGAAAGGCGCTGGAAATTTTGCGTGGAAGACTTTGGTCTTTCAACAAGTGTTTCTAAAGTGGAGGTTTCCATTCCAGCAGTCGATATCCATTGGATTTGAAATTGATTTTATGTATTCCAGTCATTTTAATTGTGTGGTTTTTTTTTTAAAAAAAGAACCCAGATACGCTTGTTTTCATTTTCTAAATACGTATGCAAATGTTTTATATGTGTTTTTATTTTATTGTTAGATTGCTTCAAAATGCTTTGTAGGACACGGTTCAGAAATGAAATCATTCTTCCTCTTTGGATCTTCTTTTGGTGAATTTCTTGTAGGTAATGTTCCACAATCTCAGGGCTCTGTAGCAGCAAGAAAAACAAGAAAAAAACCTCACTCTCCAAAAACTATTATATAGCACTCACAATTAATAGTTGCTTCTAGATCTCAGCGTGTGCAAAGGTGCATACTGGGAAAAGATGTCCCCTTAAGTTTCCCAAGCCCATAATGTAAACAGTTTTAGGCAAAGTACCTTGAACTTTTCCAGGAAACAAACCTGGAGCGTTTTTTTGTTTTTGTTTTGTTTTTTACCCCACTCTTCAACCAAAAAGGCTCCCAGAGTGACTTGCATCCAATCAAGACAAGACAACCCCTCCCCTTAGGTTTACAATTAAAAAGAAAAACATGACACACAAGGGAAAGGGCACAGGGAGGGAAGAGGAAAATCAAAACTCAGGCACAGTTGCTCTTATATTGACCAACTGGCACAGTTCAGCGGCAGGAGTTGCTTGATGGCAGTGGCTTCTCCCAGATGTCAGCTGTGGGCAACTCAGTGGTATAACCACGTACATGTGGCTTCTACTGCTGTGTGTATTATAAACCTTGTGTATGTACAGAGAACACATTCTTATATCGTCTCAAGTTGCACAGTTTGCAACTGCAGCGTAGAAAATCCGAGCAAGGCTCGTGAACCGAATATCAGTGGTTTGTAAAGGCAAAGGCAAATCTGAGCAAATTAGATCCATGAATAATCTCAGGAGGTTTTAATGCATTTTTTAAAATTGCATTTTAAACAGGGAGCTTACTTATTCTTCCTTTGTGTCTGCACTGCTACCATTTTACTGTATTTCCAGTAGCCTGCAGGCTGCAAGTGATAGAAATTCACCTAAAAAGGAAACAGTTGACAATCTTTTACACTGGCTCTTCTCCCCTGGTGCACACCAAAGAAATTGTGGAGTTTTTTCCTGACCTGCAGATGAGAAAAGCTTCACCAGTTTAATTTCTGTTTGCTGCATTGCTATTTCTAAGTACACAACGGCATAGCCAGTCAGAAATGTTGGCACCTTTATTTCTCTTCCTGCCCCCATGAATCCACTGCTAACAGGTGTTTGGCTGCAACTCGACAAATGAACACACTTTTGTCTCTGCTGTTAAAAGGCAAGATACGGATCCAGCATGTTCTCTGTGGTGTCACCCCTCTTGGCTGCCAGTTTCATATACTGAGAGGGCAGCCGCCTTGGACTTCAGAAGGCGAATGGTGTTGGTTTACGCCAGCAGAGAAGGTCAGGGAGAGGTGAAACAAGGCCACTTGACTTTACTGGGCATTTCCTGGTCCAGGCATCATCATTCGGCCATTTAGGAAAGATTACCAGCCTGAGCTCCAACCTACGTGTGACATTATTCAAGCATGCTTCATCTGACATCTGCTGTTATTTTGGAAAAACAACAACACGCTTGCAAGGCCCTGCTCAAAAATGTGTGCTCCCAGTTCTGCTGCTTTATTTATTTATAATTACAGTTATGGGGTGCTAGAGGAGGGGGAGGGCTAGGGGGACACGTCATGCTCCTTCTGGGGTAGTTTGGCCACTTTTGGTCTCTACCCAAAAGCCAGTATGGTGTAGTGGTTAAGAGCGGTAGTCTCGTAATCTGGTGAACCGGGTTCACATCTCCGCTCTTCCACAAGCAGCTGTTGGCTGACCTTGGGCCAGTCACACTTCTCTGAGGTCTCTCAGCCTTCAGAGGAAGGGAAAGGAGAATGTTAACCGCTTTGAGACTCCGTCGGGTAGTAATAAAGCAGGATATCAAATCCAAACTCTTCTTCTTCTACCCAGCACTCAGCTCTCAGCTGTAGCTCCTAGAAGCCATAAGCATTAGACTTCCCCTAGATGAGGCTCATCAACCTGGGAAGGGAGCCCACCTAGAAGAAGGAAAACTCTGCTCCTAAACCTCCACTGCTTTGAGGCATATTTTTGGAAGAATAAAAAGCTAAGCAGTAAACCGTACACAAATCCAGAGTGGAGTCTCTAAGGCAGTTGGGTGGCACCTTCTGCTCTTCCGGCAACTCCTGCAGCCAAGCATCGTGTCACAACAACATTGCAAGGTTGGTTAGGCTAAGAGATTTCAACTTTGCACTCAGTGGGCTTTATGGCTGAATGGGAAATTTGAACCTTGGTCTTCCAGACCTTTAGTCTGACACCTGACATACTGGCTGCAACTGCTATTTGTTCACTCCTGGCTGCTTCCTAGTGGGATGGTGAGGAATGGCAGCCAGGTAAGGGGGTATAGTGGTACCTCGGGTTAAGAACTTAATTCGTTCTGGAGGTCTGTTCTTAACCTGAAACTGTTCTTAACCTGAAGTACCACTTTAGCTAATGGGGCCTCCCGCTGCACCAATGCTGCGCGATTTCTGTTCTCATCCTGAAGCAAAGTTCTTAACCCGAGGTACTATTTTTGGGTTAGTGGAATCTGTAACCTGAAGCATCTGTAACCCGAGGTACCACTGAACAGTGGTACCTCTAGTTACAAACTTAATTCGTTCCAGAGGTCCGTTCTTAACCGGAAACTGTTCTTAATTAGAGGCATGCTTTTGCTAATGGGGCCTCTTGCTGCCACTGCACCGCCGGCACATGATTTCCGTTCTCATCCTGGGGCAAAGTTCTCAACTCAAGGTAATTCTTTCAGCAGATGACTAGTATAGGCCCCCAGTCTGGATCAGGAGTGCATTCTGGATTGGGGCCCTGTGAATGGGTTTCTCCCACCCCTTCAAAATAAAAACAGGCAGGTTAAGCACACTTGTTTATAAAGCCCATGAAAAAGGTTAGCTGTAAGTTTTTCTCTTAAATATGATCAGCCTGGAAGCAAAATATCAAAATATACTGAGGGTCTTTTCTT
Organism: Podarcis gaigeae; assembly: GCF_964106915.1. NCBI lineage: Eukaryota > Metazoa > Chordata > Lepidosauria > Squamata > Lacertidae > Podarcis > Podarcis gaigeae. The sequence goes on from NC_139684.1 coordinate 75,725,036, forward strand.
TTAAGTGAAACACCCCTGAGATAAGAGGCAAAAATAAAAATGGTGCAGCCCTGGAATCTGAAGCAACTGATTCTTAATACAACCGAGTCTAGGAAAGATGTTGTTTTTAACCTAAGAGTGGGAAAATACAGACTGAGATACACGATGGTAATCAAAGTTCAAATTATGGTCCCTGAGGGTGGCTGTGTTTTTCCGCTTGAGAGTCATGTACCTAGTCTTAATAGACACTGCAGTCTAAAGAAAAATGTTAGAGCTGAAGGAGCCTGTGATGTGCATTTAACAGGAAAACAGATACAGAGGGCGTTAAAGAGAAACACAGTCTATCCCTTTTTTCACCAAATGTCTACCACTGCCACACAAAACTGGCACTTTCCTAAAAAATAAGAAGGCGGAGTACAGCACATAGGGGATAAGATCAACAAAAGAGCCATAAAAACACTAGCTGTGATTCTGGCATTGTAGGGGGTTGGACTAGATTACCTTTGGAGTCACTTCCAACTCTACAATTCTGTGATCCAGTCATTTAAAACATAATTAAATACTGTCTGGTTATAAGAGGGAGGGCAGCAGAAATCATGTTGTAAAGGCCTGTCTCAACAACAAAAGTTTTCTGAAGGAAGGGAGGGATGTTTCCTGCTGAGTATCTACTGGCAGGGAGTTCCACAGGGCAGGGTCTGCCATTCTTAAGCCGCTGTCCTGACTTGAAGGCCAGCCAAACCTCAGGGGCATGGAGAACTCAGTAATGAAGTGCCCGGATAATGTTCATCCATTACAATAGTCACATATCACTTGACTTGGCTGGCACACTGAGCAGGAGATTTCTGAGATTCCTGCATGGCAGGGGGTGGGACTAGATGACCCTCGTGGTCCCTTCCCACTCTGCAATTTTGGCTGGGTGGCTTTGGGTCAGTCACGGTCTCTTAGCTTAACCTACGTCACAGCATTGTTTGCGAGGATAAAACGTGGAGGTGAAAAATCCACGTACGCCGTCTTGAAGGAAAGGTGGGATATAAATCAAATTAATAAATATTAGCAAAGGGGTGGAGCAGAGAGGAAGGAAGAAGCCATCTTCCCCTAATGCTTCATATGCTTAGGTATGCTATTTTGGTCAAGCACTCTGCATATGCTCAGAGGTGCTTTTTCACACCCGTTCAAATTATGTCCTGGTGATGCAGATTCTTGCTTCTGCAACACCCTTCAGAGAGTTGAGAAGCAAACATTGCAGCCCCCTAACACACACAAAACCAACCCTAACTTTGGCCATAAGCTCTCCAGGTTGTCTTCTATATCGATCCTCAATCTCTTTCTCCTGTCCCACACCTGCCCTTCTCCCTAAAAATAACCTCGCACCCCAACTGCAAAATTAGAAACTGAACTCATAGCTCCAACGGGAAACTTTTTATTTATGGAGCGCCGGGTGTCACTCCGGGTTGCCGTGTAAACGGGGCGGGGGGTGCGCGAAACCGGATCCGCCCCTCCCTCGGCTTCTTGAAAGTTCCACTCCCGCGCTGAGACAGCTGGAGCCTGGCCCAGCCCCTTTCCTCTTTGACAGACAAGCCAAGCCGGGCCTGGATTGGACAGATTCGCAGCCAAGTCGAGAAGCTTCTGCAAAGTGTCAGCGCCCTTAAGCGGGGTGGGGAGGAGAAAAATGCACTAGCGCGCGCAATAAGAGGGGCGGGGAGGGCGGTCTGCATATAAAGCCTGGGAGTAGCAGGCGGGCGCGCGCGTGCCGACGCTCTCCAGTTGTTTGCAGCTGCGGCGCACTTTCAATATAGATAGCAAATTTTCCAATTGTTATTTCCAGTTGCTGTCAGAAGAAAAGGGGCTGCATCTTGCATAAGGTATATATGGCTGTATTGCAGCTTGTTTATGTGCATGCATGGGTGGGAGCAGAAGTTTGGCGTCTCTCAACAACTGCGCACTTTTTCCGCGTTTGCAGCCAGGCGTCTGGGGTGGGCTCCCTCGGATTCCAGTAAGGATCGCGGGGGATCCTCGCAGGAGGGATCCCCAAGCGCGGGTCGTTCCTGTGGATTGCACCGCGCGAAAGCGAAGAGGCTGCGCGCATTCGGACTGCTGCTGTTCCGTTGTGGAGCGGATGGGTTCATTTCCAGTGCAAGAGTGCCCCTGAGCATAGTGCAGAGTGGCTTTGCTGCACCGCGGCGTAAAACACGGGTTCGGTTCTAGGGCTTGACCTGAGCTTCGCAGTTGGTCGCGTTTGGAAACGAGTCGCTGGAATTTGGGGGCCAGCCAGCACCCCAAATTGGGGAGGGGCGACGAACGCATCTTTCGCCACTTTTTTGTGTGCGCTAATTTGGAATGGGCTGCGGAAGTTACGATCCTGTTTGCCTTTTTCTTATGGGCTTTGCAGACGCTTTATTTACAGGATCCTTATCGTGTTCCAACTCAGAACTTGCTCTCACTGAATATTCTGCAAAGCTTGCTCCCTTGCAAACGCAGCTCGGGTTTTATTTCTAGCTTGTTCCTAAACGCAATCCTATACCGTATATGCAGTTTTAATTTAGGAGTGGCCGCTGTTGAAGGCTCGCTTCAGATGCGCAGGACCGGCTTGTGCGACTGCAAATCCTCTTAGGATCGCGCAGTTACGTTTTCTGGCACTTAATGCAAGCAGGCGTGCCTGGAATTTAGGATTTATAGCTAATTCAGCGCAAAGTAACGCTGAGCCCGGACGCCTGGGTTCTGCTTTGGTTGGCGAGTACCAGAACGCCATCGTTGGATGTTGAGGCATTCAGTTTGGAGCAACTTAAATAGGTGGATATTTGCCATCTCTAAATATAAGCGCCCACTATAGCTTCACCGTGGAAAATTACAGGCAGACAACACCCGTTACTTGCAGTTCTCTGGGCAGCTTCCATTGAACTGGCTGGTGACTATTTTGCAAGGTTTAACTCCTTGCACCGTCTGGTGGTATTGCTACTAATAACAATAACTAACAACCCACCATCCCAGAATCCATCTGGGTGGTTTGGAATCTTTAAAATAAATAAAGTATGGATTGATTCATATCTTTTTCTGTCTAATTGGTTCTGGCTGGTAGCAATTCTTCAAAAGAGCACTGGACTGTGTTGCCCCCCCCCCCAAAGAGTAATTAGGAGTTTAAAATAGGTGTGTACTTCTGAATAACATCTGCCTGTAGACAGCTGTACATCTTAGATTGCCCTGGGAGTACATTCTTACAATTCACGTTAGAACTGAAGCGGATTTTTTTTTTTTTTTTAAATAGCAGTTGCCAACTGATGGCCCGGAGAGCTGTTCCTGTTCATTTAAAGGCAACAGGATTCAGTTAGGTGAAGTTTCCTGCAACAAGTACGATCAGTATTTTGAATACTTGCATATGACAGCTTCATTTGCAAAGGGCAATATCCAACTTACTGCGTAGTGCGAACCATGCAGTAAGCCCTATTGATTTCAATGGAGTTTGCTCCCAGCTAAACAGGGTTTAAGGTTTGCTGCCAAGTTCCTTAAGCCCATTGATTTCAGTGGGTATTACTCTGTGTATGATTAAAGCTGGCTATCACCTAGATGGTAGCTTAATTTGGATGAATTCAGAGTGCATAACATGCACACTTAAAACCTGTTGGAAGGGACTTGAAAGGGGTGGAGTGTTTGGTTTTCTCAGGTGCCTGTCTGACTTTGCCTTCTTTGGGGTTGCAGGGGTGGGTGGGGCGTAGCTCCCCCCTCCCCACAAAAAATAACAATGGAGCCAATGAAAACTGGCTGCCCAAGAGGTGTGAACACGTGCCTTTTTTCTGGAAGGGAGATGGGAGTCGGTGCTCCATCCCATCCTCCAATTAAATGTGGTTAGAGTAGTTTTTCCTCTACTCTTCTGGGGATATTCCTAGGCTTGGCTGGTTGCCCAGAAGACTGCATCTGCAAACATTGGCTGTTCCTGTGTCCTAACTACTGCTTTGGAACGATCTGCGCTTGGAATAGAGCAAGGGAACACGTTTTTGTGCCTCAAGAGTGTTAAAGCATAGGTTTCTGGTGTTCAAAATAAGCGTCAGATGGTGGGACGTAGGTGTGTGCCTCCTTCGACCTGGCAGAAATATTTTATGTAAAATAGCATAGGGCCTTGTTTCAGGAGCTTAGCATATGCAGCAAGAGGTTGTTGTCCCGTGTGCATGGTTTCCCATTCAGTAAGGATTTTTAAGAGCGGTAGGTCAGGTCTTCTCATGCAGAAGGCCCTGGGTTCAATTTCTGGCACCTCTGGGTAAGACTTGGAAAGACTCCCATATTGAAACCCTGGAGAGCTGCTGCCAACCAGTGTAGACAGATTGGTACTCGATGGTCAGGAGAAAGGCAGCGTCTCGCATTCCTCTGGAGAGTGATTTGCTTGAGATTACTGGGTCACCTTGTAAGCTGATTGGAGATTTGAATCTGGATTTCCTCAAGCCTAGCTCCATCACGCCAAACCAGGGGTTGGGGGCACCTGCGTCCCTCCACAAATATCATGGGACTACAACTCCCATCAGCTCCGAGGAAGATGGGAGTTGTAGTCCTGCCGCATCTGGGGGGCCACAGGTTCCCCATTCTTTCCCTAAATGCTGCTTGTCACCTGTCGTTCTGAGGCACAGATCTACTGGCATAAAAGGACACACACTACACACCCTTAAAAGAAAACCCAGATGTCTGGAGGCGGATGAGACTTCAATGAGGGGAACACACTCTTAACTATGCCCAGAGGCACTCCACGTTGTTCCCTAAACTGGAAATTGCTCCAGAATAGATTGAAGGACTCTGCTGAAGCCCTGACACTTTGCCTCTCTAGGTATTTAGGATCTTGAGTGAGGGAGATGGAAAAGTTAGCACCATAGCTGTCAACGTTTCTCCTTTTTAAAGGGAAATTCCCTTATTCTGACTAGGATTCCTCGCAAGAAAAGGGAAAAGTTGACAGCTATGGTTAGCACTCCGGGGGTTGGTTTTCCTTTTTTAAAAAAAGCTCCAGGAAAGGAAGGGGAGTCTAGTGGGGGGGGGGTGCTCCAGAGGGTGGTCCTGGAAGCAGAGGCTTTCTTGGGGAGCGAGAAGGGTTTCTGAGCTCCTTCGCCTGTTGCGGTTTCTTGGCTTGGCTCACTGCAGCCGTCTTCTGCTCCTCTGCAGTCTCGGAGCCCTCCCTGTAGCAGAGTTCTCGAAAAATCTTTACAGGCTAAGGAGGGAGAGCACACAGCATGGCGCGAGACTCTTGCAAAGTCCAGCCACCCAGCCCCAAACGGCTGTCTCCACCCCCACCCCACCCCGCCTTAACGACCTGGGGCAGAGTTGGCCACTGGTGTGTGTTGTTTTTTATATATAATCTGATCTTGAGCAACAGCTGTGCCCTTCAGACTGCCAGCAACCCTGCCAAGCATGCCTTGAAGCCGAGAATAGGACCCAGTACTGTTTGGCTTAACTACTGCCCGTTCTTGGACCCCCACACCATGACTTCTGAACCGCGGGGCTTAATCTGAAAGCAGATCCTTCTTGGCTGCAGCCAAGTCCCAGTGTTTCTTACCTTGCCCTCCCGTAGGAGCTGCTAGGAGTGGTGCTGGGGGGGGGGGGGAGCACCTCAGATCTCCTGCTATGTTTTTCATTTGCAGCTGTGATTGCATCTCCCTACCGCTCTTTGTAGCCACGTGCCATCTTCGCTCTCTCTGTTTAGAAGCCAGCTTGTCTGGAAGTCGGTGCTCTTCCACCGCTGGGGCTGCTCTGTGCATTGGCAAGCTGGCTACAGAGTGCCCCTGAGCATGTGCAGAGCACTCTGCAAGGTCTAGTCATCTGCATCTTGGAAGCACCCAAGCTTTTTTTCCCTTAGCCCTAAATAGCTTTATCAGGAACCTAGCTCAGTTGGTTGAGTATGAGACTCTTTATCTCAAGGTCATGGGTTCGAGCCCCATGTTGGGCAAAAGGTTCCTGCATTGCAGGGGTTAGACTAGATGACCCTCGTGGTCCCTTCCAACTCTGATTCTGTGAAATAGATCTGCTGCCAGATTTCTGATTTTCCAGCTCACGTGGCTCTGGGGTTCTTCCCATACTGCTTCCAGCATGTGCTGTGCTAGGAGCAGTACAGGAAGAGCCAATGCTATAACGAACTGTAACCTCTGAGTTTTTGGTGTGGCGACTTCCCCTTAAGCTCTCATAAGATGCTTGCCACACACTGAAGCAATTTCAGTTTCGTGAGCATGGCAGTACAAAAAGTAATGTTGGTGATGGTCACATTATTTTGGGCATGGAAAGTTGCCCGTTACTTTGTTATTTATCAATAGGGACGCTTTTAGGTATCTTACCCTAAAGATCCACCAGGATACTCGGAAGTTCCTCAGTCTTCCGACCCATAGCAATGGATCCAATGCAGTGTGATTTCTCAGGTCTGCATTCTGGAAAAAGCGATCTCGCATCAGACTATTGCTGGGATTTTAAGCCAGCCCATTAACGCCGATCTCCCTGCGTCATCCTGGTCTCCCTACTTGGGAGCTGAAGGATCCTAAGGCTTTTGGGGGGGGGGCAGGGGGAGAGGAGAAAATTTTGGCATAATGACTCCTGCAAGCATGTCCAAGATTTTTGCACATGAACAGCGGTAGCCGGTTTGCATTGTGGTCCCCTGGAAAGATTTTGTTGGATTATGTCTGGGTTAAATTTTTCCCAGAGCCTTGTCTAGTGCGTTCCCCAAAGCTTCTAGCAGGGGCCTGCAGCCAACGCAGATGTTTCGCACACATGGCGGGATCCTTGCTATAACAGATGCTGCTGAACTCCAATACACTTTTCTGTATGTTTAAGCAATTAATGGGCTGTTGTCACTTCTTGCATTGATGTCACCGGTGTGTCGCCTTCCCCCTTGCAGCCAAAATGTCCAAGGGTCCAGCTGTCGGCATTGATTTGGGGACCACCTACTCCTGTGTGGGCGTCTTCCAGCATGGCAAGGTGGAGATCATCGCCAATGACCAGGGCAACCGCACCACCCCCAGCTATGTGGCCTTTACGGACACAGAGCGCCTTATCGGCGATGCTGCCAAGAACCAAGTGGCCATGAATCCCACCAACACTGTCTTCGGTAAGAACTGGCCGCCGGGCTTTGCCACGACATCCGGAGGGGTGATAAGCTCCATCCATGGGCTGAGGGACCCCGCTGCATCCTCCCAGAGAGGTCCTTTGGGAGGAAGAAGAGGAGGGTAATAACTTTATTACTTATACCCTGCCCATCTGGCCGGGCCTCTCCAGCCACTCTGGGTTGCTCCCAACAGAATATTAAAAACACAATAAAATATGAAACATTAAAAACTTCCCTAAACAGGGCTGCCTTCAGATGTCTTCTAAAAGTCAAATAGTTGTTTATTTCCTTGACTTCTGATGGGAGGGCGTTCCATAGGGCGGGCGCCACTACCGAGAAGGCCCTCTGCCTGTTTCCCTGTAACTTCACTTCTCACAGTGAAGGAACCGCCAGAAGGCCCTCAGAGCTGGACCTCAGTTTCCGGGCTGAACGATGGGGGTGGAGACGCTCCTTCAGGTATACTGGGCCAAGGTCATTTAGGGCTTTAAAGGTCAGCACCAACACTTTGAATTGTGCTCGGAAATGTACTGGGAGCCAATGTAGGTCTTTCAGGACTAATGTTATATGATCTCAGCAGCCACTCCCAGTCACCAGTCTAGCTGCCGCATCGTGGATTGGTTGTAGTTTGTGGGTCACCTTCAAAGGTAGACCCACGTAGAGCGCATTGCAGTAGTCCAAGTGGGAGGGAACTAAAACATGCGCCGCTCTGGCGAGACAGTCCTCGGGCAGGTAGGGTCTCAGCCTGCGTACCAGATGGAGCTGGTAGACAGCCGCCCTGGACACAGAATTAACCAGCACCTCCATGGACAGCTGTGAGTCCAAAATGACTCCCAGGCTGTGCACCTGGTCTGTCGGGGGCACAGTTGCCCCATTCAGGACCAGGGAGTTCTCCACACCCACCCGCCCCCTGTCCCCCTAAACAGTACTTCTGTCTTGTCAGGATACAACCTCAATCTCATGGATGGCTTTATTCTAGTGCTGGCTGTTTTAGAGAACAGCTGACCAGGTGTATTAGCTTGAAAGCACAAATTCCTTATGCCACCTCCCTGGGGGCCACATTCCGGGGTGGATGGGGCCAAAGGCAACAGAGATTGAAGCAGTTGGTGGCACAGACTTCTTGGTTTGGGGTCCCCTTCCCTCAGGAGTCACAGGCTCTTCCAAAGCAGCCCCTTGAGGGAGGATGGGGGGTGTGCGTGTAGAAATTAGCCTCGTTTGCAGAGGTAAAATTTACATTTCTTGCTTTGCCCACTTTTTCCCTGGAGAGCCTGGAAGGGGAACGTGGATTAAGTGCATGTGAATAATGGAGCTCTTGACCTATTCATCTCTTAGCTCCCTGCGGGAAGCTGATATTCCTTGGAAGATCTCATTACTGTTTCCCTGCCTCTCCTTTTCCCAGATGCCAAGCGCCTTATCGGCCGCCGTTTTGACGATCCCGTGGTCCATTCAGACATGAAACACTGGCCCTTCCAGGTCATCAACGACGGGGGTCGTCCCAAGGTGCAGGTGGAGTACAAAGGGGAGACAAAGTCCTTCTACGCCGAGGAGATCTCGTCGATGGTTCTCACCAAGATGAAGGAAATTGCAGAGGCCTACCTGGGCAAGGTGGGTAGCATGAAGGATGTTGGCTCCAGCTGCAGTGAAGGATTACTGCTTATGCCAGTGGGGTGAAGGATTACTGCTTTGGCTTGTGGGCAAATTTGGGCTTGCCAGGGGGTTCCAGTTCATAGAATCATAGAACTGTAGAGTTGGAAGGGATCATGAGAGTCCTCTACACCAAGCCCCTGCAATTCAGAAATCTCGGCTAAAGCATCCATGACATACGGGCATCCAGCCTCTGCTTAAAAACCCCCAAGGAAGGAGAGTCCACCACTTCTCGTTGGAGTCTGTTCCCCTGTTGAACAGTTCTTAGTGTCGGAAAGTTCTTTCTGATGTTTAGTCGGAATCTCCTTTTTTGTAACTCAAAGCCATTGGTTCGAGTCCTACCCTCCAGAGCTGGAGAAAAGGAGCTTACAAGTGTCAACCAGATGGGCAAGGAGTAGGGTTCAATCCTGCTGGGAATGTGCTAATGGAGGAAACCCCTGCAGCCAACAGGACTGAAAACTCTCACCAGCTTGGTCAGTGGAGGGTTCAATCTTCTTAATGCCAGATTATTTTTATAAAGCTTTTATTTAAAAAAAAAATAATGTAAGATGAAAAGTTCGGAAAAGTAAACTCCGTAATCAAAGTTATGAAACACCAGATCAGTACAGAGGCGGTGTTTTCCAAATAGATGTAGAATGGGTAATATAGAAAAACGAGAGCAAAACACAGCATGAAAGCCAAATTCCACAATGTAGTGGGAGAAGAGTGTTTTGTGTATCTGAATTTGAAACATGATAAATCACCAAAACGGCATGGAAATGTTCAGAATCTTCCTCTGGCATTAGGTGTGTTACACCGCCTTCTGTTAAAGTTGGGCCTAGGGTGAGAGAAATGAAAAGATTTGGCCCGCTGTGCTATCGGTGCCAACCACACTTTGTGGAGCCTTGTAAACAAAAGGATGGATCTCTGCCACAAGGAGCATACAGTCTTAAATTCTAGCTGGAAGGGAATGAATTGTAAGTGGAAAGGAGTGAAAGTGAGCAGTTGCCTTTTCAAGTACAGTCGTACCTTGGAAGTCGAACGGAATATGTTCCGGAGGTCCGTTCAACTTCCAAAATGTTCAGAAACCAAAGCGTGGCTTCTGATTGGCTGCAGGAAGCTCCTGCAGCCAATCGCAAGCCCCATCAGATGTTTGGCTTCCAAAAATAGTTCGCAAACCGGAACAGTCACTTCCAGGTTTGTGGCATTCGGGAGCCAAAACGTCCAAGAACTAAACTGTTTGAAAACCGAGGTACAACTGTACTTTGGTTTAATTATGACTGGAGAGCAATGGTGACAGGAAGCTCTGGTCTATATATTAGACCAGCAGCTGCTCTCCAGAATTCCAGTACACTAGTTCAGGGTCTTTCTGGCAGTGCTCGGGATTGATTCTGGGCCTTTTACAAAAAAAAAAAAAAAGCTTGGAATGTGGAGTGGGAGAGGCAAAGGACTATGAGGCGAATTTGAATTCCCCCTTTATTTTCTCTACCTTCAACAAAATACCCACCACCACCACCAACAAAATGGGTGCAAGAGCAGTCATCTAATTCCCATTCTTTCTCCCTCTTTCCACCACAGACTATTGCCAATGCCGTCATTACAGTCCCGGCCTACTTCAATGACTCCCAGCGACAAGCCACTAAGGACGCCGGCACCATCTCGGGCCTCAACGTCCTCCGCATCATCAACGAGCCCACAGCAGCTGCCATAGCGTATGGCCTGGACAAAAAGGTCAGGAGGGGTTTCACTGCCACCCTCCCCCATGTTGCTAGGTTTGGACTAAGCCCGGGACAGAGAAATGCAGGGAAGAGGACACAACACTTAGGTTCCGTGAGCAGGGTTGGGAAGCCTGTGAGCCCTTGGTGTTGCTGGACTACAACTCACACTGTTCTTGACCCTTGGCCGTGCTGGCCAGGGCTGATGAGAGTGAGAGTCCCAGCAACAGCTTGGAGGACCGCAGGTTTCCCTCACTTCTAGGCAAGAAGATCCCAGAAAGTTCTTGGGTCGAATTCATACTTTTAAAGCACTTTCAATTCCCAAAGAATTCTGGGAATTGTAGTTTAAGGGTGCTGAAAGGAGACCAACCTATACCCCTCCCAGAACTACAATTCCCGGTGCACTTTTAACAATCCCTCTTCCCAGGTAACTCTGGGAGCTCTAACTCTCTGAGAGAGCGAGGGGTCTCCGAAAAACTCTCAACACCCTTGGCAAACTACAGGTGCCAGAATTATTTGGGGAAAGCCACAACCATTTATCGTGGTATCGGAGTGTTTGATATGAGCATGGTCCTAAGGGCTATCATGAAACTACAGTTCCCAGCAATCTTCTGAGAGAATCCTGGCAGTAATCCAAGCTCAGGTCTGCAATTGAGTCCTGTTCTTTGGTTCATGGTTAAGTGGTGGAATTTTTGTTGGTGTGTTGAGTTTTGGTTCAAGGCACTGGAATTCCACCCAAAACAGGCTGCGGTTCTTCTTACATGTTGCTGGTCCATCCTCCTGCAGGTTGGCGGCGAGCGCAACGTCCTCATCTTCGACTTGGGCGGCGGCACTTTCGACGTCTCCATCCTGACCATTGAGGACGGCATCTTTGAGGTGAAGTCGACGGCCGGCGACACCCACCTGGGTGGCGAGGACTTCGACAACCGCATGGTGAACCACTTTGTGTCGGAGTTCAAGCGCAAGCACAAGAAGGATATCACGGACAACAAGCGGGCGGTCCGGAGGCTGCGCACCGCCTGTGAGCGGGCCAAGCGCACCCTCAGCTCCTCCACCCAGGCCTCCATCGAGATCGACTCCCTCTATGAGGGCATAGACTTCTACACCTCCATCACCCGGGCCCGCTTCGAGGAGCTGAATGCCGACCTCTTCCGGGGCACCCTGGAGCCCGTGGAGAAGGCCCTGCGGGACGCCAAGCTAGATAAGTCTCAGGTGCACGACATTGTGCTGGTTGGTGGCTCCACCCGCATCCCCAAGATCCAGAAGCTCCTGCAGGACTTCTTCAATGGCAGGGAGCTCAATAAGAGCATCAATCCTGATGAAGCAGTGGCCTATGGCGCAGGTAAGAGAGCCTTGCCAGAGGTGGTAGGCCTCAGAAGGCCGGTTGCTAGGAAACGAGGGTTGCCACCTGTCCTGTATATAATGCAGGATTTTCTCATACTTTGATATAAAATGCTACGTCCTGTATTGATACGGTTCTGTCCCGTATTTCAGGTCCTTCTCTCTCAGTGCCAAGTTAGGGATCCTTTCCAAATGCACACGTTGGAAAGGGTGTGTGAAAGGTTCATGTAGCCCAGAAAGATGGACAGGTGTGTGTGTGTGTGTGTGTGTGTGTGTGTGTGTGACACAAATTCCAGAGGGGGCCACCGGGTTAGGCTGCAGTAGATTTTAATGGATTGCTTTGAAGCCACTGCAGCACCAGATGGGGTGGGGAATTGCCCCCAGCCGCCCTGTCCTGTATTTTGCCAGAACAGAAATGACAGCCTTCTAGGAAACACAAGTGGGGAGAAGCCCGATGGCTAAGTTTTGCCTTCCTCTGCCAGAGACAGAATAATAATTGCTGAAAATGGCGGGAGAGAGTGGGGCTGCTGCTTTTGGGCTTCCCATCTGGCTGCCCCCTCTGAGAACACGATGCTGGACTAGTAGATAAACCTTTTGCCCAGTCCTGCAGGCGGTGCTGCTGATATCAGGGGTTGGTATTCTTAGGGACGTTCCAAGAACCCAGGTCCCTGCAGGGGACCCAGAGGCTCTCCTCTTCCGTAACTGCTACAGCTTTTCTGAGGCAGCTGGTTTCCATCATCTAACCCTGATGGATGTATTCTGCCTCAGTTGTTGGTATTCAGTAGCATGCTTGCCTCTCTCAGCTGCTGGAAACCTCAGATGGTGAGAGGTCTGGTACCCTCAGCTTCCTGCTTGGGTTTTCCCCACAGGGCTTTTTTTCAGCCGGAACTTGCAGGAACTCAGTTCCGGCATCTCTCAGGTGAGCACCACTGTCATTCTAAGACAATGAGGGGTGCAGGGTGAGTTCTGGCACCACTTTTTCTAGAAAAACAGCACTGGGTTTCCCATAAGCCTCTGATTGGACACTATGAGAACAAGATTCTAGACTAGATGGGCCACTGGGCTGATGCAGCAGCCAAGTTCTTCTTAATGTTCACGCTGGAGTTGGAACCGTCGTAAGGGTGAAGCAGTCGATCGGGATTTGTTACTCAACCTGACCGCGCTGCATACCAAAAAAAAAAGGCAGTGAAGTATTGAGCAAAGGGTGGGGAACCTTTTTCAATCGAAGAGCTGCATGCCAGTCAAGGGTGAGGCTAGAGGCTTGAGTGGGTGGAGCAACACGTTTAACTCCTTTATTGTTTACAGTCATACCTCATGTTGCATCTGCTTTATGTTGTGTCTTCTTGCATTATGTCCCATGGCAACCCGGAAGTACCGGAACGGGTTACTTCCTGGTTCCGCCGCTCATGCATGTGCAGAAGTGCCAAAACTCACCTACACAGATGCAGCGCTTCGAGTTGCGGGCATTTCACGTTGCGGACGGGCTCCCATCCGTAACACGAGGTACCACTGTATTAAATCTGTATACCTCCACTCATCCAAAGATCCTGAGGTGATTCACAAAATAAAAATGCAAAATACATAACAAAAACAAGACGGATAATCCTCTTTCCACAAACACGTTTAAAAGGATATATAATGTTAACCAGTTCAAGGCCTGGCTGAAGAGAAACGTTTTCACTCGTCACTTAAATATATGTAGTGAAGGTGCCTGGCAGGCCTCCCTGGGGAGAGCATTCCATAAACGGGGAGCCACCACAGAAAAGGCCCTTGTGTTGCTGTCCTCCAGACCTCTCACAGGGCCTGGGTTGGTTCATATGGTCCTGAGCCATGACTCTACCTGGGATCAGTGGGTGATACTCCAGCCAAGTGAAAGCCAGAGGTTTCTTTGCACTCCTGCCCCAGGAAAGCAAGAAGCGTCAGCAGGATCCAAGGATACATTTCTAGCCAGGCAGAAATGGGACCAGCAAAGGCTGTGGACTGGGCACTGTCCCAAGGACCAGATAGAGATTCCTGGAGGGCCACGTTTCACACCTGGCTTCTAGGGACGCAGTATTCAACGTAATTCTACAAAGCATTAAAAGTCTAGTGTTGATAGTACCGTTTGGGAATGCTGATAGAATAGCGTTGGCTTCCACCTGCCCCATCAGGACAGAAGCAGGTTGTAATTCTTCTGATCTTCCACGAGGTGTCCTCATTATATCTTTTTACCACACCCAGCACTACAATACCCCTTTAAGCTTCCATGGCCTCCCCCAAAGCACCCTGGGGGTTGTAGTTGGTTAAGGGTGTCGTGGAATTCTACTCAGTATTGATCCAGAGTAGAATCCCAATGTACAGTTAGCAGAGTAAAAACTTAAACGTTGCAGGATTCCCAAAAAATAGACCAGAGGCAATTAATATTTCATCCAGCAGAGCTTTACTGCTACTGAGGGCAAATGAGCATAATGGTCACAAATCCAATACAGTGGTACCTCGGGTTAAGTATTTAATTCGTTCTGGATGTCCGTACTTAACCTGAAACTGTTCTTAACCTGAAGCACCACTTTAGCTAATGGGGTCTCCTGCTGCCGCTGCGCCGCCAGAGCACGATTTCTGTTCTCATCCTGAAGCAAAGTTCTTAACCTGAAGCACTGTTTCTGGGTTAGTGGAGTCTGTAACCTGAAGCATATGTAACCTGAAGCGTATGTAACCCAAGGTGCCACTGTACATTCAGTCCATAAGAAATCCAGTTGCTGCAGACTTAACTTTAACTTACAATAACGTATAATAAGACTAAAACCTTAATACTAAGCATACTGTGTGCAGAACACCACACCAGAAGGTGAAACCCAGGCTCCTCCTGGCCTATTTTTATAGTCCGCATCACCTTGACAGAAGAGATAAGAGAACCAATCTTAAGCGAGTTGTACTCAGCGTCTTTGAAGGAACAACCCAAACATCACAAACCTTTTGCTTGTTTCTTTCACACAGAGAAAGCTTCCAGAACGCTCTTGAATTAATTAGAATAGGAAGGATCTCTACACATCAGATTGATACTTTTTGCACTAAGAAATGCCAACTGACAAAGGGTGCCAGGAGTTTTTGGGAGATTGCTGCTTCCCTCACAGAGCTACAGTTCTCCAAGGTGGTTTTACAAAATTTCTCCGAGGTTGGAGGAAACTCCAGAGGGCTTTGGAACAGCCAGTGGTCACAACTGGAGAAAAACTAGTTGTCTTCTTAAGAGCATAAGACGAGCCTGCTAATCCAGGCCTAAATTCGTACCTGTTGGCTTGACTGCTCCATCACCACCTGCGTTGCTCTTCTCCCCCACAGCTGTCCAGGCTGCCATCTTATGCGGGGACAAGTCCGAAAACGTGCAGGACCTGCTGCTACTGGACGTCACGCCTCTGTCCCTGGGAATCGAGACGGCCGGCGGGGTGATGACCGCCCTCATCAAGCGCAACACAACCATCCCCACCAAGCAGACCCAGACTTTCACCACATACTCAGACAACCAGCCTGGGGTGCTCATTCAGGTAAGGGGAAGTGACTGTGATCATGGCAAAGGAGCATTATGGGACGCTGGCTGAGCGCTGCATTTAGCAGGCCGAGCATTGCCAGAACAATGGCACAGACTCAGTTGACCGAAGCTAAGGGCGGTTTTGTGTAGTTGCTGGAAGGATGCACACCCCGAGTTTCTTGCATGGTGTGGTTGCGTTGGGAGAACCAAACTTTGCTTTCTAACCTCCTGGTGTTCTCCTTCCTTCCTTCTCAACCCCACCCCACCTTCTGCAAATAGGTATACGAGGGAGAGCGTGCCATGACCAAAGACAATAATTTGCTGGGCAAGTTTGAGCTGACAGGCATCCCCCCTGCTCCTCGCGGCGTCCCCCAGATCGAAGTGACCTTCGACATTGATGCCAATGGCATCCTCAACGTCTCTGCTGTGGACAAGAGCACCGGAAAGGAGAATAAGATCACCATCACCAACGATAAGGGTGAGTACGCTGGCTGAAGGGGGGCGGGCACAGCAGCTATAGGCTCTTGCTCGTCACAACACATCCTTGTGGTTGCTAATCTGGGCACCCAATCAACACCAGCACATATGCCCCAAACAGGCCAATGTGCGAACTCTGCTTGGATTCCATTGAAGGTTTGAATTTTTTTGTTCAGTAGTAGCCCAGTGGAATAGGGAGTGAAGCTCTGCAAATGAATAAACCAAGCGATATTATTATTATTAATTAAATTTCTTTGTCCGAGGGTCACAGCGCAGCTTACCATATCAAAGCACAAAAATGCGTAGCGTAGTAACACACACACACACAAAATTTAGAAGGCCATAGAGGGTTTCATTAGCCAAAAGGCTGGGAGAAGAGGGAATGTTTTTGCCTGGCGCCTAAATACATGTGGGAATTAGGAAGTATGGGGGAAGACAATGAAGTGCTGCCTGAATGCAGCCAGATTGGTTTCAGCTATAATCTGGGGGGTTAAATGTGTTCATCCGCACTTCTCTTTCCCCCAAGATTTCTAATCACGGGTCTGAGAGGTTCTTTTTGTGTCTTTTTTTCATCTTGCCGCTTTCCCTGGGAAACCCCCCAGTTTACTGCTGATTTGGAACAAATGTCCACCAGGTTTTCTGCAGATTAAAGGAAAAAGAACCAACTCAGACCCAGGACTAGAAATCAGGGGGGAATTTATAAAAGAATGGAAATGGTTTATTGAGATAAATTGCAAACAGGTAGAAACATTGCCAGGATTATTGTAACAACCTGCAGTTTCATAAGAGTATATATTTAAAGGTGGTAATTAAAGGAGCAAATTAAATGAGTTTGGATATGCAGATGTTAAAAAATAAATTTAAGAAACTGCAGAAAGGGGGAAGAAAGTCAAACATTGAAATGTTAAATAAAAACTTTTAAAAAAGAAATCATGGGAGAAACAGAGGTTTTATTCCCTCTTCCACTGGGGGAAATCAATCCTTGATTGGGATCCAGTGAATGTTAGTGTACTGGCTGGATTTTGGCATGCAGTATACTGATGTGTCTGTTGTCATCCCGTCAGCCTCAGTATATTTGGAGCAGGCATGGAGACACCTGTGGCCAGATTGCTCTGTCCCAGCTTCTACCATCCTTGAGCATTGGCCATCCAGATAACCTGCAGGCAGCCCCCCCCCCCCCCGGCTTAGCAGTTTGCCCTGACCTGTGTGGCTTCTCTCTCGTGCCACAGGCCGCCTGAGCAAGGAGGAGATTGAGCGCATGGTCCAAGAGGCAGAGCAGTACAAGGCTGAGGATGAGATCCAGAGGGAGAAGATCACAGCCAAGAACTCCCTGGAGTCCCTGGCCTTCAACATGAAGAGCACGGCGGAAGACGAGAAGCTCAAGGACAAGCTGTCCCCGGAGGACAAGCAGAAGATCCTGGACAAATGCAACGAGGTCATTTCCTGGCTGGACAGGAACCAGGTGAGCTTACAAAGGGAAGCAGGTGTGAGCAGCAGCGGTCCTTGTCTCGAAATTTACTTCCTGATTGGAAAAGAAGCCACAGTGAGGCAGGAGGGGGAAGTTAAGATAAATAGGCCTGCATGAGGCACATACTGCAAGCAATCAAGGATGTTCGGATCTTATTTCTACTACGTATTTTGCAGTTTTTATATCGCAGTTTTACACTGAACTGCACTGAGATCTGTGGGTGAAGGGCGGTATACAGATTTAATAAATAATAATCAAAATGAAGGGACGCGGGTGGCACTGTGGGTTAAACCACAGAGCCTAGGGCTTGCTGATCAGAAGGTCAGCGGGGTGAGCGCTCCCGTTGCTTGGTCCCTGCTCCTGCCAACCTAGCAGTTCCAAAGCACATCAAAGTGCAAGTAGATAAATAGGTACTACTACGGCGGGAATGTAAACACCGTTTCCGTGCGCTGCTCTGGTTCACCAGAAGCAGCTTAGTCATGCTGGCCACATGACCCGGAAGCTGTATTCCGGCTTCCTCGGCCAATAAAGCGAGATGAGCGCTGCAACCCCAGAGTTGTCCACGACTGGACCTAATGGTCAGCAGTCCCTTTACCTTTAATCAAAATGATAATGTGAGGTTCAGGAACCTGCAGCACTTTGTATGTTGTGGGCTGTGGGCTCTTCTCCCTTGGAGGTTTTTTTTTAGCAGAGGTTGGATGTTTATCTATTGTGAATGCTGTAGTTGAGAGATTCCTGCATTGCAGGGAGTTGAGCTACAAGAAGTTTGGGGTCCCTTCTAACTCTGTGACTCTATGCTTCTATGACTCCAGCTCCCTTGCCAGATGGGTAACAGTAAGAGGTAATGGGAGCAACTTCTGCAGGGCCCACAGTGCTCCCCCATGCCTGCAATAAAGCAATGTGTGATGGCAGAGAAGGAGGTTTTTTTTTTACTGGATTTCATATCTCCAGTGATAAACAACCTTAGTTGCCTTGGTATAGCACAGCAAACTACAGGTGAGCGAGGCTTTGTTTACTGCTGTAGATGCAAGATGGCTTCTCTGCAGGTTTTCCTGGGAATTGTAACTTAGGGCTTATGTTTTCTCTTGTTCCACGGCTCCCCCACAGGGGGAAAGCACTGTTGAGCGCTCAATCAGAGCAAATGCAATTCGGGTTTCCCCCGAATTCCTGTTGGTTCTGATCTGTCACTGATCTTTCCTTAGAAAAGGAGCAGAGCCAGTGGAAGAATTGCTCAGACCCATGCTTTCTAGGCACAGCACAAGTGGAAGTGTGACTGACATGTCTGTTCCACTTCTGTTGGAAGCTTATTGCGGCATTTTGAGTTCGCCTTTGAATCGCGGGTTGTTGTTGTTCAGCTGTGTTCCACTAGAGGGCAGCCAAAGCATCCGAGTGATGGAGCATGAGTTTGGCGTAATACTGTATAGATCTTCCCCTTTGCAGATTGGTTGAAAAGCCAAATCTAACTTTCCTGAAACATGGTTTCCTGGGGAGAGTGCTAGCTGCTAAGGAAGGGCAGAGAAATCAGTGTCTCTTCCTCCAGGAGCAAAACGCCGAAGCGTAGACCCTTTTGATCTGTCTTCAAGGCTGGAACCGGCTGAGGGTTTTCTCGCATGTGTGTGTGTATGTATGTATGTGTATATGTATATATATATATATATATATATATATATATATACACACACACACAATTTTTGTTAAATTTTCTAAATTATATTTCAAAATACTCATTTAAACAACCTTAAATCAATGATTTCTTCTGTTTCGGTGGTTCATTTCTCATGCCATACATCCCTGCATATTTTACATGAACTAAACCATTCAATAATCCATTGAATAATAAGGCTGGCATGCATGCCTTTGGGTATGGGAAGGCAAAAATCTATAAAGGCTTTATGAACCATATTCTAAGGAAGCATTTGTATAGAGTTTGGAAGAAATATAAAAATTTGCTGGAAAGGAAAACACCTCTGTGGCCCTCTCCTATTGCAGTAAAGAGAGTTAATATGGATAGACAATGGACAACTTACAGGGAATTGCTACACTTTACAGAAGGGGGGTGGGTGCTTAATTGAAATCAGAAGAAAATGTAAGGAGCCGTGTTATAGATCGGTTACAATATCAAAAATTATATGAAATGTTTAAAACAGACAGGAAAAATAGTTTTCCCCGGACCAAAGCTCACGATTTGAAAAAGGACTTTTACAAAACAAAAGAAAAACTTACTACCTAAAATGTACAATCTGTTGTTAGAATGGGAAACGAAAGACGAGCTTGTTAAAGTTCAGAATACCCTTAACGGTATCGCACCTCTTCTTTCCTTGTCTCACCCAGATGGCGGAAAAGGATGAATATGAGCACCAGCAGAAGGAGCTGCAGAATGTCTGCAACCCCATCATTACCAAGCTGTACCAAGGGGCAGGGGGCATGCCCGGGGGGATGCCGGGTGGGATGCCCGGGGGCTTCCCAGGAGCCGGAGGAGCTGGCGGTGGCTCTTCAGGCCCCACCATCGAAGAGGTGGATTAAGAGCCTTCCTCCTCTTCCTCCGCCCTGCATGGTAATAGGGAGAAATGCAAGCTGGCCTGGATTCTGCTTCACTTTGCCAACTTCTGCCGTCTTCTGCCCATGAGCCTCTGCACTTAAATGGAGTTTGCTTGCTCTGTTCTCTCCCCACCACTCCTCCCCATCTGTTTTCTGTAATGGAGTGGGGCATGTCTCCTTACTTACCGCCAAATCCGAGACTTCACAGATGGTGTTCACATGAATAAATTATTGCACTTTCATCACCCTGCCGCTTTGATGCCTGTGCGTTTTGTGTATTTGTGTTTTGTTATGTACAAATTCACAAGGTTCTTTTTTAAAAAAAATAATTTTTATTCATTTTCCAAACAAATTTTATACAATCAACAAATTATTTTACACTCATTCTTCAATTTTTGAGTTCCCTCAGTTTCTCTGTCAATCTTTCGTAAAATTTCTATTTATTGACGCATTTCTAAACATGATATTGCCTTTCCCAACTCCTTTTCCTCTTACTCTCTTTTTTGCAATATTTCTTACTATCTCACAGAGTCTCTTCAAAACCAACAAGCGTTGTGTCTGTACATCACACATATTTTTCAGATATTCTGTAAATTTCCCCCAGTCCTCGATAAACTTTTGGTCTTTCTGATATCGAATCTTCCCAGTCAATTTGTCCAATTCTGCATATTCAGTCAATTTCCTTCTCCATTCTTCCACTGTTGGAATTTCTTCCTGTTTCCATCTTTGGGCCAGAAGTATCCTTGCGGCAGTCACTGCATATTGAAACAGTTTACAGTCTCTCTTATTAATTACAAATTCACAAGGTTCAAGTCCACAATATGACAATAAAGATATTATTATTATTATTATTATTATTATTATTATTATTATTATTATTATTATTATTATGTTGCCTGTTAGATCGCTGACGTGCCGGTGTTGTTGGGTGACCTGTTTTTTTTTTTGCCCAAGAACTACAAGTGCAAAACCACAGGGCTTTGTTGGGAGCCAACAATCTGCTGATTGATGCTTGCAAATCCCATATGGGCCAAGCCAGACTTAACTGGCATCAGGTGTATGGCACAGGGGCATGGCTTGGGGGCAAAGCAGCCTTGCAGGCCCAACACCTGGTTCAGGGGCCCCACGTGGTTAATAGTTGCAGCCCCTGTGGTCAGAGACCATATAACCTATGATGCAGCACGCACAGGTGTGCATGCCTGGCAGCAGTGGCATGCATTCATGCTGCTTTTGTTCCTGTCTTTTAATAAGAAAAGCTGGTGTTGGAAGAAACTGGGCTGATGGCTTTCTCCATAAATTTCTCATGCCCTCTTTTAAAGCCACTCGAATTTGTGGCCACCATTGCCTCCTTTGGGAGCGCGTTCCATAATTTATGTACTGCATGGAAAAGTTAATTTACCTTGGATGTCCACGTCTTCTAGTATTAATGCGAGAGGGAGAAAAATCTTCCCTCCTGGAAGATCTGGGTCAGCCAATCTGGTGAGAATTCCACTGAGCCACTTTTGCCTACAACAAAAAAAGGTGGGGCCATGTAGCTTCCTTGACCTGTGCACGCGATCCCCTCTCATTCTAATAGCTATGTGTAAAGCCAGTATCTGGCACACCCCAAACACAGGCCTTTTTCTTTTGCTAAAACAAAAGAATCTGCTTTGCCCTTTAGTTAACCTTTTGCCCTACCTAGTTGCCACAAGGGCTGTGCCTGAATTGAGGACTTAAGATCATGCAGAAGGGAGCAAACCCCCCCCCCCCAGGAAGAACAAATCTTAGGAGAAGCGGCATTTGGTGATTACATTGGCTCTGGAATTCACTTCATGGGTAGTTAAAACGATTGCACCATTGTGCGGACCTCTCAACAAAGCTGAATGTAGGAAGCGACCTTATGCCAAATTGGACCATAAGTCCCATCTAGCTATGACACTGGCAGGTCTATGGGAGTTTCCCAATCCTACAGATAACAGCAACTGAACCTGGGGGGCTTTGCATGGAAGCCCTGCCTGTAAAAAGATAAAGGACCCCTGGGCGGTTAAGTCCAGTTAGAGGCGACTATGGGATTGTGGCGCTCATCTCACTTTAAGGCCGAGGAAGCCGGCATTTCTCCACAGACAGCTTTCTTTTTTTAAAAAATAAAATATTAATATTTTTCCATAAAAACTCCAATCATACAAATTTCCACATCACATATTTTAACTTATTGGACCTCCCTCAACTTCTCTGACAATCATTCGTAGTTAAATTTCTATCTTCACATTCCTTAATTTTAGTATTGCCTTTAAGTACAATATTTCTATCCTCATTTACATTCTTGCAATATTCCTTATATTTTCACAAAGCTTCTTTAAAACACTAGCGTTGTGTATTCCTCACATACAGTTTTCAAATATTCTGTAAATTTTCCCCAGTCCTCAAAAAACTTGTGGTCCCTTTGGAATCTAATTTTTCCACTTAGTTTGTCCAGTTCTGCAGTCCACAGACAGCTTTCTGGGTTATGTGGCCAGCATGACTAAACCACTTCTGATGCAACATACACTGTGACGAGTGCCAGAGGGCACGGAAATGGGTACCTGTTGCAGCGGTACCTATTTATCTGCTTGCACTGGTATGCTTTTGAACTGCTAGGTTGGCAGGAGCTAGGATAGAGCAACGGGAACTCTCCCTGTCACGGGGATTCAAACCGCCGACCTGATTGGCAAGCCCAAGAGGTTCAGTAGTTTAGGCCACAGTGTCACCCACGTCCTGTGCTACTGAGCTTGCAAGGTAATGGGTTAAGAATTGCAGTTAGACAGTTGTGCTTATGCCATCTGGATGTCTCTGAACAATCAGTGTCATGGACTGGTTGGACACAGAGGAGCGGTGGCAGGAGCCAACTGGGGAATCCCCGAGGGAAGAAGGCCCAGAACCCGGGGATTGGTGGTGGGACAGCTATGTAAGAGGGAGAAGACTGGAAAGAGGAGGTGTTGTCAGAAGCTGAAGCGGTAGCAGTGCTGGGGTGGGGTGGGGGGAGTTTGGAAGAGTAAGTCCAAAAGCTGAAGCAGGGGGCAGAGATGAGTCTGGCTGCTGGAGTCATGGGTGTCTCCCTCTCCTGTGACAGGCTCCCCTCCCTGCTTGTCTCCCACAACCAGAAGAGGCATGAAGAGGGTGGAGGAGAGGTTGGCTTCATGCAAGGCACAGTCTCAGATTGCATGGGAGAAACTGGAGAGGCTGGTACTTTCAGTCTCAGCAACTGACCCACAGGGGCAAAACTTAAGAGGGATGAGCTGCTGTGCTCATTTGGCCTGATACTCTGCAAAGGCGGTGCAGTTTGTGTTCTTGCTAATAAAGAGTTAACTCCACAGTGATTTACTGCTGGCTCCTTCCTGTCACTCAGATCAGAATCTCGTTGCAGCTGTCAAATATTTGCACTACCTTCGGAGCATCATTGTCACTGCTGCAAGCCTGCTCTTGCATCTCTGACTCACCAGGCTCGTGTAGGAAGCCTCCGCAAACATTGGACGTCATATTTGTACATTCCCAACATACTATGGGAGCCCACTGGGTGATAATTAGTAAATCTACTTCCTGCCCTTCCTTCCTAGCTGCCTAGCATGGCAAACAACAGATAAAACAATGCAAATATTTTAAAAAGCCATTCCGGTGCAGCAGCTAACTGAAATGCCTGTTGGAAGTGGAAGGCCTTCCGTAGGTACCAGAAAGAACAGAGATCATGCCTTTCTAATACTTGGGGTTGGGGGAACCCAGAGGGTAGGAGTCACTATGACTGAAGGCCCAGTTCCTTTATTGTGCAGAATGGAACTCCTGATAGGAGGAGGTCCTCTGCAGAAGGTCCTCAACTGCAGAGGGCAGAGACAACTGGGTCTTCTTTCTTTGATGATCACTCATAGCTGAGTAAGATTATCTTCCGTAAACACAGTTTTAACAGTGAGTCCATAAGTGACTGTGGAAGCCAATTCTGGATCCACACGGTCCTTCCATGGTGGGGACATAGGTTTGCGGGTGGGAGTTGATCATGGTGGGGGTTTGCCAAACGTGTCTTCCTCTTATCATGTTTCTCCCTTTCGTCCTGAATTTGAGTGTCTTCAAAGCCCATGACACCTTTGGTAAAGGCTGCTCTTCAATTGGGGTGCTTGCTGTTTCCCAGTTGTTGGGTATTTATACTACAATTATTATTTTTTAGATTTGCCTTGAGAGCATCTTTAAACCTCTTTTGTTGCCCACCAGCATTACACTTTCCATTTTTAAGTTCAGAATAGAGTAGTTGCTTTGGAAGACGACAATCAGGCATCCTCACAACATGACCGTATTAAAGAGGTGAGACAATCTTTCAGGAACATAGTCCTGTAGGCCAAGGATGGAAGACCTGTGACCCTGTCTTAATTCCTGACCATTGATGTTTCTTGACCGTTGATGTAGCCTAACCTGGTTTCTTTACCCAACACATTTGCTGACACAAGGTGTGCTGATGACTTTAAGGAGGTGACACACTCCTTAAGGTGGATAGGCCTGCTAATGGCTGTTTGCCACAAACAGACCTCCATAGAGCCTCCACAGACGAGACAATATACCACTGAATGACAGTGGTTTCCCAGAGCAGCTGTGGGAGAGAGCGGTTGCCTTTGTACCCTGCTCATGAGCTTCCTGGAAGCATTTAATAGGTCATTGTGGGAAGCAGGACTTAATGAATAAGTGTTATAGCTCAGAGGGGGAAGCCATGGCTGTTTAAAGAGGTATAATACTGCTATAAATGGATAGTGCGGATGTGGTCCAACACCCAGGGGCTCCTGCTGGTCATATTTTTTGCAAAGATGACCTGGCTGCTTTGTTGCTTTTCCAGTCTGCTGGCAACCCTAACAAAGGGAACCAAGGCTAAGAGACGTGGTTCACTCCAGGCTACTGCAGCAATGAGCTGGACAAGCTAAATCACAAAATGAGGCTTTATGCGTCAAGGCCTGACCTGCTTCTCTAGCAAAGTTCAAAGTTCTTTAATTGTGCTATTGAGGACCAGCGTTTGCTGGAGAGAAACAGTGGCAGAGCATTTGTTCTGCATGCAGAAGGTCTCAGCTTCAACCCCCACCATCTCCAGGTGGGGTTTTAGAGACTCCTGTTTGAAAATGGTCCCTGCATGCTATAGTGCAGCTTCCTATCCCCTCCTTCTTGATGCACCAGGACTGAGGAGATCTGGGGTTTTGGTAGGTGTAGCTTGTCAACAGTTGGGATTTCACCATTCCCAGCCATGCCTGCAACTTTGAATTCAGCCTTTGCAATCTTAACGGTTTGAAATGCATGAGTTCCTCCTTTCGTAATGCTGAACAATCAGGGACATTCGGTTCTGAGTCCGCTACAGGTTTTCTGCACTCGCATGGAGAAATCCACACACTTGCCTAATATTGTTTGCGTGTGGGCTCTGCAAAGGTGATGCCGATTTTGATTTTGCTGGAGGATCAAGGAAGGTGGAGGGAATTAACAGGAGAGAAAGGAACAGGTGGGGGGTCCGGAGAGGTGAGTGAAAGTTCCCAGGCTGGGGCAAGAGTTTGCTTTAACCGCAATGTGTGCTGGTATGGGGAAATGGCAGAATGAGTATTGCAAAACCTGCTGCAATGTTCTGTCTGCTTTGTAAACAGCACTTTGAAGAATCCTGCAGGGTTATCACCGAGCTCTCCTGAAGCATGGTTGGCATCTGTGACCTGCCCTTCAATGTGGAGTGATGAATTTCAGGCTCAGTTGTTGAAATACAACTCTCTATAAAACTCTCTCTCTACATCCATGCCCACCAAAGTTGGCCTAGACTCCTTTAGACTCAGTGGTCATTTGACCGCTTGCATCACCTGCCATCCTTGCCCATCCATGTGCACCAAAAAGGATGCTTCAATTTCCTCCTTGTGAGAAGAAGAAGAAGAAGAAGAAGAAGAAGAAGAAGAGTTTGGATTTGATATCCCGCTTTATCACTACCCTAAGGAGTCTCAAAGCGGCTAACATTTTCCTTTTCCCTTCCTCCCCCACAACAAACATTCTGTGAGGTGAGTGGGGCTGAGAGATTTCAGAGATGTGTGACTGGCCCAAGGCCACCCAGCAGCTGCATGTGGAGGAGCCGAGACGCGAACCCAGTTCACCAGATTACGAGTCTACTGCTCTTAACCACTGCACCACACTGGCTCTTGGGAATCCACAAGAACTTTCCCCGCAGTGGTAGGTTCAAAATTAAATACTTTCCCCAGAGTGTCAGCTGACTGACAACTAGGGGAGCCATCTCTAGAGGGCCCTGTGGGCCCAAGCACCCACAAAACGCTCAGCACCCACACCACAGGGCCCCTGATGCAACTTCCAGTGCCTCATGAAGCACCGGAAATCACATCTGAGGCCTCAGAGATACTGTCTGAGGCCTTGCAAGGTCTCAGAACCCGGTGCCACTGGAAGTTAGGTTCTGAGGCCACAGGGCGTGTGACATCACGTCACGTTGCAATATGACCACATGTCACAACGCACATGCTGCGCACCCATAACCTGAGGCCCAAGTCGGTGCCCCTGCTGACAACAAGTGAAAGTACCTAACTGATCAACGTTTTCCTATTTTGATTCTGTCCACATCAGAAACAACCTGGAACAATTTTGCCTGTGGCCAGTGACTCACTATACCTTTAACACACATTCAAAATACACGTCTTCCCTCAAAGAATTCGGGGAACTGTAGTTTGTTAGGGGATGCTGGGAACTGTAACTCTATGGGGGGGATAAGCCACGGGGAAGAATATGCTTTAAATGTAGTGTGTACACAGTCTTGGGCCACATTCACACTACATATTTAAAGCACTAAGATGCCACTTTAAATAGCTATGGCTTCCCCCCAAAAAATCTGGGAGCTGCCATTTGTTAAGGGTGCGACAAGTTGTTCGGAGACCCCTATTCCCCTCCCAGAGCTACAATTCCCAGAATGGTTTAACAATCAATCCCTCTTCCCAGTGAACTCTGGAAACTGTAACTCTGGGAAGGAAATAGGGGTCTCCTACCAACTCTCAGCACCCTTGACAAACTAAAGGTAAAGGTAAAGGTACCCCTGCCCATACGGGCCAGTCGTGTCCGACTCTAGGGTTGTGCACCCATCTTACTTAAGAGGCCGGGGGCCAGCGCTGTCTGCAGACACTTCCGGGTCACCTGGCCAGCGTGACAAAGCTGCTCTGGCGAGCCAGCACCAGTGCAGCACACGGAAACGCCGTTTACCTTCCCGCTATAAAGCGGTATCTATTTATCTACTTGCACTTAGGGGTGCTTTCGAACTGCTAAGTGGGCAGGAGCTGGGACCGAGAGACGGGAGCTCACCCCGCCGTGGGGATTCGAACCGCCGACCATGAGATCGGCAAGCCCTAGGCGCTGAGGTTTTACCCACAGCGCCACCTGTGTCCCTCTTGACAAACTACAACTCCCATAATTCCTTGGGGGAAGCCAGGACTGTTTGTAATGGTATCATAGCACTTTGAATATATGGTGGGTGGAGAAGTTAATTGAATGCACTGAAACAGTCAAAGCTGATCCTCTTATTTTTGCAACCCTGGGACCTTATGGTGAAGGGTGGATAAGAAATCCAATAATAATAACAACAATACATTAATATATATATATATATATATGCTTTCGTAGATTTTCACGGGTACAGGAATGCAGGTTTTGGTGTCCTCGGGTGTCTTCCCGTGTAAAAGTTGGGGTGTCTAGGCGACGTTTCGACGAGGTCTCACTCATCATCTTCAGCTGGAAGGTTTCCTCCCCGTAGAGGTAAGATATTTGCTTTCGTAGATTTTCACGGGTACAGGAATATATATATATATGCAGGTTTTGGTGTCCTCGGGTGTCTTCCCGTGTAAAAGTTGGGGTGTCTAGGCGACGTTTCGACGAGGTCTCACTCGTCATCTTCAGGCTGGTGCTTTCGGCTTCTTGTTACTGGAACAGAGCGGGATCTCAATGTTTGAGTTCCTATAAATACTGTAGAGGGGGTGTGGTGTCTAGCCTCCAATGTTCTGGGCAGAGAGGAAGTTCCCAGGCTAGTGTGCCTTTTCTTCTTTTGTTCCTTAATTACTTGAGAGATACCTTGAGTGATTTCTTGAGTGATATCCTGAGTACCACTTAGGTGGGTCATTAGGTGTGGATTAGTTGCTAAAGTCTTTGTGTCTTGACCTCTTGAACTTTGTGAAGAGTTTTCCTGAGAAGATGGCTGTATTGCACTTAGTTGTGCTTTGGCTTGGCTTCGTGTATAGGGGCGAGCTGTGGTTTTGTGGTTTGTGTCAGCCAGATCTGTGTAGGGATTGCAGGGGGGTGCAGCATCCGGAGGTGCCACCATGGATTGGCTACTGGATGGTGTCAGTAATTCATCTGTGGAGAGGGTCTGGGTTTGGGTCTGGTGTGGTTGATTGGTGTTGGCGTTCTGTGTGCCTCTGGATCTGGTGTCAGTTTTTGTGGGGAGGGCTAATTTCCAGATGTCTGGCAAGCGGGATGTGTCGTCACGCTTGTTCATGTTGTGAGGGTGTTTCTCTATCTCGATGGCTTCCATGATTATTCTCTTGTGGTGATGTTCCGTGTTAAAGAGCAATTTGGAATCTGCAAAATTAATTTCGTGTCCTGTTTCTTTCATGTGTTGGAAAAGAGAGGAAGTTTTTTCTTCTTTTTTGACGGCATTCTTGTGTTCTGCGATACGTGCATTTATTCGTCTGTTTGTTTGTCCAATGTACGTGGCTGGGCAGACTTTGCAGGGTATTTCATAGATCCCTTGGTTTTCCAACTGGATTTTATCCTTGGGGTTTCTGAGGATATTGGCTATTTTTTGGTTGGTGCAAAAGGCTGTTTTGATATTGTGTTTATGGAGGATTTTGCTAATTTTATCTGTAGTGCCCTTGATATAAGGAAGGAGGGCCATGCCATTGTTTTCTTCTGTGTCTTGGTTTTTGGGGGGTGTTTCCTTTTGGATTAGCTTCGTAATCCTGTTTTGCTGGTATCCATTGGCAATTAACACATTTGAGAGATTCTGTAACTCAGTTGTCAAGTGGTCTTTGTCAGCCAGGCGTTTGGTTCTGGAGATGAGAGTCTTGGCTACGGAGTTTATTTATATATATTTGCTTTCGTAGATTTTCACGGGTACAGGAATGCAGGTTTTGGTGTCCTCGGGTGTCTTCCCGTGTAAAAGTTGGGGTGTCTAGGCGACGTTTCGACGAGGTCTCACTCGTCATCTTCAGGCTGCTGCTTTCGGCTTCTTGTTACTGGAACAGAGCGGGATCTCAATGTTTGAGTTCCTATAAATACTGTAGAGGGGGTGGAGGCTAGACACCACACCCCCTCTACAGTATTTATAGGAACTCAAACATTGAGATCCCGCTCTGTTCCAGTAACAAGAAGCCGAAAGCACCAGCCTGAAGATGACGAGTGAGACCTCGTCGAAACGTCGCCTAGACACCCCAACTTTTACACGGGAAGACACCCGAGGACACCAAAACCTGCATATATATATATATATACAGTTGATTTATTAGTGTGTTAAAATTCTTGCTCAGGCAGCTGGATCCAGATTATCGTGACATTGCCCGTCCTCTTCAACCCTCCAGTTGTTTTGTGATGAAAACAAATAGGCAGGATTCCTGTCCCAACCGCTTTAACAGCCTACATGAGGGTGCATTCATTTTACACAGCATGGAGATCGCCCATGATTTGCCACAGGTGTTTTCCAGGACAATCGTGACACACAGTGTGAGATGTTTGGGGCAGCAAACATGCATGTTGTTTCCTTTCTACAGCACTGTGGTGTGTTACAATCCGGTCGCCAAGCTACCGCAAGATAATAGAGATGGATAATAGTTGTAGTGGAGGAGGGCATCTCCATGAGTCAATCCGTAATGCTAGGTAAAGACTCCTATTATACCTCTGTATAATTAACCTGTGGAACTCACCGCTGCTACAGGGTGCATCAGAGGCTGGGGATTTTGCAGGAGCCAAAAAGCAAAGTGGGGGAGTTTTAACTGCGGAAATCGCACCCTGACCTGATTTTTTTTATCTATAAAAATATTAGCTCTTTTTAGAGCTCGTTTGTGTAAATTCTGTGCAGTCCTCAGAAGTTAATGTGTCTATGTTCAGCAATGAGAAAATTGAAATTCTGTGCTCAGGATAAATCACACAAAATAAGTTAACTTTTAGGAATCTGTAAAGGGCCTCTTCTAATGCCCCCCCCCAAACCTTCTTTCTTTACTTTTTTAAAAAAAAATTACCCATCAATTAAAGTGTCATGCAGAAGATGATCTTCCCACTCTCAATTTTATCCTCACAACAACCCAGTTCCCTTTGATAAAAGGGAAGAGAACACTTTAGTAAAATTCTAATAAATAATAATAATAATAATAATAATAATAATAATAATAATAATAATAATTTATTTATACACCTCTCATGTGGCTGGGTTTCCCCAGCCACTCTGGGTGGCTTCCAACAAAATATTAAAAACAATACAGCGTCAGGCATTAAAAACTTCCCTAAACAGGGCCGCCTTCAGTTGTCTTTTAAAAGTAAAATAGTTGTTTATTGCCTTGACATCTGCTAGGAGGGTGTTCCACAGGGCAGGCACCACCAGCAAGAAGGCCCTCTGCCTGGTTCCCTGTAACTTGGCTCCCTCGTCACTGGACCTCAGTGTGTCCGGGCTGTGATTTACCCACAATAAACCGAAGCTTAGAAGTCACTGTGCTCTGTTTAAGGATGCTATCATCAGGAAGGTGGGGTGGAATTCAGCTACACACTCACAGGACAAACAACAACACAATTTAAAGACTCCCTGATAGGTAATGAGCTCAGTCTAGGCTGGGATGGCAGACTGGTTGTGCCAACGCTTAAACCCTGCATCCCTACCCACAGGCTAATGTTGACTGAATGGCACGCAGATCCAGGGAGATCTCAGATAGAGGGCCCTGCGCCTGTCTATTGGCTGGATACGCACCACACCTCTCTCAGGTATGCCAGTGGGAGTTTTAAGTGGGAGGGGGATGTGCTGTTTTCTTTCGGCACCCGCAAACCGGATGTATCGAAGAAATGCAACCAGGCTCACAAAAGTGTAATAAGGTAGTAATAAGGACCAGCAACAGCCAGACTCTGTTGGAGTCAGAACACCTACACAAACTGCTATTGCTACAACCACAATAACCACACAAGCCAGCTCCTTTGGCCTCCTCCCTGCAGGATATGAGGCAAGGAGTTGGGTTTTTAATCTAGCTCAGGCATCTCCCTCCCAGATGCCACAGCTGCCCCCCCCCCCAGATTACATGAATGTCATACATTTAAAGCACTGTGGTACCACTTTAAACAGTCACGATTCCCCCCTTGCAAAGAATTCTGGGAGCTGTAGTTTGTTAAGGGGGCTGAGAGTTGTTTGGAGGCCCCTATTCCACTCCCAGAGCTACAGTTCCCAGAATGACTTAACAAGCTACCCCTCTTATGGGGAACTCTGTTTCCAGATCCTTGGCATCTTTGGGCAAGGCTGAGAAGGATTCCTGCCTGAAATCTAGAAAGTGCAGACCAGGGTTTCCCAAACTTGGGTCTCCAGCTGTTTTTGGAACTACATTTCCCATCATCCTTGACCACTGGTCCTCCTAGCTCAGGGTGATGGGAGTTGTAGTCCACAAACAGCTGGAGGCTCAAGGTTGGGAAACCCTAGCACAGACAATACTGAGCTGGATGGATTGTAACTTGACTCTCTATAGGCAGCTTCTTACATTCCTAAAGCAAAGTACTGATGACCCTGAAATGAATTGGTGGGCAACCTGGAAACACAAATCAGCAGCTGCATTGTCAATGGATGATCAGGAAACAGAACTGCCAAGCAAAATTCCTCCAGTGGATTTTGCATGGGTCTACCTCACCTCTTTGCCCACTTCCTGCCCTGCTAGAGTGGGAAGAAGGCAAACACAGCCTTTCCCATCTCTGGCTTCCTCATCTATGACTATTTCCTCCCAATCCTGTATCTTCCTATCATTAACATCACAGGTGCCAAATTAAAGGGTTCATCGTAGCAAATGAGCAAGGTGTTTATCTTCCCCTTGGAGGATTTATGGTGTTACGGTATCCTGAAAGACCTACATTGGCTGCCAGTACATTTTCGAGCACAATTCAAAGTGTTGATGCTGACTTTTAAAGCTCTAAACAGCCTCGGTCCAGTATACCTGAAGGAGCGTCTCCACCCCCATCATTCTGCCTGGACACTGAGGTCTAGCGCTGAGGGTCTTCTGGTGGTTCCCTCCCTGTGAGATGTGAGCTTAGAGGAAACCAGGCAGAGGGCCTTATCGGTAGTGGCGCCCGCCCTGTGGAACGCCCTCCCATCAGATGTCAAGGAAATAAACAACTATCTGACTTTTAGAAGACATCTTAAAGCAGCCCTGTGTAGGGAAGTTTTTAATGTTCTGTTAGGAGCTGCCCAGAGTGGCTGGGGAAACCCAGCCAGATGGGTGGGGTATAAATAAAAAATTATTATTATTATTATTATTATTATTATTATTATTATTATTATTATTATTTAAATGGGAAAAATCCTATAAAGTGAAGGGCATCTGGAAACCCCACCTATAAAGCTGCAGCCTTCTGCCCCATTATTTTGCAGAAATCAGGTCCTCTGCTGCTGAGTTATGGCCTTTCTCTTAGATCAGTGGTAGCACAGATGTTGTGCATGCAGAAGGCCTCAGGTTCAACCCCAGCATCTCCAGGTAGGGCTGGGAAAGAGCACAGCTCCCAAAAATGAGTGCGGCCCAGAAAATGTGTTTCCCGGTTCTACTGATCAATAAGCTTAATCAGGACTTTTTTCCGGTTAGAATGTGCCAGAACGGCGTTCCGGCACCTCTCAGGTGGGCCCTGGAAGTAGGGAGAGAGACCTGACTAGCTTCAGCAAAGCCCTGCTGTGCCTCCAGCTCATGAGGAGACCCTCCTCAGAGCTGGGGGGGGGGGGCATCCTCTAGCAGTGATGGCCAAACTTGGCCCTCCAGCTGTTTTTGAACTACAACTCCCATCATCCCTAGCTAACAGGACCAGTGGTCAGGGATGATGGGAACTGTAGTCCCAAAATAGCTGGAGGGCCAAGTGTGGCCACCACTGTGTCTATGGACTATGGAGAGGGTCTCCTCGCGAGAGCCTGTGGTGCAGCAGGGCTTTGTTGAGGCTCTTCAGCCTCCCAACTAACAGCTGACATGCGGGAAAGCCTGAACAAACCCTCTACTGCTCTGGCACATGCGAGCTGGAGAGGCTGGGCTCATTAAACTGCTCAGTTGAGGCATGGAAGGCTCCCCTCCCCTCAGCTGAGCAGCCTCAACAAGCCTCTGGCTTGTGAGGACACCCCCCCCCCCCACACGCAAACCACAAAGAGGATGGGACTTTGGGGTTTGAGTCTTCTGAGGGAAGAACATTCCGGCACCTTATTTTCTAGAAAAAAGCACTGAGATTAATACTCTGCACTGTTGCCTCCTCAGATGAACTGGCAAGAAATTCTGCTGACGAAATCCTGTTAAGTACCTCTGAGTTCATTGCATTTATTTGTTTAGAAAAATCTGCATAATGCTTAATTAAAAAAAAAAAAACAATCCCTAAGTGGTGTACATAAAACAATGCATCACAATGATCTGTAATGTACAAATAAAAAGCAGCAACTTTTTAAAAACACACACACCAAAACTATATGACCGGATAGGCTTCCTGCAACAGAAATCTTTTTAACAAGCATCTAAAATATTATAATGAGGGTGCCCTTTTATAAACACCCATTTAAAGCGCATGTCTTCTCCCAAAGAACCTGGAGAACTGTAGTTTCCTAGGGTTCCTGGGAAATATAGTTCGGTAAGGAATAAACGACAACTTCTGGAATTTTGGGGAGGAAGCCATGTGTTTTAAATATATGGTGTGGATATGAGTGAAGAATCACCCCCCCCCAAGTAAATGGTGGGTATTTTGGAAGTTGTTTTGTTTCTGCCGAGGGAGAATTTTCCCCAATACGTTTTGCATTTCCCCTCCCTCAGAGCACCATAGTGCATGCCTGCCCTCTCTGCTTTTGATTTGAAATTCCTTCCACATTCCACCACGGTTGCAGGTACAGCTGTTTAGGGATCCTCCAGCCGCACCTTGGCAATGGAACCGGCTATTTAAAGCTCTCTCACACGCCCTGCCTACTGTGTGGTTTTGGTCTGCTGCGGGGGAAGATTTAATGGGAGGGGAGTTTTGATGGGACACGAGGTCTAAATTTGGTATCAGGGAAGCCTGTGAGAAAATGTGTGAGAACGTTCTCGTCTTAGCGCATGAGGAAACACGTTTTGATCTGCAGTGCTATGCCAGTGCTATATTGCTTAAACCATGCCAGGACAAACCAGGTCTTAACCCAAGAATAGATTTCATAGATCTAATGGGCCAGGGCATTGCATTTTGGGTAAATTAAAATGGCAGACCACCACCATGGATGGGAACTGAACTTGGCTCCTGGCTGCCCATCACTGAAAGGGCCATTGGAAGCCCAAGGAGGAAGGCAGCTGATTGCGTTTGTAAAATTGAAATGCTTGGCAACTATTGAAATTCTTGGAAATACTTGTAAATATCACTTGTTGCTGGGAATGGAGGAGAAATTTAATTCAGTTCACATTCGAAGCCGAACCTGACAAATTTGCAATATGTGATCTGAAAGGCAGTTGTCCTTCAAAATGCACAATTCTCTGAATTTTGTTCTCAAAGCAAGAAATGTGTGTAAAAATGCACATATTCACAAAAATAAACATGTAAAATGCATTCTGTGTGGAGAAGATTCCTTGCAAAGATGTGTTAAATCTGGCAAATCTTATTAAAAAAAATGTCCATATTGAGAGGCATTTGTACTAAAATGCCGACCAATTGTCCTGAGTAGTTTTTTAAAAAAAATATATCACAAAATGATGCAGAATTGCAGAGAACTGAAGACTGGTGGGAAATGAGAAATGGAATATGCCAGCTGCATAAGAACGTAAGACAAGGCTGCTGGACCAGGGCAATGACCCATCTAGTCTAGCATCCTTTGTTCCCAGGGGCCAATCAGACTCCAAGCAGGACCTGGGCACAATAGCACCCATCTGTGATTCCCAGCAATTGGTACTCAGAGGTATAGAATCACAGAATCATAGCATTGTACAGTTGGAAGGGACTCTGAGGGTCATTCTAGTCCAACCTCTTGCACAGCAGGAATCTCAGCGAGATGGCTCAGTTGGTAGAGCATGAGACTCTTAATCCCTACGTTGAGCAAAAGATTCCTGCATTTCAGGGGGTTGGACAAGACGACCCTCTGGGTACCTTCCAACTCCACAATGCTTTGATTCTATGAGCCATGACAGGTGGCCATCCAACCTCTGCTTAAAAACCTCCAATGAAGGACAGTCCACAACCTCCCGAAGGAGTCCATTTCACTGTTGGACAGCTCTTAACGTCAGAAAGTGCTTCCTGAAGTTTAGTCAGAATGTCCTTTCTTGTAACTTGAAGCCGTTGGTTCGAGTCCTACCCTCCAGAGCAGGAGAAAAGACGTTTGCTCCATCGTCCATGTGAGACCCTTTAGGATATTTAAAGATGGCGCTGTGGTCCAAACCACTGAGCCTCTTGGGCTTGCCAATCGGAAGGTTGGTGGTTCAAATCTCCACTACGAATTCCCATTGCTCAGTCCCTGCTCGTGGCCCACGTAGCAGTTCCAAAGCACGTCAAAGTGCAAGTAGATAAATAGGTACCGCTCCGGCGGGAAGGTAAACGGCATTTCTATGCTCTGCTCTGGTTTGCCAGAAGCGGCTTAGTCATGCTGGCCACATGACCCAGAAGCTGTACGCCAGCTCCCTCAGCCAGTAAAGTAAGATGAGCGCCACAACCCCAGAGTCGTTCACGACTGGACCTAATGGTCAGGGGTCCCTTTACCTGTACAATATCTCTTCTCAGTCTCCCCTTTCCCAGTAGAGGTAGAACACAGCCACTGTGGCTAGTAGTCACTGAGAGCTTTCTCCTCCATGAATTTGTCTGATCCTCTTTCTAAGTCATCCAAGTTGGTGACCACTACTGCTTCCTGTGGCAATGAGTTCCATAGCTTAACTACACTCTACATGAAGAAGGGCTTTCATTTTTCTGGCCCGAATCTTCCAACATTCATTGGATGCCCATGAGTTCTAGCATTATGGGAAATACATTTTTCATCTGTTCCTAGGCTTGAGACGAGGCAAGCCTGGGTCCAAGTGTCTAAAAGGGGCAGATCATCCTCTGAATGGTTGTGAGGCGAAAAGGTGGGCCATCTATTTGCAGAACTATCTTGGGCAATATATCCAGAGAGGGAACGATCTTGGGACATACGGGCGGCATTTCAGAACAACTGCAGCTCCTGTGCTTTGGAGCAAGGATGATCTAATGCGCTTGGTGGATGGCGCCCCTGGAATGCAAGCAGCTCAGGGGCAAAGCGAGTCAGCAAGTGATAAACAGCGCTGGAGAATTTGGAATAAGCTTTTACAGAAACCATGCAATACTTTTCCAAGGGAGGTGGCATGCCTATTAGCTGCTTTGATCACTTCATTCTATGCCTGAGCTCCACTTAGGAGCATTTTAATCCCAATTAGCGATAGGCGATGCCAGGCTGTGCGTCTCTTTGCAACCTGAAAATTATAAGTGCTGCTGCCTTTACCACAGGGCACTCAAGCGGTTCGCACCACGTGTGATTGTTCTTAAATCATGGAGACGGCCGCAACTCTTATGCTTCAGGATTGAGCTTAGACTCCTGTGCCCGACTCCTCTTTCAGTTGTCGAACAAACTCTGCAGTTCTGATACAGCTGTTGGGTAAAACTCCACATTGAAAGCCACCCATTCTGAATCTGCATTCGGAAATTTTTTATTTGGGTTTTCAGCTCTTGAGCAGGCAAACGACTCATTCCCTTGAGTGGCATGGAATTATTTGCGCATTCTGGGAAGAACCAAGGGGGTCCTCAGAGCAAGGCCTTCCAGGCAAGGTTGCACTAAAAGTGCCTGCATCATTGTCGTGCGCTGCCTTTAGGACTAATGATGGCCAAAATTTTGAGGGGAGTTTAAGACTGTGACATTCACAGCCGGTCCACCCAGCAGGGCCGAAGCTAGGGGGTGGTGAGGTGGCCTCCCCCCCCCCCCAAAATTGGCTAAAAATATGTTTATAAACAGGGACACGGGTGGCGCTGTGGGTTAAACCACAGAGCCTAGGGCTTGCCGATCAGAAGGTTGGCGGTTCGAATCCCCACAATGGGGTGAGCTCCCGTTGCTCGGTCCCTGCTCCTGCCAACCTAGCAGTTTGAAAGCACATCAAAGTGCAAATAGATAAATAGGTACCACTCCAGCAGGAAGGTAAACGGCGTCTCCGTGTGCTGCTCTGATTCGCCAGAAGCGGCTTAGTCATGCTGGCCACATGACCCGGAAGCTGTACATCGGCTCCCTCGGCCAGTAAAGCGAGATGAGTGCCGCAACCCCAGACTGGACCTAGTGGTCAGGGGGGTCCCTTTACATTTACCTTTACCTTTTTATGTCTATAAATAAAAATACCAATTATTGCCTCATAAGGAAAGGTTTTAAACAGAGGGTCTTTATATGATATGTGGGGGCCCTGTTTCCCCCTATTTTTTTTTCCCTTGCCACATTCCTTTTTTCTTTAAATTTCACAAACTCAAAATACACACTATTTCACATTGAGTACTTAGACTCACGACATTTCAGCCAATCACAACGCAACTTTCCAGGGGACAGCCAAAGCCAAATTGAATTGGGGGTTGGAGGAGAGGTGGAACGAAGAGCTAATTTGTCCGTGGCTAGGGGGCCACCTAGCAGTTCGAAAGCACGTCAAAGTGCAAGTAGATAAAGAGGTATTGCTCCGGTGGGAAGGTAAACGGCGTTTCTGTGTGGTGCTCTGGTTCGCCACAAGCGGCTTAGTCATGCTGGCCACATGACCCGGAAGCTGTACGCTGGCTCCCTCGGCCAATAAAGTGAGATGAGCGCTGCAACCCCAGAGTCGGCCATGACTGGACCTAATGGTCAGGGGTTCCCTTTACCCATTTACCTCGGGGGTTCTGCCAGGGGCTCAAGATCACCTAGCTACAGCTCTGCCGCCTAGACTGCCTCACTTGGAGGACCCCACCTCGTCCTTCCTAGAAGGCAGAAAGGAGGAAGTTAAAACAGAGAGCCTTGTTTAAATTGTGGGAGCTCCAGGAAGACATCAGATGTTGATAAATTTTGGGAACGCAACCGGGAAAAGGGGAGGGAAATTTGGAATCCAAAGGGTGTTAAACTATATTTTATTTCATTATATTTTAATTTGCAATGTATGTTAAAGGGGGGAACGTGTGGAAGGGAACAGGTCGATTTTAGGAGATGGGAAAATATTTTTAAATTGGGTCAATGACAATAAGTTCAAAATTTGGGATAAGAAATTGCTGAATTTATAAGTAAGAATTGGAATACAAGAGGGGGAGGGGAGGGGAAGTCCTGGAAAGATGTTATGGAAAACAAGATTTTAAAATTGGATGTTTTTTGTTTTTTTTTTGTTGTAATTGGAAACTTTTAATAAATATTATTAAAAAACAAACAAACAGAGAGCCTTGTTGACTCTGCTGCTGCTGCTGCTAAAGAGTGGTCATTGCCCCCCCTGCCCACCTTGGAAGAAAGCTAGGAGGGGCTGGATGGCTGCTACCCCTACGAATGAAAGGATGGGTGCCTGAGATAGAGGGAGAGGTGCAGAGGAATGGGGGGGGGTGGCTCTGGCAGATGCAGCAGTTGCCAAAAGGAGGTGTACAAGGCATCATCCAATCATTTTAGGGACTTCACTCTGGATTTGTAGTCTTTGGGGGAAAGTTGCCTTTTTCTTGTTTCCCCTGTTACAATCAACTGAGAGTCAGAAACCCATGCAAATCACCCAGAGATCTACCAGGAAAACCTGCTCTCCCTGAACTAGAGGAGTGAATAGGTGGATTTGTAGGAGACCTGGTAGTGCATAAATGGCCTTGCCTTTTCAGCAAGGGATGGGCCATGAATGCCCGTCCAGCTCTATAATTCACTAACTGGCACAGCTTGCTTTCCTAAGCCCATGGCAGAAAGCAATTCCCTTGCCTGGAGGGGTCTTCAAAAGCCAGGCAGAGAGCATGCTACTAATCCCTATTACATGCAACCTCCTTTCTCTTTTCCTTTCCTTTCCCCTAGCAGGTCGCTGCGCATTTATTGCAAGCAGATGAACAACAGATCCAACAGGTTAAGCATTTCCCAGCATGGTAAGGGCAGAAACGGAGTACAGCTTCCCCTGTTGAATTCCTGCCAGTGTTAAAAGTTCAGGACTCCTTTCTGTTGGGGGAAGGAAAGTGCCAAAGCTATTCTTCTTGCAATCCTTTAGTCATCACCGCCCTATCAATCTGCACTGCTAAAGCATTCACTGCCCTTCCCTCCTCCTCTCTTGATGCTCACCTTCCTTGCCATGTGCCCTGGACTGCCCCACAGTCAATCTGTGTGTTCCTTTGGATCCTAAGACAGGCTTATTTATTGAAGAGACCTTGGGAAAGTCAGGCACACCCAATCCAAGCAGAGAACAGACTCGTGTTGGGTCCAGAGATGCCTCTCTTGCAAGAAAAGGCTGAGAAGGCTCAGTCATCTCAACCCTCCTTGTATTAATGAGTCAGGATCTGGCCAATCTCAGAGGTGGGAGAAGGAGTCTGTATGACTGTGACTTCCAACCACTCGACCACGCAGCCTTCCAGGAACTTGGAAGAGAGCCTGGGATGAGACCAATTCCCACCTCCACACCAGGATCCAAGCAGATCTCTAAGGCCATTGCTATCCAGATGAGATTCAATCACATCCCAGCAAACTTTGGTTGCACATTTAAAGCTAATTTGGAGCCCTTGGGCAGCAAACCTGCTGTTCCCCACTCAAAAACGTGTGGGGTTTTTTTTTGTAGTAAGTAGGGTGATGGGAGAATACAATTTAAAGTGTGCTTGAGGCCATGCCATCTTACTTCTCTACAAATAAATTGGGATAGATGTTCAATGGATAGCCCACATCATCTAAGCTCCCCACAAACTGTGGAAACAAATTAGAATGAATATTCAACAAAGAGGTTGTCTGGAAAGGATCCAACTTTGCTAGCTTAGATCAGTGTTTCTCCCTCTTCTATTTGGGAGTGCTTTGTCAGGCAGATAAAAACAAGGACTGGAGAGCTACAAAAGTACCTCCCCTCCCCCCAAGAGTGGCCCATACAAAATTCCCGAGTGAGAGAGGAATCACCAAAAAAGGGAAGAAAACCAAACCAAACCTTGGTCTAAAATCTGCGCTATTGACTAATTTATATATGGACTGCTACACATTTAGAAATGCTTACTACAGTTTAAATAGAAATCCAGTACATCTCATTGCAGTGGTGAAATCTGGGTTGTGTCCAGCAACATCATCTCATTCATGCAAAGGCTTCTGCTTGTGCAATGGAAGATTCCTCACCCTCTCTTCCCTCTGTGCACCCCATCTATTCTGGGGTCACCCCAACCTTCTGGAGCAGATTTGAGGGGGGGCACAAGGAGAAAATAAGAAGGGCAAGTTCCGCTGTGGAGCAGGAAGTCCTTACGCAAATGAGATGACTTGGTTGGATGCCAAAGTATCCCAGATCATACCACTTGTGGATAGTACATCTGTATGGATCTTTCCAATGTAAATTGGAGCTCTGTGGACACTGCCACGAGAAGGTGGTTTATCAGACTCTTACAAGGGACATTTTTATTGCACACTGTAAATCAGCAAAACTAATCCCAGTTCTATTTCAACAACTCTGTGGAAGAGATTGGAAAGGATTGCAAAAACCTCTTTCGGACATTCCCACCAGAGGTAAATCAACGCCCCAAGATTTTGACATTCATCTTCTCAACAGCTGTAATAATTCTAACTGTTCAACCTCAGTGTTTGAGTGGTTCAGTTTTTATCTCTGGAACTCAGATGCCTTGGGATGATGAGCTACACTTGAATGGCAGCAGGTTCTGCAGATTCAGAGGGAAGCCACTGCACAATGCACTTGATTGTGTTTCAAGACACAGCATCCTGGTTGCCTAGAGTCAGACTCCCTCATGGGACATAGAAATCTGCCTTATACCGAGTCAGATTTTTGCTCCATGCAGCTCATTAACATCTACACTCGCCAACAGCACCTCTCCAGGGTGTCAGACAGGGAGCTTCTTCCCTCCCTACTTGGACACACCAGGAATTTAATTTGCTTGCAAGACTACTGAGCTACAGCTCTTCCTCAAAAGAAAACTGTTGTCTAGTAGTGAATGATGTTGGAGAATCTGGGCCTTGCTTCTCATTGCTTCTCTTCATAGATTCAGGACAGAAAAAAGGAAGCACACAGTGCATAGTTCAGCTTTGGAACTTGCTCCCATGGGAGGCGGTGATAGCCATGAATTTGGATGGCTTTCAAAGAGGACTTGACACATTCATGGAGTAGAGGGCTGTCAATGGCTACTAGCCGCAATTGGAGACAGGAATGCTTTTGAATACCAGCTGCTGGAAACCACAGGAGGGAAGAGTGCAAGGGTCTTGTTTGGTAGGTTTCCCCCAGGTATCTGGTTGGCCGATGTGAGAAGAGGATGCTGAACCAGGTGGGCCACTGGTCTGATCCAGAAGACTCTTCTTATGTTCTGATTGCCTTTCTCTTTCTCCCTGCTTCAGTTTCTCCCTCTCTGTTGCTTTTTGTATCCTTTCCTCCAGCTTTCCCTCCCATCCCAACCAGACTGGCTGGATTCCTGAAGCCTGACACATCTCCGCCTTCCCATCCATCCTTTGGGATGCTCCAAACATCTCCTCCTGAAATCCTGGCCTGTGACTCACCTTGATACCAGGTGGGTCCGGTCCAACGTGTCCTCTGGTGCCACGCTTTTTGCTCACGTGGCTGGCAACCCTCATGTTCACTGTCCCCTCCCAGCCATTGTGAAAGCACAAGAGCCCAGCCGGAGACCAATTGGGAATTCAAAGTGGCACCTTTGTTTGGGGCTGGTCCTTACGGAAGGGCAGGATTGGGTGGGAGTATTTAGGAGGTTATTAAAGGCAGCGCCAGGCAGCAGGTCAGAGACAGGGGCCCAGGACACAGCAAGGAGCTTAGAGCTGTTTCAAGATGGCCAAGACTTGGGCAATTTTACTGCTACCTGCTCTCTTCTACCAAGGTAAACTAAAGATTGATTGATAGGAAATACTATTGTTATTATTATTCATTTTTATAATGATGTTGCAGAATGCACACTTTTAGTTCAGCTTTCAGCGGTGCAGGCAAGGCCAGATTAAGACCTTTAGAGGCCCCAGGCACCATAAAATATATTTTTATTTCTCAAAAGGAAACCTACGGTAAGATGGAAAATAATGTTTGTTTTTATATACTTCCACATTATTCCATGATACGAACAATTTATTTACTAGTTTACAGCCAAATTTTGTGTTTTAATTAATAGAGATTATTTTTTTCTCAGAATTTGTAAACTGAAAAGCAGAGTTGTGGGTCCATGGAAAAACTGACAGTGAAAAATTTCTGTGGTGCCCCTTGATACTCTAGCACATGCTCATTTTGCTTAATGGTTCCTCCATCTCTGGGAGCAGGTTTGATATTGCAGGGTCACGAGCGCTTTTTCGTCAGTCCTGCTCTTTTATCCTTTTGATGTCATCTTAAATCTTACATTCGGCATGCTTTTCCTGCTATAAGACATTTCAGTGATGCATGGGATTGTCCTGTAAGTCTGTAATGCAGAGATGTCCAAAATATTCCTTCCTTGGTAGCTGCTCCTATAACAGCGGTTGGATCCACAGCAGTTGCCCAGTGATATTGTTTAGTTCTAGTCAAGCAGAGTTTGGCATCATCCGGACTTAAATGTATTTAAATTCCTAGAGTTACCTGGGAAGCGGGATGGATGGTTAAACCACTCTGGGAATGGTAGCTCCATGAAGAGAATATGGGCCGCCTAACAGCTCTCAGCACTTTGGACACAAACTACAGCTCCCAGGGATCTGCAGGGGAAGACAGGACTGTTTTAAGTGGTATAATAGTGCTTGAAATGTAGCTAGTGCAGACGTGGATTCCTGCAATTCAAATCTCCCTTAAGGAGCTATGACCTCACTGCTTTGTTGCTTTTCCAGTCTGCTGGCAACCCTAACTAAGTGATCCAAGGCTAAAGAGATGCAGCTCACTCTAGGCTACTGCAGCAATGAGGTGGACAAGCTAAATCATGAAATGAGGCTTCTTGCATTGAGACTGACCTGCTTCTCCAGCAAAGTTCAAAGTTCTTTAATTGTGCTATTGAGGACCAGCCTTTACAGCAGAAAAACCACAGCATGAGGTCAGAGCACCTTTTTGCATGCAGGAGGTCCAAAGTTCAATTCCCAGCATTTCCAGGTAGAGCTGGAGAGCTGAAATCCTGGAGAGCAGCTGTCACTCAGTGTAGACAATACTGAGCAATATGGACCCTAAGGTCTGTCTCACTCTAAGGCAGCTTATTAATTAACTAAATTTTTAGACCCCCTTTGTCTGGAGACCACAGGGCAGTTTGCAACATAGAACCCAAATGTCAACATGCAACGTAATACCTATACCTCATAAATACTGAAAGAGTTAGAATCATGGGATAGCTCAGTTGGTTAGAACATGGTGCTGAGAACGCCAAGGTTGCAGGTTTGATCCCTGTATGGGACAGCTGCATATTCAGGTTGGACCAGACGGTCGTCGGGATCATTCCAACTCTATAATGCTGTGATTCTATGATCTGTAGAACTGGAAAGATCCCAAGGGGAATCTAGTCCTATGAAGACCTTATAATAATACATAATAAAATACAGATGATTGTAACAGCAACAGCATCAAAAACAAGGGAGGCAAGAATCAGCAACCAGGTAACTAAAATGCAAAACAAAAAACAAAAAACAGTGCACAAATACCTTATATTTTCTCTAGCCAAAGACAACGCTTAATCCTAGCCACAGAAAATGGTAGACCTTCCTAATTCTTGTCTGGGAGCTTTCCTTTTCTTTCCCAATCTTTCAGTCTGGGCAACCTTCACTTCCTTCCCTCTCACTCCCCACAGTTTTAATGTGTGATATTTTAGTGTATTTTTGTTTTTTGTGGAAGCTGCCCAGAGTGGCTGGGGAAACCCAGCCAGATGGGCGGGGTACAAATAATAAATTATTATTATTATTATTATTATTATTATTATTATTATTATTCCTTCCCCAAATCCACCCGCCACCCTACTGTTTCTGTAGCTTCTGTAGCAAGGAGAGGGAGAGAGGGAGAGAGGACTGGGAGGCAGCGTGGGGAAGCCCCACCCTGAAAATGACTTGTCCCAAATTTGACATAAACACCCAGAAGGTGCCTCCTCCTCCTCCTCCTCCTCCTCCACGGACAGGGACTTTACAAAACACCTTATGATGGAAAGAGGACAATTAGCAAACAACGTGATTCTCTGGCTTCCCGGGTTCTCTGGTCCAGGAATTCTGGAGACCAGAATGGCTAATTATGTGGGGTGCGGTTCCATGCATCCCATAAACATGTGTCCCAGAAACTTATTCTCTTTTGTTCTCGTTGTCTTTAAAAATTGGAGCCTAATCTTTGAAACAACAACAACAACAAAAAGGAGATGAAGTTTCTGGTCCTCATAGGAGGAGCCACTATAGCAGAAACAAGGAACCTGGTGTCTTCCAGATGTTGTTGGACCAGAACTCCCATCAACCACAGCTGGCATGGCTCATGGTCAGGGATGGTGTGGTGTGGTGTGTGTGTGTGTGTGTGTGTGTGTGTGTGTGTGTGTGTGTGGTTTCAAGTATCTGGAGTCCCCCCCTTTCTCCACGCCTGCCCTCACTAATTGAGAAGGAAGGGGGGGCTGCCTTTGCCATGTTTCTGCTACCAAAATTTCTAAAGCTGCATGTTAAATGTTCACTATGTGGGAATTAATTTCTCTTTAACATCTTCCTGCACTGTGTGTTTATTCTGAAGCAAGTCTGACTGGACTGGGGACTCATGCACACAACCAATGACTTTAAACAGTCCTGGCTTCCGCCAAATAATCCTGAGAACTGTAGTTTGTTAAGGGTGCCGAGCAGGGCTCCCCCCCCCCCCAGCCGGAACTCACTGGAACTGCCACTGCTATTATATGGGAACAAGGGTTCATGGTGAGCTCCAGCACCTCTTTTTCTAGAAAAATAGCACT
Source organism: Podarcis gaigeae (assembly GCF_964106915.1). Lineage (NCBI taxonomy): Eukaryota > Metazoa > Chordata > Lepidosauria > Squamata > Lacertidae > Podarcis > Podarcis gaigeae. Next base: position 75,769,936 of record NC_139684.1, read on the forward strand.
GGTGCTGAGAGTTGTTAGAGACCTTTATTCCTCCTCCAGAACTACAATTCCCAGAACAGTTTAACAATATACCCTTCTTCCCAGGGGACAGCAACCCTGGGGTCTCCTAACAACTTTCAGCACCCGTAAGAAAGAAATTGCAGCTCCCAGGATTGTGTGGAGGAGAAGCCATTTTATGGGGAACCTAGATACCTGTCAACTATTTATTCAGCATTCATTCTGATTTGATCGTGGGGATCTTGTCACTTTTCAGACCATTCCACAAAGGCATTCCACAGAGGTTCAATGCAGTCATTTGATGTTCATTGGGTGCCGACTAAGGATTACAATGCCTGCTGTTGACCGACACACACACGGCAATATCAGTCCCGGAATAAAAATCTTGGAGAGATAAGCACTTTGCGCCTGCTGACTCTTGCTTATTTATTTTAAACTGCATGTGATGCAAGCGAAATCCATTATGCAAAGAACTGTGGAAGTGATACTCGTGGTGTGTAACGAGAAAGATTAAAATCTGATGAGCCTGCATGACATATTCCCAACGTGCTCCTCGTTGCGTAACTCAGTTCCACAGCTGAGCAGCCAGCAGATGGCATCCAACAGGCACAGTTTTCCCTCACAAAGGGTTCGACCCACAAACATGAGACTCTTAATCTCCGGGTTGTGGGTTCGAGCCCCACATTCGGCAAAAGATTCCTGCATTGCAGGGGGTTGGACTAGATGACCCTTGTGGTCCCTTTCAACTCTCTGCATCAAAGTAAAAGTAAAACAAAAGTATGGATGAGCCCAAAGCCTCCCCATATTGGGGGAAAGCACACCTGGTGAATATCTGCCTGTTGCGCAGATGCTAAAGGATGGAGTGGAAGAAGCAGCCTTAGACCTGACCAATTTCTCTCCGTCCTCTTCCAGCCTTTTCCTTGCAATGCAACACGTGTCACGGTGAGTACGATTGCTTAGGAGAGAACGTGACGTGTGAAGATCCTTCGGCCAGCTGCTCAACATCTGTCCGAAAGGCTTATGTCGGTAAGTATTATTTTTAGCGGTGGTCATGCGTACTTCTTGTTTGTTTTGTAAGGACGGTGGGTCATCCATGTACAAAAAACATGTTCGTTCTAAAAACAAACAGATTAGAACAGCGTTCTAATGTCATGATCGGGACTAAATAAAGTCACAAACCAGTGAGCTAGCTTTTGAGCTTCACAGAACTCTTCCTCATATTGGGCTTGGTGATCAACAATAAAAAGTCTGGTGTTGGGGTGGGCAGAATGTTGCTGTTAGAGGGCGTATAGAGGAAATCTGAAGTTTCAGGTCTTGCCTTTATCACCATGCCATCACCATGTTTTCTGGGCAAATTTGAGGTTGGGGCATGAGAAAACAATACTAACTAACCTATCCTGAAGCCTGTCAGTTGTTCTGGAAGCTGAGCATGTGTGTGTGTGTGTGTGTGTGTCTCTCCTTGCAATAGAAAACTCAAGTTGTGAGTGCCAACAGGAATCCCAAACGTTGGGTTTCGTAGTTAATGTTAAGTAGGAACCCCATGCTTGACATATCAATTACTCAGTTTGTGGGGTGCTACAAAATGTGGGGGGTTTGCTGCCCCCTCCCAGAAAAAACCCTGCAAAACTTTGGCACAGGTTTGCAGAGGACCCCAAATTCGGGGTTTGTAGTTCATGGGCCCCCAACAGGATTGTAGTGAAAAGAGGCGAGGAGAAACAAGAGCAAGCTATTGGCAAGCTTGGGGGAAATCCATGGTTTGCAGAAGTGTCAATGGGCAGCAGAAGTGGGTCAGCAGAGGTGGAGGTGGTAGTGGTGCCCAATGGTCAGGCCAAGTAGACCTTCCTTGGTGCATGACCATAGCAGGCTTAAGGCAGGGCCCTTCTCAGCCCAGCCTGACTCACAAAGAGACACTTCTGGGTGTTCCCCTGCTGGATTTGCCCTAAAATATATAGTAGTGTGGGAATGAAATGAAACATACCTCTGAGTTTCATACAGCAAAAGGAAAACTGGGCTCGGGTTCCAGTTTGTGAAATGCTGCATTAACGACAACATTGTTTCTTTCCCTTTCCAGGCTTCCTGGAATTTCAGTCGGTGAGGAAAGGCTGTGCCCCCCAGCTGTTTCCCCACGAATCCATCTCCCTCAACTCTCACCTCATGTCTCTTTCGTACCAGGCACGCTACTGTGCTGAGGACGGCTGTAACAATGAGACCTACTTTGGTGAGTCGCATGGCTGCCAGCACCCAAAATGAAACCAGGTTGAATATATTTTTTTTTGGGGGGGGGGGAGGTTGGATTTTGAGGGAGGCTGAAAGCATATTGAGACAATACGTGAAATTTCCAAGAGAGAGTTACCTAGAGGTCTACCATTGTTACCCATTTTCACCTGTGGTGTGTAGGAACTTATTCTATTGTATGAATTCGATGAATAAATATGACAAGGGTGAAGTTTGCATTCCTTGCCTTGCCTGCAAAGTGATTAGCATGTTGGACCAGGACCTTGGTCAGGGTTCGACACCACACTCAGCTATGAAGCTCACCTTGGCTCAGTCAACTCACTCTCAGCCTGGCCTACCTCTCACGGTTGTTGTGAGGATAGAATGGGGATTGATTGATGGATTGTATTTCTATTCCGCTTTTCATTCAAATGAATCTTTAAGCGGCTTAGAACCAATAAATAACCGTAACATAATAAAACATAACAGCACATCGCGAATACAGCATACATCATATAAAATAATTAACCAATTATTAATAAAACAGTTGCAATCTATTAAAAACATCAACTGAAAAATAAGCTAAACCTCACAATTACGGCAAGTCATGTGATTAACAAATCAATGCGGCATTTAGAATCTATAAAACAATATTAAAAACATTCACAAAATAGCAACTGAAAATATAAGCTAAGCACTTAAATTCATTCACACAATCTCTGTGCCCCTGTGACTCATAACCTTTCACTCTGTTCAGTTCATTAACTGGCTTGAGCTCCTTGGAAGAAAGGTAGGATTTAAATGAAATAAAGAAAGTCATTTTTTAAAATAAAAAACACTCCCAGGTTCCTTTGCTGATTGTACGTAGGATGCCACCCCCCGCCCTCCTTTGCCATCTCACTGTGCTCTCCCTCCCTAAGCACATGCTAACCCCCACCTCCTGTCTCCCCCAGTCTCCCATCCTGCCCCTGTCAATCACATGCGCTGCCACAGCTGTGCCACCCAAGGAGCCTGGTGCCCCGAAGCTTCTCGCACTCAGATCAGCTGTGCTGGGGATCAGGACCAATGTTTGGATCTTGCCGTCACTGGAAAACTAGGTGAGTTGGGGGGGGGGTGGTAGGCAGTGCAGGATGTGTGGGGGAGGGAGAGAGGTGAGGTGTTTTTCGGAAGAGGGAGATGATGATGGGAGGGACCCGTGGAGATGTGGGAGGAGACACAAAGTGGAGAAACCTGGCAAATCAGAACTGGGGATAAGAGTCTGTGGGATCACCGTGGCCAACCAGAGGCCTGTGGGAAGCTTGCAAGCAGGACCCAACCACAAGGGAGCGCTGTCCCCTCCTGATGTTTCCACCAACTGCTGTTCAGAAGCATTACTGCAGAATATAGCCACCATGACCATCAGCCACTGATAGACTTCCCCTCCTCCATGATGGGTTCTGCAGTGTCTTATGTCTTTCACTGTCAATTACGCCTGCAGGTCAGTATGACAACATGAAGATGAAGGGCTGCACCAACCTCCCGCGGTGCCAGGAGACCTTGAGCTTCCACTCTGGAGACCGTACCATCCATGCCAGCTGCTGCTCAACAGCCCTCTGCAATACCTTCAACCCAGGTAACTACTAAACTTGATAGCCGGGCATCAGATATAGAATTGTACGGTACAGGATCAGTTTGTTTTCTAGTGACAGTGGGTTCCTCAGCATGCTAAGCCACTCTCAGTTCTTATCTCATACATCTGCAACAGTGGTGGTGTGGCCTTGTGTCCTCCAGATGTTCTTGGTGGTAGAGCACAGCCATCATGGCTAGTCGTCATTGATTTCCTTTTCCTCCATGAATTTCTCCAGTCCTCTTTTTGTTGTTGTGTTAGGTCGTTTAGTCATGTCCGACTCTTCATGACCCCATAGACCAGAGTACGCCAGGCACTTCTGTCTTCCACTGCCTCCTGCAGTTTGGTCAAACTCATGTTGGTAGCTTCAAGAACACTGTCCAACGATCTCTAACTCTGCCGTCCCCTTCTCCTTGTGCCCTCAATCTTTCCCAGCATCAGGGTCTTTTCCAGGGAATCTTCTCTTCTCATGAGGTGGCCAAAGTATTGGAGCCTCAGCTTCAGGATCAGTCCTTCCAGTGAGCACTCAAGGCTAATTTCCTTAAGAATGGATAGGTTGGATCTTCTTGCAGTCCATGGGACTCTCAAGAATCTCCTCCAGCACCATAATTCAAAAGCATCAATTCTTCAGCGATCAGCCTTCTTTATGGTCCAGCTCTCACCTGGAGCAGGAACCAGCAAACTACTCCTGTATCCCTGCCAACTCCATGGACAAAGTCCTCTTTTAGACCTATCCAACTTGGTGGCCATCACTGCTTCTTGGGGGACCGAGTTCCATAGTTTAACTATGCGCTGCATGAAAAGTAACCTTCTTTTCCCTGTTCTGAATCTTTCAGTGTTCAGCTCCATTGGATGCCCATGAGTTCCAGTGTTAGGAGAGAGCAAGCAAGACCTTTCCTCTAGCCCCCCTTTTCCCTGCCAGGCTACCTGGTCTATGCTCAGGGCTGATGGGAGTTGTAGCCTAGCAACTTCTTTTTTAAAAAAATAATTTTTATTGAATTTTCAAATTATAACAACAAATTTTCCACAAATCTTAAGTAAGCAATTTATATATCCATATTTCTCCCCTCCCCCCTCTTTGGCTTCCGCCGTATTTCCATATTGATTTATTAAACAATTTCTATACCCTGCTGGTTTGACCTCTTATATAGTTGCGAAGGGACGCGGGTGACACTGTGGGTTAAACCACAGAGCCTAGGACTTGCTGATCAGAAGGTCGGCAGTTCAAATCCCCGTGACGGGGTGAGCTCCCGTTGCTCGGTCCCTGCTCCTGCCAACCTAGCAGTTCGAAAGCACATCAAAGTGCAAGTAGATAAATAGGTGCCACTCTGGCAGGAAGGTAAACGGCATTTCCGTGTGCTGCTCTGGTTCGCCAGAAGCGGCTTAGTCATGCTGGCCACATGACCCGGAAGCTGTACGCCGGCTCCCTCAGCCAATAAAGCAAGATGAGCGCTGCAACCCTATATCAGTCAGGGGTCCCTTTACCTTTTTATAGTTGCAAAAGTTTAGTAAAAACCTGCCAATGAGTCCAAGTCTTTATACTGTCTTTTTATATAGTTTATAAATGGTTCCCACTTTTTTTTTAAATCAATGTTGTCTCTCTCATGTATCCTCTCTGTCAGCTTAGCCAGTTCCGCGTAGTCCGTAAGCTTGCCATGCCATTCTTCCTTCGTTGGCGTTTTCTCTGTTTTCCGTACTTGAGCTAATAAAATTCTTGCTGCTGTTGTCGCATACATAAACTAGCAACTTCTAGAGGACTACAGATGAGGGATGCAGTCAAATGCTGAGGACACTGGTATATTCTACAGGTGACCTCCTCCGCCCTGTGTTGGTCTTGTGGTTTTTTGTATAGCTAGCCTTGAATGCATTGTCTCTTTGGGCCAAACAAAGCAGAACATCCCTTGGTGATTTCTGTCAGGACCATGGTAGGTAGAGAAGGCAAGGGTGGCTCCTGTTGGGCTTCTATTGGTGAAGATAGAAGTCTTGGTCAGTGGCAAAGGTCAGCCAAACTGCAGCTGCATGCCTGCTCCATTAGAGAATCTTGGTGATCCAGAAACAGCATAAATTCTAGTCATTGAATTCTACTCAGTATTGATCCACAGCAGAACTTCAATGTATAGTTAGCAGAGTAAAAACTTAAACACATTGCAGGATTCCCAAAAAATAGACCAGAGGCAACTGTATTTCATCCAGCAGAGCTTTACTGCTACTGAAAGCAAATGAGCATAATGGTCACAAATCCAATACATTCAGGATTGGCAGTGTCCATAAGAAGTCCAGTTGCAGCAGACTTAACTTAAACTTACAATAACTTATAATAGGACTAAATCGTAATGCTATATATAGAACACCACACCAGAAGGAAGAGAGATAGATAGAGAAAGTAAAACCCAGGATCCTTCTTTTATAGTCAGCATGACCTTGAAGAAGAGATAACAGAACCAGTTTCAGCCAACTGTACTCAGCTTCTCTGAAGGGATAACCTAAACATCATGAACCTTCTGCTTGTTTCTTTCACACAGAGAAGCTTCCAGAACCCTCTTGAATTACTCAGAATAGGAAAGATTTCTTCTGCACTAAGAAATGCAAACTGACAAAGGAATCAGGCAGTCTTTTGGGTACTCTGTGCCCATTGTTTAGGGCTTTGTGAATCGACTCAAGAACTTGGTCTGGTAGAAAACAGGCAGCCAGGTCCGCTCTTGCAGCAAGGAAATAGCACACACTCCTTGTAGCTGGAAGCAGGTCCAGTCCATGACCTGCTGCTTGTGCAAATGGCAGGAGGATTCCTGGTTGTTACGACGCAGGCATGCCTCATGGCTGTTTCTTTCACTTTTCTCTCTCCTTCCAGATCTTCATGTCCAAAGCCAGGCAACGAACGGGCTAGAATGCTATAGCTGTGTGGATGACAACGGCTCTGGGTCCGCGTGCTCCAAAAAATCAATATCCAAGGTGCAATGCACAGGCATCCACAACATGTGCTTAGAGGGGATTGGCAACAGCCGTAAAGGTGAGTGTTGATCTGCGAGACTCCCTACACTTAAGTTTCCGGTACCATCCCGGTTAGTCAGGGGAGGCAAGCATTTTTTTGAAAGTCCACATTTCTTCCAGAAACAGCAAAACCAGAGTCAAAAGTGGGCAGGACACTTGCCTCCCCCTCGTATCCAAAGGTGTAGTAGTCTGAGGTCGGGTGGGGGTTGAAGACTTGTTACTCTTTCTGTGTTAGGGTCCCGGTCTCCAGCATCTGAGAGCTGCCCAACCAACATAAAATGGGAACTTTTTAGTCACTGGGAAGAAATCTTTTCAACCCTTTGCATTGACTACAGTCCAAAAGAGTGCAAGGGGGGTGAGTCAGACACTGAGGATTGGCTCCTAGGGCCACTCTGGAGAAGGTGCACAAGAAAAACTCTGAGTTGTTGCTCCATGTGCTGCAGAGCTGAATGTTTAGGTACACCAAAAGAATGAGGTGCTTTAGTTTCAGGAGATTAGTGTGCAAGTTCTGTCGCATGCACTGGGCACCAAAACCCACCCACAAAGGTTAAGTCACTCTAAAAGAAATTGTAGGAGCTCTCCAAATCGTTTTCCAGCCACATGTCATATGAGGTTTAAGGTGTGCGACAAGGGCTGCAGTTCACACTCGCCCGGGGAGAGTAACCACAACAGCCTTGTAGGGAGCAATAAACCCTTTTGACTAATTGTCGCTGTTCCCTTTTCTTTTCTTCACCTGCAGCTGGTAGGGATTTGGGCCTAGTGACCTTCAAAGGCTGCGCCTCCCCAGCCATGTGCCAGAGCTCTCTCCTGGCTTTGGTACAAGAGCTGGACAACGCCGACGTCATGTGTTGCCAAGGCAACCTCTGCAATGACCGCATCGTGGACGGTGTGGTGACGCAGCGCATAGTCCCTGCAGACAGCGCTGACACCACAACGGTGGCAGAGTGTGCCACCCCCACACCATCTGGCGCTGCACCAAATCCTGACTGCATCTACGATGACGAGGACGAAGACAGCGCCGTGGTTGCCCATGTCCCCGCTGGTGCAGAGCTGTCTCCCGGAAGCCATGTCGATAATGAGACAGCCTACAAGGTCAATGAGAAGGAAGGGAGTGAGTCTTTGGTCAATGAAGGCGATCGTAACCACTCAACAACTGCGGGTGAACCCGTTGTCAATGAGAATATCGTTGGCGATCACACAGAGGGCCACACCGTCTCCCCCGCGGGCACCACAGACTCTGAGGACATGGCAGCCGGCAGTTCTTCAGCTGCCACAAACTTGGACGAGAGCAACGCCGGCACCAACGCCACCTCTTCTGGCAATCATGGCAGTGTTGTTGTGCTGGTGCCCGTCGTGGTCCCCAAGAAGAATGCCACTTCTGCCACTGCTACCACCACCTCCTCTTCCTCCTCAGAAACAAGCGCCGGCAACATGGTCGTGGCAGCTTCCAACGATGACGATGATGAGTATGAAGAATGTGAGGCAGAAGAAGAGGCCACCAGCACCGGGCAGCAGTTCATGGCTGGTAAGGAGGCAAACCATGAAGGTTCGGCCGCCTCTCACCCTTCAGGTGTGTTCTACGAAAGTGAAACCCGGCCACATGGGTCTGCTCACTCTCCTGCTGCCGGTCCCACAGGAAACACCAATGTGGACCACACTGGCCATGCTCCTACTAGCAGTGAAACCTTTGCCGTTGGTGGCAATCACGGAGATGCCAGTGGCGAGCACGTCACCGTTGACGGTAGCACTCCCCAGCCAGGCCATGCCACCAGTGGCTCCACCACGGGAGGAAAGGTGGAGGCGGGTGCCCCTGTTGTGATCACTGCCAACGCACCAGCCTCCACCAGCAGTCCTGCTGGAGCAGTCCTCGTTTCTGGAGCGGCAGCTGGCACTCCACGCCCCAAGAAGAAGATCCCATGCAAGCGGCCTGGGCCCCAAAGCCGGCCCGGAGTGAACCTGGCATCCTCACCTGGAGCTGAGAGCCGAGGCGTAGAAGACACTGCCACCAAGAACCCCGAACCTTCGTTGTTCAGTGATGCTAAGCAGCCAGAGCTCAATGCAGGGGGGAAAGGCAGCCTTGACAATGGAGCTTTGGGCCTTGTCTCCAACTTGGGCCTCTTCTGTTTCACTCTCCTGTTGGCAGCCCTGTTGCATTGAACCCACAGAGGCTGGGATTGGGGTTAGGTCTGTTGATTTGTTTTAGACAATGCTTTTTTCTGGAAAAAAGAATCTTTCAGGAGACTCTCATTTTGACTCAAGAAAACCACCATTTTATAGTTCAAATAGGGGGAAATAAATACAGTAAATGGACAAAAGTACAAAGAACGTGGATTACCTCATATTATACAGCTGTCAGCTCACAGTAACTTCCACACTGGCATGAGGTTCCACCTGAGACTCAGGAAACACCGGGAACAGAAATGAAGCTGCCATCGGAAGTGGTAACAATGAAACTGACCAATCACCATGCTAGATTCCAACTCCTACTTCACACATGAAACACTCGCTTCTGTCTGAGACTCAGGGAACACTGTGACAGGAAATGAGGCCATCATCAGAGGTAGCAATGTGCTAGTGAAGAAACTATTTTTTTTAAAAAAAATAGTTTCTTCTTCCGTTAGATTCACAAAATGTTTAGGGGACCCCTGTGTCCCCCCCCCCGAAAAAAGCACTGGTTTTAGAACCAAGGAGTATGGCCGTCCACCCCTTTATCTAGTGCCATTTCCTTTCATAAAAGAACATTCGAACCCACACAGGGTTTAAAGGAGAAGTGTAATCCAGAATAAAATTTGGAATGCTTGGGTTTTGCATGAAAGTATGCATGGATGTGTGAGAGAATATGCACAAATGAATAAAACAAATGGCATCTTGCTCCCTCCTGGTAGGAAAAATGGGATGAGGCTCCGTGTGTTTCATATACCCTACAAGACCCTTGGCCAAAAGAATAGTCTTGCTTATATTCAGGCTGAGCTGGGAACTCCTCCTGGACTGATTCGGGAGGTGGGGTGCCATATTAACATGTAGTTAAAGAAATATATATTCCACATAACCAACAGGATACACAAGTATAGCAGTTAACCCATAACATATCGGAAGGTCTGTTTGTTTTCATATGCTGCTAGTGAGGTTTGTACAGTTCACTCAGCTGTGCCAATAATGCACAGCTATGGGCAGCTGCAAGCACACATTGACACACACTGTATTTATTAGGAAATCTACAATGGGATGTTTATTTTTTTTACAATTATATATATATTTCAGATGCACAGAGCAAAGCTCAGTAGGTCACAAGCAAAACTCAGGGCTCCTCCAAGCTCAGGAAGGCGACTCTGAGCTCCAGGGTCAATTCAGTCCCATCTAGGCATTGTGAAGGCTAATTGCAAAATACAACAAATGGAGAGGAACATCCATATTCCACTGGGGGGGGGGCTTTAATATGATTTTTTAAATTCTGCATTCATGATGACTTGTGCTCAGGATACTACCAGGGCAGTCTGACATGATCTTGCTTTCAGTACTGTTTGTACATGCAAAAGTTCTAGGGCGATCACACAGCTTCCTTTCTAATCAGTGCATAACCTGTAACTAACTGGTGAAACCCCTTAACTATTTATATCACCAATGTTCTGGTTTATCTTTGTACCACTTTTCATTGCACTGTGGTCCCTCCAGGGAGCAATCATGTGGTAGAATTGGGCAAGCATCGTGAAACATCTAATAAAGTAGAATGAACCTACCACTAAGGCACTTTTCTTGGGTCAAAAGCATGTTGCAAAGCACACCTGCGATAAAATGCTGGTTGAGGGGGGCGGAGAGCTCTGGTTGCACAGTGGGACTGAGGTATAAAATCACCCAAATCCAAAATGTGACAAATATCCTGAGGAACCCACCTCCCACCCCCGCTTTGTGCATAAGCCAGAGAAAAAGGATGTTCGATGTTACAACACTTGGAATTTCCCTTGAGATAAATACAGACAGAGCACAAACTACCCCTTAATCCTTCTCTCCAACAGAAACAAAGTTTGTTTAGTGTGCTGAGAGTTGTGGTGACAGCCCATGTTCCTAGGGTTGCCATATTTCAAGAAGTAAAAATCCAGACACAAAAAACTGATCTTTTTTGGGGAGTGGGAATCAACCACAAACTTGTTGAGGGTTTTTTTTCCTGGATGCTAATTTCGCAGTTCCAGATATTCCAGACATATGGCATCTCTATCTGGCCCCTTCACAGAGCTCTAGTTCCTACAGTAGTTTAACAATTGATCCCTCTTCACAGGGAACTCTGGGAATTGCAGTGCTGGGAGAGGAATAGGAGGTATCCTAATAACTCACAGAACTCTTAACTAACCACAGCTTGCAGAACTCTCTGGGGGAAGCCATGACTGTTCAAAGGGGTATAACAGTGCTTTAAATATATGATGTGGATACAGACTAACTAAGCACTACCTGCAGGCCTCACTTTTCTCACTGCTAACCTAAACACAGATGCCTTTGGAGCGTCCCATTTCTAGCTTTGACCTTGCAGAACACCTTGCCCGTTGCCTGGTAGTGGGCAGGGTATTCAAGCTCCCTTGCAATTAAGAAACAATGTTATTTTAAAAACAACACGCTAACACTGCAATTAAAACGATTGCGTGCTCGTTTTCTAGGTCATCAAAACAGCTATTGCAACATTGCTGCCATCTGTCAAAGCGTTGCCCAGAGTAGCAGCTAGATAAAATTATTGGTTGGTTTGCCACAACTGAATGGCTGAAACCCAGGGAGGGCCTTGCCCCGATGACTCATCTTAGGGCAGATTCATGTAAATATGTACCAATTTGTTGCACACAGTCCAGGCATCTTTCCTTGGGAATGTAACAGTCTTCCTTACGTACCTTGGTGCATGCCAGATTTGGACATGTGAAAAGGCAGCTTTCCAATGTAGCACGTCCATTGCCTTGTTGGCTGCCATATGGAAACTGACTGTGCAAGTGGGATGAGAACCAACTGAAGACTGGATCCGACCCATGCTCCAGTCACATGCAATTAATTGTGTGTAACACTTTGAAGTTCCACAGTTCCCTGGAAGTTCAGGTGGCTTTCAGAAACAAAGATGGTGGCCACTGGGAGCTGGCAAGAGTGTTGCTGCGGCTGTTGTTTTTTAAAAGAGAAGGCAGGACAAGTGTCAGTGACACTTCCATGGTGCTGTCTGAGGTTGCTAGTGCTGGACCACAGTATGGATATTGTAGTAGGGTTGCCATATTTCAAAAAGTGAAAATCTGAACACAAAAATTGTTGAGGGCTTTTTTTGTGTGTGAAATGTTAAATTAAAGTAAGCTGGTCCGCAGCACTTTCAGAACCACTTTGGATCCAGGAGCTTAAATCTAGCCTGTAGCTTCCTATTGGTTCTTTAAACTTCTAGAAGCCCAAGAGGTTCAGCAATCTTCTAGATGGGGAGCTTGTGGCCCTCCAGATGTTACTGGACTCTAATTCCCATAATTCCTGGCCACCTTGGCAAGAACCAATGGGAGACAGCATCCAGCAACAGCTGGAAGGCCACAAACACAAGACAGCACAAGAACTCAACCAAACTCCATTTACTTCACGTTTATTACGCACCAGGGAATTTGACTTCTATGAGGAAATAGCTATGTTTAAATTACATTTAAAGAGTGTGCAGTCTTGTGTGGCTGTTCACACAAATACGGTAGTTGAGCTGTACATTCAAGCTGTGTACACATTACTGGTTTAAAATGCAGCCAGGGCTTTTCCAGCAGGATAAATGGGTTTTTACCATGAGTGTCTCCTTGTTTTAAATTTATTTTTTGTTTTAGTGTTTGTAACTGTTTTAATTACCTTATGTGCAAATTTCCTTGAGATGGTGAATTAGGTTCTTCTTCTTCTTCTTCTTCTTCTTCTTCTTCTTCTTCTTCTTCTTCTTCTTCTTCTTCTTCTTCCAGTTTTTGACATGTAGCCATGTACAATCTGTGTACCTCTTTATATAACAGTTAAGCTGTACAAATCAACAAGTGTACACTCTTTCAAGCAAACACGTCTCCATGTATAGACACAATCTGAACCCGTGTTCAGTGAAACATGGCAACAAGGCCACAGTTAAGCTGGTTTAATCATGAGTCCCTTTCCCCAGGGACCTCTGCAAAGGAGTGTTTCGTGGGGAGATGCCAACAATCTAAACAAATCTCAGGCAGAGATTATCTGTGCCGTCAGCAAACTACAATTCCCAGTAGCTCCTTTGGAGGAACGCCGACTCTGAAATTGGCATAAATAAATGTGTTGTGTGCATAGGGGCCTCATGTCCCATTGCCCTAAGGAAAAGAACCACAACCGCATTTCCCTACTTCTGTCTTCGTTAATTAATTTACAATTGCCACATGATATAATGAGTTCAGTTTCCATGTTGTGGGACAAAACTAGGCTCTGTTTATTTATAACTCCAAGGCTTTTCCGTAACGGAATGAACTTAAATTAGGGAGGAGGAAACCCAGCTAAATTCTCGGATTGCTAATTATAGAACCCTTGCTTTCAATGAGTTTGCAAGTGCTGCAGGAAACAGAGTTTTCTCTAGGTCTAGACAAAAGTCATATATCCACCTGTGTAACTGAAGTCCTTCACAGGCATTCTTAGCTTGTAGTGTGAGCACCTGTTGCTGAGGTGTGTGGGTGTATTATTGTGGTAGCAAGCTCTATCTCCAGTCTGCACATTATTTACTGTAAGATCTAACCAACAACAGTGGTTGGAGAGTGGGAATGGTTGAGGAATGCAATATTTACAAATTCCCATTTGAATTGATCTGATTCACACCTCCAAGATTAACTTGGGTTTTTTTCCTTCTCAAAATTAAGTTATCCACTGTGGGGAACAAGCCCCTGTTGAGATGACCATGTTGTAACTTACTCTGTGTAGACTAAAGGTGTAAATATGTGTAATTTAACCATACAGTTGTACCTTGGATCCCGAATGCCTTGCAAATCGAACGTTTTGGCTCCCTAATGCCACAAACCCAGAAGTGAGTGTTCTGGTTTGTGAACACAAACATCCGATGGGGCTTCTGCGGCCTCTGATTGGCTGCAGGAGCTCCCTACAGCCAATCAGAAGCTGTGCCTTGGTTTCCAAATGGTTTGGAAGTCAAATGGACTTCGGGAACGGATTCCGTTTGACTTCCGAGGCACCACTCTATTTCTAAAGGCACAAGAGTCTCCACCACGTTTAATATTGAGATTCTAAAGTAAGGCTGAATTTCTAAATACACTTCTAGCTAGGGAGTAAAACATGCTCAACTGAGGCCCCCTCTGCACTTAAAGTGGTATCACACCATTTTAAGCAGTCATAACTTCCCCCAAAGAATCCTGGGAACTGTAGTGTGTTACAGGATGCTGAGAGTTGTTAGGAGATGGCTGTTCTCATCACAGAGCTACAGTTCCCAGGAAGAGGGACTGATTTGGGGGTGGTACCTCTGTGAGGGGAATAGAGGTCTGCTAACAGCAGACACGGGTGGCGCTGTGGGTTAAACCACAGAGCCTAGGGCTTGCCGATCAGAAGGTCGGCAGTTCGATTCCCCGCGATGGGGTGAGCTCCCGTTGCTCGGTCCCTGCTCCTGCCAACCTAGCAGTTTGAAAGCACATCAAAGGGCAAGTAGATAAATAGGTACCGCTCCAGTGGGAAGGTAAATGGCATTTCAGTGCACTGCTCTGGTTTGCCAGAAGCGGCTTAGTCATGCTGGCCACATGACCCGGAAGCTGTACGCCGGCTCCCTCGGCCAATAAAGCGAGATGAGCGCTGCAACCCCAGAGTCGGTCACAACTGGACCTAATCGTCAGAGGTCCCTTTACCTTTAATAGCTCTCAACTCCTTAACACACTACAGCTTGAAGGATTATTTCCGGAAAACTGTAACTGTTTAAAGTTCTTTGGAAAGTGCAAATACGCTGAATGCCACTTGACAAATGGCTAAAGCTCACATCCCCTCCTTATATGGGTGTGTGAAACTGTGACCTCGGCCATCTCTTTCCAGTAATAATGTTGAAACATTTGCAGAATTAATCAGCGTGATTAATTCAAGCTGGTTGTTTTTTCTTCTTCCAGATCATGTGTATCTGAAGACAATGAGAAATAGGACAGTGCTTGGTGTAACCAGCTTATTTTTCCCCCCAATCCTCATGCCAGCAGAGGCAGCCAAACGCCACCAAACCCAAAGGGCATCTGGGGGCAACTACCATTGGCACCATGCCATTCCTGGATTTTGCAGCTACTCCACTTCAGTGGAAGAAATGGGGTTTTGCTTTCCAGCAAAAGGGATTCAGATGAAACAGTATGGTCCAAGGTTGAGGAAGCTGTGGCTCTAAGATCATAAGAGGACCAAGCCAGTCATTGTCTCTTAGCCCAACCCTACCTCACAGGGTTGTTGTGAGGAGGAAATTGGGAGGGAGAGGACCATGTATGCCACCTTGAGCATCTTGGAAGGAAGGTGGGCTATAATGGAATCAATCAATAAAAGAAAAAATAATAGAAGTCCCATTATTTTCTGATTCAGTAGTTTCTCCTGCACTCTAGGAAGCTTAGCTGCGAGTTTGGAAACCACCAAGGGGGCGCTTAAGGGTTCGGCACTGTGATACAGCAAATTCCTCAAATGCTTATGAGATGGGTGAAAACACCTCTCTGTTCAGCCCCCGAATTACGTCATGGCTCCCGTTCAGATACCTGCTCTAATCCCAGCCTCATTCCTTGGCCCACCCCGGTGACGTTCCTCTCTGGAATGTGACTTGCAATCCCTGAGGGTTGTTCATAGGCAACTCAGGTGAGAAAAGAAGGTTGGAGGGAAGCCTGCCAGATTCAGCTGTACAGCCTCCTGCATCCTGGTGTCCTCCAGATGGTATTGAGTTCGACTACAATTTCCATTAGTCCCAGCCAACATGGTGATGGGCATTGTAGTACAAACGGCTGTGGAATGCTGGAGGGTCTGGCCCATGCACTTCCAGCAAGGGTGGATAGAATCATAGATAAAGAAGAGCGAACCCAAAACAAAATCAGATGTGCACATGTGGTAGGCTGGTACATCCTGAATAAATCCTAAATTCAGCTCTAATTTAACTCTCTATACAATTTAAAATCCAATAAAAATACATATGTATGTTTCAAAGTCCTCTCGTTTAAACCCTATTAAAACATAAGGTCAGGTCTCCTTCCCCAATACTGCCCACACTTCAGAGTGCAGGAGCATCAATCCTGCTAGGTGCAGTTTCGCCAGCTCATTCCCTGTGGCAAACACAGCTGGTGAGCAGAGGGTTCAATCCTGCTCAGTTTGACTTGCTGGGAACAGAGAAATACAGAGACATACAGTCAAAGTTTGTGTATGAATGCATATATTGAAGAAAATAACATGCAAGGATGGTACAGTATTTGTGTTGGATCCTGGAAGCCAAGACTCAGATTTGGGGCATACACTCTTTGATGAGAGAATTCCAGCAGAGATTTAGAATTACAAAATATGCAGCAAAGAAAAGCGTGAAAATATCTGTAAAACCTTTAAAGTGTGCCCTCCAAGTAAGTTTCTGAAATATCCCCTTTTAAATTCTCCTAGCTTTCCCACTTCCCTAGCACAGAGATAGACCACATGCTTACAAAAACAAAATGGTTTACTTACAAAACCGTTTAAAGGTCAGATTCATGTGCTTTTTCATGCAGCAGTCAGGAAACATGCACAGGCAGTTAAAATGTTGCTTAGTTAATAAAAGGCAAAAGTTTCTAAACTATTGAGATAGGGGGCAGGGAACCCACTAGTTTCAGACTCCATTCTGATCTGAATCAAAAAAGATGGGTTGAGTTTGGAGTGACCGGCTCAGAGTTCCTTAAAAACCACTATGTGCAAACCACTATGGATGTGCTAGATAAGAAATGCACTCTGAAAGGCTGGTGAATTTTTGTGAGGGCTTTAGAAGAAGAAATAATCACAAACTGAGGTGGAAATATGGTGAAGTGAATTTAAGATTTGAAAAAAAGAAAAATGGAGAGAAACCAAAATTGGTGGTAATGCATTCCTAGTCAGGAGTGTGAAACTGCCCCGCTCCCTCTAGCCATCACTTGCAAACCTAGTTCTTTTCAGAGGTCTGACTCTGAGCCACCCAAGAAAGGTCCTGAGGTGAGTCAGCATGACTGGAACCCAAAAGCAGAGCAGAGCACCACAGGAATCTCCTTATTGGGAAGGTGGCATAATTGTCTTGTTTTCAAACTCTTTGCCCATAAAAGAGGCCACCAAGAGCCTGCTTCCTCCTGTTTTCTTCTTAAAGAATTTGATTTAATTGTGCAAACATCTCTGGGTGCAATTTGAGTGAATGGCAGTATGAAAAAGGTTTAAGCATATTCAACAGCAATTTAAAGCCTGTGACTTCCTGCAGAGAATTCTGGGAACTGAAGTTTGCCCCTCACAGAGCTACAGTTTCCAGCACCCTAAACAAACTACAGTTCCCATGATTCTTCAGGGAGGGAGTCATGTGATTTAAATGTGCACTATGCGGGTGGCACTGTGGTCTAAACCACTGAGCCTCTTGGGCTTGCCAATCAGAAGGTTGGCGGTTTGAATCCCCGTGATGGAGTGAGCTCCCGTTGCTCTGTCCCAGCTTCTGCCAACCTAGCAGTTTGAAAGCACACCAGTGCAAGTAGATAAATAGGTGCCGCTGCGGCAGGAAGGTAAACAATGTTTCTGTGCGCTCTGGTTTCCATCACAGTGTTCTGTTGCACCAGAAGTAGATTAGTCGTGCTGGCCACATGACCTGGAAAGCTGTCTGTGGACAAATGCCAACTCCGTCGGCCTGAAAGTGAGATGAGTGCCGCAGCCCATAGTCACCTTTGACTGAACTTAACAATCCAGGGGTCATTTACCTTTACCTTACCTAGATATGCTTTAATTTTGTTGTGTGGATTTATACATTTAAGACAGTGTGGGAAATTAAAATGCATCCATCTGGCACCATTCAGAGGAGCATGGATGCTACTGGGTAGCCTTTGGGGGTGCATTGAAGGTCCCCACAGAAGGAACCCCTTCCAGAGGACCCCCTCTGCTCAAGCCCACAACTGGCCTGTCCAAACAGCCAGCGTTTTACCCAAACAATAAGTAACATTGTGCTCTGTGAGGTAGCAGTTGTGAGTGGCAATGTCCCTTCAACTCATCCCAAAAGTTGGGTTTCTGGTTTAAAACTGAATTCAGATTGTTTGGGTTTCAATGCTGCTCTATGTGGTCAGTATAAGGGAAGGCTTAGTCAGCAGTGATTCAAACAATTATGGGATTAAGAGTGCCCAGGAGAATCCAAGATAAAGGGGAAGAAGTCTGTCTGCTTTTGCCACATGGCCTTCCTCTTTCCCCAGTTGCCTCATAAGCAGCAAGTCTGAAGAACGTCACAACATTCAGTTTAGCGCTTTGTGTAGTTTCCTCTGAAAGTGTATTTCCTCAAATGTGTTTGCATCGAGTAGGTATGGAAGGATCTGTCAATTTCAGTTTCCTCAGTTTCTCATTGTTCCAAACTTAAATTCAGTTCTTCACATTTTGCAATTTTTTTTTTTTTACAAACCCCATGAAAATTCATCACGTTCGTACAAATTTCATCTAAAAGCAATACTTTTTAATATGCAGTTGTGAGTAATGTAGGTTTCCTTGCAAACAATTTCTCCATACATAATGCATGTTTGCATGTCATTTTTCACTCATTTATTCATTTTTATGCATACTTTCCCCTAAATGTGCTTTTGGGGGGGGTAAACATTGGAACATTGGTTGGCTGACGAATTGCATTGCAAAATTCAGAGATGTACACATTTCAGAGGATAGTTGTGTTTTGGTTCGCATAATGCTTCAGAAAGTGAAAATTTGATAGATTCAGATTCATATGTGTACTGGTTCGAAATTCTCCTCCATTCCCAGCATCAAGTAATCTTCACAAGCTTATTTTTAAAACAACAATAACCTTGCTCTTCAAAACTAAAAGCATTTCAAAAGTTGCTAACCATTTAAAGCCAACCATTGAAATTTTAAAACCACCATCGGCCACCATAAAGAGACAATTAAATGATGGAAGGTTAGCCACAGTAAGGGACTATGGAGGAATTCATTTCGGTTTGCCTTTATAGTGGACGCTCTGGATACAAATTAAATTCATTTTGGGGGTCTGTCTGCAACCCGAAACATCCGTAGACAGAGGTGCCGCTTCTGCGCACATGTGCGGTGTGATTGAGCACTTCTTCCCGGTTTGCCACGTTCGTAAACCGAAAGTTACGTATCCAGAGCGGTACATAACTAGAAGGTCCACTGTAAATGCAAAAATTACCTAATTTGCACTTTCTGGAAGAATACTTAAGCCAAAACACAGTCATCCATTGAGATCTACTTTGGAACACCCTGCCTCTTGAGATCAAGCAGCTACCTTCCCTGTATTCTTTTCAGTGCCTGCCTAAAACAGACATGCTTTTTCAAGTAGACCCATCAAATTCAGTGCCAGCACTCATTTCCTTAACAGCTGCCTTCCATTTCAATTTGTAGGCCTGAGGGAACTTCGCCAGGCTGAGTCAGATGCTGTGCTCAGTGTGTGTGGCTCACAATAGACGGTGATTCATGCTATGTCATCAAGATTCCACTTGTGTGTTTGTTCATGTACACCTGAAATCCTACACTCACTTATTGAGAGCAAGTCCTGTTGAACTCAGTGGGGCTGGGGCTTACTTCTGAGTAGGCACTGCAAAGTACAGCAGTACCTTGGAAGCCAAACAGCTTAGTTCCCAAACATTTTGGCTCCCGAACATCGCAAACCCAGAAGTGACTGTTCCTGTTTGTGAACTATTTTTGGAAGCTGAACATCTGGCAGGGCTTCTGTGGCTTCCGATTGGCTGTGCTTTGGTTTTCAATCTTTTTGGAAGTCGAATGGACTTCCGGAACGGATTTCATTCGACTTCCAAGGAACGACTGTACTTGGCTGTACCTTTCAAAAAGTCACGAAAACTATGGGCTGGCTCCAAGGCTAGTCCTATGCAGAGTAGACCCACCAAAATTAGGTCCATTAATTTCAGTGAGTCTGTGCTGAGTAAAACGTAGGCCACAAACAGCATACTTTTAAAGTACTTTGAACATTCAAGTCTTCCCCCAAAGATTTCTGTTGTTTGTTAAAGGTGCAGAGACTTGTTTCGGACACCCCCATTCCCCTACAGTTCCCAGAGTACCCTAGGAAGAGGGATTTATTGTCAAACCACTCTGAGAACTGTAGGTCTGGTAAGGGAATAGGAGTCCCCTAAACAAGTCTTTGCACCTTTAACAAACTACAGCTCCCAGAATTCTTTGGGGGAAGGCCTTGAAAATCCAAAGGGGTATCACAGTGCTCAAGGAATTCTGGACACCATGGTTTGTTATGGGTTGATGGGAATCATAACTCTGTGGGATATGAACTACAGTGCCCAGAATTCCTTGAGGGAAATGTTATGCTTTGAATGTTCTTTAAATGTATTGTGTGTACAAAACCTCAGCTGCAAATTGGCATGTGCTGGAACATCATAAAATGGGGTCGGTGGGACTTAAACGCACTCTTCCCCGATGTAATGCTATTGCATTGCTGTCTATCTTATTGAGTTTTAAATAAATTGTAATATATTGTAAGTTATTTGACACGGGGGGGGGGGACCTACAGATATGGTCCAAAAGGCGCACAGGCAGTTGTGTATATATGGGAGAATTTTTAAAAGCAAGTGGTCCTCACTGACCTGGTGCAAAAAGGTCTTGTCATTCCAAGGCTGCCTCAATAAAACACTATCGCTCCACACACCCTTACCTGGGAGTAAGGCCCACTGAACTCAGTGCGGCTTACTTCTGTAAAGGTAAAGGGACCCCTGACCATTAGGTCCAGTCGTGACCGACTCTGGTTTTGCGGCGCTCATCTTGCTTTATGATTGCGGGTCATGTGGCCAGCATGACTAAGCCGCTTCTGGAGAACCAGAGCAGCACATGGAAACACCGTTTACCTTCCCTCTGGAGCGGTACCTATTTATCTACTTGCACTTTGAAGTGCTTTTGAACTGCTAGGTTGGCAGGAGCAGGGACCGAGCAACGGGAGCTCACCCCGTCGCAGGGATTCAAACCACCAACCTTCTAATTGGCAAGTCCTAGGCTCTTTGGTTTAACCCACAGCACCACCTGCGTCCCATCGGTTTTCTTCTAAGTAAACAGTTATTTACTAGATGTAAGTCAGCAGCTCCAGATGACCCAGCTCGGCTAGGCGCTGGGGCGGATTTCACCTTGCAGAGCCAAGCCAACATTGCTGATGGGCCCTCCGCCCCTTGGCAACATCCAAAGGCGCTGATCCTCTGGGCCCAGCACTGGCGGCAGCAACAAGCAGCTCTGGCTCACCCAGCCCTACCCATTACCACCCCATCACTGCATTTACCTGACCTGGAGGTTCTGGATCACGGGCTCTGCTGGTCAAAATGGGAGGCTCAGCAATTGCCCTCTCCCTCCGGAAACAAACCAGCACTGTTCTAAGATAGATAGATACGGTCAAAGACCAGCTCACATAACACAACACAACACAATAAAAACAGAGTTCATAAAGATAAAAGATACAATTGGAGCAGATTACAGCAATAGCTCATGAGTTAAAATTTACACACACACACACACAACCGTCCAACTGAGATTTGGGCTACCATAAAAAAATTGACCCTGAGGCGCCCCAAAGGGAAACTTCAGCATTTCCCTAGTAAGCTATTTTATACTAGAGGATGATCTGTGCCTACAAATCTGGGCGCAGA
Organism: Podarcis gaigeae; assembly: GCF_964106915.1. NCBI lineage: Eukaryota > Metazoa > Chordata > Lepidosauria > Squamata > Lacertidae > Podarcis > Podarcis gaigeae. The sequence goes on from NC_139684.1 coordinate 75,791,515, forward strand.
ATCTGGCTACCAGCCAGGTCGTCTTATGATCTTTGCCTAAGAGGAGAGAATTAAGTTTCACTACTCTAAGAAAACACATGTGGCAAAAAAGGGGGGAGCATTAGCCCTGGTGGGCTGCCCTCTACTACTTGTGACTGGCCAAGAGGATACCCCATCAATCAGGATTTCCCCCTTCACTTCTCACCTCCCTCTGTGGACCCCTAGGCTTGTGCTGTGGCCCCCTGTTTGCACGATTTTCACCTGGGGCCCCCTTGGAATATCCGGGGGGGGGCTGGGGGTCAGGAATTTGTTTTAAATGCTACACCAGTTTGCCACCCGGGGCTCCTTAGGGGCAGAAGGATGGCGTCTCCGAGATGACCTTCCCCAACTCTAAAACCATATAAAAGGCAAGATCATGGGCCAACCAAGAATCTGCCCCCCACCCTGCCCCATTCCTGCTTTTTATTTAATCTCCCTCCCTCCCTCCAAGGACTGCAAGGAGTCAGTGGAGATGAGGCTTGCTTCCTCTTCATTCTGGTTTCACATTCTCCGGGGCTCTGTGCTGACGATGAGAGTGCATTTCAGGGAAGAGCCTTGAAACCTTCAGGACATACCCAGCACACAAAAGAAAACTGTCACCACTTTCCCCCCGTTCCCCCCCTTCTCCTCTTCCTGCATCAGTCACATCATCGACTGCGTCACCCTCTGAAGTTCTGCATAGCAGAAATGATAAAAGTTCCTTTCCAATTGATTTCAGGGGTGGGGCCAGAGGGGGAAAAGAGTTTTCTTTTTCTTTTTTTTGAAGGAATAAGCAGAGAGAGAGAGAGAAAGAGGGAGAGAGGTTGGCAGAACATTCTTCCTGCACAGAACAGAGGAACCAGCCAGGGACAGCAAGCTAGATCTGTGAATTAGAAAGAAATAATAACTTCTCTTCCAAACCACATCCATGGAATTATTTTGGTTCAGCTTCTCCTTGTCTTTGATGGTAGTTTACGGTAAGTATTGTGTATGTGTGTGTGTGTGTGTCATGTAGATTATCTTCTGCCTAATGGCTGTCTGCTATATCACATGAGTGTGTTTTTCTCCAGAATGGTGGTTATGTCCTTTTTAGAATTCTCGGTTGTTGTTTTTCCAGTAGTGGAGAGGAGCAAAGTTCAGTGGTGATCAGAATGTGTAACTTTTGGGGGAAGGGAGGGCGTTCAGTTCTCAAACTTCCTAGATTTTTATTTTTGGTATCATTACAAGAAAATGTGGGTCTGGTGTGCAGACCAGAGGTGTAAAGCAGAGGAGAAGTGGTGTGCTGACTGGCAGGCAGATCACCCAGGGCAAAAAGGCGAGAGAGAAGTGGTTAGAGCATTTGCCCGGCATGCAACTGTCAAAGTTTCATTGTAAGCATTCCCCACCCCCAAACATGGTATATTTATAATGAAATTATGGTTTCCTGCAGTTTAACTACAAACACAGATATCTTTGACTACTTGTTAAGATCCCCCTGAAATTCACTTAAAGGTAAAAGGTAAAGGTACCCCTGCCCGTACGGGCCAGTCTTGACAGACTCTGGGGTTGTGCGCCCATCTCACTTAAGAGGCCAGGGGCCAGCGCTGTCCGGAGACACTTCCGGGTCACGTGGCCAGCGTGACATCGCTGCTCTGGCGAGCCAGAGCCGCACACGGAAACGCCGTTTACCTTCCCGCTGGTAAGCGGTCCCTATTTATCTACTTGCACCCGGAGGTGCTTTCGAACTGCTAGGTTGGCAGGCGCTGGGACCGAGCAGCGGGAGCGCACCCCGCCGCAGGGATTCGAACCGCCGACCTTTCGATCGGCAAGCCCTAGGCGCTGAGGCTTTAACCCACAGCGCCACCTGCGTCCCTGAAATTCACTTAGTAGCATACATACTGAAAAGTATTTTAAAAGCTGCCGAACCATCATTTCTCTTGCATGGATTAAATATTGGTCTCAACCTCATCTCATGTCCCAGGGTTTGATCCCTGGCCTCTCAAAGGTAGAGATGGAAGAGTGGAAGAGGATCTTGGAGACCCACTGCCAGGCAGCATAGACAATACTAAGTTGACACAAAGGTCTGGTGCTCCTAATTCTGGGTGGAGAGTAAAGTGCAATGGTTGGAGCAAACAAACCAAAAGGAGAACAAGGTGTTTTATTCTTAATAGGAGATAGAGAGAGAATCTCATCTTAGGGGGAAACTATGAGGATCTGGGTGTTTGCTGTTGAGAGCACATAATATAATAATAATAATTTATTATTTATACCCCGCCCATCTGGCTGGGCTTCCCCAGCCACTCTGGGCGGCTTCCAAAAGAATATTAAAATACTGTGATACATCAAACATTAAAAGCTTCCCTAAACATGTGAATACAACCTTAGTCCAGCAATATGGGGAGGGCCACAGGCTTCCTAGCCTTGCAGTAAATCAACTGTCCAATTGCTTCTAGAGCTGTCACATGAAAGTAAAAATAGTCATAATTTTAAACCGGAGAAATCCTTTGTCTGCCAAAGCCTGGTCACCTGACCTCATTTCTTCACACCTGACAGATGTGTAATATATTTACATCCTGTTGAGCTGGACATTTCCAAGCAGAAGGAAGGAAATGCCCAGCCAGGCAGGAACATAACCTTAAAAGGCATGATGAGTGATGCCAGGGGGCTAAGGATTTCCCCATCCCCAGCAGTACTTGTGTCCTCACACAACCTTTGTGACAAAACCCTGGCTCAGCAGAGCCTCCAACCCTGGAAGGATGGAGCCCCAAAGACTTGACCCCTTCCCTCCCCATCTCGCTGTCCCTCATCCTCTCATCTGTCAGCTATGCCACACAGGCAAGATCCCAGCAAGGCCAACTTCACCCTGAAGAGCGCTCAATTTCAAGGTCCACATGTTCTGAGGAAACCCCTACCACCACACGTGAAAGAACGCAGGAGGAAGTTGTGGGGCTCTGTGTGTGAGACCCTCAATATGCCATGCTGTCGCGCACCATAGCCATGGGCCAACACCTGCATGTTCACCTGGAATAGGAAGGGGCTCCACGCATTTCAAGGACCGCCTCTCCCCATACAAAACGGCTTGGAGCCCACACATGCCATCTGAGGGCCTTCTCTGTGTGATGGAAGTCAGGTGGGTGACAACATGAGAACTGGCCTTTTCAGTGGTGGCCCCCCACTTGTGGAATGTTCTCCCCAGGGAGGCTCTCCTGGCTCCATCTTTACACATCTTTAGGTGCTGGGCAGATTGTCAGCATTTCTCCTGCAAAATGGGCATTTTTGTGGCCACTACAGCAGTTCCCTAGCCCCCAGATTCGAAAAGGTCAAGGACACACACACACACCCCAATTTGCATTATGCTGAACCTGGTTTGCTAATGGCTTCCCTTCCCTTCTCTCAGTTGCCGGCCTTGAATGCTACGCTTGTGATGGCGACAGCGACTGCCAGGAAACGGAGATCTGCGAAGAGTACCAAGAGCAATGCAGCACCACCATAATGACTATACTGGCCCGTGAGTATTTTTGAAGGAGGAGGCTGTGGGGATTGGAAAGGGAGGACAAGGCAGATGAGAAGGAGCTGGAGAGCAGAGGTGAGGAACCTCAGCTTAGGCAGAATGGGTGTCAAAGGCAGCCCTCGAGGACAAACTCCCTCGTTCCACCTCTTGAATCATGCCCTTCATCAGCCCAGCGTTGCACCCTCCTCAAAGGTTTTTGCTTGGCTTGAACTCTGACAATGCTTCATGCTTGGCTGGCTGGAGGAGCAGGGTGTAGAACAGGCATAAGCAAACTCAGCCCTCCAAATGTTTTCAGACTACAGCTCCAGTGGTCAGGGATGATGGGAGTCCCAAAACATCTGGAGGGCCGAGTTTGCTTATGCCTGGTGTAGAAACTAGCCAGCCAAACAAAGGTAACTCCACCCACTTTGGTTGCTCTTGCCTCTGGCCCCGCCCACCAGTGTCATGCGGTGCCTGGAAAGTTGCCCAGAAAGGAAACTCTTGCCTCGGAAGGGAAAAGACACCCAAACCCTGAGATAGAGGTTTTTAGAAGGATGTGAAAAAGGAGAACTCTCTTCTCCTCATGATACCAGAACTGGGAGATCACCCAATAAAAGGAGAAGAAACTTACTTTATTGTTTCCTTTTCGAGATATATTGTTCTTTTTTGTATTGGTGCGGGTCTGCTTGTAATGTTTCTGTGTGTTTGTGTTGCAAGTGAATAAAATGGGGTTTGGTCAGGTGTGGGGGAAGGGCTGGTGGCCAAAGGGCAAAGGGGTGGGGTGGGGGTTGGCTATCAGAGCGAGAAGCTCTGGTAGCTCTCAGTATTTATATCTTCTGTGTGTGTGCTTTGCAAATTTTATGGATACATTTACTGAAACATTTTTGTGTGGAAAGCAATAAAGCAACGGCACCTTAGGTTTCCAGTCAACCCCAATGGGGTTTGCTGGAATCTGTCAAACAGAGGCGTAGACAGACCTACAGAAAAAGACATGCAATATTTGAAAGACGGTGGAACATTGCAGGTGTGGAAACATATGCATGTCTTAACACACCCAAGTGAGCCCTGGGAAGGAAGCAGCAACACACTCTTTCGCTAGTCTATAGCATGTTGCGTGTGGACAGTGGCGGTGACAAGCACCTATTGGCAAGTGCTTGTGACGCCACCCGCACTCCGGACCCCGGAGAAGCTTTGCACCAACTTTTAAAATGTCGATAAATTTTATTTCAACGAAGGATGACTATGTACAAACTTATATATGCCACAGTCTGTGACAACCAAATAGAACCACAAGGGGAAGACCTAAAGTGAGAGCTAATCTGGTTTGCATATCTGTAAGTTGTGAAACAGGGACATGGGTGGCATGGTGGGTTAAACCACAGAGCCTAGGACTTGTCGATCAGAAGGTCGGTGGTTTGAATCCCCACGACGGGGTGAGCTCCCGTTGCTTGGTCCCTGCTCCTGCCAACCTAGCAGTTCAAAAGCACATCAAAGTGCAAGTAGATAAATAGATACCATTCCGGCGGGAAGGTAAACGGCGTTTCTGTGCGCAGCTCTGGTTCACCAGAAGCGGCTTAGTCATGCTGGCCACATGACTCGGAAGCTGTATGCCAGCTCCCTCAGCTAGTAAAGCGAGATGAGCACCGCAACCCCAGAGTTGGCCACGACTGGACCTAATGGTTAGGGGTCCCTTTACCTTTACTTAAATTGTGAAACAGGATTTATGCCGTGAGTGCTAAGTCTGCACTTAGGAATGTTGCCTTCTAAAAAAGAAAAGAAAAAAGAATGGTGCCTTCATTTTTACTTTCTCTCTCTCTCTTTCCTTGCAGGATCTAAGATCTCCAGTTACATCCTGAAGGGTTGTGACGTGGGTGGGAAGCCAAACAGCTCCATCTCCCACCTCTCTGGCAACCAGGTCGTGTTCTTGGCGGAGGAGCACTGCGGGACTGACCTCTGCAACCGGGGGGTGCTAAACGGTCAGTCCATGTGAGCAGAGAGGGTTCGCTCTGCAGGCTGTGCTGCACATTAAATTGGAACCCCGTGAACAGAACTCCCGGGATAATTTTGTTTTCCCAAAAGCAGCTGCGAGGGTGGGTTTGGAACAGGGGGAGGGGCAGTAAGCCTTTGCCCCAACATCTGTTTTGATGTGAAAGCAGCCTCACCCCTGGAGCTGAGCTGAATCACCCCCATGCCAAATGACTCCTCTATCACAGGGGTGGGGAAGCTGCAAACCCCACCATCCCATGCTGGCTGGGGCTCCAGAGTCCAACAGCTTCCCAAGGGTATCAGGCTGTGAAAGGCTGGTCCCAAGCCCAAAGGAAGCCTTTTTCTTCTATCCGTTCACATGCATGCATTTGAACCACTAAACCTCATGCAATTAGATCTGCTAATTTCTGTAACCGGGTCACAGTTTCAGTCCTGGTGTTTCCCTCTCCGCATTAAATTTTATTTATTAAACGTCAAGTTGGCATTGCCCGGCTGGCATCCTTCTGTCTCAAGAGACAATGGAGGACAATGAAGTTAAATGGCTGGAGAGTTACAGCACCTGCTGTGGCTGCAGAGACTGATACAGGAGAGACATGTTTGGTTGCAGCTGGGGCAGAGGGAGGTGTCCAGTTGTGCTGCTGCAGATGTACTTTGGCATTTCTTATCTCTGAGTTCCTCCCAGTGGTCATTCTTCCTCTGGTCACTGCTATGGATACATATTATTTATTTACTTATTGCCTGCCCTTTACCGGAAAGTCCCAGGGTAGGTTCCTACAGCAGAACAAATTGAAAACAGTTTAAAGTTAAAAGTAACAAAAAACATAAATAAAGTGCGGGGGTGGATAGAAAGAAGAATACAGTGGTACCTTGGGTTAAGTACTTAATTCGTTCTGGAGGTCCATTCTTAACCTGAAACTGTTCTTAACTTGAAGCACCACTTTAGCTAGTGGGGCCTCCCACGATTTCTGTTCTCATCCTGAAGCAAAATTCTTAACCTGAAGCACTATTTCTGGGTTAGCAGAGCCTGTAACCTGAAGCGTATGTAACCTGAAGCGTATGTAACCCGAGGTACCACTGTACACCTATATAGGCTTTTCCTTCTACTCGTATTATTTTGTTTAATAGAAAAAGTGAACGCAAATTAAAAAAAAAAAAATTACATCCTGACAAAATAAAAGATTGCATGACTGTGTAGGCTTGGTCTCCTTAAATCCATGTGCCTATATAAAATTGTTTGATCCCAGCCAGATGGGAGATTCCTGAAAATATATCTGAATGCTTTGTGACTGTGATTCAGCCCTGATTTTTCTCTCTGCTTCTCTTGCTTTCCTCAAACTGCAGTCGTGGATATGCTCACTGCTCGGGGTCGCCCACGAAATCCCTTGCATTGCTATTCCTGCAGCTCAGCCGACCAGACCTGCTACAACTCCAGCCATATGCAGATGCGCTGTGCGCGGCCAGAGGAGAAGTGCATAGACATCACGTCCTTCACTGCGACAGAAGGTAAGCTCCTGTAGCCTTTGGTTTGATCGGGTTCTTCCTAAAAGAGGTTGTTGTAATGAAATTTGCACCAGCTCCTCCTAGAGACAAAAGACCACAATCACAGCCACTGTTTTCTCCCAACTGGCAGAGTTTCCAGGGGACGAACAGCGCATCAAGGGCTGTGGCTCGCTTACCCACTGCCAGGAGCCTCTGGGCTTCCACAACCAGAACAGTTTCCATCTGATCAAATGCTGCGATTCCAGCCAGTGCAATGATGACACGCAAGGTAAGGTTTGGGATTCCAGGAGCACCAACTGGGTCTGCAAACAAATGTTTCTGTGTGTTTTCCCAACTCCTGATGGCATTGCTCTTGCTCAGGGGGGAAGACAGAGGACCCAGCTATACAGCTGCAAATAAAACATTTTAAGTGTGTTGCAAAGTGCATTATACAAATGTGACCCTAGATGGCGATGGTGAGCTATGGCAAATTTAGTATATTTTCAAAACATTTTTTAAAAGGCATTTTCACAACTTTTTTTATGTGTCAAGATTCCACCATAGTTCTATGTGACACTATAAATTGTAGCAAGTCAATTCACTCCCCCAAACCCTCACAGTTTTCTATTTTCTTTTTCCAACCCTAACCATAGTTTCTTTGACCACCCTACCCCAGCTACAAAGACATGGTGTAGGAACAGCTGGAAAAGAAACCAAACTTTGGGAAAACAAGTTTGGGGGAAATAACCCATGGTTACCTCAAAATTTGTTCAACAAACCATGGCTTAAGCCAGTCATGAACTGTTTTTCCAGTTGGCTGCTGGGCTGGCGCCCGCAATTTCTATCTTTTAATACCCATGATGCCCTAGGATAGTGCTACACTGTGCCATTGCATCCTTTTAATAATGCCTTCCATTTTTTTTTTTAAAAGGACCCAAATTTAAAGCCATAAATATGTGGCCTTGGTACAGACAGCCTAGGATGAACTTTATGGTACTGAGAGTATTCACTTATTCTGCCTACAGACTACAAGGATACCCCACCCCACCCAAATGGGGTCACGTGTTTCAGTTGTGAGGGGAATTCCACCCATGGTTGTTCCCCAGATGACATCACTAAGGTGCAGTGCCGGGGTGTGATGAACCAATGCCTAGAGGCCTCAGGGATACATGGTGAGTATCATTTACTCATTCCTTCTCACTCCCTCCACATGGAGTTTAATGTGACCAGGTTAATCCCAACAGAAAGAGGCACAGAGCAGAGGTTTTCAACCCCTTTGAGTCCATGGCTCCCTTGACCAAGTACCTTCTTTCTGCGGCACTCCTGTGGGGCTCAGGAGCCAAGTTATGTCACCCCTTGCCTGCAGAGCTGGCAGCCTCTCACCCTTTTTTGAAAACACCCTCCCTTGTGGAGTCTTCCCCCATCTCTTCTCCCCTCTCCTTGGGAGTCCTCTGGCCAGCTGCTGCTGCCACTCCTCGTCTCTGAGCTGCCCTCCCTTCTCTCCTCACAGAGCCCCACAGGGGCCTGGGAAGCACCCCCTCGCCAGCCCCAGAGGTACTATTTGCCTGGGGAACTTGTAGCCAGGGCTGCTGCAAAAAACAACTATGCAAGACTTTGGGAGGCAGAGACACAAGAGAGTATCAGAGGAGGGAGGGAAGGAAAGGAAAGAAAGAGAGACAGAGACCAGTGTTGACTGCAGCACCCCTGACCATCATTCAAGACACCCCAGGGTACCACAGAACACTAGTTGTAAACCACTGGCATAGGACAATTATGTGTTCTTTGAAGGGGTGGGAACAATAACATCCATTTAGGTGAATGCACATCATTTCAATGCTTTCAAAACTGGCAGGGGGAGGCAGACAGTCTGCCAGAAGGATAGGGAAGGGGTAGGTCATGCTGCTGAGTCGGGACCATATCCAGCAAGACATAGTAGAGCCATAATCATTCCCCACTCCCCTTGGACAATCCTACTGTTCAGGATTGGAAGGCTATCAAGCGCATAGCACATTACCTGAAAGGTACTATGCACTACAGACTGAGATTCACTAGTCAGAAGTCTGGAGGTCTTGAGATTTTTGCCAATGCAAGTTTTGAAAGTGACACCACAGATGGTACAAGCACTTCCGGGGTGTGCTACATGTACAACCAGTGTCTGTTTGACTGGCTGGCTGTGCAAGAAGCAGACAACAGTGAGCCTAAGTTCTTGTGAAGCTGAACTCAATGCACTGTCATATTCACTTATGGATTGTGAATGGTTGTTGCAAGTGTTTTAGGACGTCGGGGTTAATGTGAAATGTCCTATATAGGTTTATCAAGACAACAGGTCCTGTTTGACTTTGCTACATCGTGCAAGGGAGTGTATCCAGAAAGGACTCATTCAGGTGTCCTACATGCCAGGAAACAAAATTCCTGCTGAGATACTCTGTAGCTCACATCTAAGGCCTGCCAAGCAGATTTCAGACTTCCACTAGGAAAGTCTAAGAAAAGTTTCACCTGCTCAATGTCTCAATTCCTTCCAGTAGCACCTTAAAGACCAACTAAGTCAGTTCTTGGTATGAGCTTTTGTGTGCATGCACACTTCTTCAGATACACAGAATCTCTTGAACACCTGTCCCTTTGGACAGGTGTTCATGGAACAGGGGGGCTTGCACACATGCACAAGGTGGAAATCCTCCACAACATAAACTTACCTTTTGGTATAGCAGCAAAGTGTTCCAAGTAGTCAGCAGGAGTCAGATGATGAGATACAGGCAGGAGAGGACTTCCAAAAAGGCTTCCAGTCAGAGTCTATCTATTTCATTTTTTCCCAATCTTAAATTCAGGTCCCCACATTCCACACCAGTTTGAGAGGGTTGTTTGTTTGTTTTTGGTAAAGTCCTCATGAGAAGCCACCAGCATTTTAGCATGGATTTGTCTTTATATACATGCTTTTAATGCGTTTTTGCCTGAAGTACACATTTTGGCAAAGCATATTTCCCCTAATAAAATCTTAGAATTGTGGAGTTGGAAGGGACTCCAAGGGTCAACTAGTCCAACACTCTGCAATACTGGAATTGCAACTAAAACATCCATGACAGATGGCCATCTAACTTCTGCTTAAAAACCCAAAGGAAGGAGAGTCCACAGCCTTTCGAGGGAGAACATTCCACTGTCACACAGCTCTTACCATTAAAAGGATATCCCTGTTTTTAGTTGGAATCTCTTTTCTTGTAGCTTGAAGCCATTGCTTCAAGTTCCACCCTCTGAAGCAGGAGAAAACTAGCTTGTTCCCTCTTCCATGTGACAGCCCTTGAGATATTTAAAGAGGGCTATCATATCTCCTCCCAGTCTGCTCTTTTCCAGGTTAAACATACTCCTTCAACCATTCCTTATAATGCATGCTTGCATGTTCTTTTCACTAATATATGCATTTGTATGTACATGCATTTTTGTACCCATTGGAGAACTGCATCACAACATTTGGAGAAGTGTGCATTCCAGAAGATGGCTGCGTTTTGGTTCTCAGATTGTTTCAGAAAGTGTCATTTAAAGGAGAACTGAAACCATCTGTCACTAACCACTGCTCATTTCCACATTCAGGTTCTACTGGGCAAATCTCTGCCATCAAGGGTTGTGCTTCGCCATCCTGGTGTGACAGTCCTTACACGTCCGTCTACAAGAACCTGGGTGCTATTTACAGCCGCTGCTGCACTGGTGACCTCTGCAACAACTGGATTGTCGACGGGACGCTGAAACCATCCCCTAGGAGCCAAGCCAGCCACCGAGTCTCAGCCCAACACACTTTGCTTTCAATGGGTCTTTTGATCCTTCTGACCTTTCTCCTCTCCTCAGAGAGCTCCTGATCTCCACGGCTAAGATCAGGGCATATTCAGGCCAGGATGTTCCAGGGTTTTCTCCCCGTCTTCCAATATTCGAATGCAGCTGTGAAGAAAACATGTGACATAAGAATGAACCACCTCTGAGCATACACAGAGTGCCTTTCCCCACACCACTGAGGAACTACTGCCCACTCCTATAACACATTGGAGATTAAGATGCAGACCTTCCAGGTTGAAGTTCTAAGCAAGCACAAGCTCCATGACCTTCTCTTTTGAAAGTTGCTGCAAATGGGAGAAGGGGAGAGTCATCTTTTATTTGGCTGCTGCTTGAGGGTTTACCACAAGCCTCTGGTTGGCCACTGTGAGAACAGGATGCTGGCCTCAATGGGGCCATCTTCTTACATTCTGATGTCTGGGTAATAAGTCTCACTGAACAAAAGTAAGGCTTGCTTCTGAGTACTGGAGTAGGCAGTAAGTTACTTGTTGAGAAAGGAGTGGAGTGGAGAATAGCGGCTCCGGAAGAGCAAGACATAGGACTCCTTGGTTCTCTTCTCTGCTCTCTGTGTTGCAAATTAAGGCAGAGGAGCTGGACACCTCTCCTAACTGGGGAAATCCTGGTGGCCATTACTTTTTTTTCATTTATGAAAACAGATATATGCAAAACAGAAACGTCCCGCCTTATTATTTATTCTTTTTGCACTGCTGTGGAGGACTGTTGGACTCTTTCAAGAAACAAGGATTTGTCCCATTGGCTGTTTAAGATCTGGAAGGCACTTTTGGGAATTGCTCCTCCAACACAAGACTGTTCAGAAAACCAGAAGTTCCATCAGACATGGGAAATTGTGCAAGGCACCATCTAGACGCAACTCCGGTTTGGACTTCCTGAAGTTTGTTAACCACAGGATGTGGTCACTGCCCTTTATTTTATTATCCTTATATATGCGTGCGTTTGAACATTATTTATCTTAATAAACTATTTTTATATTATTTAAAGTAAGAACTCGTGTGTCAGCCGCTTTAAATGCAGGGCTGGGGAACTCTGGAGATTGTTCGACTCCGACATCCATCAGCCTCTGCCAGCCTGGCCAACCATCAGGGATAATGGGATCTGTAGTCCAACAACCTTGCCAAGTTCCCAAGTCCCTCATCCATAAAGCAATTGACCCTACACAGAACAGTTTCTGCTCTCATCCATGATATACATTTATAGTACTATAACAGTTGCGGCTTCCTGCGAAGAATCGTGGGAACCGTATTTTGTTGAGGGTGCTGGGAATTGTAGCTCTGTGAGGGGTCCGTTAACATGATAGCCATGTTCAAATATATAAAAGGATGTCACATAGAGGAGGGAGAAAGGTTGTTTTCTGCTGCTCCAGAGAAGCGGACACGGAGCAATGGATCCAAACTACAAGAAAGAAGATTCCACCTAAACATTAGGAAGAACTTCCTGACAGTAAGAGCTGTTCGACAGTGGAATTTGCTGCCAAGGAGTGTGGTGGAGTCTCCTTCTTTGGAGGTCTTTAAGCAGAGGCTTGACAACCATATGTCAGGAGTGCTCTGATGGTGTTTCCTGCTTGGCAGGGGGTTGGACTCGATGGCCCTTGTGGTCTCTTCCAACTCTATGATTCTATGATTCTATAAACAATTCTCAGCACCCATAACAAAATGAAGTTCTCAGTATTTATTTTTTCTTGGGGGGCGGAATCCATGGATGTTAAAGGAGTATTAGTGTGTTTAAAATGTGTAGTGTATGTGTGACCTCTCTCTCTCTCTGTGTGTGTCCCTCCTTCTGTCCACATCCACATGAACCTTTAAAGCATTATGAAACCACTTTCAAAAGTTATGCCATCCCCCAAAAAACCTGGGCAGTGAAGTCTGTTAAGAGTGCTGAGAGTTGTTAGAAGATCACTACTCCCCTCAGAGAGCTACAGTTCCCAGAGTTCCCAGGGAAGAGGGACTGATTGTGAAATCACTCTGTAGCCCTGTAGTCCAGCTGGATCAGTCAAAATGCATTGCCTATGCACACTCACAGGTCCTATTTGCACTAGGGGAGCGGGTGGCACCGTAGTCTAAACCACTGAGCCTCTTGGGCTTGCTGATCAGAAGGTTGGTGGTTCGAATCCCTGCGATGCAGTGAGCTCCCATTGCTGTGACCCAGCTTCTGCCAACCTAGCAGTTGGAAAGCATGCCAGTGCAAGTAGATAAATAGGTACCACTGCAGTGGGAAGGTAAACAGCATTTCCATGTGCTCTGGTTTCCAACACAGTGTCCTATTGCGCCAGAAGTGGTTTAGTCATGCTGGCCACATCCTGGCCAAACTATCTGCAAACAAATGCCAACTCCCTCGGTCTGAAAGCGAGATGAGCCCATCGTTGCCTTTGACTGGACTTAATCAACCAGGGGTCCTTTACCTTTACCTATCTGCACTGCATATTTAAAGCAGTGTTCAAAGCACTTTTAAACAGTCCTGGCTTCTCTTCCAAAGAATCTTGGTTGTTGTAGTTTCTTAAGGGTGCTGAGAGTTGTTAGGAGACCCCTCTTCTTCTCACAGGGTTGCTATTCTTATAGCCCCCTGGAAAGAGGGATTTATTGTTAAACCACTCTGGAAAACTGTAGCTCTGTAATGGGAATAGGGTGTCTCCCAACAACACTCAGTATCCTTAGGAAACTACAGCTCCCAGGATTTTCTGGGGGAGACTGTTTTTAGTGTTATGCTAGTGCTTTAAATATATGGCATGAATGCCCCCTTATGGCCCCTTAAACTTCACTTATTATTGCAGGCTTGCACCTGGCATTGATCAGGAACCCCGGGAAATCACTGGTTAAAATCAGTGCAGTTTTGAAAGGTTCTGTTCACCATCCAATTTGGCTATGGTGTCTTAAGAGGTATCTAAATGCATAGCAAACAAACCATTTCCCAAGAATTCTTTCTTCTTCTTCTTGGTAGAATGGCCCCTCGACGATAAAGTTATCAGGTAAAGGTAAAGGGATCCCTGACCATTAGGTCCAGTCGTGACCGACTCTGGGGTTGCGGTGCTCATCTCACTTTATTCGCCGAGGGAGCCAGCATACAGCTTCCGGGTCATGTGGCCAGCATGACTAAGCCGCTTCTGGCGAAGCAGAGCAGCAGCGCATGGAAACGCCATTTACCTTCCCGCCGGAGTGGTACCTATTTATCTACTTGCCCTTTATGTGCTTTTGATCTGCTAGGTTGGCAGGAGCTGGGGCCGAGCAACAGGAGCTCACCCTATTGCGGGGATTCGAACCACCGACCTTCTGATCAGCAAGTCCTAGGCTCAATGGTTTAACCCACAGTGCCACCCATGTCCCAAAAAGTTATCAAGACAGCTCCCAATTTTGCAGTAGGTGTGTGGGGCCAAACTATACCCAAGGGGACGAGGGAAGAGTCCTGCCTGAAAATCTGGAGATCCACTGCCAGTCACTGTTGCCTCTACTGAGCTAGATAGACCAACACTCTGACTCAGGATAAGGCAGCTTCCTGTGTTCTTATGATTTCTCCTAGAAATGGTATTTCCATAGATACAGGAGGCAAGGCACTTATGGCTTTTATACTGCCTATGGCTGGGTTTCTGTTTTAAGAACATGGGGTGCCCCTGGGAAAATTGATTTTCCCAGGCCTCCCTCTGTGCTATAGCCACTAAAGGATAACACTTTGTATCATATTTAGAGGTATCTATTATTTTATAGTGGTACCTCGGGTTACATACGCTTCAGGTTACAGACTCTGCTAACCCAGAAATAGTATACCTCGGGTTAAGAACTTTGCTCCAGGATGAGAACAGAAATCATGTTCTGGCGGCGTGGTGGCAGCAGGAGGCCCCATTAGCTAAAGTGGTGCTTCAGGTTAAGAACAGTTTCAGGTTAAGAACGGACCTCCAGAACGAATTAAGTTCTTAACCCGAGGTACCACTGTATTACATTGCCAGATCACAGCACAGAAATTTGACACCATGTAAGATGGGTACTCTTGAGACTCTTCAGAGTCCCATGGACTACAAGATCAAACCGATCCATTCTTAAGGAAATCAGCCCTGAGTGCTCATTGGAAGGACAGATCAAGAAGCTGAGACTCCTATACTTTGGCCACCTCATGAGAAGAAAAGACTCCCTGGAAAAGACCCTGATGCTGGAAAAGATGGAGGGCACAAGGAGAAGGGGACAACAGAGGATGAGGTGGTTGGACAGTGTTCTTGAAGCTACAAGCATGAGTTTGACCAAACTGCGGGAGGCAGTGGAAGACAGGAGTGCCTGGCGTGCTCTGGTCCATGGGGTCATGAAGAGTCGGACACGGCTAAACAACTAAACAACAACAAGATGGGAAGGGGGAGTTGAAATATCCCTTTGGGACTGCACTCTTGCTTTTGCAACATCAGCCTGTTGGGCAAGTTCCTGGGTTGATTGTTTTGAAGAAATGAAGTGAAGCAAGCTGGGTTTGGAAGCCCAATGGAACTTTGCTCACATCTGAGAGCTGTACGAATGATGCCGTGCCTTTAGGGAAGATCAGAGAAACAGGAAGCCTCTAAAGATTTCTGGGAATTTTGCATTTGCATTTTGTTCTAGGAACACTGCTCACCTGTTTCATCATGGGGAGGGCAACCTTCTCCACAGCAGGCTCCTACGTTCTCAAATTTGAGAACCACCTACCCATAGTGCCTCTGCCTTGCCAGTCTCAATTTATTGGCACTCATCCAGACCACCACTGTATCTGCCAGTCTACAGCCTGTGCAGCCTTTTCTAATGTAGCTGGCATTATTGATGCTCCCAATCCCACTTTCAACAGCTTTGAGTAGAAGCAGTGTGGTGTAGTGGTTAGAGAGGAGGACTCAGACCTGGGAGACTGGGGTTCAATCCCCCAACTCAGCCATGAAACTCACTGGGTGGCCTTGTGCCAGTCACTGTCTCTCAGTGCAACCTACCTCACAGGGCTGTTGGGTGAATCAAATGGGGGAGGGGGAATCCTGTATGCCACCTTCTGCTCCTTGGAGAAAAATACAGTAAATAAATGCAACAAATAAATAATATGGAATAAATAAATAATACACAGAATTATAAAGTTGGAAGGGACCAGGAGGTTCTAGAAAACAAGCCTTATGAGGAATAGTTGAAGGAGCTGCGTATGTTTAGCCTGGAAAAAAGGAGACATGATTCAGGTAGATAGCCGCGTTGGTTTGACGCAGTTGAAATACATTTTTTTTTTTTAATTATCCAGTAGCACCTTAGAGACCAACTAAGTTTGTTCTTGATATAAGTTTCATGTGCATGCCAAGAGCCAAGAACAAACTTAGTTGGTCTCTAAGGTGCTACTGGGAAATTTGTTTATTTTATATATATATATTGAGAGGAGCCATCTTCAAATATCTTAAGGGATATAACTGTCTTGGTGATTTTTAATTTCTTTTTGCCAGGGAGGGAACATTAGGCTGGGAAAGAGGAGAGGAAGATTGGATGGGAAAAGAGGGTGGGGAGAGCAAGAAAGGGCCTGTCTTGCTTTGTACCAGTGCGGCAGGTTTGCCATTGCAGGAGGTGCCAAATTTTGTACTAGCTTGGGGCTCCATGTTGCCAGAATCTGCAATATTGAACCTAGCAGTTTGAAAGCACGTCAGTTTAAGTAGATAGATAGGCACTGCTATAGCGGGGAGGTAAACGCCGTCTGCATGCGCTCAGGCTTCCATCACGGTGTCCTGTTGCACCCGAAGTGGTTTAGTCATCTTGGCCACATGACTCGGAAAGCTGTCTGTGGACAATTGCCAGCTCCCTCAGCCTGAAAGCGAGATGAACGCCGCACCTTATAGTTACCTTTGACTGGATTTAACCATCCAGGGGTCGTTTACCTTTACCTTATTGCCAGAATCCACATCTGTTGCTGCTTACTGTTTGCATAGGCTTCCTTCTTCTTTATGTAATCCTGCCATCACCAGAACTGCTGTTGTCTTTCAGGAAGTCCCTCCCACCAATCTCTACTGAGCACATTCGTGTGTGATATATATATATAACCAAACAGCCCAACTCTCTCAGATCTTGGACTGCTTTTCCTTTTCCTCCACGACTCATCAGGAAACTGGTTCTTTGGCTCAGAGGGCCTCTCGGATTCAGACCATGGAGGGTGTCGCGTTGAGATGGAGAGCTGCAATAGTTGTGCTGCAAGGACTGCTGGTGATGACCTTTCTTATTTCAGGTACCAGTTATTGCTATTGGAATGTCCTCAAGCTGCAGACCTGGGTGGTTGGGTGGGTGCAACTAGATATGCACGGAGAAACAAGAAGGAATTTCAAGGTAAATGGAAAAGGTTCAGAAAGGGTCAACCAAAACTGTGCAAGGGGATGGAACGACTGTCCTGTGAGGAAAGTTTGCATTATTTGTGATGTTTTAGTTTAGAGATAATATGAGAGAGTTCACATGATAGATATTCCAGAATTATGTGTCTCTCTCCCTCTCAAAGCACTAGAAATAGTGGACACCCACTGAGACTGAAAGTTGGCAGATTCAGGAAAGATAAAAGAAAGACCTTCTTCACACTGGGCAAAGTTAAACTATGGAACTCCCTCCCACAGGAGACAGGGATGGGCCCACCTGGATGGCTTTAAAAGAGGAATAGGTTGCCTCTCGGGTTGATTTCTCTGGCTCTTCTCAAGAGCTGGGATAGCTCAGCTGGTAGAACATGAGAGGCTTAATCACAGGATCATGGGTTTGAGCCCCATGTTGGGTGAAAGATTTTTGCATTTAACATGTACATAAGGACTCTTATTAAGGACAGGGGTATATTAACTCTTAGGGACACGGGTGGCACTGTGGGTAAAAGCCTCAGCGCCTAGGGCTTGCCGATCGAAAGGTCGGCGGTTCGAATCCCCGTGGCGGGGTGTGCTCCCGTTGCTCGGTCCCAGCGCCTGCCAACCTAGCAATTCGAAAGCACCCTCGGGTGCAAGTAGATAAATAGGGATCGCTTTCTAGCGGGAAGGTAAACGGCGTTTCCGTGTGCAACTCTGGCGCGCCAGAGTAGCGATGTCACGCTGGCCACGTGACCCGGAAGTGTCTTCGGACAGCGCTGGCCCCTGGCCTCTTGAGTGAGATGGGCGCACAACCCCAGAGTCTGGCAAGACTGGCCCGTACGGGCAGGGGTACCTTTACCTTTACCTTTATATTAACTCTTGCCCTCCCAGACTCCTTCCAGATCTTGTAGCTGAGCCAGCATCCTTTTAGATCAGAGAAAGGATTGATAGAGTATTTGGCTAGTTTAAGCTGCTGCTCTGTTGTGATTCTCTGCTGCAGACTAGCTTAGCCGGGTGCCTTAGATCTGAGTCTAATGCACTAGGATTTTTTTCTTAGATTTTTGTAAACAAGCAAACAAACAAACAAAACCCAGGACATTTAGTCAAATTTTAAAAATCCTCCCAGGCAGAAATTTCAGTCCTGAAAATGAGGATGTGCCCAGGAAAAAAAGAGAACATGTCCTGGGAAAAGAGGACATATTGCAATCCTACACAGGAGGTTTCCCGGAAAGTGAATGTGCTATGACTTGCTTAAGTCACATTTTGGGTACTGCTGGTGGAGAGGAGTGTGTGTTTGAGGTGAGTTTAGCCCTGTCTGAAAGAAGGAGAAGGTTTGGGCTGTGTCAGGAAAAGAGAAGGTGGAGTCATGTCACCCAAAAGCTTTCCCAGAAAGTGAATGTGGTTTGACTTGCAATATGCTGGAACTCAGTGGCTAAGCGGCCTAATGTAGTGTTTTCAAAACTGTGGGAAACTGACCCAGGGAAAAATAACTGGGACGAGGAACTGTGAAGTACTCTCCCATGGAGCTGCCTGCCTCCACCTGTTTTTCTTTCTTTCTTTTTTAGCTTCATACTTTGCTTTCAAATCTGAATTGTGCTGTTGGTTTTTAAAAAATTCTTCTTCATTTTTTAAAATACCATATTAGGATAAGTTCAGGTTAACTACAATGCCTTTTGGGGTGTGTGTAATGCCTATAATTTGGTTGTCATTGTTCTGTTTTGAAAGTTAAATCTGACTGGTGTTGGTGTGAGTTGAAATCCAATAACTGCCATTGGATTAGATGCCCCTACTGGTCTCATCCAACCCTGTGATTTAATAAATCTCTAGGACTGGCCATTCTGACATTTTTGAATCCTTCTTTGGTATCCACTCATCAAAGCACTCACTCAGGCCCCTCCTTTGGGCCTGCGGTTCAGAACAGGCACTTGGTCAAATTTCTGCCTCCAAACAACTTCTGCTTTCATGTTAAAAGGGAGGGGGGCAATTTCTAGTCCCAAATGATTTCAAGGCAGAAAGACATTGCTAATAGCTTCTCCAGGATCTCATGCCCTTTCTTCCCACACTTCCTTTCAGGAATTTCTGCCTTGAAGTGTCATAGTTCCAACACCGTCAATCTTACCACTCCACACAAGGGCAACTCCTCATCTCATAGCTCCCCAGAAAGCGGTATTATCAACTGCTCCAGTGCTGAGAACGTTTGCACAGATGCACAACTTATATTAACTATAGGTAAGTGCTGGTCTGTCAGATGGATCCTGTGTGGCTGCTAGATTTTTGAGAGAGGAAAAGCATGAAATTACTTACAACCCCTAAATTTCCCAGCGGGATTACCTGAGGCCTGAAATGATACTTTGCATGCATTCAGAATTGAAGTATTTAAAATATGTTTTCATTCGTTTTATTTTATATTTGCAGATCTTTGTACAAGCCCCTGGCCTCCATTTATTTCTTTTTTTAATAAAAAGCATCCCTAGCTGTTTCTGAGAGTTGACACAGACCCAGTTCAGATGTAACACTAAGCCATAGCTTAGTGCAGAGAAGGGGACATCTGGCCCCTCCAGATTTGGTTGGATCTCAACTCCTACCACCCCTAACCATTGGCCATGCTGGCTGGGGCTGATGTGAGTGGACTCCAACATCTGGCATTGGACTAGATGACACTTGTGGTCCCATCCATATCTACAATTCTATGAAATCTGGAGGGGCATAGATTCCTGCCACCAATGTAGTGTTACAAGAGCAACCTTCCGCAGGTTTATAAATCTTGGCTAGTTATTTCTTTTTGATATCCTAGTTCAAAGGTTTCAACTAATGTTGAAATAGTTTCAACTATTTGCATGCCAGAACCTTTCAGATATTCTGGACTGCATGCTTGAAATACGATCTGCATCTTACTTGCCTCAGTGGAGGATTTGGAGATGTGAGGGTGTGGAAAAGCTCTGGATTTTGCATGGCTAGAATGCAGGCTGTGTCCTAGGGCAAGAGCCACACCCACTGCTCCATCCAGGATTCCTTCTGCCTCTTCTGTCACAGGCAGCTGGCCCACAGATGCTTGGCCACAGACTTGGGCTGGTTTCCAACCTAGCTTTTGAAGTAAAACAGCTGCCAGGAAGTGTCTCACAAGGAAACAGGAAGAAGTGGGAAGTGGGAAGAACTCTCAGTACTTTCTGGGGCCACTCAAATGAACAAAAACCTGCCCACCCATGGCACCAAGTTAGACATGAACCAGAGGAAAAAAAACTAGAGGGGAAAAAATGGGCAGGGGGCTTTGGTAGCCACCCTACACTGTATAGAGTTGCCCATACATCCAAAATTTTCCAGACATTCCTGGAATTCAGCCATTGGAAACAGAAATCGCTGAAATGTCTGGGCATCAACAACTTTGGGGAAAACTTTGGCAAAAACAAACAAAGAAACAAACAAAAATCTTTTGTGTCTGGACTTTCAGATTTTGAAATACATGACTAAACAACTAAACAATGACAATAACCCCGCCAAAGCATGTATAAGTCACCCCCAGAGCAATAATTGCCAAGATAAGGTCTTTGGAACACCCTGCCACAGCATCAATCTATTGTTTGTATTTATACATCTCCCCCCCCCCTCCGCCGCCGTTTTAGATAAAGATGTTTTGATAATGAGCTACAAAGGCTGCGCCAGCAAGGACCTTGTGGATGGAACAAAATCAGTCACCTCTGGTGACCGTCACTTTGCCATCCAATTTGACCAGAGCTACTGTTTTGGTGACCTTTGCAATGCGAAAACGAGAGAAGTTCCCAAGACTCCTATCAAGGACATAGGTATTTTTTATTTATTTTTAAGGATCCCCTGAGAGGAAATTGAGAACTCACAGTTTCACTTGTAGGGCGGGTGGCTGTCAATAGGAAGGCTTGAAGAATTCAATTTTGAATATTTCTAAGGCCCTGTTCCCCAACTCTTGGGCTCATTTGCCAAAGAAAAGGTAACTCCGCTTCTCAAGAAATGTACAAGATGGTGTGCTTTTGGGTGTAATTTAGGGTGTAATTTAGCAGCGAGAGCACAGAGAAAAGTTTGGAGGGAGCTGTGGGGGGAGTGGAAACATGAGGGGCACTGTAGGGGAGGGGTGAGCTGGGGGGTGAGTGAGGGGTAAAGGGAAGGGACGTGCTCAGGTGTAGAGTTTGGTGAAGAGTCTGGCAGGTTTGGCAAGTGGAGAAAGCAAGGGCAACAACCCCCAATATGTGCAAAGATTTGCACCCATTTTTAAATTAGAAAATTGCCTTGCAAAATTCAGGAAAGTTCAGATTTTGAAGTATAACTCCTCGCTTTATGCATCCACATAAACACATACCAATTCATTTTGGTGGGTTTACTCTGAGTATGATTAAGAAAACCAATCCTTTGAAAAGGGCAAATTAAGTAGGCTCACTTTGATATGCAAAGCAAACCGAAATATTCTCCTCCTATCATTATTTAAGAGACAGAAAAAGGGGGAGACTCCTACAAAGGGGAGTGACCTTTTTCAATCCAGCCCCCCCCCCAACCTCATGCTCTTCATTTTGATTTCTTACTCCAGTAACTGGGTCCAACCAGTGTTACACAGGCTTTGGGTGGAGCTCCACTAGATTCATGCAGGAGACTACGAAATGTGGCAAAGACTACGACCGGTGTTACGAAGGCAGCATGAACATTACTATTTCAGATAGAGGAGGTGAGTTTGCCTAGGAAATTTCTTCCACAGCTCCTGCCCCCCAAAAAACACCCCCTTCCCTCAAGCTGAGCTCACTTCCAGTATCAGAACTTGGCACCTGGCTAAATTCAAACACTGCTGCCTATGTCTTACTTGAAAACCCCTTCCTTTGCCAGCCCTGGTGCCCTCTAGAACTTGGCAGTCACTGATGGGAATTTGAGTCCATGAAGTTGGTGAAACTGATTTAGCAATTGTCTGCTGATTTATTCCCTCTTTAGGGTGATCTGTTGATTGCAGGGGGCCTTTTGGTGACGTGGCATCTTAATAATACCATATTTTTATTATAATGACGATCATAAATCAGCAGCAAGCAGCTCTGAGAATTTGGGAACACCGAAAAATAGGATGTGACAAGCTGTTTCTAAATGAAATAAATGCATCTTACTAGGTTCAGATGTGACTGGGGCCCCTTGATGGAGATTCCTTTACATGTACCAATATGAATATTATTCATGTGTATGGCCAAAGCCATTACAAAAGGCAAACGACATAGCAGAATAGAAACAGAATAAAATATCTTACAAAGTTAAAATAAATAATTAAAATACTTCTTAAAGCCAAACATTATAGAATCATAGAACATAGAATTGTTGAGTTGGAAGGGAATCCAAGGGTCATCTAGTCCAACCACCTGCAATGTCAGAATTTGCCCCCCTGAAGAATTTAACTTCCTCCCACAGATTTTCCCCTCAACTCTAAGGCAAAACAGGCCATTTTCTTTTTAGAGGTGTAGGGGTCCCTGCCCCCTAAGAACGCATGGGTGTGGGTTACCCCTTAGGCTCCAATTTCTTCATGATTCCCTGTGGCATCTCAATGCATGCTGAGAGAAGGGGGCCAATGCCCTCCATACCTAACATGTTGTGTCTTTCTTGTCCTTCCTTCCCTTCCCACAACAGGATCCAGCTCTGTTCCCATGACCATCAGGACCTGCCAGCGCTCAGCCTGCGATGTTATAAAGAGCCAATCCTTCGGCCCTATAAATATCACCAGCGAGTCAGGGCCTTGCTGCTTCGGCAGCAATTGCAATTGGAAGAAGAGTGACTTTGCATTCAAGATAGTCAATCATGGTGTGAGGAGCACCACCAACCCATACCTGTCTTATGATCATTATGGGTCAGGTTTCCAAGGGCTCAGCCTTCAACTTTGCCCTTTCCTGGCAGTCCTGGGAACCACCACGCTCAGGATATGGGGGTGAGAAGGGGATTGGGGAGCACCTGAACTGCTGGAACCTGCATTTGGGTTTGGAAGGGCTGTGTTGTGAAGAAGGGAGGGAGGGAGGGAGGGAGGGAGGAAGGGAGGGAGGGAGGGACTAAGGAAGGAAGGGGTGAAGGAAGGGAGGGAGGGAGGGAGTTGGGACTCCAAGGCAGTGACCTGTCCCAATTGGATTTATGGCTCACATCTATAAAATAAAATTTTATTTTGGATAACCACCGCCTTAGGGTCTGATTCTCCCTTGCAAAACCAAGCAATTTGTTTGATTCCCAGGACCCTACAGATTTCGGATGCGGTGGCAAAATACTAATGGCTATAGCTAGAGTTGTCATATTTCAAACAGTGAAAATCCAGAGAGAAAAGTTGTTGCGCTTTGATTTTGGCAAAAGTTGTTAAACTTGTTGAGCTATTCTTATGGATGATTGGCAAAAACAGCACTGCCGACATGGGCTGCCATATATCTGGATTTTCCCAAACTTGTTTCCAATTTGTGCCAGGACATGGCTGCCAACTGCTGATGGACGTATGGCAACACTAGCTATACTCAACTAAGGGCTACTCAGAACAGACCCACTGAAATCAATGCACCCAAGTTAGCCATGCCCATTAACTTCAATGGGACTACTCTCCATAGGACTGGCATTGGAGACAACTCATAAACTACATATTCAATATAATAATATTGTTATAGATTTTGGGGGACCCCTAAACCCTAGAAATTAATAACTGGTTGGATGTTGATTATTTGGGATATGAAGGAAGAATAGAAGCTGTAGAGGAATTCCTGGACTTTGTTGTTGTTGTTGTTTAGTCATTTAGTCGTGTCCGACTCTTCGTGACCCCATGGACCAGAGAACGCCAGGCACCTCTGTCCTCCACTGCCTCCCGCAGTTTGGTCAAACTCATGCTGGTAACCTCGAAAACACTATCCAACCATCTCGTCCTCTGCCGTCCCCTTCTCCTTGTGCCCTCCATTGTTCCCAACATCAGGGTCTTCTCCAGGGAGTCTTCTCTTCTCATGAGGTGGCCAAAGTACTGGAGCCTCAGCTTCACAATCTGTCCTTCCAGTGAGCACTCAGGGTTGATTTCCTTCAGTATGGAGAGGTTTGATCTTCTTGCAGTCCATGGGACTCTCAAGAGTCTCCTCCAGCACCATAATTCAAAAGCATCAATTCTTCGGCGATCAGCCTTCTTTATGGTCCAGCTCTCACTTCCATACATCACTACTGGGAAAACCATAGCTTTAACTATACGAACCTTTGTTGGCAAGGTGATGTCTCTACTTTTCAAGATGCTGTCTAGGCCTGTCATTGCCCTTCTCCCAAGAAGCAGGCGTCTTTTAATTTCGTAGCTGCTGTCACCATCTGCAGTGATCATTGAGCCCAAGAAAGTAAAATCTCTCACTACCTCCATTTCTTCCCCTTCTATTTGCCAGGAGGTGATGGGACCAGTGGCCATGATCTTCGTTTTTTTGATGTTGAGCTTCAGACCATATTTTGCGCTCTCCTCTTTCACCCTCATTAAAAGGTTCTTTAATTCCTCCTCACTTTCTGCCATCAAGGTTGTGTCATCTGCATATCTGAGGTTGTTGATATTTCTTCCGGCAATCTTAATTGCGGCTAGGGATTCATCCAGCCCAGCCTTTCGCATGATGAATTCTGCATATAAGTTATTCTGCATATAAGTTAGTCCATTCCTGGACTAGCCTATGCAAAATGACCTGGCCAAACTAGGGCCATTAAGGAACAATAGGGGGCTCTAGAGGGCCAGTGGCAATGCAAGAGAACCACCCTTCCCCCCTGCCCTGAGGTGTGAATTGAGACTGGGGGTTTGGAAGGTTGCCAGGGTAATGGGGTGTGAGGTGACAGGAAAAGAGAGTTTTGAGCAAATGCTGCTGGGAATAAGAAGAAGGAAGAAGGACTAGCATCCATCTTGGGCAGGCTGGCTAAAGGCTGGGGAAGAGAGATGCCTTGGACTTCCTCTTGAAAGGACTCATGTAAGATCAGGGGTCCCTCCATGCAGACTTAAGGTGTAAAAAGGTGAATTAAGCATATTTCTTAAAGCTGTGACAGTCTCCACCATGTCTCAATTCTCCAAAGGAACACAGACTCTGAGTCAGTGCCTGGAACCCCATGGGCTCTTGCCACCGCTCGGCAGATAGAGGGGGAGGCATCCAACTTTGGGGACCATATCAAGAATGGTAATCCATTCCAACAATGGCAATCTATTCTACAATTCTGTGATTCTATGTTCCTACCCCTCCTTCCCTCCCTTGAAAAATCCACTCTTCATTCAACATAATGCAATAAAAACTACATCATATTCTTCAAACAGGCGTAAGACTGAGAGACAAGAATAATACAATGTTGTTAAGCAGAACAGATGTGATGAATCAGTTGCAAATGCCTGGCAAATAAAACCCCACAAGAGGGACAAAACATTTGGCTGACCAACTGGGGTTTACAATGACAGAAGCAGCTTTAAAGACCTCTGTTCAGCTGTGATTCTAGGCAAGACAAGTATTGCTCTACTACAGACATAAAGCACTTCAGGCCTGGTGGCTGAATGTGGCCCTCCAAATGTCTCTGTGTGGCCCCCAGGACTTTCCAAAGGCTGTACTCCTTATCCTCAGGTTGCAGCCCTCACTGACCTTGACATGCCACGCTCCTCAAGTGATTTCGCAAGAACAACATGTACACTTGAACTATGAAATTCCTCTTGTTTGTGTAGAGGAAGGGTGGAGATATGTGAATACAGGGATGTGGAGGTAGAGTGATTTTTGCACAGTGTTTGAGGACTGGGACATTCTCAGGGAAACCAAAATGCTTTTTGTACTACCAGCCTTACTGCATGCTTGTGAAACATGGACCACTTATAGATGCCATCTCCAACTCCTCAAAAATTCCATCAATGGTCTCTCCAAAAAATGTTACACATCACTTGGGAAGACAGGCAAACTAATACCAGTGTACTGGAAAAAGCAAAGATCACCAGTGTTGAAGGAATGATTCTTCAACATCAACTACGTTGGAATGGTCATGTTGTGCAGATGCTTGATTGTCGTCTTCCAAAGCAACTACTCTATTCCAAACTTAAAAATGGAAAGCGTAATGCTGGTGGTCAACAAAAGAGGTTTAAAGACTGTCTGAAGGCAAATCTAAAGAAATGTAGTATAAACTACAATTGGGAAACACTTGCCTGTGAGCGCTCCAATTGGAGAACAGCCTTTACCAAAGGTGTCATGGGCTTTGAAGACACTCAAACTCAGGATGCAAGGGAGAAACATGCTAAGAGGAAGGCACACTTGGCAAATTCACACCGTGATCAACTCCCACCAATGTCCCCAATGTGGAAGGATGTGTGGATCCAGAATTGGCCTCTACAATCATTTACGAACTCATTGTTAAAACCGTGTTTATGGAAGACAATCTTACTTGGCTACAAGTGATCGCCAAAGAAGAAGAAGACATTTATAGTACTTTAACAGTTGCAGTTTCCTGTGAAGAATAGTAGGAACTGTAGTTTGTTGAGGGTGCTAGGAATTGTGAGGGAAGATACTTCATCAGTCAAGGCCTTCTTCCACCTGCCTTACCCCACCATCCGCCCCTAGGAGTCCTC
Organism: Podarcis gaigeae; assembly: GCF_964106915.1. Lineage (NCBI taxonomy): Eukaryota > Metazoa > Chordata > Lepidosauria > Squamata > Lacertidae > Podarcis > Podarcis gaigeae. The sequence goes on from NC_139684.1 coordinate 75,818,110, forward strand.
AGAAGGGAGCTGTTCCTGGAGGAAGAACTGTGAGGGGAGAGACTTAATAAGGCAAGGCTTTCTTCCACCTCCCTTGCTCCAACCTCTAGTCTCTGCTTCTCAATTTCTATTGTATTATTTTATGTACCGTGTTTTGCCCTTGTTTTACAGAAATTTGACACCATGTAAGGTAGGAAGGGGGTGTTGAAATATGCCTTGGGGGCTGCAGTCTTGCTTTTGAAACATCAAGCTGTTGGGCAAGTTCCTGGGTTGATTGTTTTGAAGAAATAAAGTGAAGCAAGCTGGGTTCGGATGCCCAATGGAACTTTGCTCACATCTGAGAGCTGTATGAATGGTGCCGTGCCTTAAGGGAACACCAGAGAAACAGGAAACTTTTAAAGATTTCTTGGAAATTTTCCATTTGCCTTTGGTTCCAGGAACATTGCCAGACTGCACACCTGTTTCATCATGGGGAGGGCAACCTTCTCCACAGCAGGCTCCTACGTTCTCAAATTTGAGAACCACCTACCCATAGTGCCTCTGTCTTGCCAGTCTCGATTTATTGGCACTCATCCAGACCACCACTGTATCTGCCAGTCTACAGCCTGTGCAGCCTTTTCTCACAGGGCTGTTGGGTGGATTAAATGGAGGAGGGGGAACTCTGTATGCCAGCTTCTGCTCCTTGGAGAAAAAATGCAGTAAATAAATGCAACAAATAAATAATGGCTCCTCTCAAAATATATTAAAAAATAATAATAAATTGTCCAGTAGCACCTTAGAGACCAACTAAGTTTGTTCTTGGTATAAGCTTTCATGTGCATGCCAAGAACAAAGAACAAACTTAGTTGGTCTCTAAGGTGCTACTGGACAATTTGTTTATTTTTTATATATATATTGAGAGGAGCCATCTTCAAATATCTTAAGGGCTATAACTTTCTTGGTGATTTTTAATTTATTTTTGCCAGGGAGGGAACATCAGGCTGGGAAAGAGGAGAGGAAGATAGGATGGGAAAAGAGGGTGGGGAGAGCAAGAAAGGGCCTGTCTCGCTTTGTACCAGCACAGCTGGTTTGCCATTGCTAGAAGGTGCCAAACTTTGTACTAGCTTGGGGCTCCATATTGCCAGAATCTGCAATATTGAACCTAGGAGTTCGAAAGCACGTCAGTGTAAGTAGATAAATAGGCACTGCTGGGGTGGGGAGGCAAATGCCGTCTGCATGCGCTCAGGCTTCCATAACGGTGTCCTGTTGCATCCGAAGTGGTTTAGTCATCTTGGCCACATGACCCGGAAAGCTGTCTGTGGAACAAACTCCCTCAGCCTGAATGCAAGATGAGCGCCTCACCCCATAGTCACCTTTGACTGGACTTAACCATCTAGGGGTCGTTTACCTTTTATTTTTAATTTTAATTTTTATTGAATCTTACAAGAAAAGAAAAGGAAAAAGAAAGAGAAACAAAGAACAATGCATAACACTGTAAACACATTTATATACATGTTTTCCAAAATGCAAACTAAAAAAAAAAGACAAAAGAAAAGGAAAAAAATACTTTTCATAACCAATAATATTACCAAATTCATGCTTCAAATATTACAATATATAAATCCTAGTTAAAATATTATAAAAGATTTCCACCGCATTCACCTCACGTCTCTTAGTTATCTAGCTCACCTTTACATCTGTTCTTCAATCATTTCCCTTCCTTAGGTTCTTTCATAATCAGTCAAATCTTTATGTTTTCTACATTCTTCACAAGGTTAGTCTAAGCACAACCAAACTTTCGTATTTGAGCCCTGCTTGTGTAAATATTCATTTAAGTATTCCCATTGTTTCTGAATTATAGCTTTGGATTTATGCCTTATTAAATCCATCAATTTTGCTAACTCCAGGTACTCACATAGTTTACTTAACCATTCCCCTTTCGTTGGGATATAATTTCCTTTCCAATGGCTGGCTACCAACGTTTTCGCTGCTATTGTTGCACACAGAAAGATGTTAATTTTGTCCTTGGGGATATCCTTACTCAAGATCCCTAGTAAATATGCTTCTGCCCTTTTGATATATGATATTTTTATCATTTTTTTTATCTCTTCATGGATCATCTCCCAAAAATTTTTGATCTCTGGACATGTCCACCACATATGATATCAAATGCCTTTCATTCTATTACATCTCCAGCATTTATTACTATTCGATCTATTCATTTTTGCCAGTCTGGTGCCATATACCATCTGTGGTGCATCTTCATATGTTGTTGTTTAGGCGTTTAGTCGTGTCCGTCTCTTCGTGACCCCATGGACCAGAGCACTCCAGGCACTCCTGTCACCCACTGCCTCCCGCAGTTTGGTCAGACTCATGTTTGTAGCTTCAAGAACACCGTCCCCCCATCTCGTCCTCTGCCGTCCTCTTGTCCTTGTGCCCTCTATCTTTCCCAACATCAGGGAAAGTATCTTCATATAATTCTCTCTTAATGAATAGCAAGCCATAAAATTTATATTTCCCCCCCAAAAAAAACTTTTTCCAATCTTCAGAATCAATTGTATATCCTAAATCCCATTCCCACTTTAGCATATTCTCTCCTTTGACTTCTTGATCTGGGAAGACTTTATCTAATAATCTATACATTTTAGATAATGTTTTTTGATTATTTTATTAAACTTCTCTTCTACTGTTGATATTTTATTCCCAAATCCCCTAGTTTTTATATCTTTTTCATATGTAGCCTTAAATTGCAAATATTCTAACCAATTTATTCCCAATATTTTGAGTTCTTCATATTCTTTTAATTTGATATTTTTATTCATTCCTTGTACTAAATCTCTATAAGTTGGCCAGGCAATTTTTATATATAATATTTTATATATAATATTTTATATATAATATATATTTTATATATAATTTTTTTTAATGTCGAGGTTGCCTCTATTGGAGAGGTCCACCATGGTGTTCTTTCTATAATTCTCTCTTTCATTCTCTCCCATACCTCAAATAGCACTGCACCCCATAGTCACCTTTGACTGGACTTAACTGTTTACCTTTACCTTATTGCCAGATTCCACATCTGTTGCTGTTTACTGTTTGCATAGGCTTCTTTCTTCTTTGCGTAATCCTGCCATCACCAGAACTGCTCTTGTCTTTCAGGAAGTCCCTCCAGCCAATCTCTACTGAGCACATTTGTGCTTGATACATATATATATACAACCAAACAGCCCAACTCTCTCAGATCATAGGCTGCTTTTCCTCCACGACTCATCAGAAAATTGGTTCTTTGGCTCAGAGGGCCTCTCAGCTTCAGACCATGGAGGGTGTTGCGTTGAGATGGAGAGCTGCAACAGTTGTGCTGCAAGGACTGCTGGCGATGACCTGTCTTATTTCAGGTACCAGTTATTGCTATTGGGATGTCCTCGAGTTGCAGACCTGGGTGGCTGGGTGGGCGCCAACTAGATTTGCACAGAGAAACAAGAAAGTAGGGGAAAGAGTTCACATGATAGATGCTCAAGAATTATGCGTGGCCTGAAGAAAGTGGTTAGAGAAACATTTCTCTCTCTCCCTCTCAAAACACTAGATATTGTGGACTGAAAGTTGGCAGATTCAGGGCAGCTAAAAGAAAGATCTTCTTCACACAGTGCAAAGTTAAACTATGGAACTCCCTCCCACAGGAGACTGGGATGGCCACCCACCTGGATGGCTTTAAAAGAGGAATAGGCTGCCTGGGGGGCGGGTAATGAGTATGATTTGGTTGTCATTAGTCTGTTTTGTAAGTTTACATCTGACTGGTGTCGGTGTGAGTTGAAATCCAACAATTGGCATTGGACTAGATGCCCCTCGTCGTCCCATCCACCTCTATGATTTAATAAAGCCCTAGGACTGGCCATTATAGCATTTTTGACATCCTTCTTTGGTATCTATGCATCAAACCACTCACTCAGGCCCTTCCTTTGGGCCTGTGGTTCAGAACAGGCATTTGGCACAAATTTCTGCCTCCGAAGAATTTGTGTTTTCACTTCAAATGGGGGGAACCAATTTCTAGTCCCTGATGATTTCAAGGCAGAAAGACATTGCTAATAATTTCACCAGGATCTCATACCCTTTCTCCCCACATTTCCTTTCAGGAATTTCTGCCTTGAAGTGCCATAGCTCCAACACCGTCCATCTTATGACTCCAAACAATGGCAACAAAACATCAAATGCCTCCCCAGTAAACGGTATTACCAACTGCTCCAGTGCTGAGAACGTTTGCACAGATGCACAACTTACATTCACTATAGGTAAGTGCTGCTCCACCAGGTGGATCCTGTGTGGCTGCTAGATTTTTGAGAGAGGAAAAGCATGAAATTACTTACCTGGGGGATTACCTGGGGCCTGAAATGATGTTCTGCATGCATTCAGAATTGAGGTATTTAAAATATGTTTTGATTCATTTTATTTTATATTTGGAGATTTTTTTCCGAACCTCTGCCCTCCATTTCTTTAATTTTTAATAAAAAGAATACCTAGCTGTTTCTGAGAGTTGACACAGACCCAGTTCAAATGTAACACTAAGCCATAGCTTAGTGCAGAGACAGGGGACCTCTCATCCCTCCAGATTTGGTTGGATCTCAACTCCTACCACCCCTAACCATTGGTCACACTGGCTGGGGCTGATGTGAGTGAAATCCAACATCTGGCATTAGACTAGATGACACTTGTGGTCCCATCCATATCTACATTTCTATGAAATCTGGAAGGGCATAGAAGGGTACTGCTACCAGTATAGTGTTACAAGAGCAACCTTCTGATAGTTTATAAATCTTGTCTTGTTCTTTCAGTTTGATATCCTAGTTCAGAGGTTTTAAACTTTTTTGAGTCCACGGCTCCCTGTTGAACAAGTACATTGGTACCTCAAGTTACAAATGCCTCCGGTTACAAACACTTCAGGTTACAAACTCCACTACCTTGGAAGAGTTACCTCAAGTTGAGAACTTTGCCCCAGGATGAGAACGGAAATCATGTGCCTGCGGCTCAGCAGCAGCAAGAGGCCCAATGAGCAAAAGCACGCCTCTAATTAAGAACAGTTTCAGGTTAAGAACGGACCTCCGGAACGAATTAAGTTTGTATCTAGAGGTACCACTGCACATTCTTTCTGCAACTTGCCTGTGCTGAGCCAATTAACTGTAGGACTCAGGAGCCAGTTATGTCATCCTTTGTCTGCAGAGGTAGCAATTTCTCACCATTTTACTGTACACCCTTCATGCAGAGTATTCCCTCAGCCTCCTCCCCTCTCCCCTCTCCTTGGGAGACCTCCTGGCAGCCACTGGTCTCTGAGTTGCTCCCTCTCGCTCCAAAGAGAGGTTTCTCCTCACACTGCCCCACAGGGGCCTGGGAAAAGGATATCCCCAGCCTTAGTGGCCCAACAGAGACTGGTCAAAGTTGAACATATATAAACTTTATATATAAACTTTTATATTATAAACTAAACATTTTTCGCAAGATTACAAATACACACCTTACAAACACATATATTATCCCCCCCCCCACCCTCTTTTGTGGTTACTTTTCTACTTTAGCTTTAACACTGCGTGTTCCACTTTACTCCATTTTAAAGTTATTCTTCCATTTATCTTAGTAATATTTTTAACTGCTGATTTAAGTTAAACCTACTAATGAACTTACTTGCAGCCACTCTTCCTAAGTTGGTACAGCATCTTCTTTCCACCACTGGGCAAATGCCATTCTGGCTCCAGTCCTTCCTTGTGATCTTTTGTTAAGCTGGACTGCATGCTAAAAATACAATATGCATCTTACTTGCCTCAGTGGAGGATTTGGAGATATGAGGGTGTAGAAAAGCTCTGGATTTTGCATGGCTAGAATTCAGGCTACCATCCTATGAGTACCCAGCTATATAAGGCTTTTGAGGTAAAACAGCTGCCAGGAAATGTGTGACGAAGAAACAGGAAGAAGTGGGAAGTGGGAGGAAGTGTCAGCACTTTCTAGGGCCGCTCACATGAACAAAATCACCCCCACCCATGACACTAAGGTAGACATGAACCAGAGGGGGGGGGGGAAAGCAGGAGGCTTTAGCAGCCCCATCCCCCGTATACAGTTGCTGTATGTCCAGAATTTTTCAGGCATTCCCAGGATTCGGCCATCGGAAACAGTGTTTGGGCCGAAATTGCTGAAATGTTCAGGTATCAACAACTTTGGCCTAGAAACAAACAAAAACTTTTTTTGTCCAGGTTTTAAGTTTTTGAAATATGGCAACCCTAACCCTGCCAAATCATGTATAAATAACTCCCAGAGCAAATATTGTCAAGGTAAGGTCTTTGGAACACCCTGCCACTGCATCATTCTATTGTTTGTATATATACATCTTTTCCCACCCCCCTCATTTTAGATAAAGAAGTTTTGATAATGAGCCACAAAGGCTGTGCCAGCAAGGACCTTGTGGATAGAACAAAACCAATCAACTCTGGTGACCGACACTTTGCCATCCAGTTCAACCAGAGCTACTGTTTTGGTGACCTTTGCAATGTGAAAACGAGGGAAGTTCCCAACACCCCTATCGAGGATGGAGGTATTTTTTTTAGGGAGGGTGTTGAATGCCACCTGAGAGGAAAGTGAGAACTCACAGTTTCACTTGTTGGGAGGGTGGTTGTCAATAGGGATGCTTGAAGAATTCAATTTTGAATATTTCTAAGGCAAGCGGCCCTGTTCCTCAACTCTAGGGCTCACGTGCTATAGAAAAGGTAACCCCGCTTCTCAAGAAATGAGAAAAGACTGTGTGCTTTAGGGTGTAATTTAGCGGCGAGAGCATGGGGAAAGATTTGGTGGGAGCTGAGAGGGGAGTGGGAATATAGGGTGCACTGCAGAGGTTGTATGAGCTGGAGGGATAGGCGAGGGGTGAGTGGGGGGTAAAGGACCTGATCAGGTGTGGGGTTTGGCAAAGGGTCTGGCAAGTAGAGAAAACAGGGGCATCAGCTCCTAATATGTGCAAAAATCGCACACACCTATAAATTGGAGAACTGCCTCACAAAATTTTGAAGGATAATACCTCGCTTAATGCATCCACGTAAACACATGCTGATTCATTTTGGCGGGTTTACCCTGGGTACAATTAAGATCCTCATTGCTTTGAAAAGGGCAATTTAAGTAGCTTCACTTTGATATGCAAAGTAAACCGAAATATTCCCCCCTATCATTGTTTAAGAGACAGAAAAAAGGGGGAGACTCCTGCAAAGGGGAGTGACCTTTTTTTATCCAGACCCACTACAGACCCCTTGCTCTTCATTTTGATGTCTTACTCCAGTAACAGGCTCCAACCAGTGCTACTCGGGCTTTGGTTGGGGCGCCAGTGGAAACATCAAAGAGACTATGGAATGCGGCAAAGACTACGACCAGTGTTACCAAGGCAGCATGAACATTACTATTGCACTAGATGGAGGAGGTGAGTTCGCCCTAGGGAATTTCTTCCACAGTCTTAAATTGCTCCACTTCTGACCTTCTCTAATTTTACCATATTGTGCCCTGCTTCCCTTCTAAATACATTATTTAAAGGGTGTGTTTGTGATTTAATTCAAGGGAAGTGCTGGTTGGTGAAGATAGTGACTTGGCTATGGAACAAGGTCAAAACGATTTCATCTGCCCACCAGTGTTAGAAACTCAGATATATAATCTAGGTGCCAAATGGCTTCTTAAACCAAGGTTACAGTTGCCAAAACAGAATGTCTATCCGTCAGCCCTAAAGACAGCTCTAAAGTCTTGTTTTCCAAATGATGGACTGACTGCGATTGATTCTTGGTTAAACATCTGGCTAGTTCAGATGACCATCTAGAGCAAGGTTAAGAACTTTAAGTTCTTAGGGAAGAAAAGTCTCTTGATCCAGGGAAAGCCCACATATATATTACGTTATACACAACGTAAGAATATTTTTCACAACCGTGAGTAGGGCAGTGGGGTGGGGGAAATGAAGACAAGTGTCAACAATTAGCTATAATGAATTCTACAGGATGTGGTATTAGTGTGTGAAAACAGTCAAGATCCAGTGATCCCCAGGCTGGTACCTCCAGATGTTGGAGATGTTAGGTGTCAACCTGGCACTTGGTCGCAGGTGGTGATAGCAGATGAAAAATGTGTTTGGCTAATTTTAAACACTGCTGCCCATGTCTTACTTGAAGACTCCTTTCTTTACAGCAGCCTTTGCCCTCTAGAAGTTGGCTGGGGCTGATGGGAGTTGGAGTCCATGACGTATGGACAGCCCAAGTTGGTGAAGCCTGTTTTACAGCTTCATTGTGACTCTCTCCCTATTTTAGCAATTGTCTGCTGATTTATTCCCTCTTTAGGGTGATCGATTGATTGCAGGGGGCCTTTGGTTATGTGACATCTTAATAATGCCATCTGTTAATAATAATAATAATAATAATAATAATAATAATAATAATATCAGTAGCAAGCTGTTTGGGAATTGCATCTGATCAGGTTCAGAGGTGACTGGGGCCCCTTGACACAAATGTAATCCTTTACATGTACCAATATGAATATAATTTATGTGTATCGCCAAAGCCATTGCACAAGATAAAAGACATAAAGCAGATAAAAAATAAAATATATTACACAGCTAAAATAAATAATTAAAATACTTCTTGAAGCCAAACATTATAGAATCAGAGAACATAAAATTGTTGAGTTGGAAGGGACACCAAGGGTCATCTAGTCCAACCACCTGCGATGTCAGAATTCCCCCCCCCCCGAATAATTAAATAAACCTACGCACACAAACCTTTCACCTCCAAATCACCGCTCTAAGGCAAAACAGGCTACTTTTTCACCCCTCAGGCTCCAAGTTCTTCATGATTCCCTGTGGCGTCTCAATGCATGCTGGGAGAAGTGGTCCAACGTCCCCCCATACCTAACATGTTGTGTCTTTCTTGTCCTCCCTTCTCTTCCACAACAGGATCCAGCTCCGTGCCCATGATTCTCAGGACCTGCCAGCGCTCAGCCTGCGATGTTATAAAGAGCCAATCCTTTGGCCCTATAAATATCACCAGCGAGTCAGGGCCTTGCTGCTCCGGCAGCAAATGCAATTGGAAGGATGATGGTTTTTCATTCAAGATACTCCACCCAACCAATGATGGTGTGAGGAGCACACCAAACCTGTCTTAAGATCAGTATGGGTCAGGTTTCCAAGGGCCCGCCCTCTCCTGGCAGCATTAGGAGCCACTGTCCTTGGGATATGGGGCTGAGAAAGGGGCTTTGGGAGCACCTGAATTGCTGGAACCTGCACTTGGGTTTGGAAGGGCTGTGTTGTGGAGCAGGAAGGAAGGAGGGGAGTTAGGGCTCCATGGCAGTGACCAGTCTCTATAATTTTTATTAAGAATTTCAACATAACAAATTATCAAAACATATCACCTTCATTATTTCCCCCCCTTTTTTTCTCCCCCTCCCCCCTCCCCAAAGAGCCCTTCCCTGAGACTTCCCTTAGTTCCTCTCTCTGATTTCTCAATACATGTTATTCTTTGCATATTGTAAAATTATATAAATCCTAACATTATCTGTCTATTATGTTAACAATCAATAAATTTGTGTATGTTTATTCAAAACCTGCCAAGGAGTCCGTTTCATTTTGTTGTCTTTTTAAGTAGTTTGTAAAAAGTTCCCATCCTTCTTTGAAAGTCACAGTTGTCCTTGTCTCACAATTTGTATGTCAGTTTCGCCAGTTCTGCATAATTCATCAATTTCTCTTGCCACTGTTCTTTTGTCGGGGTTTCCTCATTCATCCATCCTTGTGCTATCAAGACTCTTGCCGCCGTTGTAGCATACATAAATAAATTCTTTATTTTCCTTGGCAGGTCTTTTCCTACCATCCCTAAGAAAAATGCTTCTGGTTTTTTTACAAATGTGAATTTAAACATTTTCTTCAACTCATTATTTATCATTTCCCAATTTTTAAAAATTTCTCTACATTTCCACCACATATGGTAAAAGTCCCTTCTTTTTCTTTATACTTCCAGCATACGTTTGATCCGGTTTTGTACATTCTTGCAATCTGTACTGGTGTTATATTCCATCTATACATCATTTTCATGTAATTTCTTTCAAAAGAGAACAGTCTGTAAATTTTAAATCTGTTTTCCACAATTTTTCCCAATCCTCAAATTGTATATTATGTCCTATATCTTATGCCCATTTGATCATGACCGATTTCACCTTCTCATCTTTTGTTTCCCATTCTAGCAGAATACTCTATGCACCCTTCAGCAACTTCACTTTCTCTTCTATGACTTCCTTTTGAAATTTAGAAGTGGCATAACTAAATCTGGGGGTTTTTTGTCTTCTTTACATATCTCATGTAATTGCCTGTAATGTAACCAACTCTGAAAATGTTCTTTTATTTCCTCATACTCTTTCAATCTCCATTTTCCTTCTTGGTCTTTTAATAAATCACTATATGTGAGCCCAATGGCTTGAGCAACCAAGCTTCAATTGGTGAGAGCCACCAAGGTGTCTTTTGTTCTATTAAGTCTTTATATCTCTCCCATACACTCATTAATGATTTCCTGATTACATGATTATAAAATCCCTTATGTACTTTTCCTTTCCCATACCATAAGTATGCATGCCATCCAAATCTATTATTGTGACCTTCTAAGTCCAGTGCTTCTTCCTTTTCCAGTTTTATCCAGTCACTAATCCATACCAAACATACAGCCTCATAATACAATTTAAGGTCTGGGAGGGGGAAACCGCCTCTTTCTTTTGTGTCTGTAAGTATCTTATGCTTTATCCTTGGCCTCCTGCCCCCCCCCCTAAACTTAGAAATTTAGTTCTGTCATCTTTTGAGGCAATCATCTTTCACCATTACTGGGACTGTCTGGAAAAGAAATAGCATTTTTGGGAAAACATTCATTTTTACCGCTGCTATTTTTCCTAGCAGGGAAAGGTTCATTCTACTCCATATTTCTAAATTCCTTTTTATCTCAAACCACACTTTTTCATAATTGTCTTTGTAGATATTTATATTTCTTGTTGTTAGCCATATCCCTAAATATTGTACCTTTTTATGGACTTCTATCTCAATACTTTGCTCCAACTTTTTTTTCTTCTTCCTTCAAATTTTTAACCAATAACTTAGTTTTATTCCTATTTAATTTAAATCCTGCCACTTCCCCAAATTTCTGAATCTTTTCTATAACTCTAGGGAGAGAGTTTTTGGGATCTTGCACTGTAATCACCAAATCATCAGCATATGCTTTCAGTTGAAACTCACTTTTCCTGGTTCCTAATTTGCAGCAAATCTGAGCCTTGTTTTAGAATTACTATGATATAAGCAAAAACAAAAAAAAAATTCCTTCCAGTAGCACCTTAAAGACCAACTAAGTCAGTTCTTGGTATGAGCTTTCGTGTGCATGCACACGTCTTCAGATGCACACGAAAGCTCATACCAAGAACTGACTTAGTTGGTCTTTAAGGTGCTACTGGAAGGAATTTTTTTTGTTTTGACTATGGCAGACCAACACGGCTACCTATCTGTAACTGGAACTATGATATAAGCCTCTTTCCATGTTTCTGGGATTTCACCTGTATTTAAAATCTCATTCATAACATTTTTCAATGGGTTTACCAGTTGTTCACTTAATTTTTTATAATACTTTGCCGTTAATCCATCTGGACCAGGAGACTTGCCATTTTTTGTCCACTTTATTGCCTCTAGCACTTCTTGAACTGTTATTTGAGTATTTAAGATAGTCATTTGTTCCTTTTTATTTTTGGTAAATTACTACTTTTAATATATTCCTCTATTTTAAAAAATTTCTCCTTCACTTTCCTATACAAATCTGAAAAATATTTTACAAATGCTGCTCTTATTTCCTTCGTCTTATCTGTGATCTTTCCATTTATGCTACTTTTATTTATAGAGTTCCTTTGTTCACTTTTCTGCAAATGCCACACTAGCAGTTTTGGTGATTTATTGGCATGCTCAAAATATTTTTGTTTCATTCTTTTTATTTTCCAGCTAGTTTCCTCATTGACTATCATAGAATATTGAGTTTCTAATATTCTAATTGCCTGCTTGACTGACTCTTTATTTACTTTCTTTGACAGTTGTTTCTCCTTATCAGCAATTTCCTCTAAAATCTATTTTTTCCCCTTTCAATTTCTTTTTGAATGAATTTTGTTGTATAAACAGTCCTCTCACCACCACCTTACTTGCGTCCCAGACCGTCTGCAATTTTGTCTGTCCTTGAATGTTTATTTCAAAATAATCACTCAAGGTCTTTTTGGCTTTTTCCAGAAATTTTTGATCATCTAGTAAATCTTCATTCAGTCTCCATCTAAATGAAATTTGGCTTTCTTTTTTTATTTCCATTGTCAAGGAATTATGATCTGAAAATGTCCTGGGATTAATCTCATTTATTTAAACTTGAGGTTCCAACTCTTTGGATATCCATAGTTAGTCTATTATTGAACTGCTGTCATGAACATGACTGTAATAAGTGAACTCTTTGTAAACAAATGTCTTATTCTCCATATATCTATCAAATTCAAATTTTGAGCCAAATCAAAAAAGGTCTTTGGTAATCTGCCTTCTTTCGTCTCTTTTTTCCTAGCTGATCTATCTTTTTCTAATGATGGAACTCCATTTAAATCTCCCATTAAGATCATATTTTGATCTGTAAATTCAAGTAATTCTGTTTGCAAATTTTTTAAAAAGACTGCTTTTTTCTCATTGGGTGCATAAATTCTTACCAGAATCACCTTGTCTCCCTGAATTTTTATTTGTATTATTAAAATCCTCCCTTTTTCATCTTTGTGAATCAATTTGGGTTCTAGTGCAGGGTTAATGTAAAAAAATTACTCCTCTCTTTTTTGCTTTATCCACCAAGATGAAGTCCAAACCTAATTTTTTATTAATTAAAACTTTTTAATGTTTTTTGCAATGTGTGTCTCTTGAAGACAAATTATGTCCGCCTTCTGTTTTAAAATTACATGCTGAATCCTGTTACGTTTAGCTTTGCAGCTCAAGCCATTCATGTTCCAACTCAATATTTTAAGATTGGCCATTATCAGAGGCAGTTACAATTTTCCCACCTGTTGCTCCTTCCAATAACAGCTGCTCCAGGGCAGCTCTTTGTTCAGCTACTGCATCTGTTCTTATGTCATGTCCAGGGTCTAAGTCTCTTCTATGTTTTTCAAAAAATTATTTGGCCTGGTATTCTGTTGTCAGGAAAGCATTGTATAATGTTTGGATTAAATATAAAGATTTGCTGGAAAATAAAACCCCAAGGTGGTTGTCGCCAATGGAGGCAAAGGCTGTGAAAAGACTCAATATGGAGTCCAAATGGCCGAAATATTGGGAAATTCTGGAACAAGAAGGGGACAACTGAAATTGCAGAGTTTTGAGAAATTAAAAGATAAAGTGCGAGACTGGCTTCATTATTACCAAATAATGGAGGCTTACAAGTTGGACAGGAAAATTGGCTTCCAGGTGGAAAAATCAAAATTGGAAACAGAATTGTTAGAACCCAAAATTAAGAATTTGTCAAAAATGTATAACTTGCTGTTGAAATGGAACACACAGGATGAAATGGTTAAATCAGCTATGATTAAGTGGGCACAAGATATTGGTCATAACATTATGTTTGCTGACTGGGAACAGTTGTGGACCACCGGTATGAAATTTACGGCATGTAATGCCCTAAGAGAGAATATTATGAAAATGATTTATAGGTGGTACATGACCCCAGTCAAGCTTGCAAAAATTTACCACTTGCCTGATAATAAATGTTGGAAATGTAAAGAAAATGAAGGTACATTCTTTCACCTTTGGTGGACGTACCCAAGGATTAAGGCTTTCTGGGAAATGATATATAATGAAATGAAAAAGGTGTTTAAATATACCTTCCTGAAAAAACCAGAGGCCTTTCTCCTGGGCATGGTCGGCCAATTGGTGCCAAAGAAGGATAGAACATTCCTTATGTATGCCACAACAGCAGCAAGAATACTCATCGCAAAGTATTGGAAGACACAAGATCTACCCACCTTGGAAGAATGGCAGATGAAGGTGATAGACTATATGGGACTGGCAGAAATGACTAGCAGAATCCGAGACCAGGAAAGAGAGACGGCGGAAGAAGATTGGAAGAAATTTAAGGACTATCTTGGGAAATATTGCAAAATTAATGAATGTTAGAATGATGTTGGTTTAGAAAATTAAGGGGTTTTTCAGCTGTAATGATTAAGTAAAAAGAAAAGAAAGGTTGAAAATTAAATGAAAATTAAGGGAAAGGATTTGCTGAATTAATAATTAGAAATTGGAATACAAAAAGGGGAGGTATGAGGAGGTCGGGGAAGTAAGTTATAAGAAAATAAGGGAATGAAACTTTACTTGTTTTTAAATAGTTTTTAGTTTTGTATTTTGTTTTGTATTTTTTGTGTGTTTGTGTTTTGTTTTTATTACTTTTTTTGTATAATCTTTGAAACTTCAATAAATATCTTAAAAAAAAAAAAAAGAATTCACTCCGTAAGATGCACAGACATTCCCCCTTACTTTTTAGGAGGAAAAAAGTGCATCTTATGGAGCGAAAAATGTGGAAGTTCCTTCTTTCTTCACACATAGACCTATACTCATACACATTCATTTCAGTGGGTTACCCTGAGTATAATTAAAGTACTTACTGCTTTGAAAAGGGCAAATTAAGTAGGTTCACTTTGATATGCAAAGCAAACCAAAAGATCACCCCCTCCTAATCATTACTGAAGACACAGAATAATGGGGGAGCCTCCTATAAAGGGGAGCCAACCTTTTCAACCCAGCCCCACTTTAGCAGCTTAATGGGGTGAGTGATGCTCAACAGGCCCCTTGCTCTTCATTTTGATTTCTTATTGCAGCAGCTGAAGGAAGCAGCTCCAACCAGTGTTACTCAGGCTTTGACTGGGGCCTTGATGATACCGTCCATAAGATTGTGATATGCAGCAGGGGCTACAACCGGTGTTACAGTGGCACCTACAACATTTCTTCCTAGCAAATTTATTCCACAGCTGCTCCTGGCCTACAAAACATTTTGCCCCCTGCTGGTCTTTATTGGTGGTTGTGGGTTGACAGGACTTGTTGGGAAGCATGCTTTGCCATTAACAGTTCAACATCCCAACCTATTCAAATATGATTTATGTGTGTGAGAGTCATTACAGAAGATAAAAGACATAAAAGAGAATAAGATACATGACACAATTAAAATAAATAATTTAAAAAGTTCTTAAGACCAAACGCTATGTCAGTTAAGAGTTTGCTCCCCGGAAGAATTTAACAGATTTCCCCCCTCAAAATTGCCACTCTAAAACAAAACAGGCAGCTTTTTCAGACATGTAGGGGGGTCTACCCCCTAGGTACTCATGGGTTTGGATTAACCCTCAGGCTCCATGTTCTTCACAATTCCTTGTGGCGTCCCACTGCATGCTGGGAAAAGAGGGGCAACAGCCCTCATGCCTAACGTTTTTGCCTTTCTTCCCTTCCCTTCCCTTCCCACAACAGCAACCCTCTCAATGTCCATGATCTTCAGGACCAGCCAGTGCCCAGCCTGCGATGCTATAAAGAGCCAAATGTTTGGACCCATAAATATCACCAGCAAGTTGGAGTCTTGTTGCTCCAGCAGCAATTGCAATGGCATGATAATGAACCCAACCAATTATGGTGTGAGGAGCACCACCAACCCATACCTGTCTTATGATCATTATGGGTCAGGTTTCCAAGGGCTCAGCCTTCAACTTTGCCATTTCCTGGCAGTCCTGGGAACCACCATCCTCGGGATATGGGGGTGAGGAAGGGGGTTTGGGAGCACCTGAACTGCTGGAACCTGCATTTGGGTTTGGAAGGGCTGTGTTGTGGTGAAGGAAGGAATGAAGCTGGGGAGTTGGAGTTCCAAGACAGTGACCTGTCCCAACCAATAGCATGTATGGCTCATATCTATAAAATAAAAATTTTATTTGGATAACCACCGCCTTGGGGTCTGATTCTCCCTCCCAAAACCAAGCAATTTGTTTGCTTCCCAAGACCCCACAGATTTCGGCTATGATGGCAAAATACGACGGGCTATACCCAACCAGGTTCTACTCAGAGCAGATCCACTCAAATCAATAATAATAATAATAATAATAATAATAATAATATATTATTTCTATCCTGCCCATCTGACTGTGTTTCCCTAGCCACTAAGGATGGCTTTCAGCAGAGCAGAATAAAACTTAAACATTAAAAACTTCCCTAAACAGGGCTGCCTTCAGATGTATTTTAAAGATAAGATAGCTGCTTATTTCATTCACATCTGAAGGGAGGGTGTTCCACAGGGCAGGCACCACTACCGAGAAGGCCCTCTGTCTGGTTCCCTGTAACCTCACTTCTCGTAGTGAGGGAACCGCCAGAAGGCCCTCGATGCTGGACCTCAGTGTCCAAGCTGAACAATGGGGGTGGAGACACTACTTCTGGTATAGCTGAAGTTAATAGCCATGCCCATTAACTTCAATGGGACTACTCTCCATAGGACTGGGATTGGATACAACTCATAAACTACATATTCAATATAATAATGTTATTGATTGGGGGGACCCCTAAACCCTAGAAATTAATAAATGCTAGGATGTTGATTATTTGGGATATGAAGGGAGAATTGAAGCTGCAGAGGAATTCCTGGACTAGCCTATGCAAAATGACCTGGCCAAGCTAGGGCCATTAAGGAACAATAGGGGCCCTAGAGGGAAGTTGGGGGGTGGGGTCCCGTCTCACAGTGTTCATAGGACCAAGAGACATGCAGGGTGAGGGAGCTGCTTCAGTGACTTGCAACACTTGTGCCAATACCTCAAGGACTGCCTCTTTCCATGTGAACCTACCGGGATCCTGAGATCATCTTCTAAGGCCCTTCTTTGTGTGCCTCCTCCTTGAGAGGTCCAGAGGGTGGCAACACGAGAACGGGCCTTCTCTGCAGTGGCTCCCCGTCTGTAGAATGCTCTCTCCTGATGCCTTCCTTAAACACCCTTAGGTGCCAGGCAAAATCATACCTTTTTAACCAGGACTTTGCTTGTTCTGATTGACATTCTATGCCCTTTTAAAATGTGGCTCTTTTCTGGGGGGGGGGGGTGTTATTGGATTGTTGTTTTTATTTTGATTATATATATTGTGGTTTTTATGTTGATCTTTTCTGTGAAACTCCCTGAGACCTCCGGGTATATGGCAGTATATAAATTCAATGAATAATAATAATAATAATAATAATAATAATAATAATAATAATAACGGCTACCTATCTGTAATAATAATAATGTTTGTGTGGTGGATATCACTTGGAAATGCAGCTCAATAAAGGTATTTCTTAAGGAAACTAGTGAGAGTTTGGTCTAAAATGCTCTGTTCTCAAGTCCGGATACCAAGGGGGTGTTTCCTATTAGTTGTAGGTCCATTCTGGATTCTATCCAGAAGAGCCAATCCCTTAGTTGACACTTATTCAAAGTCACAGCAGAACTCAATTCTGGAAAATAAGAAGAACCTAAAACATATTGACAAGCTGCTTTCCAGAGTTGGTTATCATACTCATTTTCTATCCAGAGGGCATTTGGCTCGTGCTATTTATGGCGGTAAATAAGTCTCTTTAAAGCCCATCAACTTTGGGAGCCAACAGCCCCCCCAAATATAATATGGAGGGCAACAAATATACCTCGGCCTCTAGGAGTTGGTGTCTATGATCTGCTGTTTGCAGACACTGGACACAATGGCGTAACAGGAGGGGGGCTGTTGGGGCCATTGCCCCAGGCACATTTTTTTGTGCCCCCACCTATAGTTCCCATCGAGGGAAGCTGCGTCTGGGCTGGACTTTGGGGCTGGGCTTTGGCGCATGGGCGACAGCAGCAGACCCAGGGGGAGCAAGCCTGGGAGAGACAGCAGTGCTGCCTTTCTCTGATGCTGTGATCGTCCACCGGAGAGGCTGAGGGCAGTGGCAGAGGAAGAGGACGGGCTGCCCTGGGTGCCATTTCTGAGGGGATGACAAAAAGGCACCCCGCGGGGGGCTCACCCCACTGTCCCTGACAGCAGCAAACTCTAGCTGAGCTATCCAGAAGCTATGCACCCAAGGAGCCGCTTCTTCTAAGGATTCCAACAAAGTTTATTGATCCTCAGCCAACACAGTTATATCTAAATACCAGCTGTGTGCATGCACATTTTTTTCACTTTTCTGGGCAGAAACGTTTCGCCTCTAACAAGTCTTATTTTCATAGTCTGTTGGCTGAAGTCCGTTGTCAAAGCTGGATTTAGGCCTGGTGGGCGGTTCCCCAGCACAGGGCGCTGAGCCAGGGAGAGGTAAGGGAGGTTTTGAGCAGCAAGCTGTTTTTGACAGTTCCCCCCATCCTCCACCTTACAGTTCACAGCAAGATTTGTCTGAAAACGGACAAAATGGGCAGAAGGAACTGGAAATTCTAAAAGCATCTCCTCCAGGCAGGTTTGGAGACAGGACGCTGAAGGAAATTGCTTTGCATTAGATTTTTTATTTTATTTTATAATAATAATAATAATAATAATAATAATAATAATAATAATAATATTTTTTTATTTATACCCCGCCCTCCCCAGCCAAGGCCGGGCTCAGAGCGGCTTACAATCAATAATAAGAACAAGTTGAATGATTACAACTTTAAAACAAAATTAAAATACATTAAAATATTAAAACATTAAAATATTAAAATGTAGCCTCATCGCAGGAGGAGAAGGAAAGGAAAAAAGAAAGAGAGGGGAGGATTTATGAAGCTATGAATTTGTCTTTCTGCTTGAGAAAAATAGAAAGGGGAAAGGAGGGTGGGAACCCCTAGACATCCGCCCGACTGTCTTTGTGATTCAGCCATGGAGTGAACATCAGACAAAGAAAAAGGAGCGGAAGATAGGATGGGAGAAGTGGGCAAGGAGAGCAAGAGAGGCCAGCCTTCGTTTGCACCAGCGGAGCTGGTTGGCTATCACTCATTATTAAAATATTTAAATATGGGTCCGCCCCTGTTGGACAGCTGCCTGCTCTTTATGTAATCCTGTCCTCACCAGAACTGCTCTCGTATTTCAGATAGTCCCTCCTGTTATTCTCTAGCTAGCATGTTTGTGCACGATATATATATATAACCAAACAGCCCAACTCTCTCAGATAATAGACTGTTTTTCCTTTTCCTCCACGACTCATCAGGAAACTGTCACCTTCAGACCATGAAGGGTGTCGCATTGAGATGGAGAGCTGCAACAGTTGTGCTGCAAGGACTTCTGGCGATGACCTTTCTTATTTCAGGTACCAGTTATAGCTATTGGGATGTCCTCTAGTTGCAGACCTGGGTGGTTGGGTGGGCGCCAACTAGATTTGCATGGAGAAACAAGAAAGAATCCTAAGGTGTATGGAAAAAGTTCAGAAAGGGGCAACCAAAAGGGTTCAAGGGGGTGGAATGACTCATCTGGTAGAGCATGAGAAGCTTAATCTCAGGGTCATGGGTTTGAGCCCCATGTTGGGCAAAGGATTCCTGCATTTAACATGTACATAAGGACTCTCCTTAAGGGCAGAGGGATGTTAACTCTTGCCCTTCCAGACTCCTTCTTCAAGATCTTGAAGCTGAGCCAGCATCCTTTTAGTTCAGCAACAAGAAAAATGAATGATATAGTATGTAGCCAGTTTAAGCTGCAGCTCTGTTGTGATTCACTTAGCTGGGTGCCTTAGATCTGAGTCTAATACACTAGAATTTAAAAATCTTCCCAGACAGAAATTTCAAGGAAAAAGAGGACATACTACTACTACATACCCTACTTCGGATGTTTCCCAGATAGTGAACGTCGTATGACTTGCTTAAGTCACATTTTGGGGGCTGCTGGTTGGGAGGAGTGTCTTTATGATGTGGGTTCTCTATCTGTGGGAGAAGGGACCCAGCAGCCGAGGTGGACTGGCTGTTCGTGTCTTTGCTGAAATCTGCTTTTCTTTTGCGATGCGTACTAAGCTTTTACGAGCAGCCCCACCCCAGTGACGTCAGTTTAGCCCTGTCTGCGAAGAGGAGAAGGTCTGGGCTGCATCAAGTAAAGAGAAGGCGGAGTCATGTCCCCCAGGAGCTTTCCCGGAAAGTGAATGTGGTTTGACTTGCTTCATGCTGGCACTCAGTAGAGAGGCAATGGCTAAGCAGCCTAATGTAGTGTTTATAAAGTTGTGGGAAAACCTACCCAGGGAGAAGCAGGAAATGAAGAAGACCTGAGCCATCTGCTCCCCTCCCGCTGAAGAGGGAGAAGTGGGGAGGGGATGTTTCAGCTCTTTCTTCTGAGTGACAGCTGTCAGCCAAGAATCTGTATCCTGCCTCTAAGCAAGTGCAGTAAAAGCAGTCAGACCAGGAACTGTGAAGTGTGCTCCCATGGAGCTGTCTGCCTCCACCCATAAATTTTTTTGGTTCAAACTTTACTTTCAAACCTACACTGTGCTGTAGGTTTTTCCCATTATTATTCTCTATATTCTTCATTAAAAGATAAAAAGTGCATAATTACAAGTGCACAGAGTAAGATAAGACACAAAACAGAAGAAGAGAAGAAAAGAAAGAATACCCAGGTAGAAAACTCCCCCCCCCCTCATTTTTATAAATAAAGTATTAGGTTAAGTTTTGTTTAACTACAATACCTTGTTGGGGTTTGGGCTAATACCTATAATTTGGTTGTCATTGTTTTCTTTTGTAAGTTTACATCTGACTGTTGTTGGTGCGAGTTGGAATTCAATATCTGGCATTGGACTAGATGCTCCTCGTGGTCCCATCCAACTCTATCATTTAATAAAGCTCTAGGACTGGCGTTTTTTACATCCGTCTTTCGTATCCACACATTAAACCACTCACTCAGGCCCTTCCTTTGGGCCTGCGGGTCAGAACATGGATTTGGCGCAAATCTTTGCCTCCTAAGAACTTCTGCTTTTGTTTTAAAAGGGGGGAACCAATTTCTAGTCCCTGATGATTTCAAGGCAGAAAGACATTGCTAATAGCTTCTCCAGCATCTCATACCCTTTGTCCCCACACTTCTTTTCAGGAATTTCTGCCTTGAAGTGTCATAGCTCCAGCACCGTGAAACTTACCACTCCACGCAAGGGCAACACCACGTCAAATACTTATACAGGAGGTGGCATTAGAAACTGCTCCCATGCTGAGAATGTTTGCACAGATGCACAACTTACATTGACTATTGGTAAGTGCTGCTCTGTCAGGTGAATCCTGTGTGGCTGCAAGATTTTTGAGAGAGGAAAAGCATGAAATTACTTGCAATCCCTAAAATTCCTAGCGGGATTACCTGGGGCCTGAAATGATGCTTTGCATGCATTCAGAATTGAGGTATTTAAAATGTGTTTTGATTCATTTTATTTTCTATTTGCACATGTTGGGGTTTTTTGTTTTTTTTTACTTTGTACAGCGCATGTGCAGCATCGCCACATACACCACATGCGCTGGTCCATCACCTTACGGACAGCGGTGGGATCCCTCCCTCGCCGCTACAGCCACATGCAAACAATCTTCCGTTCGCAGCTGCAGCCACGAGCAGAATATCCCAGCACTGTCCATACGGCGCTGGAGCACCATCGCCGGCAAACCGCTATCTACAACACATGTGCAGCGTCGCTACCGAGTCATACATAGCTATGTCGCACATGTGCCCTATGTAGCAACGCCCTGCCTCAGGTGTCATGATGCCTTCCTTCGCCCCTGCTTCTGGTAGCCGCTGATGTCTGCGTCGCTCCCTCCCACTCCAAAGAGAGTTGCCATCTCACACTGCCCCACAGGGGCCTGGGAAGAGGATACCTCCAGCCTTAGTGGCCCAATGGAGACTGGCCAAAGGTGAACGTGAGGACAGCACCTTACCTTGGGAGGCTGCAGTGACAGCAACAGGCACTTAGCTCCCAGGCAAGCTTTGTACACAGGAAGCACAAGAAAGGCCAGCGTGGCGCCTGGCTGTCTGGCCTCCCACTAGTCTGTCCACTCTCAGCAGCAAGTGCCGGTAGACTGGCTGGGCTCCCTCACCTACTTGCTTGCTTACTCCATGGCCGTCTCAGCTCCTGGCAACAAGCACTACCTGGCCAGCCCCTGAGGCACCATCCATCTGGGGAGCTTATGGCCAGGGCTGCTGCAACAAACAGCTGTGCAAGCCTTTGGGAGGCAGAGACGAGAGAGGGCACATCAGACGAGGGAGGGAAGTAAAGAAAGAAGGACAGAGGCCAATGTTGCCCATGGCATCCCTGACCATCATTCAAGGCACCCCAGGGTGCCACTGCACACTAGTTGAAAACCACTGTCCTCATTTATTAGAATAAACCACAGTTCCTGGGCACAAAGAAAAGAAAAGGATAAGGGAGGCTGGTGTAGACTTCCATTGTGTTCTTTTTTATATATAAACTTTATTTTCAGTTTTCACAAGATTACAAATACACACCTTACAAACACATATATTATTTCCCCCAACCCCTTTTGTGGTTCCTTTTCTACTTTAGCTTTAACACTGCATGTTCCACTTTACTCCATTTTAAAGTTATTCTTTCATTATCTTAGTAATATTTAAGTTAATCCTACTAATGAACTTATTAGCATGCCTGAACTTTTCAGATATTCTACAAATTTTCCCCTTTCTTTACCCCCCCCCCCAGTTTCTTATTACACCCATCATTTTTGCCATTTCAGTATAATCCATCAATTTAATCAGCCACTCTTCCTAAGTTGGTTCAGCATTTTCTTTACTCCTCTGGGAAAGCGCCATTCTGGCTCCAGCCCTTCCTTGTGTTCTGCATGCTTGAAATGAATATGCATCTTACTTGCCTCAGAGGAGGATTTGGAGATGTGAGAGTGTAGAAAAGCTCTGGATTTTGCATGGGTAGAATGCAGGCTGCCGTTCTATGGGAAGAGCCACACACATTGCACCATCCAGTATTCCTTCTGCCCCTTGCGTCACAGGCCAGGCAGGTGGCCCACCGATGCTTGGTCACAGTCTTGGGCTGGTTTCCAACACAGCTGTATAAGGCTTCTGAGGTAAACAGCTGCCAGGAAGTGTGTCATGAGGAAATAGGAAGAGGTAGGAAGTGGGAAGAACTATCAGCATGTTCTAGGGGTACTTACATGACCAAAATCACCCCCACCCATGGCACCAAGCTAGACATGAACCAGCGGGAGGGGAAGGGAGGATTGGCAGCCACCCCACCCTGCACTGAGTTGCCCATACATCTGGAATTTTTCAGGCATTCCTGGAATTCGGCCGTTGCAAACAGTGTCTGGGTAGAAATCACTGGAATACAGCAATACCTCCATGAACGTCCGCCTTGTCTAGCATCCATTCTGGCGAATGTCCACGGCAAACCCGGAAGTACCAGAATGGGTTACTTCTGAGTTTGCTTCTCGCGCATGCACAGACACACTAAATCGCGCTTCGTGCATGCACAGAAGTGCAAACCACTCCACGTGTGTGTGCAGACACGGCGCTTTGCCCTGCATCCTTTTCGACTACCAGCCGGGGCTCCAGAACGGATCCCGGCCACAAAACAAGGCAAGACTGTATCCGGGCATCAACAACTTTGGGCAAAACAAAAAGGCTTAACAACTTTGGCCAAAAACAAACAGAAACTTTTGTGTCCAGATTTTCAGTTTTTGAAATATGGCAACCCTAACCCCACCAAAATAAATCAGCCGCAGAGCAAAAACTGTGAAAGTAAGGTCTTTGGAACACCCTGCCACAGCATCAATCTATTGTTTGTATTTATCCATCTCTTCCCCTCCCACGCCTTTTAGATAAAGAGGTTTTGATAATAAGCTACAAAGGCTGCACCAGCAAAGACCTTATGGATGAAACAAAATCAATCACCTCTGGTGACCGACACTTTGCCATCCAGTTTGACCAGAGCTACTGTTTCGGTGACCTTTGCAATGCGAAAACGAGGGTAGATTCAAAGACCCCTATCAAGGACAAAGGTATTTCGGGGGGGGGGGGTTGAGGGCCACCAGAGAGGAAAGTGTGAACTCACAGTTTCACTTGTTGGGCGGGTGGTTGTCAATAGGGAAGCCTGAAGATGACACTTTATCATCCAGTTCGACGACAGCTACTGTTTTGATGACCTTTGCAATGCGAAAACGGAAATGAGGAAGTTCTCAAGACCGCTATAGAAGACAGAGGTATTTTTTTAATAGGCCACCTGACCATTAAATGAGAACTCACAGTTTCACTTGTTCGGCAGGAGGTGGTCAATAGGGAGGCTGCCTTGAAGTACAGTGGTACCTCGGGTTACAGACACTTGAGGTTACAGACTCCGCTAACCCGAATGTAGTACCTCGTGTGACGAACTTTACCTCATGATGAGAACAGAAATAGCGCAGCTGCAGCATGGCGGCAGCGCGGTGGCAGCAGGAGGCCCCATTAGCTAAAGTTTCAGCTTAATAACGGACCTCTGGAACAAATTAAGTTCTTAACCAGAGGTACCACTGTCTTCAATTTTGGAGATTTCTAAGGCAAGTGGCTAGGGACTCAGGTGGCGCTGTGGGTTAAACCACGGAGCCTAGGACTTGCCGATCAGAAGGTAGGCGGTTCGAATCCCTGCGACGGGGTGAGCTCCTGTTGCTCGGTCCCTGCTTCTGCCAACCTAGCAGTTCAAAAGCACGTCAAAGTGCAAGTAGATAAACAGGTACCGCTCCGGCGGGAAGGTAAACGGCGTTTCCATGTGCTGCTCTGGTTCTCCAGAAGTGGCTTAGTCATGCTGGCCACATGACCCAGAACTGTCTGCAGACAAACGCCGGCTCCCTTGGCCTATAGAGTGAGATGAGCACGCAACCCCAGAGTCGGTCATGACTGGACCTAATGGTCAGGGGTCCCTTTATCTTTACTAAGGCAAGCGGCCCTGTTCCCCAACTCTTGGGCTCACGTGTTATAGAAAAGGTAACCCTGCTTCCCAAGAAATGTACAAGACTGTGTGCTTTAGGCTGTAATTTAGCAGCGAGAACATGAGGAAAGATTTGAAGGGAGCTATGAGGGGAGTGGGAATATAGGGTGCACTGCAGGGGTTGTGTGAGCTGGGGGGATAGATGAGGGGTGAGTGAGGGTAAAGGGAAGGTACTTTTCAGGTGTGGGGTTTGGCGAAGGGTCTGGCGGGTTTGGCAAGTAGAGAAAGCAGGGGCATCAGCTCCTAATATGTGCAAAAATTGCACACACCTATAAGTTGGAGAACTGCCTCACAAAATTCAGGAAAGTGTGGATTTTGAAGGATAACCCTTCGCTTAATGCATCCACATAAACACATACCAATTCATTTCGGTGGGTTTACTCTGAGTACGATTAAGATACCTGTTGCTTTGAAAAGGGCAAATTAAGTAGCTTCACTTTGATATGCAAATCAAATCAAAATATTCTCCCCCTATCATTATTTAAGAGACAGGAAAAAGAGAGAGACTCCTACAAAGGGGAGTGGCCTTTTTTGATCCAGACCCACTACAGACCCCTTGCTCTTCATTTTGATTTCTTTCTCCAGTAACAGGCTCCAACCAGTGTTACTTAGGCTTTGGTTGGGGATCCAGTGGAAACATCAAGGAGACTATGGAATGCGGCAAAGACTACGACCAGTGTTACCAAGGCAGCATGAACATTACTGTTGAAATAGATGGAGGAGGTGAGTTTGCTTAGGAAATTTCTTCCACAGCTCCTGCCCTCCGAAATACTCCCCCTCCCCGCAAACTGGGCTCACTTCCACCATCAGAACCTGGTGGTTGCGGAAGGCTAGGACTTGTTAGGAAGCATATTTTGGCATCAACTGTTCAACACCCCTCTTCCCTTGGAGATTAGGTGGGTCCAATGCTCAGATTATGGGATAAAGTTGCTTCACTCTTGACCTCCTCTAATTTTACCATACCATGCCCTGCTTCCCTTCTAAAAACATTATTTAAAAGCTGTGTTTGTGCTTTAATTCAAGAAGTGATGGTTGCTGGCCAGAAACATGATGGTAAATTGGCTATGGAATCCACTTAAGTTTTAGGCAGAAGGTCAAAACAATTTCACCTGCCCATGTGTTAGAAACTTTGATATATAATCAAGGTGTCAATGGCTCCTTAAACCAAGGTGACAGTCACCAAAACAGAATGTCTACTTGCTCTAAAGTCTTATTTTCCAAATGACGGACTGACTATGATTGATTCTCAGTTAAACCCCTGGCTAGTTCATATGACCTACCTTGAGCTAGGTTAAGAACTTTAAGTTCTCAAAGAAGAAAAATCTCTTAATCCAGGGAAAGTCCACATATATATTGGCCTATTCCTACCTCTTTTTCTTAATGGTGACATGGACCATTCATAACGTAAGAATATTCCTAACAACTGTGACCAGGGCAGTGGGGTGAGGAAAGTGAAAACGAGCAAAAACAATTAGCTGCTCCTGCTCCTGAAAAAGCCTTTTGGTTCCTGAAGTTCATTCTGATTGTGCAGATCAAAATATAACAGATAGAATTCTACAGGATGTGGTATTAGTGTGTGAAAACAGTCAAGATCCAGTGATCCCCAGGCTGGTACCTCCAGATGGTGGAGATGTTAGGTGTCATCCTGGCACTTGGTTGCAGGTATCCGATATCAGGTGCAAAACGTGCCTGGCTAATTTCAAACACTGCTGCCCACGTCTTACTTGAAGACTGCTTTCTTTACAGCAGCCTTTGCCAGCCCTGGTGCCCTCTAGAAGTTGGCTGGGGCTGGTGGGAGTTGGAGTCCATGACATATGGACAGCCGCAAGTTGGTGAAACCTGAATTACTGCTTCACTGTGGCTCCCTCTCTAGTTTAGCAATGGTGTGCTGATTTATTCCCTTTTTAGGGTGATCAGTCGATTGCAAGGGGCCTTTTGGTGAGATGAAGTCTTAATTGTACCATCTTTTTATTATAATAATAATCATAATAAATCTGCAGTAAGCTGCTTTGAGGATTTGGGCACACTGAAAAATGGGATGACAAGCTTTTTCTAAATGAAATAAATGCATCTTACTCAGGTTCAAATGTGACAGATAAAAAACACAAAGTAGAATGAAAACAGAATAAAATATATTGCGTAGTTAAAATAAACAATTAAGATACTTCTTAAAGCCAAATATTATAGAATCATAGAACACAGAATTGTAGAATTGGAGGAGTGCTCTGATGGTGTTTCCTGCTTGGCAGGGGGTTGGACTCAATGGCCCTTGTGGTCTCTTCCAACTCTATGATTCTATGATTCTAAGGGACACCAGGGGACATCTAGTCCAACCACCTGCGATGTCAGAATCTGCCTCCCGGAGTAATTTAACTTACTCACACAAACTTTTCACCTCAAAAAATGCCACTCTGAGGCAAAACAGGCCTTTTTTTCCAGAGGTGTGGGGGCCCTGCCCCCTAATAACTCATGGATGTGGGTTACCCCCTCAGGCTCCATGTACTTCACAATTCCCTGTGGCGTCTCAATTCATGCTGGGAGAAGTGGGCCAACGCCCCCCATACCTAACATGTTGTGTCTTTCTTATCCTCCCTTTTCTTCCACAACAGGATCCAGCTCCGTGCCAATGATTATCAGGACCTGCCAGCGCTCAGCCTGCGATGTTATGAAGAGCCAGTCCTTCGGCCCTATAAATATCACCAGCGAGTCGGGGCCTTGCTGCTCCGGCAGCAAATGCAATTGGAAGGATGATGGCTTTTCATTTAATATGAGAAGCACTGCCAAGCCAAACCTCTTTTCTGATCAGGATGAGGATGTTAACCTTGGACATGCAAAAGAGCCTGTCACCCTGGAGTCAGGTTTCCAAGGGCTCAGCCCTCAACTTTGCCCTCTCCTGGCAGTCCTGGGAACCACCATCCTCGGGATATGGGGGTGAGAATGGGATCGGGGAGTACCTGAACTGCTGGAACCTGCATTTGGGTTTGGAAGGGCTGTGTTGTGGAGAAGGAAGGAAGGGAGTTAGGGCTGTGATGGCAAAATACTAAGGGCTATAGCTAGGGTTGTCATATTTCAAATGGTGAAAATCCAGACTTTTTGAGCTAATCTTATGGATAATTTGCAAAAACAGCACTGCCAACATGGGCTGCCATACACCCGGATTTTCCCAAACATTTTGCCTATTTCCGACAAGACACTGCTGCCGACTGTTGCCGGATGTATGGCAACCCTAATGATACCCAACTAAGCGCTACTCAGAGCAGACCCACTGAAATCAATACTCCCAAGTTAGCCATGCCCATTGACTTCAATGGGTCTCACTCTCCATAGGACTGGCATTGGAGACAACTCATAAACTACATATTCCACATAATAATGTTATTGATTGGGGGGACCCCTAAACCCTAGAAATTAATAAATGCTAGGATGATTATTATTTGGGATATGAAAGAAGAATAGAAGCTGCAGAGGAATTCCTGGACTAGCCTATGCAAAATGACCTTGCCAAGCTAGGGCCATTAAGGAACAATAGGGGGCTCTAGAGGGCCAGTGGCAATGCAAGAGAACCGCCCTTCCCCCCTGCCCTGACATGTGAATGGAGACTGGGGGTTTGGAAGGTTGCCAGGGGAACCGGGTGTGAGGTGACAGGAAAAGAGATGGGATTAATGTGGAATCCCTACCAAACCTTGCCTCTAACAGAGTCAAACAACGCATCAAAGAAAAAATTTATTCAGACTCTAAATAAAGGGACCTTCATTCACTTTCCCAGATAGCATACTCATCATGGTATCCAATATATAAAACATCTTTTGGGCTGGAGGAGTACTTTATTAATCTCATGCTTCATTGTACGCCCTCTGCATATCTAATGGGAATACCCTGTGTACCAAAGGCTCTGCATCTGTGAGTCGTGAGACATGGAGGACATTCAACACTATTTGTTACGATGCCCTTTATAAGCATCCCCTAGACAAGAATTCCTCAATTGCATCCTTTGCTCTCTTTCTAACTGAACTCCCCTTGAGTGAATCTCTATTTTGCTGGCTGGCAATAACGTATTTACTACTGCACTGGTTGCAAAATTTGCCTTGGCTGCAAGTAAGTTGAGAGCTAGGCACCAAGACAGGTATCATAAGGGGAATGTGAGAAGTGGAGTGCTTAACGTACGCAGGTGTAATTTTTGCATTTTTGTATGTATGCTTTGCTATTGTTGTTGATGTTCAGTTTTAAATCAATTATTTGTATTCTACGCATCGTGACCAATTTGTATTCTACGCATCGTGACCAACTACACATTCAATATAATGTTATAGATTTTGTGCTACCCCTAAACCCTAGAAATTAATAAATGCTAAGATGTTGATTATTTGGGATATGAAGGGAGAATTGAAGCTTCAGGGGAATTCCTGGACTAGCCTATGCAAAATGACCTGGCCAAGCTAGGGCCATTAAGGAACAATAGGGGGCTCTAGAGGGCCAAGAGAACTGTCCTTCCCCCCTGCACTGAGGTGTGAATGGAGCCTGGGGGTTTGGAAGGTTGTCAGGGGAACCGGGTGTGAGGTGACAGGAAAAGAGTTTTGAGCAAATGCTGCTGGGAATAAGAAGAAGGAAGAAGGACTGGCATCCATCTTGGGCAGGCTGGCGAAAGGCTGAGGAAGAGATGCCTTGGACTTCCTCTGGAAAGGACTCTTCTGTAAGATCTGGGCTCCCCCTATGCAGACTTAAGGAGTAAAGATGTGAATTAAGCATATTTCTTAAAGCTACGACAGTCTCTACCATGTCTCAATTCTCCAAAGGAAGACAGACTCTGAGTCAGTGCCTGGAACCCCATGGGCTATTGCCACCGCTTGGCAAATAGAGGGGGACAACTTTTGTGACAATATCAAGAATGGTAATCCTTTCATTCATATATATATATATATATATATATATATATATATATATATATATCACAATTAAACATTTGGAATTCATCACACGTCTTTTTTCTTTAGACTTCCATCAACATGTCTGATAATTTTCCATAGTTATTACATATCTTCACCTTTCTTCATTTATATTGCACTATGTATACTGTATCTTATCTTACCATGTTATTTAAACAATATTTCTACCAAACCTTCTTACAGAGCTTCTTGGAAACTTACAAAAGTTATATCATTATCACAAATATTTTTAATATATTCTGTAAATTTATTCCAGTCCTCAGTGAATCTTTGGTCCCATCGGTTGTGAATCCTCCCTGTTAATCTGTCCAGTTCTGCATAATCCATTAATTTCGTTCTTCATTCTTCAATCGTGGGCATTTCTTCTTGTTTCCATTTCTGGGCCACAAGAGTTCTAGCTGCTGTTACTGCATACAAAAATATTTTCTGATCCTTCCTTTTTATCTCACCACCTAAAATTCCTAATAGGAATGCTTCTGCTTTTTTAACAAATGTATATTTCAATATTTTCTTTATCTCATTATATATCATTTCCCAGAAGCACTTCATTTTTTTACATTCCCACCACATATGATAAAATGTCCCTTCTTTCTCCTTACATTTCCAACATTTATTACTCACCTTATCTTACTTAATTTGACTGGTGTTATATACCATCGATATTTCATTTTCATAACATTTTCTTTAATTGTGGTGTGATTACAATGGTAATCTATTCTACAGTTCTGTGATTCCATGTTCCTACAACTAGAGAACAAAGGTAACACATGGAAGATGACCCTTGAATCCTTCCTTCCTTCCTTCCTTCCTTCCTTCCTTCCTTCCTTCCTTCCTTCCTTTCTTCCTTGAAAAAACCACTCTTCACTCAACACAATGCAATAAAAACTACATCATATTCTTCAAACAGGAGCAAAACTGAGAGACAAGAATAATATAATGTTGTTAAGTAGAAAAAATGTGATGAAACAACTGCAAATGCCTGGCAAATAAAACTCCACAAGAGGAACAAAATGTTTACTCACCAAGTGGGGTTTACAATGATAGAAGCAGCCTTTGGAGACTCTGTTCAGCAGTGATTTTAGGCAAGACAAGTATTGCTCCACTACAGACATGAGGCACCTCAGGCCTGGTGGCTGAATGCGGCCCACCAAATGTCTCTATGTGGCCCCCAGGACTTTCCAAAGGCTGTACTCCTTATCCTCAGGTTGCAGCCCTCACTGTTCTTGACTCGCACCCTCCTCAAGTGATTTTGCAGGAATGACATGTACACTTGAACTATGAAATGCCTCTTGTTTTTCTGGAGGAAGGGTGGAGATGTGTGAATACAGGGATGTGGAGATTGAATGACTTTTGCACAACTGGAATGTAGTTCACACTCCTGGCTCCACCTACTTGTTTGCCTCTGGCTCCGCCCACCACTGGCATAAATCCCTCCCCAGGTTGCCTTCTAAGGAATACAGTTCTGGGCAGCAGGAGGCGTCCCCAACTCTGTCCCGTTCAGCTAGGTCACAGTGCAAGATCAGTGTTTCTTTGCCAGCGACGTCTGCAGAATCTTCCGCTCCAAACCAGAAGCCATCAATCAGAAGCCATAATTTGATTAAGACAGGGCCAGCTGGCTGAGATTTCAGGTTGCACAAGTTACACAATGGATGTTTTGTAATGCAAGTTTATTTCTCAAGTTTGCTGTTTTTTTTCTCAGGTTGGGTGTGCTTCCAAGAGGGAAGCATATGTCCCAGCTGTTCCTACTTACCCAACACAGTCCAGGGACACATTCCAGCCAGGTGAAAACAGACAAGGGGCTCAGCTATACAGCTACAAAAGAAAATGTGTGTTGTAAAGTGCAGTAAAGAAATTTGACACTAGATGGTGATGGTGAGCTATGGAAAATTTGATGTATTTTTTTTCCCCAAAACCTTTTTTTAAACAAGCATTTTCACAGCATTTTTTAATATGTGTGTAGATTCCACAAAGGAGGATTTGAAGCAGGGCTGGTGATGTGTGTAGTCTGGGGAGAGTCATAAGGAATAGAGAGGCCTCTGGCCTAGGATCGCTCGCCCCTGAAATAAAAGGAGAGCTGAATTTAATTATAGATAAATGGGGAACGGAGAAAACTGAAAGTGACAGAACATCCCTATTTGCAGCATGATTAAATAGGGACAGCTGTGCATAGCAATGCTCTTGTTTTCACTCAGTAGTGATAGTTACACAGCTATGGATCCTCATAGCCACACACCCTTCTAATTCCACAGACACAGCTGGTATTTGGCCCTCGTAAACAGTGTCCGGGCAGAAAGCATTGAAATGTCTGGGAAAATTTCATTAAAAATAGCTGAAAATCAAATAAATAAATAAATAAAGCTTTTGTGTCTGGAATTTCAGTTTTTGAAATATGGCTAGAGCTACTATTTTCTGTGTATCTATGCTCATTGCTGCTACTGGGAGTTCTCAACCAAGTGTTCACAAACAGGCCTCACAAATGAAGGTTTTTCAACGGTGTTTGGCAGAATCATTTGAGCAGGGACTGGAGTACTGTCTCACGGTGTTCATAGGACCAAGAGACATGGAGGGTGAGCGAGCTGCTTCAGTGACCTGCAACACCTGTGCCAACACCTCAAAGACTGCCTTTTTCCATGTGAACCTACCTGGATCCTGAGACCATCTTCCGAGGCCCTCCTTCGTGTGTCTGCTCCTCGAGAGGTCCAGAGGGTGGCAACACGAGAACGGGCCTTCTCTGCAGTGGTTCCCTGACTGTGGAATGCTCGCCCCAGGGAAATTTGCCTGGCACCTTCATTCTACACCAGGCAAAAACGTTCCTTTTTAACCAGGCCTTTGGTTGTTCTGATTGACATCCTATGCCCTTTTAAAATGTGGCTCTTTTTTGGGGGGGGGGGTTATTGGGATGTTTTTATTTTGATTATATATGTTGCAGTTTTTATGTTGATCTTTTCTGTGAACCGCCATGAGACCTCTGGGTATAGGGAGGTGTATAAATTCAATAAATAATACTACTAATAATATTGCTTGTTTGTGTGGTGGGTATCATTTGGAAATGCAGCTCAATAAAGGCATTTCTTAAGGAAACTAGTGAGAGTTTGGTCTAAAATGCTCTGTTCTCAAGACCGGATACCAAAGGGGTGTTCCCTATTCGTTGTAGGTCCATTCTGGATTCTATCCAGAAGAGCCAATCCCTTAGTTGACACTTATTCAAAGTCAAAGCAGAACTCAGTTCTGGAAAATAAGAAAAACCTAAAACATATTGACAAGCTGCTTTCCAGAGTTGGTTATCATATTCATTTTCTATCCAGAGGGCAATTGGCTCGTTCTGTTTATGGTGGTAAGTAAAGCAGCCAGGATAGGCACCCCACAGTCTCTGTTGCCACAATTGCTTTGTAGTTACCTCTGCCTCCCTTGCTGAATCACAACAGTCCAGCATGTATTTCTGGATTAAATTTGGCAATGGAGTTCTGGATGCTTTAACTGTAGCACTACAGGCCTATGTTCATGTAATTAGCATGTAAAAACTGCTCAAACTGCAGAGTATCCATCGCTCATTGTACCTACTCCTTCAGAGACAGGGCGGACCCCACCCAGAACAAGCCACTTAACCTTTCTCATAGAATTGTGGAATGGTACAGTTGGAAGGGACCCTGAGGATAATCTAGTCCAGGAATATACAGCTATCCCAAATGGGGATCAAACCTGCAACCTGGGCATTGACAGCACCTCACTCTAACCAGCTGAGCTATCCAGAAGCTATGCACCCAAAGAATCCCAAGGATTCCAACAAAGTTTATTGATTCTCAACCAACACAATGTTATGGCTAAACATCACTTGTGTGCATGCTCATTTTCTTGACTTTTCTGGGCAGAAATGTTTCGCCTCTAACAACTCTTGTTTTCCTGGTCTGTTGGCTGAAGTCCGTTGTCAAAGCTGGATTTAGACCAGGGTGGGCAGTTCCCCAGCACAGGGCACTGAGCCAGGGAGATGAGACAGAAGTGGTAGCAGCAAGCTGCTTTGGGCAGTCCCCTTCCTCCACTTCGAATTTGTCTTTCTGCTTGAGAAAAATAGATAGAAATAGGAAACGAGGGAGGAAAAGGAGGGTGGGAATCCCTAGAGGTCTGCCCGACTGTTTTTGTGATTCTTGATTTCTTTCTGCCATGGAGAGAACATCAGATGAAAAAAAAGGAGAGGAAGATAGGATGGGAGAAGAGGGCAAGGAGAGCAAGAGAGGCTAGTCTCCTTTTGCACCATCGCAACTGGTTGGCTATCACTCAGGGGCTCACATGGGACTCCATATGAATATGAAAATATGGGTCCGCCCCTGTTGCACAACCTTCTTACTTTTTGCGTAATCCTGTCCTCACCAGAACGGCTCCTGTCTCCTCAGTAAGTTTCTCCTGTCAATGTCTACCCAGCACATTTGTGCGCAATAAAGCCAAACAGCCCAACTCTTTCAGATCATAGACTGCTTTTCCTTTTCCTCCACGACTCACCAGGAAATTGGTTCTTTGGCTTGGAGGGCCTCTCGGCTTCAGACCATGGAGGGTGTCACATTGAGATGGAGAGCTGCAATAGTTGTGCTGCAGGGACTGCTGGCGATGACCTTTCTTATTTCAGGTACCAGTTATTGCTATTGGGATGTCCTCGAGTTGCAGACCTGGGTGGCTGGGTGGGCGCCAACTAGATTTGCACGGAGAAACTGTGGCATCTGAATATAGACTGCATTTTTAATCAAGACTTATATTGGCTTATATCTTGATCAGGTTCCTAAATTAAATGGGCTTAGATTTTCAAATGTTTCATGCCAGGCAGAAAGAACCTTGGCAAGAGGTTTTTCTCCTAAGACAAGGGGGCCCCACTGATTTATAGCAGAAAAACAATTCTCAAAGTCATAAAAAGGGAGAATTACATATGCTGCCCTTGCAGACTGAGAAAACACAATTAAAGGCAAGGGTAAATAGTAAAATAATACCAATGTGCCTCCCAGTAAAATGAGCCATATCTTCTTTGTAAGGTTGAAAGGCCAAGAGCAGTGAAAAAGGCAACTGGCTTGGCTAGAAGAAAAAAGAGCATTTTTGGGAAATTTTCTAAAGCTGTTTCTTTCTTAAACTGAGAGAGTTAAAAAGGTTAAATGTTGGGAAGAGCTAATGGGAGAAGCATCTAGCTGGCTGGGAAAGGAGGGGGAAAGGGGGGAGGTGTAAACTGAAGAGGCTTCTTTTTAAAAGCTGTTTTTACTGAGTTCCTTTTTACTTTACAAAGGCTTTATTCTTTTAAAAGGCTACCTATGATAAGTGAATGAAATATATTAGCTTAAATATATTGGCTTAAATGTAATTATGCAAAGGATTTAAGGAATGCTAGATTCTTATTTCATATGGTTGTAAGAGTTGTATTTATCCTGAAATTAAGTCAGCCACCAGCCTAGCCCCCCTGCCAGACAGAAGACGCCATCCAAGCACTCTTGATATATGGTTGTCAGGCATTTGTTTAGAAACTTTCAAATGAAGGAAATCTTTCAATATTGATGTGAAACTCAAGATCCTTGACATCTGTTGAACATAAAAATGTAAGATTAAACATTTGTTTTAGAAGGCAATAGGGCAAGGAGGGCAAGAGGTGAGCTGGTAATTAAGATTCCATGTAAGATATATTATTACTTATTTGTCACATATATAGCTCTTTGTCTCCCTTATAAGGGCAAGGAAGTGGGTGTATCTTTTGTGGGTGTATCTTTTGTGATTGGTTCTACCAAACAGCCAATAGGAATTTCAACCAGGCTGATTGGACAGAGGCAGCCACAGGAGGAGCAAAGGGGGCTGGATTAAGGGAATATAAGTGCTGGCCAGGATGGCAAGAGGCCAGGCCAGAGCTTGGTAACCATATACCACTGAGCCTCTCATTTATTTGTCTGACAAATAAATTATTATTTTAATTTCTCTATTGCTGCGTTGAATATTTCATTCCAGCTAAGCGTTAACCACAAGCAGGGTGCTACAAAACAAGAAGGAATTCCACAGTAAATAGAAGCATTTCAGAAAGGGACGACCAAAAGTGTTCAAGGGGGTGGAATGACTCTCCTATGAGGAAAATTTGCAGCACTAGTTTAGAGAAAATATTTTTTAGTTTAGAGAAAATATGAGAGAGTTCACAGGATAGAAGCTCAAGAATTGTGTGTGGCATGGAGAAAGTGGGTAGAGAACCATCTCTCTCTCTCTCTCTCTCTCTCTCTCTCTCTCTCTCTCTGTGTGTGTGTGTGTGTGTGTGTGTGTGTCTCAAAGCACTAAAAATCGTGGACACCCAGCGAGACTGAAAGTTGGCAGATTCCGGACAGATAAAAGACCTTCTTCACACAGTTCAAAGTTAAACTACAGGAGACAGGGATGTCCACCCACCTGCCTTTCAGCTTGACTTCTCTTGTACTTCTCAAGAGCTTGGACAGCTTAGCTGGTAGAGCATGAGACTCTTAATGTTAGGGTTGTGGGTTCAAGCCCCACGTTGGTTGAAAGATTCCTGCATTGCAGGGGGTTGGACTTGATGACCCCCATGGTCTCTTCCAGCTCAACAATTTCATGATGCTAAGATTCAGTAGTTACTAGCCATGATGGCTATGCCCTCCCTTGATGGTTGGAAGCAGTGATGCTTGTGAAACCACAGGAAGGAAGAGGGAGAGCTTTTGGGTATCTTAACGGCATCTGGTTGGCCAATGTGAGAGCAAGATGCTGGACTAGGTGGGCCATTGGCCTGATGCAGCAGGTTGTTCTTATGTTCCTAGTTCCTGTGTTCTCACATTGAAGTATGATGCATGAAAAGTGCAGGGGAGTGGGCAAAATAAAATCAGTTTATGGAGCACTAAGGAGACGTTTTGCATGGTTAGAAAAATGACAGGATTAATGCACTAGGAAGTTCAGGTTAACAGCCGGACACTGAGACAACTAGCCCATCTGGAAGTGCCATGATGACATTATGTTTTGATGCTCAGCTCTGTAAAGGAGAAAAGAGCTGTAACTGATCACTAACTGAGAAAGCAGACTGCTTTGTGTGTACTCTGTGCTCGTGAGGCACATCCATGTTAATGGGTGTGGCATTGTGTTGAACCACCAAAGGAGAAATGTTCCAGAAGGCCTGCAAATGCCGTATTGGTAGTCGGCCCCCCAAATAATTGGCAATTCTTGAGAGAATGAGCTCCTATATGCTCATATCCACTTGCTCTGATATATGCCGATTCGCTTGCTTTGATGCTGTGCTTATCTGTGGGCTGTGGGATGCTCGTCCAGAGAGAGAGGAAGCTTTCAATAGCTGCCCCCTATGGCCTTGCCAGCCAGGTTTGATGGGAGGTGCTAGGCAAACTAGCCCATGTTGCTTTGTGCATATAGGCTGTGTGAATGTTTTATTGTTTGTTTGTTTGTTTGTTTGTTTGTTTGTTTATACATACCCCGCCCATCTGGATGAGTTTCCTCAGCCACTCTGGCGGCTCCCAATCGAGTGTTAAAAACAATACAGCTTTAAATATTAAAAACTACAGGGCTTCCTTCAGATGTCTTTTAAAAATAGGATAGCTGCATATTTCCCACAGGGCGGACGCCACTACCAAGAAGGCCCTCTGTCTGGTTCCCTGTACCTTCATTATCGCAATGACGGAATCGCCAGAAGGCCCTCAGCGCTGGATCTCAGTGTCCGGGCTGAACGCTTGGGTGTCATGACGACCTCTCACAGTTGCACTATCCGTCCCACATCTGTAAAGGCAGTGAGAATCTGCATGTTGTATTATCAGTTTCTTTAGTAAAGCTCTAGGACTGGTCATTCTATTGTTTGGCGCATCCTTCTTTGGTATCCCTGCGTCACACCAATTGCTCAGGCCTTCCTCTGAGCCTGTGGTTCAGGACAATTAACGTAGTTGGCAGAATGCCAAAATAAGGATGGGGTGGGCTGGACTGGACTGGGATTCAGCGGTTGCCTAAGGGGAAGGCATTGGACTGGTCAGATCCAGCAGCCATAACCACTGCCCTCGAGGGACTAAGTTTGACAACTGAAGTTTGTGGGAGAAGGGACACTGTGGTCGTGGTAGGCTGGCTGTTCCTGTCTGTGCTGAAATCTGTTTTTCTGCTTTGATGCATACTAATCTTTTATGAGCAGCCCCGCCCCAGTGGCAGGGTCCTCTGTCTGTTTTGGGACTGCTGCTGGGGGGGAGTGTCTTTATGACATCAGTTTAGCCCTGTCTGCAAGGAGGAGAAGGTCTGGGCAGCATCAAGTAAAGAGTTGGCGGAGCCCTGTTGCTCCAGGAGCTTTCCCGGAAAGTGATTTGTGGTTTGACTTGCTTCATGCTGGCACTCAGTAGAGAGGCAATGCTAAGCAGCCTAATGTAGTGTTTTTAAAATTGTGGGAAAGCCTACCCAGGGAGAAACAGGAAATGAAGAAGACCTGAGCCTTCTGCTCCCCTCCCTGCTGAAGAGGGACAAGTGGGGAGGGGGTGTCTCAGCTCTTTCCGCTGAGTGACAGCTGTCAGTTAAGATTCTGTATCCTGCCTCTAAGCAAGTGCAGTAAAAGCAGTCGGACTAGGAACTGTGAAGCGTGCTCCTATGGAGCGTTCTGCCTCCACTCATTTTTATTTTATTTTTTATTTTGGTTCAAATTGATTCTCATTATTTTGACCCAAATCATACTTCTAAGCTTTTAGTAAAACAGTAATTAAAAGCCAAGAACTCTTAACACGTGAATAAGCAATTACAGAAATACAGAAAAAAATTACAAACATTTCAAGTTTTGTTTTTAAAGTTGTAGCAACCAAGCAACCACACTTGGGGCAGGGGGCACTGTAAAATTTCCCAAATTGTAGATGAATTAGGTAGTGCTTTCTTTTTTAGTATATTCACCTTGCTCATGAGTCCCAAAACCTATTCGCTTTTTCTAGGGATGTTCCAAGCCCTGCCCCAAGGTCAGTTGAGTTTCCTTATTGTATGCCATGCTTGTCTCTGATGATTTAACTTTTCTGGATTGGTGTGTTAAGGATATGCAAGACCACCTGCAGTGCCAAGCGGTTGGGCAAAGGTCAAGGACCATGGAGGTGAAATAAGGGTGCACTTATTCTATGTGTGTCCCAGGGGACATATAGTAGGGCATAGGGTGGCACCCAACAGATGTATAGAGAAAAGAAAGGACGGGTTGCAATTGGCATTTTTCTGGCAACAAAGTGAAAGAATTGTAGCAGCTTGTGAAACTTGCTGGAAGCAAAAGCCCTTGTTTTACAAGCTACCCATTTGCAGGGCAGAATGAGCAGTGGGCTGGGTGTGTTTCAGCAACAGCTCCTCAAAGGAACTGAAACCCGGTACCCACTTCTTGGAGAGCAGCTGTGTATCATGCTTTAGAGCCGCAGAATGCATGAGCATATTATTGGAACAGCAATTCTGAATTCTGCCTGGGTCACCCAAATCCCTGAAGGAGTGGGCCCCCATGCGGTATGGCTGATGAACAATTGGCAGACTGGGAGGCGGTCCCCCGTGGAAGAGCAAAAGTCTTTTCCAGTTCCTGTATATTAAATGGCCTCAGCCCAGTATACCTGAAGGAGCATCTCCACCCCTATCATTCAGCCCAGACACTGATGTCCAGTTCCAATGGCATTCCGGCAATTCCCTCACTGTGAGAAGTGATTTTGCAGGGAACCAGGCAGAGGGCTTTCTCGGTAGGGGCACCCGCCCTGTGGAACACCCTCCCACTAGATGTCAAGGAAATAAACAACTATCTGACTTTTAGAAGACATCTGAAGGCAGCCCTGTTTAGGGAAGTTTTTAATGTTTTATCGCTTTATTATTATTATTATATTTTGTTGGGAGTCACAATCTGATAGATGGGGTATATTATTATTATTATTATTATTATTATTATTATTATTCGAGTGTGGAAAATGCACCCTGGTGTACAATTGATTATATGGGCCCTGGACGGAGTGCAACTGCTCGGGGGCATGATAGACCCCAACTATTGAGGAGAAGTAAAACTGATCCCTGGAAAAGAGCCGGATGTTGAGAAAGATTGAGGGCACAAGGAGAAGGGGACGACAGAGGACGAGATGGTTGGACAGTATTCTCGAAGCTACCAACATCAGTTTGACCAAACTGCGGGAGGCAGTGGAAGACAGGAGTGCCTGGCGTGCTCTGGTCCATGGGGTCACGAAGAGTCGGACACGACTAAATGACTAAACAACAACAAAACTGGTCCTGCAAGCTCTGCAGACGTTGCCCTCTCAGGCTGGGGGAAGTGGGCTCAACTCCAACTGCTGGCCACTGAAATTCTGAGCATGGCTGGGACAGCTACTAGTGCAGTGCTGGTGCTGGCAGAGGATGTGCCTTGGGTTGAGCCTAACCAATATTTGTTTGCCCATTAGCAGGCTGTCCCTGAGTGGTGGTCATTGTTATCCTACTGTGCGTGGTCCTGGAACTCCTAAGCTGGCTTGTCTCCATTGTGCCAGGATGTTCCAATACCACATGTGGACTGGGAGCTTGGGGAGTTTGGCTGTCGTGAAGGAGACAGCAAAGGTTTCTGCTGCAATTGGATGTATCGTTCAGCAGCAAACACTGACTCACATGATTGCTACATCTGCACGCAGATGCCAGTACATGGACAAGGAGGTATTCTAGTATATTTCAAGGTGTTGAATGAAGTCCAAGCAAAGGCAGTTGGCAGGGAGGTGCCAAATTTTGGCATTGCACCAGCTGCCACTGAGCTTTGAAACACCATCATGCACTGAGACAGGAGAAGCTTTCAATAGTTGCCACCTATGGCCTCGCTGGCCTGGTGTGATGGGACATTTGGAGAAAACTGATGCATGCTGCTCTGTGTATCCATTGCTTGGGTGTGGACTAGTCATGTCAACATTTCACTGTTGCAGAGCCCGTCCTGCATCTGTGAAGGCAGTGAGGCTCTGCACACTGTGCTGTGAGCTTACATCTTTCCTTAATAAAGTTCTAGGACTGGCCATTCTGGCTTTTTTTTCTTCATCCTTCTTTGGTATCCACTCATCAAAGCACTCACTCAGGCCCCTCCTTTGGGCCTGCGGTTCAGAACAGGCGCTTGGCGCAAATCTTTGCTTCCTAAGAACTTCTGCTTTCATGTTAAAAGGGGGAAACCAATTTCTAGTCTCTGGTGATTTCAAGGCAGGATGACATTGCTGATAGCCTTTCCAGGATCTCATACCCTTTCTCCCCACACTTCTTTTCAGGAATTTCTGCCTTGAGCTGTCATAGCTCCAACACCGTGAATCATTTCACTCCGCACAAGGGCAACACCACAGTGTATGTCTCCGCAGTGGGTGGCATTACCAACTGCTCCAGTGCTCAGAACGTTTGCACAGATGCACAACTTACATTAACTATAGGTAAGTGCTGCTCCGCCAGATGGATCCTGTGTGGCTGCAAGATTTTTGACAGAGGAAAAGCATGCAATTACTTGCAACCCCTAAAATTCCTAGTGGATCAAAACATATTTTAAGTACCTTAATTCCGAATGCATGCAAAGCATCATTTCAGGCTTGAATTGGGGCCTGAAATGAAGCGTTGCATGCATTCAGAATTAAGGTACTTAAAATGTGCTTTGATTCCTCTTATTTTATATTTGCATATTTTTGGACAAACTCCTCTCTTCCATTGCTTTCTTTTTAAATTAAAAAAAACAACCCAAAGCTATTGTTAAGAGTTGTCACAGACCCAGTTCAGATGTAACACTAAGCCACAGTTTAGTGCAGAGACAGGGGACCTCTGTCCCCCTCCAGATTTTGTTGGATCTCAACTCCTACCATCCCTAAACATTGGTCATGCTGGCTGGGGATGATGTGAGTGGAATCCAGTATTTGGCATTGGACCAGATGACACTTGTGGTCCTATCCAACTCTACAATTTTATTAAATCTGGAGGGACAGATTCCTGTCCACAATGTAGTGTTGCAAGAGCGACCTTCTGTAAGTTTGTCTGGGTTTTGACATCACAGAGAACTATGTCTATTTCAAATGTGATAGCAGAAACCAAATAATGTATAAATCACCCCCACCCAGAGTAAAAATTGTCTTTGGAAAACTCTGCCACTGCATCAATCTATTGTTTGTATATATGCATCTCCCCTTGTTTTAGATAAAGAAGTTTTGATAGTGAGCCACAAAGGCTGCGCCAGCAAGGACCTTAAGAATGAAACAGAATTTATAACCTCTGGTGACCGACACTTTGCCATTCAGTTCAACGAGAGCTACTGTTTTGATGACCTTTGCAATGCGAAAACAGAAACGAGGGAAGTTCCCAGGACCCCTATTGAGGACGGAGGTATTTTTTTAGTAGGAATTCTGACCGTTAAGGGAGAACTCACAGTTTCACTTGTTGTGTGGGTGGTGGCCAATAGGTTTTCAATAGCTTGAACAATTCAATTTTGTAGATTTCTAAGACAAATGGCCCGCTTCCCCAACCCTTGGGCTTGTGTGCCAAAGAAAGCTAACTCGCTTCTCAATAAATGTACAAAACAGTGTGCTTTAGGATGTGATTTAGCTGTGAGAGCATGGGAAAGGTCTGGAGGAAGCTGTGAGGGGAATAGGAACATGGAGTGACCTGTAGGGGAGGGATGAGCTGGGGGGGTTAGGTGAGGGGTGAGTGAGGGGTAAAGGGAGGGGACTTGCTCAGGTGTGGGGCTTGATGAAGGGTCTGGTGGGTTTGGCAAGTGGAGAAAGGAAAGGGCGTCAGCACACACTTATAAGTTGGAGAACTGCCTTGGAAAATTTGGGAAAGTGTGAATTTCGAATGATAGCTCCTTCTTCACACATCGACCTATACTCATACACATTCATTTCAGTGGGTTTACCCTGAGCACTTTTTTTTTACTTTTAAAATTCCTTTATTGTACATATAACATAAAATACACAAAATACAAACATTGCACACCACAAATAATACAACAAATTACAAACACTGAAAAGAGGGGGGAAAGAAAAGAAAAGAAAAGAAAAGAAAAGAAAAGAGAAGAGAAGAGAAGAAAAAGAAGTAGAAAAAAGTATGTTAAGAAAAAAGAAACCTTCCGACTATACCCATTGTACTATTTTGCATTTTGATTTTGTTTCTTACACAGTTTCCTAGAATTGCTTTTCTCCTTCTTAATTCTGCTTTTCCTCCACCGTTTCATTATGTTACAAGACTCATTCAATATCTGCCAGGAGACTTTAGTTATCACAGTAACTATTGAGATAATATTTAAATACTATCCATTCTTTATTAACATCTTGTATCGAATGCCCTCTCGCTCTGAGTACAATTGTAGCCTGAGTACAATTAAAGTACTGATTGTTTTGAAAATCGCAAATTAAGTAGGTTCACTTTGATATGCAAAGCAAACCGAAATATCACCCCCAATCGTTATTGAAGAGAGGGAATAATGGGGGGGGAATCCTATAAAAGGGAGTCACCCTTTTCCACCCAGCCTCACATTAGCAGCTTAATGGGGTGAGTGTTGCTCTACATGCCCCTTGTTCTTCATTTTGATTTCCTATTCCAGCAGCTGAACCAAGCGGCTCCAACCAGTGTTACTCAGGATTTGCTTGGGGCCCCGGTGAAACCGTCCAGCAGACTATGACATGCAGCAGGGGCTACAACCGGTGTTACAGTGGCACCAAGAGCATTTCAGTGGGTGAGTTCGCCCTAGGAAATTTATTCCACAGTTCCTGGCCTACAAAACATTTTGCCCCCTGCTGGACTTGTCGGGAAGCATGCCTTGCAATTAACTGTTCCACATCCCAACCTATGAAGGTGTCTTTTCCTTTGGAGATTAGGTGGGTGCAATGCTCAAATTATGGGAGAAAGTGGAGAGGGAGCCTGAAATTGTTCCACTCCTGGCATCCTCTAATTTTACCATACCAATGCCCTCTTTCTCTTCTAAATACATTATTTAAAGGGTGTGTTTGTGCTTTAATTCAAAGAAGTGATGGTTGGTGACCAGAAACAAGGCCTTCCTTCTCCATGATGGTAAATTGGTTATGGAATGCACCTAAATTTTAGGCACAAAGTCAAAACAATTTCACCTGCCCACGTGTTAGAAACTCAGATATATAATCAAGGTGCCAGTCGCAAAAACGGAATGTCCAGTTTCCATTTGGGGGCAAGATGGCTCTAAAGTCTTGGTCTTCAAATGATGGACTGACTGTGATTGATTCTCAGTTAAACATCTGGCTAGATCCAGGGACAGTCCACATATATCTTGGCCTATTCCTATCACTTTTTCTTAATGGTGACAGAAGCCATTTGTAACGTAAGAATATTCTTCACAGTTGTGAGCAGGGCAGTGGGGCGGGGAAGACAAGTGACAACAATTAGCTATAACATTGTTCACTGCTGCTGTTCAGGCTACACTGAAAAAGCTTTTTGCTTCCTGAAATTCATTCTGATTGTGCAGATAAAATATAACGGACAGAACTCTACAGGATGTGGTATTAGTGTGTGGAAACAGTTGAGGTCTGATGATCTTCAGGCATGCACGTCCTCCAGTTGTTGATGTCAGGTGCCATCCTGGCACTTGGTCGCAGGTGGCTGATAGCAGGTGCAGAATGCAAACTTTTCTGCCTTCTTCTCACTTGAAGACTGATTTCTTTACAGAAGCCTTTGCCAGCCCTGGTGCCCTCTATAGGTTGGCTGGGGCTGATGGCAGTTTGAGTCCATGACATATGAATGGCACCAAATTGGTGTAGACTGATTTAGAACTTCACTGTGGTACTCTCTCTATTTAGCAATTGTCTGCTGATTTATTCCCCTTGGGGTTGATCCACTGATTGCAGGGGGTGTTTTGATGATGTGACATCTTAATGGTGCCTAATAGTAGTAGTAGTAGTAGTAGTAATAATAATAATAATAATAATAATAATAATAAATCACCTGCAACCTACTCTGAGAATATAGGCACACTGAAAACTAGGGTGTGACAAGCTGCTTCTAAATGAAATAAATGGAGGAACGTGTAGCTACCCTCCAAAGAATTAGAGAGTTGGAGCTCTTCTTGGAAGCAACAGAGCACACCATCTCCACCAAGGAGGAGACAGGGGACTCCCCTGAGAAGGAGGCTAGTTCAGCAACACTGGAGCCAGATATATGGAGAAACGTGACTCAAAGAAGTA
Source organism: Podarcis gaigeae (assembly GCF_964106915.1). Taxonomy (NCBI): domain Eukaryota; kingdom Metazoa; phylum Chordata; class Lepidosauria; order Squamata; family Lacertidae; genus Podarcis; species Podarcis gaigeae. Next base: position 75,863,068 of record NC_139684.1, read on the forward strand.
GGAAGCCCAGGGTTCACTCTGATTGTTTAGAAATACACAATCGCTTTGAGGTCCTCTCCCCTAGCATGGAAGACGAAGAGCAGACTCCATTTGAGGATCTCTCCCTCATTACAGTCGATCAGGTACATGAAGACGAGAAGCAAAGTCAGTCCTCAGGGAACGTGCAGGCGACCTTGGAACGGACAGCTCACGGAAGAACCCCGACCAAACCTAAGAGGAGGCGTGTAGTGGTGATAGGGGATACCCTACTGAGGGGAACTGAAGCAGTGATCTGTGGGCCTGACAAGATGTCTCGGGAAGTGTGCTGTCTCCCCGGGGCTAAGATCCAAGATGTAACTGAACGACTGCAAGGAATCATAAAACCCACTGACAAATACCCCTTCCTCTTGGTTCATGTGGGAACCAATGACACTGCAAGCAATAGCCTCCAGAAGATCAAAAGAGACTATGAGGCTCTGGGCAGGAAATTGAAGCAATTAAATGCACAAATTGTCATCTCATCTGTCCTCCCAGTTGAACGACGTGGCCCAGGGAGAGAGAGAAAAATAGTGGAAGTGAACAGCTGGCTTCGCAAATGGTGTAAACAGGAACGGTTTGGATTCTTAGATCACGGACTGCAGTTTCTTGAAGATGGACTTCTGGCAAGCGATGGGCTGCACCTCACAACGGTTGGGCGGAATGTTTTTGCCAAAAATCTCAGAAACCTCATCAGGAGGGCTTTAAACTGACTAATGTGGGGGAGGCAGACAGTGCTCCTGAAGGTAGGAGTCCAAATGTCATAGACCGAATGGAGCAAGCAGCACGCAGACCTAGTGATGGGAGGAAAAAATCCTTAAATAAGAGACACGGGGGAATGATTAATGGACTTCAATGTCTGTACACTAATGCACAAAGCATGGGTAATAAACAAGATGAGCTTGAGCTCTTGGTACAGCAAACTAAATATGACATAATAGGCATCACTGAAACCTGGTGGGATAAGTCCCACGACTGGAATGTAATAATGGAGGGATACAATCTATTTCAGAGAAACAGACCAGTCAAGAAAGGAGGAGGAGTGGCGTTATATGTCAGGGATGTGTATACCTGTGAAGAGATCCAAGATTTAGAACCTCAAAGCCAAAGTGAGAGCATTTGGGTCAAAATTAAGGGAGAGAAGAATAACAGGGACCTCATTGTGGGAGTTTACTATAGATCCCCAAGCCAAACGGAGGACATAGATGATGCCTTCCTGGAACAGATGGCCAAGCATGCAAAAGGAAGGGAGATAGTAGTAATGGGGGACTTCAATTACCCGGATATTTGTTGGATGTCAAACTCAGCCAAGAGCATAAGGTCAAACAGATTCCTCACTGGCCTTGCAGACAACTTCATTGTCCAGAAAGTGGGAGAAGCAACAAGAGGAACAGCCATTTTAGATCTGGTCCTAACCAATGTTGATGACCTGGTTAGTGGGGCAGAAGTGGAAGGATCATTAGGCGCGAGTGATCATGCTCTTCTGAAGTTTACTATACAGCGGAAAGGAGCAGCCAAGTATACTAGGACTCAATTTCTTGACTTTAAGAAAGCCGACTTCATAAAACTTAGGGAAGTGCTGGGTGAGATCCCATGGACAGTAATACTAAAAGGAAAGGGAGTTCATGATGGCTGGGAGTTTGTTAAGAGGGAGATAGTAAAAGCACAACTTCAGGCAATACCAATGAGACGGAAACATGGAAGGTGCCTAAAGAAGCCAGGGTGGCTATCTAAAGAACTTTTAACTGAGTTAAGATTAAAAAAGGATGTGTACAAAAAATGGAAAAGGGGGGAAACCACCAAAGAGGAATTCAAACAAATAGCCAGCACGTGTAGACACAAAGTCAGAAAAGCTAAAGCACAGAATGAACTCAGGCTTGCTAGAAAGGTTAAAAGCAACAAAAAAGGCTTTTATGGGTATGTTCGTAGCAAAAGGAAGAACAAAGAAACAGTGGGGTCGCTCAGAGGAGAAGATGGTGAAATGCAAACAGGGGATACAGAAAGGGCTGAACTCCTCAATGCCTTCTTTGCCTCAGTCTTCTCCGATAAAGAAAACAATGCCCGACCTGAAGAATTTGGAGCAAATGATTCAGCAGAGGAAACACAGCCCAGAATAACTAAGGAGATAGTACAAGAATACTTGGCTAGTTTAGATGTATTCAAGTCTCCAGGGCCAGATGAACTGCATCCAAGAGTATTAAAAGAACTGGCAGGTGTGATCTCAGAACCACTGGCACTCATCTTTGAGAATTCCTGGAGAACAGGCGAAGTCCCGGCAGACTGGAGGAGGGCAAATGTTGTCCCTATTTTCAAAAAGGGGGAAAGAGAGGACCCAAATAACTACCGCCCAGTCAGTCTGACATCAATACCAGGGAATATTCTGGAGCAGATCATTAAGCAAACAGTCTGTGAGCACCTAGAAAGGAATACTGTGATCACCAATAGTCAGCATGGATTTCTGAAAAATAAGTCATGTCAGACTAACCTGATCTCGTTTTTTGACAGAATTACAAGCCTGGTAGATGAAGGGAACGCAGTGGATGTAGTCTACCTTGATTTCAGCAAGGCATTTGACAAGGTGCCCCATGATATTCTTGTAAAGAAGCTGGTAAAATGCGGACTTGACTATGCTACCACTCAGTGGATTTGTAACTGGCTGACTGACCGAACCCAAAGGATGCTCATCAATGGTTCCTCTTCATCCTGGAGAAGAGTGACTAGTGGGGTGCCACAGGGTTCTGTCTTGGGCCCGGTCTTATTCAACATTTTTATCAATGACTTGGATGATGGACTCAAGGGCATCCTGATCAAATTTGCAGATGACACCAAACAGGATCACACTTCAAAACGACCTTGACAGATTAGAGAACTGGGCCAAAACAAACAAGATGAATTTTAACAGGGAGAAATGTAAAGTATTGCACTTGGGCAAAAAAAATGAGAGGCACAAATACAAGATGGGTGACACCTGGCTTGAGAGCAGTACATGTGAAAAGGATCTAGGAGTCTTGGTTGACCACAAACTTGACATGAGCCAACAGTGTGATGCAGCAGCTAAAAAAGCCAATGCAATTCTGGGCTGCATCAATAGGAGTATAGCATCTAGATCAAGGGAAGTAATAGTGCCACTGTATTCTGCTCTGGTCAGACCTCACCTGGAGTACTGTGTCCAGTTCTGGGCACCACAGTTCAAGAAGGACACTGACAAACTGGAACGGGTCCAGAGGAGGGCAACCAAAATGGTCAAAGGCCTGGAAACGATGCCTTATGAGGAACGGCTAAGGGAGCTGGGCATGTTTAGCCTGGAGAAGAGGAGGTTAAGGGGTGATATGATAGCCATGTTCAAATATATAAAAGGATGTCACATAGAGGAGGGAGAAAGGTTGTTTTCTGCTGCTCCAGAGAAGCGGACACGGAGCAATGGTTCCAAACTACAAGAAAAAAGATTCCACCTAAACATTAGGAGGAACTTCCTGACAGTGAGAGATGTTCGACAGTGGAATTTGCTGCCAAGGAGTGTGGTGGAGTCTCCTTCTTTGGAGGTCTTTAAGCAGAGGCTTGACAACCATATGTCAGGAGTACTCTGATGGCGTTTCCTGCTTGGCAGGGGGTTGGACTCGATGGCCCTTGTGGTCTCTTCCAACTCTATGATTCTATGATTCTATGATCTCACCCCTGTTCAGATGTGCCTGAGGCCCGTTGATGGAAATGACATAGATGTATTCCTTTTCATGTAACTACAACAACAGCAACAATTTTATTATTTATACCCCACCCATTTGGTTGTGTTGCCTCAGCCATTCTGGGCAGCTTCCAGGACATATAAAAACATAATGAAACATCAATCATGAATAAGAACAATCTGATCCAATGTAAAAGAAAAAGCCACAATAACTTTAAAATAAACAACTTATGTGCAAATATGATTTATGTTTGTGGCCAAAACCAATACAAAAGATAAAAGACATAAAAGAGAATAAAGTATATTGCACAGTTAGAATAAATATTTAATAATTAATTTAATTTAAAAATAATTAAAATTAAAATAATTAAAACCGAACGTTATGTCAGATCAGAGTTTGCTCCTCTGAAGAACTTACTCCCACAGATTTTCACCTCACAATTGCCACTCTAAGGCAAAGCAGGCCGCTTTTTCAAAGATGTAGGGGGACCTGTCCCCTAATAAAAAGTTAGGCACATTGTCTGAGCCTTGGTCACACAATACTCATGGGTGTGGGCTACCCCTCGGGCACCATGCTCTTCACGATTCCCTGTGGTGTCCCACTGTATTCTGGGAGAAGAGGGCCAACAGCCCTCATGCCTAACATTTTGTGCCTTTCTTGTCTTCCTTTCCCTTCCCACAACAGGACCCCTTTTCGTGTCCATGATCTTCAGGACCTGCCAGCGCCCAGCCTGCGATGTGTCTGAGAGCCAATCCTTCGGCCCTATAAATATCACCAGCGAGTCAGGGTCTTGTTGTTCAGGCAGCAATTGCAACAAGGAGGAGGTTGACATTCCGAACAAGGGAATCAACCCAACAGCTCCTGTCAAAATAGCTTATGATGTGAGGAACATCGCCAACCCAAACCTCTTTTATGATCAGGATGAGGATGAGGGTGATAAACTTGTACGTACAGAATGGCTAGCCCCCCTGCAGTCAGGTTTCCAAGGGCTCAGCCTTCAACATTGCCCTCTCCTGGCAGCCTTATGGGCCACCGTCCTCGGGATATGGGGGTGAGGAAGGGGGTTTGGGAGCACCTGAACTGCTGGAACCTGCATTTGGGTTTGGAAGGGCTGTGTTGTGGAGAAGGAAGGAAGGAAGAAGGGAGGGGAATTAGCGCTCCAAGACAGTGATCAATCCCAACCAATTGCATGTATGGCTCATATATATATATATAATAATTTTTTATTTTGGATGGCCACCGCCTTGGGGTCTGATTATCCCTCACAAAACCAAGCAATTTGTTTGCTTCCCAGGACCCCACCTATTTGGGCTGTGATTGCAACATACTAAGGGCTATACCCAACTCAGTTCTACTCAGGCAATAAACCTATTGAACAACAATGCTATTATAAGTACCTTGGCTTGGGTTTTAATTCAAAACTGTCCTGGAAGCCACACCTACTCGCAGCTAAATTGAAATCCTCTCACTCTTCATTATGGTTTTCCAGAGTTCGGGGGGGGGGGTTATAGTTGCTCCCACAGTTGAGGTATTTCAAAAGAAGATTGTGCCACAATAATTGTATGGTGCACAGATTTGGGGATGTAGTAATGGCCGCCCATTAGAAGTGGTGCAGAACTCTTTCCTGAAGTCTCTGTTGATTGCCCCAAAGGCACATCCGCCCCCTTTTTAAGAGCTGAACCAGGGCTAATCTCCTGACAAACCAGTGTACATGTAGCATGTAGTACTGGCTGAAGTTGGCTAGCATGAGTAATACTAGGCTCCCTAAAAAATGCTTCTTAGAGCAATTGCAATCTATGCCCCAAAGCTCTTCGGCAAACTCAGTCAGTAAGATTCTCCATTATTATGGGATTAATGTGGAATCCCTACCAAATCTTGCCTCTAACAGAGTCAAACAACGCATCAAAGAAAAAATTTATTCAGACTCTAAATAGAGGGACCTTCATTCACCTTCCCAGATAGCATACTCATCATGGGATCCAATATATAAAACATCTTTTGGGCTGGAGGAGTACTTTATTAATCTCATGCTTCATTGTACGCCCTCTGCATATCTAATGGGAATACCCTGTGTACCAAAGGCTCTGCATCTGTGAGTCGTGAGACATGGAGGACATTCAACACTATTTGTTACGATGCCCTTTATAAGCATCCCCTAGACAAGAATTCCTCAATTGCATCCTTTGCTCTCTTTCTAACTGAACTCCCCTTGAGTGAATCTCTATTTTGCTGGCTGGCAATAACGTATTTACTACTGCACTGGTTGCAAAATTTGCCTTGGCTGCAAGTAAGTTGAGAGCTAGGCACCAAGACAGGTATCATAAGGGGAATGTGAGAAGTGGAGTGCTTAACGTATGCAGGTGTAATTTTTGCATTTTTGTATGTATGCTTTGCTATTGTTGTTGTTGTTCAGTTTTAAATCAATTATTTGTATTCTACGCATCGTGACCAATTGTGATGGCTTATAGCTTTTTCCAATAAAGATTTCATTCATTCATCAGCAGATCCAAGCCACTGAAATCAATGGACCCAAGTTAGCCATGCCCATTAACTTCAATGGGACTACTCTCCATAGGACTGGCATTGGAGACAACTCATAAACTACATATTCAATAGTATAATATTGTTATAGATTTTGGTGGACACCTAAACCCTAGAAATTAATAAATGCTAGGATGTTGATTATTTGGGATATGAAGGGAGAATTGAAGCTTCAGGGGAATTCCTGGACTAGCCTATGCAAAATGACCTGGCCAGCTAGGGCCATTAAGGAAGAAAAGGGGGCTCTAGAGGGCCAGTGGCAATGCAAGAGAACCGCCCTTCCCCCCTGCACTGAGGTGTGAACAAAGACTGGGGGTTTGGAAGGTTGCCAGGGGAACCAGGTGTGAGGTGACAGGAAAAGAGAGTTTTGAGCAAATGCTGCTGGGAATAAGAAGAAGGAAGAAGGACTGGCATCCATCTTGGGCAGGCTGGCGAAAGGCTGGCAAAGAGAGATGCCTTGGACTTCCTCTGGAAAGGACTCTTCTGTAGGATCTGGGCTCCCTCCATGCAGACTTAAGGTGTAAAGATGTGAATTAAGCGTATTTCTTAAAGCTACAACAGTCTTTGCCCTGTCTCAATTCTCCAAAGGAACACAGACTCTGAGTCAGTGCCTGGAACCCCATGGGCTCTTGCCACCGCTTGGCAGATAGGGGGGGAGAACCTTTGTGACAATATCAAGATTGGTAATCCTTTCCAACAATGGTAATCTATACTACAGTTCTGTGATTCCATGTTCCTACAACTAGAGGGCAAAGGTAACACATGGAAGATGACCCTTGAATTCTTCCTTCCTTCCTTCCTTCCTTCCTTCCTTCCTTCCTTCCTTCCTTCCTTCCTTCCTTGAAAAAACCACTCTTTACTCAACACAATGCAATAAAAACTACATCATATTCTTCAAACAGGAGTAAGACTTAGAGACAAGAATAATATAATGTTGTTAAGTAGAACAAATGTGATGAAATAATTGCAAATGCCTGGCAAATAAAATCCCACAAGAGGGACAAAATGTTTACTCACCAAGTGGGGTTTACAATGATAGAAGCAGCCTTTGGAGACTCTGTTCAGCAGTGATTTTAGGCAAGACAAAGATTGCTCCACTACAGACATGAGGCTCCTCAGGCCCAGTGGCTGAATGCGGCCCACCAAATGTCTCTATGTGGCCCCAGGACTTTCCAAAAGCTGTACTCCTTATCCTCAGGTTGCAGCCCTCACTGTTCTTGACTCGCACCCTCCTCAAGTGATTTTGCAGGAATGAGATGTACAGTTGAACTATGAAATGCTTCTTGTTTGTCTGGAGGAAAGGTGGACATGTGTGAATACAGGGATGTGGAGATTGAATGACTTTTGCACAACTGGAATGTAGTTCACACTCCTGGCTCCACCTACTTGTTTGCCTCTGGCTCCGCCCACCACTGGTATAAATCCCTCCCCAGGTTGCCTTCTAAGGAATACAGTTCTGGGGCAGCAGGAGGGGTCCCCCAACTCTGTCCCGCTCAGCTAGGTCACGGTGCAAGATCAGTGTTCCTTTGCCAGCGACGTCTGCAGAATCTTCCGCTCCAAACCAGAAGCCATCAATCAGAAGCCATAATTTGATAAAACAGGGCCATCTGGCTGAGATGTCAGGTTGCACAAGTTACACAATGTCCTTTTCATAACAGACAGTTTATTTCTGCTGCTGTTGCTGCTTCTGTGGGCATTTGGGAAGACCGCTCCCTCCTCCAGTCAATTCCATCGGGCAAACGGGGCAGGGCCTATACCCACCACCACAGCTTAAGAGGCGAGAGAGAGGCCTCCAGGACATTGCTGCTGTTGCTGCTCTGGTGAGTGTTGGGAAGACCACTCCATCCTGCAAGCCAATTCCATCGGGCCCAAGGGGCGGGGCCTAAACTCACACATACTCTGAGCAGCTCCCTGCAGCAAGTGGCAAAAATGATATTAAATGTTTTAAGTGTTCTTAATTTGCTGCACCTCAAATGGTGTTTTTTACAGTATTATATTATTATATTATTTTCTTTCTGCTTGGGGTGGAATAAATGTTTAGTCGGGGTGAGGAGTAGTTTAAATATAGCGTAGTTGTTTCTTGCTTTTTTTTTCTTTCATTATTTTGTTAAGTTACTGTATAGTTTGTACTTTGCTTTTTAAGGGGAAGGGTTAGGGCTGCCTGGGAGAGGGCCTCAGCCAATAGAATGGCTGGGGCAGGTTCCATGGGGGGGGGATGTATTGGGACACCCGATCTCAGTGATCAAGGGCGGGAGGAGGAGTTACGCTAAGACCATCTCATTACCGAGGAGGCAGGCTTAGTCATTGTTTGAGGAGTATCCCTGCCTCCAGGTCTGGTCCTGACCGGAAGGATGCTGGAATCAGCAAGAGAAACCCACATGACCTTAAAGTGTTGCTGTGCAATGCCAGGTCAATGATGAATAAAACCGTCCCATCCAAGACCTGATTGTGGATGGAGAATTTGACCTGGCATGTGTGACAGAGACTTGGTTGGATGAAGCAGATGGGCTTGCCCTTGCCGCTGCTTGTCCACCAGGTTTCTCTTACATGCAGCAACACAGGTCATGTGGGCAGGGAGGGGGGTTGCAGTGATTTTTAGGAAGTCATTAGTCTGCACAGGCGTCCCGTTGGGAAGACCCAGTTTTCTGAATGCATGTTCTGGAAGTTGGGCAATAGGGGCAGTACAGGATTCCTTTTGGTGTACCGACCTCCTCGCTGCACCAAGGATTCCCTGCCTGATCTGCTTCAGGTCATGGCGGATATGCTCCTGGAGACAACTAGTCTGGTTGTCCTGGGGGATTTTAACATCCATCCCGACATGACCTTACAAGGGTCCGCTCGGGACTTTGTGGAAAGCGTGGCCTCCATGGGGCTGTCCCTGAATAAGTTTGGCCCAACTCATAGCCGCGGACATGCCTTAGACCTAGTGTTTGCCTCTATGGATGTTGGTGATCTGACAGTAAGTAAAAGCGAAATAAAAGAAGTGCCATGATCAGATCACTTCCTGGTGCAACTGGACTTCTCCGCGACCCTTCCCCCTCTGCAGGGAGCTGGGACCGATTCAGATGGTCCACCCCGCCACTTAATGGATCCAAATGGTTTCCAGAGAGTGGTAGGGGATGTTTTATCCCAAGCTGATGGCTTTTCAGCTGATTCCCTGGTGGCCCGCTAGAATGTGGAGTTAACTAGGGCTATTGACTGTCTGGCTCCAAAGCGCCCTCTCCATTGCATGGAGTCCGGACAGCCCCGTGGTTTTCCATGGAGCTGAGGGCAATCAAACAATCGTTGAGATGGCTAGAGCACCAGTGGCGGAAAACTCATTTTGAATCAGACCAGACACGGGTTAGAGCTCAACATCGAGCCTACCATGTGGCAATGGCCACGGCGAAGAGGGCCTTCTTCACTGTCTCTATTGCAACTATTGCTTCTGCAGAAAACAGCAGCAGGAGACTCATTCAGGTGGTTTGCAATCTATTGGAACCACCTTCTTCACCGGGGCCTGGTAGGGACCCCAAGATCTCCTGCAATGCTTTTGCAAAGCTTTTTGCTGATAAATTCGCTCAGATTCAGAAGGAGATAGACTCCACCGTGGAAGCAGGGCCAGGGCGGGAGAGTGCTAGAGTTCTGTCTAGTCCTGTTACAAGGGATCAATTCCAATCTGTTACCTCCAAGGATGTGGACAGGCTGCTTGGACGAGTGAAACAGATCACCTGCCTCCTTGATCCTTGCCCATCCTGGCTGATAAAAGCGAGGCTGGTTGATGGGCTCTGCGGGGTGCTGAATGCTTCCCTCTGTGAGGGTGCCTTCCCAGATGCGCTGAAAGAGACGGTCATTAAACCGTTTCTTTAAAAAAAACATCTTTAGACCCAGCCAGCATGGCCAACTATCGCCCAGTCTCAAATCTTCCATTCTTGGGCAAGGTGATTGAGTGGGTGGTTGCTGAACAACTCCAAGGATGCCTGGAGGATGCAGACTATTTGGATCCCAGCCAGTCGGGAATCAGGCCTCACCATGGGACTGAAGCTGCCTTGCTTGCGCTGGTCGATGATCTCTGGTGGGCTAGGGATAAAGGTGAGAGCTGTTTCCTAGTTCTGCTGGATCTTTCAGCGGCCTTTAACACCATCGACCATAACATCCTTCTGGACCGTCGAGAGGGGGTGGGAGCTGAGAGGAGTGTTATACAGTGGTTCTGCTCCTTTCTCCTGGGCCATGTCTAGAAAGTGGTGTGGGGGATGAGTGTTCAGACCCCTGGGCTCTCGCTTGCGGGGTGCCTCAGTGTTCCATCCTCTCCCCCGTGCTTTTTAATATCTGTATGAAGCCACTGGGAGAGATCATCTGGGGTTTGGGCTGGGTGTTAATCAGTATGCAGATGACACCCAGATCTACCTCTCTTTTAAATCAGAAGCGGTGAAGGTCCTGTGTGAGTGCCTGGAGGCGGTCGGAGGATGGATGATGGGTAGCAGATTGAGGTTGAATCCTGAGAAGACAGAAGTACTGTTTTGGGGATACATGGAGCGGGCAGGTGTGGGGTCTCCTTGGTCCTGAATAGGGTAACTTTTCCCCTGAAGGACCAGATGCACAGCCTGGGAGTCATTTTGGACTCACAGCTGTCCATGGAGATGCAGGTTAATTCTGTGTCCAGGGTGGCTGTCTACCAGCTCCACCTGATACGCAGGCTGAGATCCTACCTGCCCGCAGACTGTCTCACCAGAGTGGTGCATGCTCTAATTATCTCCTGCTTGGATTACTGCAATTCGCTCTACATGGAGCTACCTTTGAAAGTGACCCAGAAACTGCAATCAATCCAGAATGCGGCAGCTAGACTGGTGACTGGGAGTGGCTGCTGGGACCACATAACACCAGTCCTGAGAGACAATCTTGCATTTCTCGAGATGAGAAGGAAACAAATAAATTTGAAATTTCAAGGAATCCTGGGACAGGAAGGGAAGGTTGTGAGAATAAAACTGGTTGCAGAAATTGCAAAATGGTTAGAGTTAAAGGATGAAGATGTTGATTATACAATAGTAAATGCATTCAGAATAAAGGTCACATCCCTCCAGGCTAAGGCAAAAAAATATCCAGGAGATTGCTTGGTAATGTTTAACTCGATGGAGTTGAGGAATACCATGTTGAGAATGAGCCAGGAAAGGTAGTTATGTATCAATGAACATATAATTTGTTTACAGGAAACACGTGTTGCTAAAAAACACACAGAATAGTTCTAATAAATAAAAGATTGGGAAATGCATTTGTAACTTCAGCTGTAAATAAGAAAAGGGGAGTGGTTTTGTACATTAAAGGAAAACACAATGCAAAATATTTGTTTAAAGACAATGAGTGGGGGAATGATAGGGGTCCAAGTCACACTGCAAGGCAACAACTTTATCATTGTTGGAATCTATGCACCAAGTGAGAAGAAATCAGACTTTTATAAAGAATTGGAGGAAAAATTGTTTAACTATATGGACCAGAAAGTAATTTTGATGGGTGATTTAAATGGAGTGGTGTTGTTAGAAATGGACAGAACGTCAAGCAAAAGGGAGGGAAACCTGGGAAAACTCCCAAAGGCTCTTTTTTCATTGCTGGAGAATAATGATTTGATTGATATTTGGAGACTTAAAAACCCATTAACAAAACAATTCACATTTTTCTCTGATTCAAATCCAGTTCTAGTAGAATAGACCATGTCTGGATTCCCAAGGACTTAGCTCTAAGAACAAGTACAGAGATATTGCCAAGGACATTTTTGGATCATAATTCCATAACTTTGAAATTTAAAGGTAAAGATCAATCTTCTTTAGCACTTCTCTCACACAAGACACAACACGCTAGCAATTTGAATAGTTGAGGTTTATTTCTCAACAACAGGCTTTCAGCAATCCGAGCTTCCCACAACTCAGTCCTCACTGTCAGAGTCAGTTGACTTGACTGGCTTCCGGCCCCTTCCAAGGCCAGATATACTCCAAGCCTACCACTTGCTCCACCTCCTGCTTCTTGGAGACTCAGGTGCAGCCAATTCCTTCTCCTCTGGAGTTGAATCCAGCCCTCTACTACCACCTGCATCCTGCTCCTTCATCTCTGTGCTGCTGCAAAAACTTGCAGGCAGCAATCCAGAGTGAGGAGGGCTTATCTCACTTTTGTTGTGAGAACAACTCAAGTTCCTGTTTTCCTCTGCCTCTTTCTCCCCCTCTGCAGACTCCTGTCTGCCAGCCATGTCTCTGACAAGTGGACTTTCTTCCTGGGCACCAATTGAAAGATAATGAGAGAAATATAGTTAGAAGAGAAATAACATTAAAAGAGCCACATGTCAGTGTAATGGAAGCACTGGAAGTGATTGAAGGGTTTGGGCAATTAGCAGATTTTAGATTAAATAAAGCCAAAACAAAAATGATGGTTAAAAATATGAATCAGGAACAAATTAAAGAATTACAAGATAAAACAGGAATCATAGTGGTCAAAAAGGTAAAATATTTGGGTATCTGGTTGATTCCCAAAAATATAAACCTATTTAAAGACAATTATGTACCTGTGTGGAAAGATAGTAAAAGATTTAGAAATTTGGGATAGACTGAAATTGTCATTCTGGGGAAGAATCTCTGTGATAAAGATGAATGTGCTACCCAAAATGTTATTTCTATTTCAGACAATCCCAATGATCAGTGGAACAGGACAGTTTAAAGTTTGGCAAAAAGCATTGTCAAGATTTATCTGGCAGGGGAAGAAACCTAGAGTAAAGTATAAACTTCTTACAGATAAAAAAGAAAGAGGCGGATTCTCACTGCCAGATTTAAATATATATTATGAAGCATCTTGTTTGACTTGGTTAAGGGATTGGATGAAACTACAAAATACAGACATATTAGATTTAGAAGGTTATGGAAACAGATTTGGGTGGCATGCATATTTGTGGTATGATAAAGTCAGAGTTCACAGAGGCTTCCTGAATCATGCAATAAGAAAACCATTGTATGAAGTATGGATGAGAGTAGAACATAAAACACCAATGGTGGGTTTCACTAGCAGAAGCAATTTCAGTCAAGCGGTTAAATATGAAAGGTAATTGGCCCACATATAAGGAGTTGCTAACAGAAAGGGATAAAGTGTTAAAAATGAAACCATATGATGAAACATGTGATAAGCTAACAGGTTGGTTACAGTACCAACAAATTAATGATGTATTTGAAAAAGACAAAAGGAAGAATGGCTTTGAGACATTTAGATTTGAATTGTTGGAAAGTAAAACAAAAATCCTATCTAAAATATATGAGTTACTTCTAGAATGGCATACAAAAGATGAGGAAACTAAGGAAGTAATGATATAATCGCCAATAGACATTGTCCATAACATTGACTTTGATAAATTGTCAAGGTTATGGAATACGGGTATGAAATTTACTGCAGGCATGACACTGAAGGAAAATATACCGTAATGAAAATGATATATAGATGGTATTTGATCGCTACCAACTACGACTTGCCGATCAGAAGGTTGGCGGTTCGAATCCCCATGACAGGCTGAGCGCTCCTGTTGCTCAGTCCCAGCTCCTGCCAACCTAGCAGTTTGAAAGCACGTCAAAGTGCAAGTAGATAAATACGTATCGCTCCGGCGGGAAGGTAAACGGCGTTTCTGTGCGCTGCTCCGGTTCACCAGAAGCAGCTTAGTCATGCTGGCCACATGACCTGGAAGCTGTACACCGCCTCCCTCGGCCAGTAAAGCGAGATGAACGCCGCAACCCCAGAGTCAGTCATGACTGGACCTAATGGTCAGGGGTCCCTTTACCTTTAAACTAGCAAAAATGTATAGAATGAGTAATAAGCATTTTTGGAAATGTAAGGTTAAAGAAGGGGATTTTTACCATATGTGGGGGACGTCTGATAAAGTTAAACTATTTTGGAACAGTATTTACAATGTATTAAGAAAGATGTTCAGGTACACCTTCCCAAAGAAACCTGAAGCTTTTCTGTTAGGAATGCTAGGTGGGGAAATATCAAGAGTTGATCAAAAATTGTTTATGTATGCACAACAGCTGCTAGAATTTTATTAGTCCAAAATGGAAACAGCAGGAGTTACCAACAATCGAAGAATGGCAGACGATGCTGGTGGAATATGCGGAACTGTCGAAGCTGACCGGGAGAATCCGGAAAAGAGTGACCAAGCATTCCAGAGAGAAGGGAGTAAATTCATATCATATATAGAGAACCATTGTAAACACAGAAAGACTCTAGAATAAAACTCACAACATTTAAAATAAGTATTCCACATCTTCATTTATATACACTATTACAACTTTATCAAACTTATTCAGTGAGGCTTATTCATCAATGGATCCCATATGGCAAATGGTCATTGCGGTCTCCACTTCCTAATGTTGAACATAAATGTATAAATTAATCTTAGGAGATTGTAACATCATTATTTACCTAAACACCTGTTGTTACAAAAAAAGATACCTTCTTTGCAGTAATTCAGACAACACAGGATATCTATAGAAGAAATAAGTAATGCATACCCCAGGAACACCAAAGTCAATCAAAGATATTCTAAGTAATAATCAATAGGTACAGGCAATTAGAATCTACCATTCTTAAAGGAACATAATCACAATGATATCCAACTAGCAGAGATCTAGTACATTAAGTTTTTTACATCTTCATTAGTATTTCTTAGATTTTAATTATTTATCCAGTGTAAATTAATCATAAATAGATTCCACCTGCTAAATAGTCATTGCTGTCTCCACTTTTTATATTGTAATAATCAAACTATTAATATGTGACCTCATTGATTACCTAAATTATATCAATAGAAACAGCCATGGCAAATGACTAGGTCAACACACACCACAATTGCCTCATTGCGTAAATCAAGTTCAGAATACCACAACACACGTAACTGGCTGTAAAGTAACATAACATTATATATAATGAAACCGTAATCTAATCGTCATATCAAAAAATTGCAAAGCACTGTTCCTGATGGCAATAACATATCATATTACTATTATATGTTTTTATTGTCGTAAAGTCCAAGGATAGTCAAGTCCAAAGATTGTCAAGTCCAACGATTACAAACGTACAGTTCCTGTTGGCAATGCCATTTCATACTGATATCTTCCTTCTGCAGCGTCCTATGTCTTAAAAGTCCACTGCTTTTCTTTTGTTTTGGAGAAAGAGATTGAGGAAAGAGAGGGGAGGATTTCTGAAACTTTGAATTTGTCTTTCTGCTTGAGAAAACTACCGATAGGTAGAAAGGGGGAAGGAGGGAGGGAAAGGGGGGTGGGAACCCTTAGACGTCCGCCTGACTGTTTTTGTGATTTTTAATTTCTTTCTGCCATGGAGAGAACATTAGATGAAGAAAAAGGAGAGGAAGATAGAATGGGAGGAGTGGGCGAGGAGAGCAAGGGACACCAGCCTCCCTTTGCACCAGTGCAGCTGGTTGGCCATCACTCACATGGGGCTCCATATAAATATGAAAATATGGGTCCACCCCTGTTGCACAGCTGCCTTCTTCTGCCAGAACTGCTCCTGTAATCCTGCCAGAACTGCTCCTGTCTCCTCGGGAATTTCCTCCTGCGAAGCTCTAGCTAGCACATTTGTGCCTGATATATATATAACCAAACGGCCCAACTCTCTCAGATATTTGACTGCTTTTCCTCCATCAGAAAGTTGGTTCTTTGGCTCAGAGGGCCTCTCGGCTTCAGACCATGGAGGGTGTCGCATTGAGATGGAGAGCTGCAACAGTTGTGCTGCAAGGACTGCTGGCGATGAACTTTCTTATTTCAGGTACCAGTTATTGCTACTGGGATGTCCTCTAGTTGCAGACCTGGGTGGTTGGGTGGGAGCCAACTAAATTTTCACGGGGAAACAAGAAGGAATCCTAAGGTGTATGGAAAAAGTTCAGAAAGGGGGAACCTAGTGTAGTGTTTTTTAAAATTGTGGGAAAATTTACCCATGGAGAAGCAGGAAATGAAGAAGACCTGAGCCTTCTGCTCCCTTCCCTGCTGAAGAGGGAGAAGAGGGGAGGGGATGTTTCAGTTCTTTCTACTGAGTGACAGCTGTCAGCCAAGAATCTGTATCCTGCCTCTAAGCAAGGGCAGTAAAAGCAGTCCCCATGGAGCTGTCTGCCTCCACCCATTTTTTATTTGTTCAAACTTTACTTTCAAACCTCCATTCTGCTGTAGGTTTTTTCCATTATTATTTTCTATATTCTTCATTAAAAGATATAAAGAGCATAATTACAAGTGCACAGAGTAAGATAAGACACAATAAAGAAGAAGGAAAAGAAAATATGAATACCCATGTAGAAAACTCCAACTCACCCCCATTTTTATAAATAACATATTAGGTTAAGTTCTGGTTAACTACAATACCTTCTTTTTTGGGGGGGGGGTGTTAATGCCCATGATTTGGTTGTCATTGTTCTGTTTTGTCAGTTTACATCTGACTGGTGTTGGTGTGAGTTGGAATCCAACATCTGGCATTGGGCTAGACATCTGGCATCCTAGTCCCATCCACCTCTATGATTTAATAAAGCTCTAGGACTGACCATTCTGGCATAGTTTCGCGTCCTCCTTTGATATATACACATCAAACCACTCACTCAGGCCCCTCCTTTGGGCCTGCGGTTCAGAACAGGCACTTGGCACAAATTTCTGCCCCCTAACAACTTCTGCTTTCACTTTAAAGGGGGAATACCTATTTCTAGTCCCTGGTGATTTCAAGACATTGCTAATAGCTTCTCCCGGATCTCATAACCTTTCTCCCCAAACTTCTTTTCAGGAATTTCTGCCTTGGAGTGTTATCACTACAGCTACATAGAACATCCCACATTCAAGTTCTCTACATCAGAGCAGTACATTAGAAACTGCTCCAGTGCTGAGAATGTTTGCATAATTGCACAACTTACATTAAGTATAGGTAAGTGCTGCTCTGTCAGATGGATACTGTGTGGCTGCTAGATTTTTAAGAGGAATAGATTTTTGAGAGGATTTTACCTTAAAGGTAAAGGAAAAGGGACCCCTGACCATTAGGTCCAGTCGTGACCGACTCTGGGGTTGCGGTGCTCATCTCGCTTTATTGGCCAAGGGAGCCGACGTACAGCTTCCGGGTCATGTGGCCAGCATGACTAAGCCGCTTCTGGCGATCCAGAGCAGTGCACAGAGACGCCTTTTACCTTCCCGCCGGAGCAGTACCTATTTATTTACTTGCACTTTTAGCGTGCTTTCGAACTGCTAGGTTGGCAGGAGCAGGGACGGAGCAATGGGAGCTCACCCCATCACGGGGATTCGAACCCCCACCTTCTGATTGGAAAGTCCTAGGCTCTGTGGTTTAACCCACAGCACCACCCGCCTCCTTCATGAAACCCCTCAAATTCCCATCGGGATTAACTGGGGCCTGAAATGATGCTTTGCATGCTTTCAGAATTGAGGTGCTCCAAACATGTTTTGATTCATTTTATTTTCTATTTGCAGATTGTTGTACAAATCCCAGTACTCCATTTCTTTCTTTGTTAATAAAGAAAATTCTTAGCTGATTTTCTGTGGGCTGATTTCCAACCCCGTTATTAGGCTTCTGAGGTATAACTACAGCCAGGAAGTGTGCCCCCTCCCCCCCAAAAAACAGGCAGAAGCAGAAAGCAGGAAGAACTGTGTCAGCAGTTTCAAGGGGCACTCACATAACCCAAATCACTTGTCAAGGTAAAATCTTTGGAACACCCTGCCACTGCATCAATCTATTGTTTGTATATATGTATCCACCCTCCTTTTAGATAAAGACCTTTTGGTAATGGGCTACAAAGGCTGTGCCAGCAAGGAACTTTGGGATGGACCCATATCAAGTTTCTCTGGTGACCGACACTTTGCCGTCCAGTACGATGAGAGCTACTGTCTTGGTGACCTTTGCAACGGGCATTCGATAAAGTGGGAGGTTCCCAAGACCCCTATCGAGGACACAGGTATTTTTTTAAAAGGCCACCTGACCGTTAAGTGAGAACTCACAGTTTCACTTGTTGGGTGGTTGGTTGTCAATAGGGAGGCTTGAAGAATTCAATTTTGGAGATTTCTAAGGCAAGCAGCCCTGTTCCCCAACTCTTGGGCTCCTATGCCAAAGAAAAGCTAACCCCGCTTCTCAAGAAATGTACAGGACAGTGTGCTTTAGGGTGTAATTTAGCTGCGAGAGCATGGGAAAGGTTTGGCGGAGTGGGAACATGGGGTGCGCTGTAGGGGAGGGGTGAGCTGGGGTAAAGGGAGGGGACGTGCTCAGGTGTGGGGGGTTGACAAAGAGTCTGGCAGGTTTGGCAAGTGGAGAAAGGCGAGGGCAGCAGCTCCTAGTATGTGCAAACATTCGCACACATTCTATCTTAGAGAATTGCTATGCAAAATTCGAGAAAGTTTGGGTTTCAAAGGATAGCTTTTTTCCTTCACGTATCGACCTATACTCATATGTATTCATTTAAATGGGTTTACCCTGAGTATAATTAAGGTACTGACTGCTTTGGAAAGGGAAAATTAAGTAGGTTTGTAGCACCCTGCTTGTGGTTAACGCTTAGCTGGAATGAAATATTCAACGCAGCAATAGAGAAATTAAAATAATAATTTATTTGTCAGACAAATAAATGAGAGGCTCAGTGGTATATGGTTACCAAGCTCTGGCCTGGCCTCTTGCCATCCTGGCCAGCACTTATATTCCCTTAATCCAGCCCCCTTTGCTCCTCCTGTGGCTGCCTCTGTCCAATCAGCCTGGTTGAAATTCCTATTGGCTGTTTGGTAGAACCAATCACAAAAGATACACCCACAAAAGATACACCCACTTCCTTGCCCTTATAAGGGAGACAAAGAGCTATATATGTGACAAATAAGTAATAATATATCTTACATGGAATCTTAATTACCAGCTCACCTCTTGCCCTCCTTGCCCTATTGCCTTCTAAAACAAATGTTTAATCTTACATTTTTATGTTCAACAGATGTCAAGGATCTTGAGTTCACATCAACATTGAAAGATTTCCTTCATTTAAGGTTTCTAAACAAATGCCTGACAACTATATATCAAGAGTGCTTGGATGGCGTCTTCTGTCTAGCAGGGGGGCTAGACTGGTGGCTGACTTAATTTCAGGATAAATACAACTCTTACAACCATATGAAATAAGAATCTAACATTCCTTAAATCCTTTGCATAATTACATTTAAGCCAATATATTTAAGTTAATATATTTCATTCACTTATCATAGGTAGCCTTTTAAAAGAATAAAGCCTTTGTAAAGTAAAAAGGAACTCAGTAAAAAACAGCTTTAAAAGATTTCCCAAAAATGCTCTCTTTTCTTCTAGCCAAGCCAGTTGCCTTTTTCACTGCTCTTGGCCTTTCAACCTTAGAAAGAAGATCTGGCTCATTTTACTGGGAGGCACATTGGTATTATTTTACTATTTACCCATTCTTAATTGTGTTTTTTCAGCCTTGGGGCAGCATATGTAATTCTCCCTTTTTATGACTTTGAGAATTGTTTTTCTACTATAAATCAATGGGGCCCCCTTGTCTTAGGAGAAAAACCTCTTGCCAAGGTTCTTTCTGCCTGGCATGAAACATTTGAAAATCCTTTTTTAAGCTCATTTTTAAATACAAGCCTTGATTGCAATATATAAGCTTTGATAAAAATGCAGGCTTATGATTAGGTGCCTCAGGTTCACTTTGATATGCAAAGCAAACCGAAAGATTTCCCCCCCCCCCAATCATTATTGAAGAGACAGAATAATGGGGGGGGCTCCTTTAAAGGGGAGCCACCCTTTTCAACCCAGCCCCACATTAGCAGTTTAATGGGGTGAGTGATGCTCAACAGGCCCCTTGCTCTTCATTTTGCTTTCTTATTGCAGCAGCTGAAATAAGCAGCTCCAACCAGTGTTACTCAGGCTTTGATCATACCTACTACGGAATACTCCAGCAGACTATGAGATGCGGCAGGGGCTACAACCGATGTTACAATGGCAGTAGGGTCATTTCAGTAGGTGAGTTCACCCTAGGAAATTTATTCCACAGCTCCTGGCCTACAAAACATTTTGCCCCCTGCTGAACAGGACTTGTTGGGAAGCATTCTTTGCAATTAATTGTTCAACCACCCAACCTATGCAAATATGATTTATGAGTGTGTGGCCAAAGCCATTACCGAGGATAAAATACATAAAAGATTATAAAATACATTACAGAGTTAAAACAAATAATAATTCTTAAACCAAACGTTATGTCAGTTTAGAGTTTGCTCCTCGGAAGAATTTAACTTCCTCCCACAGATTCCCCCCTCAGAATTGACCATCTAAGGCAAAACAGGCCATTTTTTCAGAGATGAAGGGGGCCCTGCCCCCTAAGAACTCATGGATGCGGGTTACGCCTCAGGCTCCATGTTCTTCACGATTCCCTGTGGTGTTCCACTGCATGCTGGGAGAAGAGGGGCAACACCCCTCATGCCTAACGTTTTGTGCCTTTCTTTTCTTCCCTTCCCTCCAAACGTCAACAGGAGGCCTCAGAACATCAATGATCTTCAGGACCTGCCAGCGCCCAGCCTGCATTGATATGAGAACTGATTTCACCAGTAATATAAATATCACCAGCGTGTGGGGGTCGTGTTGCTCCGGCAGCAATTGCAATAGCAATATAATTAACCCAACCAATTATGGTGTGAGGAGCACCACGAACCCATACCTGTCTTATGATCATAATGGGTCAGGTTTCCAAGAGCTCAGCCTTCAACTTTGCCCTTTCCTGGCAGTCCTGGGAACCACCATCCTGGGGATATTGGGGTAAGGAAGGGGTTTGGGAGCACCTGAACTGCTGGAACCTGCATTTGTGTTTGGAAGGGCTGTGTTGTGGAGAAGGAAAGAAGGAAGGAAGGAAGGCGGGGAGTTAGGGCTCCAAGACAGTATACTGTTCCAACCAATTGCATATATGGCTCATATCTATAAAATAAAATTTTATTTGGATAACCACTTCCTTGGGGTCTGATTCTCTTCCCAAAACCAAGCTATTTGTTTGCTTCCCAAGACCCCACAGATTTGGGCTGTGATGGCAAGATACTAAGAGCTATGCCCAACTAACTTCTACTCGGAACAGATCCACTGAAATCAATGGACCCAAGTTAGCCCTGTGCATTAACTTCAATAGGACTACTCTCCATAAGACTGGCATTGGAGACAACCCATAAACTACATCTTCAATATAATAATAATATAATAATTTTTTTGTTTTGAATATAATAATATTGTTATAGATTTGGGGGGACCCCTAAACCCTAGAAATTAATAAATGCTAGGATGTTGATTATTTGGGATATGAAGGGAGAATTGAAGCTGCAGAGGAATTCCTGGACTAGCCTATGCAGAATGACCTGGCCAAACTAGGGCCATTAAGGAACAATAGGGGGCTCTAGAGGGCCATTGTCATCACAAGAGAACCATCCTTCCCCCCTGCCCTGAGGTGTGAACAGAGACGGGGGGGGGGGTTGGAAAGTTGCCAGGGGAACCGGGTGTGAGGTGACAGGAAAAGAGAGTTTTGAGCAAATGCTGCTGGGAATAAGAAGAAGGAAGAAGGACTGGGATCCATCTTGGGCAGGCTGGCTAAAGGCTGGCGAAGAGAGATGCCTTGGTCTTCCTCTTGAAAGGACTCTTCTGTAAGATCTGAACTCCCTCCATGCAGATTTAAGGTGTAAATAGGTGAATTAAGAATATTTCTTAAAATTGCAACAATCTCTGTCTTGTCTCAATTCTCCAAAGGAACACAGACTCTGAGTCAGTGCCTGGAACCCCATGGGTTCTTGCCACCGCTTGGCAGATAGGGTGGGGGGGACAACTTTTGTGACAATATCAAGAATGGTAATCCATTCCATCAATGGCAATCTATTATATAATTCTGTGATTCTATGTTCCTGCCACTAGAGGGCAAAGGTAACACATGGCAGTTGTCCCCTGAATTCTTTTCCTTCCTTCCTTCCTTCCTTCCTTCCTTCCTTCCTTCCTTCCTTCCTTGAATAATCCAATCTTCATTCAACACAATGTAATAAAAACTACATCACATTCTTCAAACAGGAGTAAGACTAAGAGACGAGAATAATACAGTGTTGTTAAGAGGAGCAGATGCGATGAAATAATTGCAAATGCCTGGCAAATAAAACCCCACAAGAGGGGAAAATGTTTGGCTGACCAACTGGTGTTTACAATGATGGGAGCAGCATTTGGACATGGGGCACCTCAGGCCCGGTGGCTGAATGCGGCCCACCAAATGTATCGATGTGGCCCCTGGCTTTCCAAAGGCTGTACTCCTTATCCTCAAGTTGCAGCCCTCGCTGATCTTAACTTGCACCCTCCTCAAGTGATTTTGCAGGGATGACATGTAACTTGAACTATGAAATGCCTCTTGTTTGTCTGGAGGAAGGGTGGAGATGTGTGTATACAGGGATGTGGAGATCGAATGACTTTTGCACAGCTGGAATGTAGTTCACACTCCTTGCTCCTCCCACTTCTTTGCCTCTGGCTCCATCCACCACTGGTATAAATCCCTCCCCAGACTGCCTTCTAAGGAATACAGTGGTGCCTCGCAAGACGAAAAGAATCCGTTCCGCGAGTCTCTTCATCTTGTGGTTTTTTCGTCTTGCGAAGCAAGCCCATTAGCGGCTTAGCGGATTAGTGCTATTAGCGGCTTAGTGGATCAGCTGTTAAGCGGCTTAGCGGATCAGCTGATAAGCAGCTTAGCGGCTTGGGAAAATGGGGGGGAAAGGGGGGGGGAAACCCGCAGGAACTCGCAAGACATTTTCGTCTTGCGAAGCAAGCCCATAGGAAATTCATTTTGCGAAGCACCTCCAAAACGGAAAACCCTTTCGTCTAGCGGGTTTTCCGTCTTGCGAGGCATTCGTCTTGCGGGGCACCACTGTACAGTTCTGGGGCAGCAGGAGGGGTCCCCCAACTCTGTCCCACTCAGCTAGGTCACGGTGCAAGATCAGTCTTCCTTCCTTAGCCATGTCTTCAGAATTTTCAGCTCCAAACCAGAAGCCATCCATCAAAGCAAGCACTTTTAATTTGATTGAAAGAGGGCCAGCTGGCTGAGATGTCAGGTTGCACAAGTTACGCAACGGCATGTTCGAAAGAGACAGGCTTCACTTGCAGGCAAGTTTATTTCTCAAGTTTACCGGGCGGGTTTCTAAGCCTGATCTGAATGTTACCCTCTGGGAGTGCTCTTCATTAAAGCAAGGGTGGAGAGCTGTGGCCATCCTGTTGTTAATGGACCTCAGATCCCATCCTCCCTTCCTGTTAGCCATGCTGGCCCAGGCGGATGGGAGTTGGAGTCCACCAACATCTGGAAGATCACAAATGTTGAGTGATGTGAAAGGTGGAAATCCAACAGAGAAGCATATGCCCCAACTGTTCCTACTTGCCCAAGACAGTCCATGTTTGCAGTTCCCCATCCTTGGTAGGTCTTGAGAGTGCCATGGACTGCAAAAAGATCAAACCTGAATGAAATCCACACTGGAAGGACAGATCCTGAAGCTGAGGCCCAAATACTTTGGCCACCTCATGAGAAAAAAAGACTCTCTGGCGGGGGGGAAAATCTTGGGTAAGATTGAGGGCACAAGAAAGGGACGACAGAGGACGAGATGGCAATGGAAGACAGGAGTGCCTGGCATGCTCTGGTCCATTGGGTCACAAAGAGCTGGACACGATTAATTGACTAAACAACACCAACATCCTTGGTATATCACTGTCCTCTAATAGCCCTTCAAAGAGTGGAAGGGAACCTTCCTTATCCTGACCACGTTTGGAGGGTCATGTGCCATTAATTTGTTCTGGAAGTCTGTTCTTAACCTGAAGCACCACTTTAGCTAATGGGCCCTCCCGCTGCTGCCGTGCTGCTGGAGCACAATTTCTGTTCTCATCTTGAAGCAAAGTTCTTAACCCAAGGTGTGTGTCACGATGCCAGCGGTCTTCCCCCTCCCCGCATTCTTTCCTACCCAGCTTTGGGGAAGGCTGGGGGAGCTCCAGACGGGACAGGACGGGAGCGATATCGTAAAAGCCAATTTTTGTAAGGTCACGAATTTAAGCCACAGTTTAACTTTTCATGGTGAAATTTGGGGGGGGGGGAGTGCGACTTATATTCGGGCCAATACAGTACTTGGTATAAGGCTTCTCCAGCCCCATTACTGGTATGCTCACAATGTAAAGGACCAGGGCTGTCCATGTAAAGGACCAGGGCTGTCCATGTAGGACATATTAATTTCATCTTCCCACAATCATTTTGCCGTTACCTCTGTCTTCCTTGTTGAGTGACAATAGTCCAGCATAGATTTCTGGATGAAATTTGGCAATGGAGTTCTGGATGTTTTGACTGAAGTGATACAGGCCTGTGCTCATGTAACAGCCATGTTAAAACTGCAGAGTGTCTGTTGGCAAAGATGGCTTTCTAAGAATTTCTTACCAGTTTCTTATTAGTTAAAAATGTCGAGCCAAAACAACTGCTTTCCCGGCTTCCCATCCTCCAATTAAAATATATGGTTTTTAAGCCCACGTTGAAGTAAAGCAGATAAAACAGATATGCTCCTTGCCTGTATGCAAGTAACATTAACTGCCGAGACAACTGACTTTAAAACTATTCAAGAGAAATTAAAACTAGAATAAACTGTGGAGCTCAAGGACAAGCAGCCATACTCATTAGTCCTTCGAATAATTGCATTACTTGGTTTCAGCTGTATTATTTTCCAGACATTTCCAATTCCTTCCTTCCGCCTCCATACTGACAATTGCTTGGCTTTGCTTTCCACTGGAACACACTCATCATGGGGGTGGGGGAGGTTAGTTCTGGCTGGGCTTTCTTACTTAACATCTCAAACAACAGCGCCTTTCTTTTTCCTCGTCACGTCAGCTTCTGGGCACAGAAGTCACTCAATCCAAACCTGTCCTTTTCTCACAGGCTCCTTGAGGACATACTTCAAGTTGCGCAGCTTCCTGTACTACCTGGGTGAGTCTGGGTCACAGAGAAATGTGGCGGCCAGAGGCACAGGGAGGAAAAAGGCTCCTGTTTTTTTGTTTTCTAATAGTTCTGTAGCTTATCTTTTTCTTGCATGACAGGCCACACCTGCCCCAAAATACATTTAGCACATTCTTGAATAGTAATGCAAAGGATGATGGAGAGGCTCCTGTTCTTTTAATTAACAGCTGCATGGAATTGAAAAAAGCAACTAGCTTCAGAGACCATGGCTCACTGGCAGGTGGTTTTTTTTAGTTTTAGTTTTTTTTAATTTATTAAATTTTATTTAGCATAATTATTACAAAATACAAATACATACATATATATTTCAGATAAGCACACACACACATATATAAACAAGAAAGAAAAAAGAAAGAAAAGAAAAAATAAGGAGGAGGAGGAGGAGGAGGAGGAGGAGGAGGAGGAGAAGAATGGAAGAATTTCTTCCAAATTTATTCTACAAATATCTCAATAATAAAATTTCATTTTATCAGATTTGGGTTTTTTAATGGATTCCACTAGGAAACAGATTGTTCCACGTGTATCTTAATTTCTTCTCTTTTGCTTTGGGTGTCCACTTGAAAAAGAAGCAGAGCACATGTCTTTAAAAAAATATTGCACTGTTTTAGACACCTGCTAAAAGCTTTTTTTATTTACTTCAGCAAGCCTGTCCAGACATATAATTTAGTTAAGAGCACAGGACGAGCCTCGCTGGATCAGGCCCAAAGTCCATCTAATCAAGACCAAACAGCTGCTTGTGGGAATCCTGCAAGCAGAACCTGAGCACTGAAACTCTCCCTACATGTAATTCCCAGCAATTGGCATTTGGTTATGTATACTTGTTTTCAAAGTCTGCTGATTTTATCTTTCCCCCTTTATAATTGACAGTTATTACTTCACTGCTTTTTGTACACCACTTACAATAGATATATTTAATTGGTTTAATGAAGTGCCTTAATAAACTAATTAATGTGTATTTTTTTAAAAAAAGAATAACAACAAAATATTCATTTAGACACAACCATTTCAAGACACGTCTGTTGAGTTATATTATTTGTTGAGTTTAAATATATTTATTTATTGAACTTATACCCTGCCCTTCCTCCCCAAGAAGCCCAGGGCAACAAATGCACCATTTTAAAATAAAAACAAAGCAACAGTATTCTAAAACAGTTAAAAGATTCTTTTTAAAAATTGCAATTTTTAAAACCTAAAAGCACTTTCATTAAAAAAAAATACCCCAAAAGTAATTAAAGTTAAAAACATTCTTCCATCCAATGGTGGATTTTAAGTCATTAAAGCAATGACAGGGAACCTGTGGTTGTCCAGTTGTTGCTGGTCTCCAACCCAGCCAAGGCAGCCATTGGTCAGAGGATGATGGGATCTGTAGCCCAGCAATATCCAAAGGGCCACAGATTCCCCATTCCTACTACATCAACGGATCTGTGATGTCAGAACAAAATACTGTTCCTACAAAGCTTATGCTGCATTGTTCAGTCCCATCCAACTCAGTCTCCTGCCATTTCTGCACAAGAGATGTGTGATTGTGGTAGGTGACTGAGAGGGACTGAGACAGAGAAGTTCTCAAGTTTTATAAAGTCCACTGACCACCACCCCTTCCTACTGATTCATGTAGGTACAAATGATATTGCCAGATAGACCTTTTAGTGCATAGCAAATGAGGCAGAGCAGGAAGCTGAAGGGCCTTGGGGCACGGGTGGGTTTTTATCACTCCTTCCTGTTGAAAATTGTGGTCCAGGAAGAGAAGGGAAAATACTGAAATTAAATCATTGGCTGGGCAAGTGCTGCCATCAGGAAAGCTTTGGCCTCTTGGACCATGGTCTTAACTTAGTTGAGGACAGACTTCTGGCAAGAGATGAGTTGTACCTCACAGTAGTAAGAAAGAACGTGTTTGCTAAGAGGGAACCAGGAGGGGGCCCTTCTAGGTAGTGGAGCCCTCCCTGTGAAACACCCTCCCTTCAAATGCCAAGGAGATAAAGAATTATACAACTTTTAGAAAACACCTGAAGTCAACCCTGTATTGGGAGGTTGTACACTGATGCTCTCACATCTGTCGTTCTGCCCACTTTTACATCTGACCAATTGAGACTAGTCCATTAGGAGGAATGCACCAATCCCTTACCAACCTCAATCTGCCCTCAACGAGCTCCCACCTACCTGCCTTCCCAACCTACAACCAGCCCAGGGAGTAGCACTCTCGGCAGCACATTTCTCTTAGACTTGCTCAGTGTTGCTACTTGTAGAACTCTGCAGGGAGAAGGAAGAGAAGGAGAGAAAAATTAGAATTACTTGGCTTTACCTCTCATTGGCTCCATCTACCAATGGCCTCCCTGTCTTCTGTCCTATCAGTCTGATTAGCCATCAACCACCACTGCATCTGATCCTACCTGCCACTGGAATGCAGCCCCCAGAAGTTTGCTCACAAAGGAATGTGTCTGGCAAACTGGAAAATGTTCCTCAGCCTGGGTCTACTTCCTCCTGTTTTGTATAACAGTCAGAATGACTCTTAATTACAACAATTACCGGTACCTTTCCATCAGGAAGGAAGGAAGGAAGACACCAAGTTACTGGAAATAGCCTTGGATGCAAAACAGTTGGAGGAAGGAGCTAGAGGAAGCAAGAGTACTTTTCTGGGTGCTGCAGAAGCTGTTCAACAGGTTTCCCTGCTGGTCTCAACCCTTAATCTCTGACTGATGGGGAAAATGGTAACTGGTAACTGGTGAAGGGTCAATGTTGAGTTGATGTCAGGAACTGGCAGGAAAGTGGGTTCATCCACAGGTCAGAAGGGAGACTCAGTGACTCAAGTAAAGCCAGCAGTTTTGTTCAGGAAATTAGCATACAGCAGAGATCACTCAGGCAGAGGTGCCTCTGTGAAGACGTTCCCAAGACTGGCTCTTTGCGCCTCCTCCTCCTCCTCCTAACCCTCCTCTTCCAGATGTCTTCCAAGCAGGCACAAACTCCAGCAGGTGGAGGGAGGGGGCCTCGAGCTTGTCTAGCTTTCTTTTCAGCTACATGTAAAGCTCTGGAGTCAAAGGGGAAAGGGAGCTCGATGCAGAGAGACCAGGCAGCTGCTGTGAAGCTGTGGCACCATCTGGCCCCTCCTTGTCCTCTCCTTCAGTTCCTGAGCTCAAAGTGTGGCCCTGTGCATCCAGTTCCCTGCCTGGGCTCTTCTTCTTCTTCACTCAAGCCCCCTGTTTCTTTCACCTCCCGACTTCCACCCTCCTCTGATCTGTCTTCTGTGCCCCACCACCCCTCCCCTTGGCCTGACCCTTCTTCCTCTGTGGCTTCCCTAGGGAGTTCCTTAGCTGAAGCTTCCCACCACTCCTTGTCACCCAGCCAGTCCCTGATAGTTGATGTGCCATTTCCATCATCCATGAAGCACTTGCAAGAGGCCAATGGCAGAGCCAGCCCATTTAAAGG
Source organism: Podarcis gaigeae (assembly GCF_964106915.1). Lineage (NCBI taxonomy): Eukaryota > Metazoa > Chordata > Lepidosauria > Squamata > Lacertidae > Podarcis > Podarcis gaigeae. Next base: position 75,891,745 of record NC_139684.1, read on the forward strand.
GCCTGCAATCCCACACCTTCCCAAGATCCCACCTGGCCCCATGAGATGCAGAAGCCAGTAGGAGAATCACTCTCCCACCCCTGGCTATAGTGGCATCTTCACTGCCCCACAACCCACCTCCAGCTTGGAAATCCTTCAAAAAGGTCACCATAGCTGGGATTGGCCCTTACAGGCAAAGGGTTGTAGTCCACTAAGTTCTACTCAGAGTAGACCTGTTGAAATTAAGGGACCCAAGTCAGACATGCCTATTAACTTCAATGGGCCTACTCTAAGTAGGAGTCTAAATTTGAAAACAACCCAGTATGATGTGTTGAGCATGGTGTGCCTAGGGATTGTCAGTGACTTCTCATCCCAATTGTAATCAGATCTATACAAGTTCAGCTTCTTCAACTTATCCAACAGTGTCAGGCATTTCCAGATTGCCACTGGATTATCACTGGACCCATATTTTCCACAATACTATACACTTATCTATAATTTTTGCTCCTTTCTATCCTTCTCTTTAAATAACATCTAAACTGGACGGTTTAAGAGGAAATCTTCAAGCAGAGAATTGTCCTCTGAGAGTCCTTCAAAACAGAGGACCTGCCTCTGTTAAGTAGGACATGAGATTAGCCTAGAAGTCAGTTTGAATGAGTCTAATTGGATATGCTGTCAGGGAAAAGTTCACAGGATTATAGCCTTGGCCCATTCTATCTCCCACACACCCACAACCCCAGAGGAACACATTGACACATGCAAGACAAACCAGTTCAGATTTAACTGCCAGCCAGGTAACTGCAGGGCCCGTAACAATAATAAAAAAGCCTCTCCAGCTGTTTTTCTTAAAGTGAATAACTTAAAGATAGGTTTATAATTACAACAGTACCTGTCTAGGCAACTAGGTTGTAAATTTCTTCCAGTTTACATCCTGGAGTTCCCAAAACTGAGTTGTGGAATTGTTGGGAACACAGCTTCTTGTTGAGCAGGGGGTCAGAGTTACTGTACTTTGTCAACAGCCATGTGATAGGCTGAAATTCCACAGGTGCTCCTGTCCCAGGCATGGAATTGCAGCTTCACCTGTTGAATAGCTTCCTCTCCTGTGGAGAGGAACATAGGAGCATAGGAAGATCCACCTGTATCAGGCCAATAGCCAATCTAGTCTACTATTCTGTTCTTACAGTACAGTACTACAGTAGCCTACCAAATGCATGTGGGGAACTTGCAAGAGCACTCTGCCTTCCCGGTATGCAGAATAGCAACTAGTATTCAGAATCAATCCTTCTGTAGAATTACTGCCTACAGCCAGAATGTGGCAGCTAGACTGGTGACTGGGAGTGGCCGCCAAGACCATATAATACCGGTCCTGAAAGACCTACATTGGCTCCCAGTACGTTTCAAGCACAATTCAAAGTGTTGGTGTTGACCTTTAAAGCCCTAAACAGCCTCGGTCCAGTATACCTGAAGGAGTATCTCCACCCCCATCGTTCTGCTCAGACACTGAGGTTCAGCACCGAGAGACTTCTGGCGGTTCCCTCACTGCGAGAAGCAAAGCTACAGGGAACCAGGCAGAGGGCCTTCTCAGTAGTGGTGCCCACCCTGTGGAACACCCTCCCATCAGATGTCAAAGAGATAAACAACTATCTGACATTTAGAAGACTTCTGAAGGCAGCCCTGTTCAAGGAAGTTTTTAATGTGTGACATTTTAATGTATTTTTAATCTCTGTTGGAAGCCACCCAGAATGGCCGGGGAGGCCCAGCTAGATGGTCGAGGTACAAATAATAAATTGTTGTTGTTGTTGTTGTTGTTAGCGACAGAGCATAGTCGTTGTGGCGAGTAACTCTTGATAGCCTTCTCCTCCATGAATTTGTCCAATCCTCTTTTAAAGCCACCCAACGACGGATCTACACTGGTTGTTTATATCATTAAAAATGTGATACAGTGGTACCTTGGTTCTCAAACGCCTTGTTACTCAAACAACTTGGAACCCAAACACTGCAAACCTGGAAGTAAGTGTTCTGGTTTACAAACCTTTTTCAGAACCCAAACATGCTCCATTTTGAGTGTTACACTTCCGATTTGAGGGCCACACTTCTGTTTTGAGGGCCACACTTCCATTTTGAGTGTTACGCTGAGGTCTGCCTGTTTTTGCTATTTATTTTGCGTTTCTGTTTTTGTGGCTCTTTTTGTTTTGTTTTTGTGGCTGTGTGGAACCCAGTTCAGCTACAGATTGATTGATTGATTGATTGATTTTGTGACTGCAGTACATTGTTTATTGCTTTCATTTTATAGATCAATGGTCTCGTTAGATAGTAAAATTCATGTTTAATTGCTGTTTTAGGGGTTGTTTTTAAAAGTCTAGAACGGATTAATGCCAGGGGTCAGCAAACTTTTTCAGCCGGGGGCCAGTTCACTGTCCCTCAGACCTTGTGGGGGGGCAGACTATTTTTTTTGGGGGGGATGAATGAATCCCTATGCCCCACAAATAACCCAGAGATGCATTTTAAATAAAAGCACACATTCTACTCATGTAAAAATACGCTGATTCCCAGACCGTCCACGGGCCGGATTTAGAAGGTGATTGGGCTGGATCCAGCCGCTGGGCCTTAGTTTGCCTACCCATGGATTAATCTATTTTGCATTACTTTCTATGGGAAAGTGTGCCTTGGTTTTGGAATGCTTTGGTTTTGGAACGGACTTCCAGAATGGGTTAAGTTTGAGAACCAAGGTACCACTGTATTAAAATGTGACACCAGACAGTGGTGTAGAGCAGTGAGCCTTCGACAATGGAAAACTTCATTGAAAGTTATATAATGTTATACTTCATAACGTTTTTACAGATCAGTGTAGATACAGCCCAAGTACGTGGCCAGCACTGCTTCCTTTGCATTGTGTGGAGAAGCACTTTCTTTTATCTGTCTTTTATCTACCAACATTCAGCTTCGCTGAGGGTTCACAAGTTCTGATGTTACGACAGAGGGAGAAAAACTAGTCTCTATCAACTTTCTCCACCCAACACATATTTTTATGAGAACATAAGAAGATCCTGCTGGATGAAGACAAAGACCCATCAGGTCCAGCTTTCTGTTCTCACAGAGGCCATCCAGATACCTGCAGGAAACCTTCAAGCAGGACCCAACTGCAAGAGCTCCTGTAGTTTCCAGCAATTAGGATTCAGAAGCACTACTGCCCCCCCCCCCGAGGCGTAACAAGGCCAGGTGGTACCAGGTGCAAAAAAAAATAAAAAATGGCACCCCCCTCCACACACATTGCAATTTTTGGGAACATTGACCAACATTGTTGAGCTTTTCTTTTTAGAGAGGGTTGTTTTTAGGGAGGGCCAGCTGGGGGTGCGAGCACTGCCCGCCGGGGGTGCCAGCGCCACCTGCCAATCATGAAAATCCAACCACCGGTCACATAAAACTGCCTGCCGGGGATGCGAGCGCCACCTGCCAGTGGGTGCCAGTCTGATCGCTGGCCATATTTACGAAACAGTGGACGGATTTTCACGACAATGAACACGCCAATCCCGAAAATCCACCCGCCGGGGGGGGGGGTGAGTGCTGCCACACCGATTTGCCCAGGGGAATTTGGTCACACAAACCCCAGGCATGACACCCGGGGTGGACCACACACCCCACATCCCCCTTGCCACAAATCATGGAGACAAACCGTCACCATCATGGCTAGGAGTCCTTGTTAAAGCCTAAGAGCTTGGCAGTAAAAAGTGAAAACCACTATTAAACAACACACACACACACACACACACACACACACACAGCCTTTGTCTAGAGCTCAAAAAGTAAGCCAGAAGTCCTGACTCATCTTCTCATTTTCATTTTGTCCACCCAGTTCACCCATCACATCTAATTTCTCACACTAGATTGGCATGCATCACGTATGTTCAGCCAACCACGTGGGGGAGTGCTGCGATGGTCTGTGTTTGCATGTGTTCTGGCATGTTCGGTATGTCACATGATGCTCCAAAGTCGTAGGTGGAGGCCAATGAATCAGGTTAGGTGCTCAATCAGATTAGGTGCTGAATCACAGTTCCTGACTGTGCTGAGTCACACGCAGTCAGCCCCATTCTTTCCATGATGCAGAATCATCCACACTAATCCTGGAGGTGGAGCAGGGACCACCTTAGCAACAAGGGACCACTCCTACACCTGAGTCACTTTGTTGCATTGTGGAGTTGCCAATTTTTCCTATGGTTTTTGCTGCACCTCTGAAAAACTGCTTCATTTACAGGCATTAGCAGAAGACAAACTTTTCTCTTTATACTACAAAAAGCTCCACTAGGCAGCTTCTGCAGATAAAGCTGTTCCTAAATCAGAACTATACCTTTCCAACATTATCTCCCTCCCTCCTTTTTATCACTTAAATTCAGAATGAGCAGGGGAGCAGCTGAGGAGAGTTGATTCCTGGATTTTCAGAAGCTGTCACAGTTTCTAATTTGATCCCAGAATGTCCTGCTTTTTCTTGGGGCATCCCTATTTTCATCGGAGAAATGGTGGAGGGTATGGAGTTATGCAACCCCCAAGCCAAGGAGATAAGTAACTAGGCAGAAAACCAGGCAGAGGGCCTTTGCAGTAGTGACACCCACCCTGTGGAACACCCTACCATCAGATGTCAAGGAAATAAACAACTATCTAACTTTTAGAAGACATCTGAAGGCAGCCCTGTTTAGGGAAGTTTTTAATGTTTGATGTTTTATTGTGTTTTTAATATTCTGTTGGGAGCTGCTCAGAGTGGCTGGAGAAACCTAGCCAGATGGGCGGGGTATATATAATAAAATAATAAAATAGTAATACAACCTTTAGAAGATATCTGAAGGCAGTCCTGTATAGGGAAGTATTTTTTCAATGTTTAATGTTTTATTATGTTTTTTATATAGGTTGGATGCCACCCAGAGTTACTGGGGCAACTCAGTCAGATGGGCAGGGTATATCTATATCATCATCATCATTAAATAAGATATCCATATTTTCATCTGAGAAATGTTGGAGGGTATGCTATAGCTGAAATACCAGTTTCTGGAAGCTGCAGTGTGGAGAGAGTGTTTTTGTGCTCGAATCCTGCTTGCAAGTTGGCCACTGTGAGAACAGGATGCTGGACAAGACGGGCCATAGGCCTAATCCAGCAGGTTCTTATGTTCCTGTCAGAAGCCCCTGCCACAAATGGAAGCAGTCTGTGATGGCCTGGGACTCGGGTTCAGATTCGGAGCCAGAGGAGTCTCAGTCCGCACTGGATCCTTTGCCCCAGGCAGCATCTGAACCTATTCTGGGGCCTGATTCTGAAGAGCTCCAGTCTGCACAGGTTCCCCTGCAACAAGCACCAGCTGGGCTGAGTCAGGTGCCTGAGTTTGCCCTGGCTCCAGATGTGGGGATTACCTTGTTGCCTCCAGCTGGGCAATCACTTACAGCTGCTCCACTACCAGTTGGGTCAGGAGAGGCTGAGGTGGTCTCTGGGTCTAGTAACCCACCGACATCTCCCAAGCTGCAGAGACTGAGGTCTGAGAGAAGGAGGAGTGCTTGTCTTCGGGCAAGACATGGAGGTGAGTCACCGGGGGACCAGAACCAGCTGTTACCCTGACAGAGATAAAAGGCTGCTGGATCCCACCCCAGGTTGCGGGAGCAATGTTGCTGTTTGCCAGAACCTGCCTGTGATCCTGTGCCTGACCTTGCCTGGTTTCCTGCCTCGTGTCCTGCCTTGGCCCTGTCGGACTGACTCCTCGCGGAACCCTTGGATTCGGGACCGGACCTGGATCATGTTACACAGGTTATCCCCGGGCCCAGCACACAAACCTTCCAACCGCCCCCCTCTCCCAATGCTGCACCACTCAAGGAGACAGTGGAACTCCTTATCCGGGTAGCCTTACGACAGCATCTTCTGTAACCTCTGCAAGAGCGGTGCTTTCTCCAGGTCCCGCTCACTGCCCAGACTTGCCCACAATTATCTTCCCCTGCCTCAAAGCCCTGGGCTAACAGCATCAAAAGAGATCCCACAACTGGCTCTTCAGGTTTCCCCGATGGAGACACCTTCCCAATAACCGGCCTTAAAATGCTGAGGAAGGGAAGTGATGGGCCCTGGGCTGGAGAGGAAACATGAAGAAAGGAGGGCGGAGGGCGGGGTGGAGTGGAGATGCTTTGGGCCATCATCGAAATACTGAGCAACGCAGCTTAGAGGAGGTGTGTCTCATGGGGGAGCCTGAGACGCCCCGCCCAAGCTGTCTGCTCATATTTAATGTCTTAGCTTCATCTTTCAGACATTGACGGCAGCAAGACGCACCCAGCACAGGTGGGGAAGATCTGAAACAAGGCCTGGAGGACTTACCGAGCAGAGCAATGGGAACTCACTTTCTCCTCCATGCATCTGTCTTTCTAGTGGCGGTGACATTCTTCATGAAAGGTAGGGGTGATAGAAGACTCATTCGTTTGGCTGTGGCAACAGGATCATGCCAACATGGAACCCCATAGAATCTGGGGTTGGCCTGGATGAGTGGCAATGCTGTAGAGTGGGGGCCCAGGATGATGAAGTCAGGTAGGGTCTCTCTTGTAGGGTCTGTGAAAAGTGTATCTGTTTCATCATGATCTCTGTGGGGGGAAATAGGAATTGAAAATATCAATAGCAGAGTGTCGGGCATGAGAAGGAGAAAGAGCCTATCGCCTGTATTATGGAAGATGCGATTGAGGGACATAAATGTGCATTGGTACATCACATACACCTATTTACCCATGCCTAAATCCTAGCAGAGGACTAAAGAAACCCTCTAGATTTCAGCTGAATAATCATATGGCTCAATTGATTCATTGATAAACTCTGCATCAATAATATAAGAAGAAACCTGAGGGATCAGGCCAATTGCCCATGTAGTCTAGCATCCTGGCCTCACAGTGGCCACCCAGATACTTGTGAGAAACTGGCAAGCAGGAACTGAGCAGTTGCCCCTCCAGTAGCTTCCTGAAACTGGTAATCAGAGGAGGCAGCTAATAGTAATCATGGTATGGCATGTAGTAATCATGGCAATCTAAAGATAAAGCACACCTTGTGTTTAGATAACGCATACATGCGACACTGAAAGCTTTATCTTAGACGACGCATTTCCTGTTTAGGAAGATAATGCCTTCAGTAATGGTGGGGGGTGCAGGGAAGCACAGATCTGGGACTTTTTTCAGAGCAGGAGTGATGATGGCACCTGTCACCTGAGTGCCAGCATAACCTAGGGACTTTCCTTGCTCCAACAAGTGAATGAGGCTTTCAAGTTGTTTGTGACAGATTAGCACAGAGGAAGTCAGAGAACGAGATTCAAACAGATATTTCTTTTATTTTCTATGGGGTTCTTAACTCGTGCTAGCAGTTTCATTGCTTTGAGCATGAGCTAAACACTTCATTTCAGCTGAATAGGGGTCTTTTGTGGACGCTTATTGTGTTTTACAAGTCAAACCTATGAAGTCTTACTCTGTGAAGACATTATGCTGTTGCTGTGTGTGCAACATGCCTACACACATCAACCTATCTATCATGGATCAAGACAGCTACCTGCATCAGGGAAGGACTGTGGCTTAGTGGCAGAGCATCTGTTTTGCCTGCAGGAGGTTCCTGGGTTCATTTTATGGCATCTCCAAGTAGGGCTGGGAGAGAAAATCTGGAGAGATGCTGCCAGCCTGTGTGGACAATGCTGAGCTAGATGAATCAATGGGCCCACTCTGTATAAAGCTCCTCTGCTCCATTTTTTGGCTCTCTTTTGGGGGCTGTCATGAAAACTTGATGAGAATAATAAGGTTGTTGCACTTCATCATTTAACACTACACCACTGAAGGACACATAAGTTGGAGCTTGCAGCCCACAGCCACATTAACACAATTTACTTGTTAAAATAAAAGCATGTGGCCTTATGAACTGGGAGCACCTTTTTAACCTCTCAAAATCTTAGCCACCAAGGAGTCTAACCACCTCACAGGAGAACTTGTATCCTTAATTATGGCTCTTGTCTGGGCCATAATTACCGTTGGCTAGTCTTATGCAACCTCTTCTTGATGTAGGAGAAGCTGTTGTCTGCTCTCAAGGATGGTATGTTAGTGGCTACTGAAGTTTGACTTGGTAGACCTGGGTTCAGATCTCTCCTAGCTCTTAAGCTTGTTGTGAGGCATTAGGCCAAGGGCAGGGAACCAGTCCCTTGCCCTCAAATGTTTTGGGACTCCCAGCTCCTGTCAGCCTCAGCCATCTCAGTCAATCTCAGGGATGATGAGACCTAGAGATCCACAAGTTCCTCGCCTTATCACAATTTCTCTGCCTAACCTACCTCACAGGGTTGCTGTGAGGATAAACTGGGAGGATTACCTCATGTCTGTCACCATGAGCTTCTTAAAAGAAGGGTGGAACGTAAGGCTGGTAATTAAACAGCCCTGACCGAGGGCACAATATGGAGACGATTGGCTTAGGTTTCTTTTCCCAAAGGCCCATCGGGGCTGGTTATGAATCCATCCAAGGGTTTCATTTTATCCTCATCACATCTTTGGGAACGCCAAGAGGTGTGGCGAAAGCAGGAAGCCATGAAACAAGCGCAGACTTGTTCCAGTGTACGGTCTGAAGGCACCCAAGGCCACCACCTTGCTGAAACTATGCAGGTCTGCCTCTGGTCAAGGCATAGCTGTCAACTTTTCCCTTTTCTTGCGAGGAATCCTATTCTGAATAAGGGGATTTCCCTTTTAAAAAGGGAAACGTTGACAGCTATGGATGGGAGTCTGCCTCAGAAACAACATGTCTGCCACTTTGGGTTCCATGATGGAAGAAAGGCAGGATACAAATGTAAGGGAGGAAATATGTGAGCTTATCGGGCTGGACCTAACAATCCCAAAAGGGCGCTGAACATCTGTAGTGTCCATCCATGTGTGAGGAGAATTTTACCACAAAACATCTGGAGGAGCAAGAGCCTGCCAAAATTCTCCTTACCTCATGGGCAGACAGCAGAAGCTACAGCTCCCAACATGGCTAAGTTAGGCTCTCCTCAACAGGGCCAGTGCAAAGCATTGCACTATCTCTGTCTCTGCCCTGTTCCCCTCCTTTTCCTCTCCTTTCCTGAACCCTTCCCTGGTTTTGCCACCACAAATAAACCAATGCTGGTTCTTCCCCCTCCCTCCCTGTCTTGCTTCAAGAAGAGCCATGGGGGTCCTTTCACAGTGTGAGGCATTCTGGGCAAGGTGGCTGGGAGACATTTTGTGCCCTTCCAATGTATACATGGCACTTGAGGGCTTTCCCCTCCCTATGTTTAAAGAGTGTTCATAGCGACCATGGAAAAAATCCACAATGGCAGCACAGACACTGGTGGAGGCCGGGGGCAGCAGTGCCCGGAAGTCAATGATGCAAGCAATTGGGAGGTCCTGGGGTGGGGTGCCAGTTCAGATACAGTGGTACCTCAGGTTACAGACGCTTCAGGTTACAGACTCCGCTAACCCAGAAATAGTACCTCAGGTTAAGAACGTTGCTTCAGGATGTGAACAACAAATGCACGGTGGTGGCGTGGTGGCAGTGGGAGGCCCCATTAGCTAAAGTGGTACCTCAGGTTAAGAACAGTTTCAGGTTAAGAATGGACCTCCAGAACGAATTAAGTTCTTAACCTGAGGTACCACTGTACTTCCCACCCGAGACAACTGTTTCAGCTTCCCTCATGAAAGGACCAGCCCTGCCCCTCATTAAGTTACAGCTTAGCCATTAATACTGAGTGCCACACACACAGAGACAGCTGAGGACAGCTTTCAGCTTAGGCCACTCATGGTCAAACCCAGCCTGTCCTCTTCTGTTTAAATGTCAAAGAGAAAAAGCGAAGGTCAAGAAGGAAGTCTATAATTAGGCCTGTGGCCTGTTTGAATAGATTCTTTGTAAATAAAAAATAAAAGCAGCATTTTTATTGACAGTTCCAGGGTTTTTTCCCCAGGAGGCGGACTTGTAAAAGGAACCTTCCATGGGCCACACTGAGTTTGCATGTCTACAGACTCACTGTTGCCAGCTGCTCTGGCTTCTCTACCTCCTCACTGCTGCCAACTGTTTGCTTGCCAGGTAGAGCCAACGAGCCGCCAGGCAGTGGCAACTGCACCCCTTCCTCCTCACCCCTTGCTTGCTCTTGACCTCTGGGCCAGAGTGAGAGACAGGTGACAAAGCAGGTCACTATAGTGAGGAGGAGAAGGAGCGAGTCCAGAAGCATTTTGCCAGTGGCCTTCCTGCTGCAATGTGGCTTCTCAGCAGCTGCCCAATTTCACTGGCATTAAATGGGGCCAAACATGTATTTATTTGTAGTATTTATACCCCTCCTTTCCTCCAAGGTGCTCCAGGTAGCATACATAGTTTTCTCCTCACAACAACCCTGTGGGGTAGGCTAGGGTGGGAGGGAGTGATTGGCCCAAGGTCACCCAGTGAGCTTCATGGCTGAGTGGGGATTGGAACTCTGTTCTCTGAAGCCCCAGCACAACACTTCTCTGCACTGGCTCTTCACTAGCCATTACAAAGAAACCTGTCTGCATGCTCTCCCCGGGGGCTTCTCACCTGGTGTCTAATCTGATGAGTTTCAGGCGCCAGCCTAAGAGTTTTATTTGACTGGGCATTTAATGAGCAGAAAGTTTGATGTTGCCATTTGAGGCTTTATTGACAGGGGTTGTGGTTTACTGATGCTAACTGTTTCTTCTCATTCAATTTTTAATTTATTTATTTTTTTACTAAGGGTCAATATCATTTGACTGATGGTTGATTTTTCTTGTTGTAAACAAAACCTGCTTCAGAAGGGGGAGTTTTTGCATGGAGAAGCAGTAAGAGGAGGAGTTGCTTAACCCACTCTTCCTCCAGCTCTTCTTCTTCTTCTTCTTCTTCTTCTTCTTCTTCTTCTTCTTCTTCTTCTTCTTCTCCCTCAAAAAAAAAAAAAAGGGTATCCCACAAAACTGGAAAGCTGCATGTTTAGCCTGGCTTTCAGAGAGAGAGAGGAAAACAGTGGCTTTTGCTCTCAGGGCTTAATTTGCCTCTGGGAGAATTACAGTGGTGGATTATTCAAGTCTCACTGGTATTATGCTTTGCAACACACACCCAGCTGCCCAGTAAACCAGGAGCTGGGGATTTTTCCCCAGCCCAACAGCCGCATTCCCTTCCAGGCAACCTTCTAGCCACATGCCAGGATGGGCAGGGCTGCAAGAAGCAGAAGTGGGCAGAACAACAAATGATAATTTAACCTTTGGGCAGTGGACCAGTTTCTGTGGACGCTCTCAGCACATGCCTCTTTGTCCTCCATCCAGGCAAGCAAAGGGTTCAAAGGCACCTTTCAGCCAGGCAAAACCACTAAAGGAGGATTCAAAGCCACAGCCAGTGAGGAGTGTCACCTGAGGGGATAGGTGCAATTGGTTGGAGCTGTCAGTTTGGGAATGTGCCCCTTCAAAGACAAGCTACCCCATATTCACACCCTCCAACATTTCTCCTATGAAAATAGGGACATCCAATTCTTTTAGAAAAGAGTAACTGATTACACACACACACACACACACACACACACACACACACACACTCAATATAGGGCTGCCTTCAGATGTTTTCTAAAGGTTGTATCTCCTTGGTTTGAGAGACTCATAACTCCATACCCTCCAACATTTTTCTGATAAAAATAGGGATGTCTTAAGGAAAAGCGGGACATTCCAGGATCAAATTAGAAACCGGGATGGCTTCTATAAATCTCAGATTGTCCCTGGAAAATGGGGATACTTGGAAGGTCTGCATATTTCATATCCTTCCAGAAGGTCTGGAGTTTTTGAGGAGCAGCCATGGATGCCATGGGGAGAACAGAGAGTGCAGTGGAGCTTGTGACTGAAAGCTATCCGGGCAGGCCCTGGGGTGCTATTACACAGCTGGGAGCATCTCTATTAATTTTAGCCCCACCCTAGGGTGGGGTCTTCTCAGAACCGGAGCAGACACGGCCCTGCAGGAAGAGGGATGGATGAAAGACAAGGAAGAAGGTGCTGGGAGAAGGGAGTGGATAGGCAGGATCAATTTGCAGGTGGTCGTTGCAGGGTGGGCAGAAGCAGGCAGAGCCAAGACTGACGAAGGGGCAAAAGCACAGGGGAATGAGGCATAAAGTGAAATGACACTTTAAAAAAAACAACCCTCCTCAGATTTTAGGTTGAGGAAGTATGCACACAAAGGCAGCACAGTGACACACTTTTGCGGGCCTGAGCATGTGCCTGACCTGGCAGACTGCTGGCGCCACCCATGACATGGAACCGAAATCTGCACTTTGCTCAGCTGCACATTCCTTGCCTGGTGTTAGCGCCCTGTCCAGAGAGAGGGGTGGGGGAGAGAAAAGGAAAGTCCACACAGGGCACAAAGGTCAGCACAGGCTTGGTTTGTTTATCGGCCATTTTCCTTTCCCAGGGAAGTTTTTAATGTGTGATATTTTACTGTTTTTTGGTTTCTATGGAAGCCGCCCAGAGTGGCTGGGGAAACCCAGCCAGATGGGCGGGGTACAAATAATAAATTATTATTATTATATTATTATTCCCAGGGAACTGTTGTTCCGCCGAAAGGCTTAGGGCAGGGCAAGCTGACCTGGGGCCCTCCTAGTGCCCCAGTTCCCATCAGCCCCAGCCGTCAACTCAGTGGGCAGGGAAGGGGGGAATCGTAGTCCAAAACATCTGGATGACATTTGGCTACCTCTGAGCTAGCAGTATCAGAGAATCCTCTAGCAGAATTCTCAACATGGTTGCAGCTTGGTAAACAAACAGAGCTGCTATGCAGAAAATAATTCCCAATCTCTGTTTATTATCAGAGCCAATAAACTCAGTTTCCAGAGACAGCTCATGAGAAGAAACCACAGAATAAATAAAAGAATGAGTACAATTTGTTATGCTGCCTCTTTATCATATTAGTGCATGTTTATCACTGCCCTAGCCTTCCCTGTGACACAGGGTGCTACAGAAATCAAGTTGTTGCTGTTGTTCCTCACATGAGGTAAAGCAAAGCAAAACAATTACAAGGACAACATGTCTGCTCACAGGTAAATCCCATTGAGTACAATGGGCCTTACCCCTGGGTCAGTGGGTATAGCAGGAAATATAGGAAATGTTGCTGGACTCCAACTCCCATCATCCCCAGCCAGAATGGCCAGAGATCAGGGATGATGGCAGCTGTAGTCCAGCAACATCTGGAAGGCCACATGTTCCTCATCCCTGGAGTATTGGATTGTGCCTTCCAATATATAAAATGAACAAAAGCAGCACAGGTTGTCCAAACCCTCGCCAACCAAACAAAATACTCTCTCAGAGAATAAACTATTTAAAACCATCTGCAAATCTTGCTGGATGAGAGTCTCTATGATAAAAAAAACAATCCATTAAGATTATTGTCAGTCCCCCTTTGACCCTGTGTGGGATTGCCTCCCTATTACTGTCACTGGAATTTGCCTGCTGGGAGAGACACAAGCTAGTTTATTTGTTCCGTAAAGTGGTAAGATGTTCCCTGCCCTGTACCACTTCAGACTACAGAGGGCAGTGTAGTATGCTGAGGTTTGCAAGTTTGAAATTGACTCTTACAGCACACAGAAAACAGGCGTCAGGGAGAAAGGTTCAGGCTGGTGCCTTTTGGACACATTGCAACCCAGTCGCAGCAGCAGCAATGATGTCCTGTTCCACCATGTGTGCATGTTCTAAGATGGCAGAGTTGTGCAGAGGACTGTGCTGCATGCTTCCCCCCCCACACACCCCAAATGCTTTGTATCAGATCTCTGCTCCAGATGTTCCTTCAATCATTTGTATCAGTGTCCAATTCTTCTCTGTTTGGTATTGAAACAGGAACAGATCGATTCTTTATACACTTGGAGCTGTACTTTACTGACTTCTTAATTAAACAGAACTAATAAATAATATTGCTAAAGTACATAGTACACCCTCCTAAAGTATGTCTTACAACTTACATGATATCCCAAGAACAGAGTTTGAGAGTACTTGAGTTTTATAGCTAGCCATATATCTGATCTGTTTCAGGGTTTCTTGCCAAATGTCTTCCGGCAGAACATATGAAAGTTGTCAGATGTCAGCGTAAAGGGTCCCGCTCTTTTAACACCAGTCATTCTGCAAATTATAAAAACATGTTTTTGTAGTTTGGGAAACCGATACCAACAGAGCTGGAGGTGTGTTTTTTAATATAAAAAAATTAAGCATTACATTAGCCAAAGGAGGAATTGTTTTGTTTTTTTGCAATGTTATCTCACAACCATCTCTTTCATCAAACATCATTTCTTCAGAAATGCTTGATATCAATTATTTTTGTTGTTGTGGGGCAGTAATGCCTCTGAATACAACTTGCTGGACACCATAGGAGAAGGAAAGTGCTGTATTTCTTGGGTCCTGCATGTGGTTGGCCACTGTGAAAACAGGATGCTGGACTTGATGGGCCAATGACCTGGGCCAATCTTGTTTTCCATTGAGAAAATCAAATGACACCTTTTTGTTTTTTTGGCCTGGTAATCCTCTCAATCTAAGAGACATACTAGTTCTGCTACAGGAGAATTGTAAATTAACTTTTCTCTTTGTGCATCTTCCCCCTCTCTGCCCTCTCCTTTACAGATGCCCTGGCACTGGAGTGCCACAGCTGCGTCGACTTGGGCGATGGTGGATGCAATGCAGAGAATATGAAGAAAGTGGAGTGCCCGGCATCTACCCACGTCTGCGTGGAAACGGTGGCAGCTGTGGAATGGAGTGAGTAGGCGGCCCGTCATCTTCAGGCTCTAAACCAGGGTCGGGGAAATCTGTGACCTTCCTGCTCTTGGACTTCAGATCCCATCAACCCCAACAGCATGGAGATGGTCAAGGATGATATCTCTATCTTCCACAAAAGGAGAAGCTCCAGAAAAGTTCAGCACTCCAATCCCTTTCCTCTGTTCCAAGTTGGACAGGAGGTGCTGGTTGTAATTGCTCCATGCTCAAAGGAACCGAGCTATTTCACACCTTCCAGGGAGAAGCTGTTGGAGTGAAATCTGAACTACTAACTGCTGGCTCAGATTTGAGTAATTGGTTCAGCTGGACACCCAAGGTTGCAGAGTCCTGCCTTTTGCTCCCTTGAAATGTGCAGTTTAGCCCTCTGAGTAGATCAGCCTTTGGGAAGTGCCTCTTTGTTGTCTCCCTGTGTAACCTCTGCTTGTCCCCTTTGCAGGCCATGGGAAGTTCTCGGTTGGCGAAAAAGGCTGCGGGTTGGGCATGCCAGGTACCAACGACAAAGCAGTAGATGTGCATGGCATTCTGGCCTTCTCTCAGCTGCACCAGTGCAACAGCAGCCACTGCAACACCAAACTGGACATCAAAAACCTGGAGCTGGAACCCATCGGTGAGAATCTGAGCCCCGTGCAGGAATGAAGGTCCTCCTTTGGTTGAGAAATGGAGCTTATACCTTCTCATGCTGTTGGGACAAGGAGTTGAGTCAGAATACTGTTGTGAGTTTGGGGAGGGGAGGTTAGGCAGTGGCGTAGGAAGGGAGGTGCAGTGGGTGCAGACCGCCCTGGGTGTCATCACTGAGGGGGTGACAAAATGGCTATGGGCTATGTAAGTCTGTGGCATTTTTAACTGTCAGGTTAATTCAGAGAAGCAGTCAGCCCAAAATGAATGCAGAACAGAACAACAAACTATATTGCTGGAATCAAGAGCAAAGACACTGGGTGCCACACCACAGGGGGCAGCATTTACTGTGGGGCCTGCAGCGTGCCCAAGCCACGGATCTCTCCTGGGAGTGACACAGTGGCTCGGGCACCTGCAGGCTCCACGCTGCCCAAAATGGCAGCATGGGGCTTGCATCCACTCGCCTCCTCTCCCTCAGCCACCCTGCAGCTGGGGGGGGGGGCGGGCAATGGCGAGGCTCGATGCAGTGTGCCCTGCCTCAGCTCGCCCCACCCAATGGGTGGCTTGCCCCGCCCCCGGACAGAGGGCACATGCAACACTATGGGCACCTGAGCGGCTAACTACACCGCTGGGGTTAGGCTGTATGCCTGATTCCTGATTCCTGGATCCAGCAAGGATTCAATTGTTGGAATAGCTAGGCCAGCACCTAAGTATGCTGGCTGGAGCATATGGGAGTTGTAGTCCTAGGTTGGCAAAGCTTGATTTACAGTGTGTAGCCAGGTGTTTCATCCATGCTAGTGCCTGTTGCTTTTTAAATATATGTATATGCATCCTTGGTTGCTTCTAGGTAACGAGAGTGCCAGAGTTGCGAATG
Source organism: Podarcis gaigeae (assembly GCF_964106915.1). Taxonomy (NCBI): domain Eukaryota; kingdom Metazoa; phylum Chordata; class Lepidosauria; order Squamata; family Lacertidae; genus Podarcis; species Podarcis gaigeae. The sequence continues at coordinate 75,907,958 of NC_139684.1, forward strand.
GCGTGGAATGTTACAGCTGTTACGGCAATGAGTGTTCACTGGACAACTCTACCACAGTCAAATGTTATGACTCTTTCCGGGGCTGTTTCCATGGAAATGTCACAATGAAAGCAGGTAAGGGCTCCGTCGGGGATCTAATCTAGCTATCATTGAATCTGGGTCCTTTGTGCATTTGCATGGGCTTGGTGAAATTTGGCAGGTCAGATGCTGGAGCTTTGATCGATTAATCTCTTTGTGACAGTCAAGGACCAGCAGTATTCAAAAATGAAACTATAAAAATAGTACCTAACAAAACAAAACGGGACCATAACAATACAATTACTAGGAACTGCATCATGTAATAGAACACTAGGCATCAAAAGCAAAATTATGACTTTGCTAGAATTAGTCCCTGGCAAGTTTTACATGCAGCCGTACAATATCTAGCCACCCTGGAAGGAGTGGATGCATTATTCCTATCTGAAATGAGTTTTTAAAAAGGGATAAAATGCATCCAGTAGCCTGGGAGTTTCTGTAAGAGGGTTTCCATAAAACTCTCAAGGGCTGGAGTTTCTTACCTGTAAGCAATCTTCTTGATTTTGCTGGTTTAAGGGGTTTGTTGTACCCCAGAGCAAGGGAGGACTTGACTGATGCCTCTTGTTTTTGGGGTGAGAGAAAAACACTGGGGTAAGAGGGTCAGATCTCATGATGTGTTTGACACTAGACTGGATAGATTTGGGCTGAATCAAGCATGTGCAAAAGAGATCAGTTACCCCTCTTCATGCTGCCGTTATTTTTATTTATTTATTGAAGTTCTATGCCGCTCTTCATCTGAGAAAAACAGGGTGGTTTACAAATTTTTTTTAAAAAAAACACAACCCAAAATGAATAACATCGCGATCTTTTCCAGGGAACTTCTCACTGACTAGGCCCCTCAAGGGCTGTGTCCAAGATGAGGACTGCACCAAGGTCACGAAAGGTAGCCCAGCTATCACCGTCATGGGTTCCTGTTGCTCTGGAAGCCTCTGCAATGTCGACCTCTCCAACAAAACTTACTTCGCTCCCAAGATCCCACGACTTGCAGTCATGCCCGGGCAAGGTACCAACACCACCGTGGCTGCCACCACTGCCACCACCACCACCACAACTTCCGCACGCACTCGCAACAGTGCGCCAGCCCCTTCCACGGTCGGCAAGCCAATCCGTTCCGTTGCTGTGAGCCCACCCTCAAGTAGTCATGACGACCATGACCACGACCATGACCATGACCATGACCATGACCACGACCATGACCACGACCACGACCATGACCACGACCATGATCATGACCACAGTGAGAGCCCAGTGAGAGATGGGAACAGAGACACTGCTGTGAAAGTTGAAGGGCGTCAGAGCCAACATCCTACAAAGGGGGATGCTGCAGGCTTGGGGGGGTCAGTCTTCCTATCCTTGTTGCTGGCTGGGTTGCTCCTTTGAATGAAAGGAGAAGAGATGGTGTTCAACCTCCTTCCTTTCCCCCTTGCTGTTTCAGTCCTGCCCAAATACATTTGGCCCTTGTCTTTTCATACAACTTCCCCCACTGCCTACACATGCTTTGAAACCACCAGTTTTGCAGTTCACATGGTAAATGCTCTTGCATCACACACTTTGCTTATTGGAAGCATGCCCTTATTTGCACACTTCTCCTTCGTATTTTTTTTAACCTTGCTTTCCTGGCAGACGCCTTGTAGCACATGACTTGGGGTAGCTGGAACTTGCAGCCATTTTACAAGGCAAAGTTCTTCTGTGTTATGCTTAATGTGTATCCTAAGACAGTTCTGCACTGAGAAAGCAAAGTCGAGTTCCATTTGTGTGCGAGCCTTTTCGTGGGCCCATGACTTTGTGTTTGGTGCCAATACAATGGCAGCCATTTTGTACCCATCTTTCTCGATGGTGTTTACCTTGAGTCATTCTTTAGCTCACCAAATAAGTTTTCTCTCATGGTCAAGGGGCACTGCTCTCTCCTATGCTCCACCTGTATCAGTCTACAGATTGTTTTCAGAGGGCTGTATTATCTCATATGGGCTTTGGGGGCTGACAGAGGACTGCTAAGCTGGACTCCAGTGTCCAGACAAACGCAAGTCTTAAGGCAAGATAGTCTGATGGACTGCCAGATTTCCTTGGAATCCATGAAGATAATTTGCCTTTTCCAGAGTGTGATATGAATAGTTCCTGGAGGTCTATATAAAACCATTCTAGGGCTGGGCGATATATCAATATATAATCCAAAACCGGCTTGAAGTCCATATCATGATAACAGCTACATAGTTTTTGATCTGGCAATATATTGCAAATCATGGTGTGTGTGTGTGTGTGTGTGTGTTATGCAAAAATCGCAATGGGGGGAAAACCGTGAAGCCAGCCAATGCCTCTACATAGCTCCACCCTTATTTCAGACATTGGGATATATCCGTATATTGCAATGTCTACTTGGTGATGTATTGCGATGTTGAAAACCAGATATCGCCCAGCCCTAAACCATGATGAACTCTTCCAACTTTTAGCGTTCGAGCATCAGTTGGGCTAGGAACCAGCCAGAGCGACTGCTTCCTTCCTCTCCCAATTCTGTGCATTGCTGAGTAACAGTGCATCCCCATTCACTCTCATGCATATGTTCTCCCTATCTCTAGCAAAGGCCACCAACTTGGATGGCTTCAAAAGAGAATTGGACAACTTCATGGAGAGTAAGGTAATGTTCTGCCTCCAGTGTTGGCCACTGTGAGAATAGGGTGCTGGAGCAGATGGACCTTTAGCCTGATCCTGCAGGGCTCTTCTTATGTTCAGCTAGATGCTATGGAAATCTTTCATAGTAGCTGTAATAATTTAGATCAAAGGGCCACTGTTTCCATTTCCTTTCCCTCCCAGTATTTTATCTTTTTAGCATTTGAAGAGTCAGAAAAATATGTTTTGGGTTAGCAACAAAAACACAAAGCTATGAAAAAGACTGAGCTGTTGATATGGGACCCAGCGATTTAGCTATTATTATTAATGCTGGATTTCAAAATACATCTGCAATCCTGGATGCAGAGAGGATTGGGCCCAGTTTAGGGCTGAAACAATAAAACTGCCTTCGCCAACCTGGTACCCTCCAGATGTTTGGGGTAGAAATTCCCATGAGCCTCAGCCAGCACATGTAATCCAAGCTGGAGGGCAACAGCTTGGCAAAGATTGAGATAAATAAATAGCAAGATTTCAAAATTAGGAGCACTTTCCCTTGGGGGTTTGATCCTGAAATATGACAAGTTCGCAAATCATAATATGAAATATATTGAGTTCAGCTTCTCACCTGTTCAAGGGAAACTTTCCTGACTGGCTCAATTAATGACGCTAATCTAAATTTTGCTAAAGTGAAGTCAGGTGCTGTCAAATACTGACGGCCACCGAATTGAGTGCTGCTGCTACTAGTGTGGGTATATTTGAAATGATGATAACAATGCAGAATTTTCAGAAACTCATACTGACTATTAAATATTTTCACATCCATAAATATTAAATATTTTCACATCCAGAGAATACACATCATCATCATCATTGGGCAAGATTCCTGCATTGCAGGGGGTTGGAGTAGATGACTCTTGGTGTCTCGTCCAACTCTACGATTCTATGATTTGAAGGGTCGTTGTGAGGTGCTGAGGGGGAAAGTCCACTCAACTCCAGTTGTTGTTGGATTCAAACATGAACCAACAAAAAACACATTTAAACTCAGACCAAGTCAGTGCAGCACCAGATCAACGGATCAGACCATCAGTTGCATTTGGAGGAGATTCAGATAGTTGCCTCACCCCCAACCTCACCTCACTCACATACACATACAGTAGCCCTTAATTTAGGAATTGTCTCTGCTAAAATGTTTGAGGCTCTCTTCCGGAACACTGTTTTATGCCATATTCTCATGGGAAACATATCAGATTTCCAGCAGTTCTTTAAAATGTAGCCAGTTTCATAGCTATAAGTCAGGGATGGGGGGACCTGTGACCTTCCAGGTGTGGTGGAGCTCCAACTCCCATCAGCCTCAGCCAGCATGGCTGGTGGTCAGTGATGGTGGGTGTTGTAGTCCGCCAACATCTGGACAGCCAAACGCTAACCAGCCCTGCTCCGAGTGGTAGGAAAGGTTGCTGCTCCTTTCTCCCACATGTAGAAAGCTTTTTATGTTTTTGTGGTGTTTTTTAATATATATAAATATTATTGCAAGTCTCACATTGTGTATTTGAAGGGTAGATTATAAACATAAATAGATAAATAGATAAATGCAGAGTAAGCCCATTAAGGGTGGTAGACCACACCCTCCAACGTTTAATCAATGAAGACAGGGATGTCCTATTCCATAATAATAATTTTACTATTTATATCCCAACCAGTAGACTGGGTTGCTCCAGCCACTCTGGGCAGCTTCCAACATATATAAAAGCACAATAAAACATTAAACTTTAAAAAAGGACCTTCCCTATATAGGGCTGCCTTCAGATGGCTCGGGGGGCAGATAACATCATACCTTCCAAAATTTCTCTGATGAAAATAGGGAAACATGGGACATTCTGGGATCAAATCAGAAACTGGGATGGCTTCTGTAAATGCAGGATTGTCCCTGGAAAACAGGAACAATTGGAGGGTCTGGACTGGAAGGAATGTAGGCACACGGCACATCAGAAAGTTCTCTCAAGAAAACACCACAGAAATGGAAGAGAGAGGCACCAAACTGGGGCCAGGCAAGACACACAAGATGGTGGGAAAGCTGTGACTTTTGGACACTAGTTCCCATCAGCCCCAGCCAACATAGCCAATGCTCAAGGGTGATGGGAATTGGAGTCGAACAACAGCTGGGGGTCCAGAGGTTTCCCACTCCTACTGTTCTGTTTGCTATAAAGCCCTCAGACTCTTAAGATAACTTTCCTAAGGACCCCCAAGCTGCCTCTTCAAAAAGAGCTGCTCACATCCAAGAAAAATATTTTACTGAATAAGTATTTTAACCATAAGCTTCTGGACGATACTTTCAGCAGGTCATATCCGCCACTTGTTGAATCTCTCTGACAACCCTTTGCTGTGTAACACAGTCCTTCCTGATCTCAGTTTCTTGGGATCCTCAGGGATCTAGACATGTAAATGAATCAGCAGCTTGTCTTCTATTGCAATTAGTTTCTGATTCCTCTCTTGTCAAGGTTGGGAATATCAAGGGAAGCATGAGCTGGAGAAGGTGGAACAAATAAAGATATTGCACTTTGGCTGATGGAAGTCTGCAGTCTACCATTTTTTTAAAAAAATAAAAAAATTAAATGTGTGGGGAGCTGGGAGATCCATATCAAGCTACAGGGAAGGGCTGCCCACTTGTGGCAGGCTGAAGGCAGGTCAGGTTGAGGGAGCAATTTTGGAAGGGAGCTGGGTAGAATCAACATCAGACTTCAAGGAAGGCCTGCACAGGCCACGGGGTGCTCACCTGTGCCCTAAAGAGTGGTTTTCACATGATGGGCTGGTGAAATGATGTTGAGAAGCTTGTTTGTATTGTTCCATGCACCCCAATCTCTAAGTGGTTAGAGACTCCAGGGGGGACCAGAACAAACCCATGGTTTCCATGGAATGAAGGTCCATGGAGACTGTGATGCTTTTATACATACATACATACATACATACATACATACATACAGTACATACATACATACATACATACATACATACAGTACATACATACAGCCTGAGCATAGAATAGAGAGGAATCACAGTAGATCTTGGCTCCCCTTGACTATACATTCCCAAGGAGATCTCCAAGCCACAACTGTGGGTCCAGGACTGAGGAAGACAAGCTTATGTGTCTCCAGCTTCCAACAACAGCTCAAACACTGCCTCCCATCCTATTGTTCTCCATCCTAGGACGATGTGACAGGTGAGGTGGGAAAAGGCCCAGCCATTTGTCTCTATGGCAACAGGGCAATGCTTTTGGTCATGTAAATGGTGGTACTTAACTAGCCAGCTAGGGCCTTTATCTTACAGCTAGTTGGACTGGTTCAGTAGGTTTCCTCATAGATTCTAAACTTGCAGATACATGATCACAGGTTTGGAAGAAACACATAGGAAGAACCCCACCCAGAAATCTTATAACAATGTTATATGTCTTACCTGACCTCTGTGCTATCAATGACAGTATACACACTCATTTTATATTGTAAGAGAGGTTAAGGTGATTGACAGTGAGAGCAGCCCAAGATGATATTATTATTATTATTATTATTATTATTATTATTATTATTATTATTATTATTATTATTGCCTTATTGGGAATTTGAATCTGGATCTCTGTGGTCATAGTCAAATATCCTAACCATAACACCTCATTGGCTCAAAAGCTCATCAGGAGTGGCCCAGTAAGAAGATCAGTGCTGGTGGGCAGCCACTTCTGAAAGACAGTACTCCTCTTGACTTTCACCTGGAATGAACAGAAAGAGGGGAGTGTTGATTATGTTCTAGAACAGGATGAGGAATCTTATGCCCAGGGTCCAAATGCAGACATCGATCTGGCCCAGGCTTCGTGCCCTTCTCAGCCACACCCCTTCAGCAGCCCTGGAAGGTTGTCCAGAATGGAAGAGAATGGAATGGCTTGGAAAAAGTTCCCCACCAAGATTGAGAAGGTGTTGTCAGTTCTCTCCTGAAACACACCAAAGCTTCAGGAGGGGGGGGGGGTTTGAACAGTTCCTTGGCAAACGGAGCAATGCTGGATCCATTCCCTTGAGGTAGAAATTGCTGATATCCAGTTCCTGTGCAAACCTGCCTCCCCCGCTCAAGTTTAAGTTTCAAACCTTTTGCTTTTAATGTGGCCTGTGGTTGACAGACCCCTGCTGCGTCCTCACACTTCACACAAGCCAGCAGAGCTGAATAGGGAAGACTATTCAAACCACTTCCTGATCAAGTTTCAGGTCTCGACATGAGTTTAACTAGTATATGTATATAAATAAACACAGAGACACAAACACAAAGAGAATCATAAAAAAAGAAAAGTTTAGCTAGATCTCAGGTGCTGGGTGCTTTTTCAAAAGGGGTAGAAGCACATAATGCTTTTTCTGGGGGTACACAGAGGTACGGATACCTCTAAACATTTGGTGAATCTAAGTCTGGCCTCATTGAGGGGAAATATTTCAATACGAGTAGGAAAATGAGGGGGCTCATCTTCCAGCGTCATAACTTTTATATGCCTGTTGCCTTTGTCCATGGAGTTTTCTCCATGTCCATGAGCGCCAAAGAATTGATGCTTTTGAATTATGGTGCTGGAGGAGACTCTTGAGAGTCCCATGGACTGCAAGAAGATCAAACGTATCCATTCTTCAGGAAATCAGCCCTGAGTGCTCACTGGAAGGACAGATCGTGAAGCTGAGGCTCCAATATTTTGGCCACCTCATGAGAAGAGAAGACACCCTGGAAAAGACCCTGATGTTGGGAAAGATTGAGGGCACAAGGAGAAGGGGACGACAGAGGACGAGATGGTTGGACGGTGTTCTCAAAGCTACAAACATGAGTCTGACCAAACTGCGGGAGGCAGTGGAAGACAGGAGTGCCTGGCGTGCTCTGGTCCATGGGGTCACGAAGAGTCGGACATGACTAAAGACTAAACAACAACAGGAAAATGAGAGACAGAAAACACGGGAAGCATACTTTTTGTTTTGTTTTGGAAAATGGGAACTGGTCGTTTTTTCCCATTGGATCAAGAGTAGCTTGGGGATGATTCTGAGCTGGCAGAGAGGAAAGGCTTAAAATAATGCCCCACCCACCCGTAATTCTCACACCAATCTCCTGGTGCGGGTTGGGGAAAAAAGGAAACAAATAAAATTGACAGATTTGCCCATCTTTAGTTGTGGCACACATGTGTGGTGTCCTCCATTAACAGTTTCTACAGTTTGCAGGTGTGCCCATGGTCCACAAAGGGTTGGCAACCCCAGTGTGTCCCATTAGTGGTTCTAAAGTAAGGACCAGCAATTTCATTTTATTTACTATGCTTATAACTTCCTTTCCTTCCACCATGGAACTCAAGTTAACGTAGACAGAGTTCCTGGCTGGTCTCCCAACCAGGCACTGATCAGACACCGGACCAGCTTACCTTGACCAAGGGTTGCTGCATTAAGGTCCCCAAAGAGCCCACCTTGGTCACCAGTGGGATGGAACCTCCTCACTGAGAGGTGCCACCAGATCCCTCAATGGCCCTGTTTAATGACAGAACGAGGGTATGGGAAAATACATAAGAAGATCCATTCTCTACCATTCTACTCCCCACAGTAGCCAATGAGGTGCCTCCAGGGAGTCCACAAAAATAGCCCCCACCCCACCACATATTGTATCTGAAGTTAGAGGCTCCAATGAGCTCTCATGAATCTGTCTAATCCCTTGAAAACTAATGGAACTAGTCACCATTGCATCTTGTGGCAGGGAGTTCCATAGGTTAAAGCCCACAAGACTCCTGCCTTCCTCATGGCGAAGGCTCCACAATCCCCTGACCATTTCATTTGCTCTTTTCAGCACCTTTTCAGCTTGGGATGGGGTGTTCCCAATTGTGCATGCTATTCCAAATTTGGTCACAACAACCTTTCATTGGGTCAAATGCCGGTGAAGACAAACTAAACAAATCCCAGGGTGATTCTTCACAGGACAAGCCTGATTTATATGACTTTTACAAGGATCAAGGTGAGCAGGAATTATTGGCAAGATTCAAATAGCTCCCAAAGAGGGCAGAACAATCCCAGGCTCACATCAAGCCAGGAATGGAGATCAGCTAACATATTGGTTGCAATATCAAAAGAGCGCTCAGCTAAGGAAGGGGGAAAGAGTGCACCTGGAAACTCTGCCAGGGCCAACCAGTCAGAGACTGTGCTGCTGTTGCTGCTCCTGCTACCCAAATGCTGTCCACCAATGGAGGGAGCCAATGAGCTTCCAATGACAGAGAAACACACCAGGCACACAATCCTTTATCACAGGAGAGAGGATCCTATGATCCTCCAGGTGTTGTTGGACTCCAAGTCCCATCAGCCCCGACCAGAACAGCCAATCAGGGATGATGGGAGTTGGAGTCGAACAAGATCTGGAGGCCCACAGGTTTCCACCCCAAAAAATAATATGATGCATTACATCAGCCCTCATGACATAGCCAACAATGGCCCTAGTACTGCCTGTCCCCAACTATCCCTAAGGTGGGACTGGCAGAAAAAGGCAACCAAAATCCATTAATTTATGTGATATATTTGTCATTATTCCACTGCATTTATTGTATGATTCCAGTTACCGCAATCTGGTTCATCTGGAAAAGAAGCAAAGCATTGGAGGCTCTCTGATTGGCTTGATTTATGTATGACACAGGTGGTTAGGGGGCTGTCAAGAGGGACCTGCTGGATCAGACCAAAGGCCCATCTAGTTCAGCATCCGGGTCTCAGTGGCCAGCCTGTGGGAAGGACTGCAGGCGGGAGCTGAGTGCAACAACGCTTGTCTCATCTGTGATTCCTAGCAGCTGGTTTTCAGAGGCAGGCTGCCTCCTACAGTGGAAGTAGCATGGCTAGCAGCAAATAGCTATTGACAGGCTTATCCCACCCCTAAGAAGGAAAATGGTATAGTAGGAAATAAGAGTATAGGGCCAACCTGGACCATGGTCTACAGGGAGGGCTGGGAATGCCCCCTGCCTGAAACCCCACAGCCAGGGGTTTATTTATTCACACACACACACACACACACACACACACTGGGGTTTCCCCAGCCACATTGGGCAGCCCCCAACAGAATATTAAAAACATTAAAAACTTCCCTAAACAGGGCTGCCTTCAGATGTCTTCTAAAAGTCAGATAGTTGTTTCTTTCCTTGATATCTGTAACCTCACTTCTCGCAGTGAGGGAACCGCCAGAAGGCCCTCAGAGCTGGACCTCAGTGTCCGGGCTGAATGATGGGGGTGGAGATGCTCCTTCAGGTATACTGGGTGCATAAGACAAACCATAAAACAATTTTATAAAAATAAAAAATAAAGTAAAAATTAAAAAATGAACTTTTATTGTAACATGCAGCAAAACCCAAATTTTGGAGATAAGCAGTGTCCAGTGCACAGCGGAATGATGAAAAGTACGTGCCAACATGCTCTATATTACTTTATTTACACTTCAAAGCTGGTGATTTACAGAAAAACATCATCCCTCTGCCGGAGCAGAGAAAGGCATCCTCTCTCCTCTAAAGCACGGAGAGAATCACACTGAACTGCAAAGAACAGTGAAAAACAGGAAACCAGTGTACGTCACATCCAGTCTCCTGTCCCGTGAGAAGACCCAACAGCACTTGACTGTGGAATGTAAACATTGTCTTGTGACAAGCACTTCGCTGCTCAGTGAAAGAAGCAGAAACCAACATCCTCCCCCTTTCTGTGAACATCACTGGGCAGCGTGTTCGTACAATATCAGTACAAACCCAACTTCTGCACATAGGTACAGTGTTGATCCCTTGATACAATCTTGGACAATACATCAGCAGGAATTTCATTACCTGGCATATAGGACACCGTTACGAGTCCCTTTTGAATACGTTCCCTAGCATGTTGCAACTTTAATTGCAAGTGCTTCGTGCTTTGCTTACAACCTTCAGAATTCAGCAAAGCCAAACATGCTTTGTTGTCCTGGTAAACCTGGATTGGACATTTGACAGGAATTTTCATGTCTTTGCACAATTGTAACAACCATTCACAATCCTTAAGTGAATAAGACAGTGCATTCAGTTCAGCTTCACAAGTACTTAAGCTAACTGTTGTTTGCTTCTTGCATGACCAATCAAATAGACCCTGATTGTACTTATAGCAAACTCCAGACGTACTTTTCCTGTCTGTAGTGTCACTTCCAAAACTTGCATCTGCAAATATCTCAAGACCACCAGACTTCTGATTGTTAAATCTCAGTCTGTAATGCATAGTGCCTTTCAAATACCGCGCTATGCGTTTCAGAGCTTTCCAATCCTTAACAGTAGGATTGTTGACTTGTCTGCTTAGCAAATTACAGCTAACAGCAATGTCAGGTCTTGAACATCTGGCAATGAAGTTTAGCTTGCCTAGCACACTTCTGTACAGTGTAGTGTCAGAAAATGCTTCTCCAGTGTCATCTACCTGATAACCTGTTGTCATCGGTGTGTCTACAGGGTTAGCATCCATCAGGTTTAGTTTGCTTAACACATCAGCAATTTTACGTGACTGGTGTACTAGAATGTTACCATCTTGATCTCTCTCTATTTCCAGAGATAGGTAGTTGTTTACCTCACCAAGATCTTTCATGTCAAAGTGCTCTTTCAATTGAGCTAGGGCATTATTGTACATTGTGACATCTTCCCAAAAGAATAAAAGATCATCAACATAAAACAAACAATACAGTTTCTTTTGCCCCTCCTCTTTGACAAATACGCATGGATCAGCTTTCCCTTGCTTAAAACCTAGAGAAAACAATACTTCAGTGAGTTTTGTGTGCCAACACCGTGCACTTTGTTTGAGACCATAAAGGGACTTCTTCAGAGCACAAACAAATCCCTGTTTTACCTGTACGCCATCAGGTGGAAGCATATAAAGTGATTCATCTAGAGATCCGTACAGAAAAGCTGTATTCACATCATGGTGACTAATGTGTAGATTCTCCTCTGCAGCTAGCTTGAGCATAAGCCTAATGCTCTCATACCTCACGGTGGGTGAGTAGGTCTCGTGATAGTCTTCACCTGGTACCTGTGCAAAACCTCTGGCTACCAATCTGGCTTTGTGTCTGACTATCTTGCCATTTTGATCAGTCTTCGCTTTGAAGACCCATTTGCTTCCAAGCAGTTTCATTCCTGGAACTACTGGAACAAGGTCCCATGTTTTGTTCCTTTCCAAGGAATCAAGCTCAGCCTTCATGGCATTTAACCATGGCTCAGCTTCCTTTGAATCCAAATCCTGGATTTCTTGGAAACTTGAAGGTTCAAACACCTTCTTGGAGCTTTTAACAGTTGTTACTGCTATCTTAGCAAACTCATCAGCAAATCTCTTTGGAGGTCTGCCTTTTGTGGCTCTCTGTGACCTACGAATTAGCCTTAAGTCTTCAACACTCTCCTCTTCCTTCTTAGGAGAAAAGTGACCTATTGTGAACAATGGTTCCTCCAATTCTTGATCAGAGCTTTCAGAGGGTCGCATAGAGGCTTTCGCACTCTTGAAATCCTCTGAATCACCCGATTCAGTTTCAGACTCAGAATCAGAACCTTCATCAGTGGGTGTGGGTTGTTGTGGTTGCTTTTGACTATCCTCAGTTTCATCACTGTCATCAGGATAACATTGGAAAATTCCCACATTCTCCCCCCACTTGGCATTGTACTCAACACTTCTTGTGAGCTTAATTTCCTTAGAGACAGTCATCATTATTCTGTAAGACCCTTTCTGATAACCTAGAAAGATACCATGCAATCCACGCTTGTCTAACTTGGAGTTTTGTGGTGAGTGAACCCACATGTCAGAACCAAAAATTTTCATGTGTTTGATGTATGGCTTCTTGCCAAACATCTTCTCATAGGGGGTACAACCAATCGCTGAAGATAACCTGCGATTATAACTGTAAGTGAAACATGAGAGAGCTTCGGCCCAATAACTCTCTGGAAGATTGGCATCATGCAGCAAGGTTTTTAAACCCTTGAAGCAATGTCTGATTTGCTCGTTCCGCAAGTCCATTCTGCCATGGCGAGCGAGGACTAGACAAATCGTGTTGAATTCCTTTCTCAGTCAGAAAAGCTTCAAACTGCTGAGAAGTGAATTCTCCCCCGCGATCACTGAAAAGAGTCTTTACCTTCTTACCATGCACATTTTCCAACCAAGCACAGAATTCCTTGAACCTAGGAAAAGCCTCTGATTTCTGCTTGAGATTGTACACATAAATATACCTGGAAAATGCATCAATGAGAACCATGAAGTACCTGTTTCCACCCAAAGAGGGCGCTAGTGGTCCAACCAAATCAGCATGAACAACCTGGTATGGTTCTGTAGCTTGCCTACTAGACACCTTACCTTTCGCAGCCATTTTTACCTTGTTTGCTGCGCATGCCTTGCACTTCATGTGGTACCTGCAGGGTTTAATAGTCATACCTTCAACCAAGGCAGGCATTTTAGATACTGCCTCAAAATGCAAATGACCAAATTTTCGATGAAAATCGTGAATACATTCTGCATGCAAACTTTTGTTAGAACCTGCAATGCAACAAGTGTCATCCTGCACAACATCATCAAAATACAAAACATACAAACGATCAACATATTCAGCATGCAATACATAATCATTTTTCTTTGTGATGATGCACCTTTTGTTCTTAAAGGAAACGTCAATTTTCCGCTCATTCAGCTGTCCAACGCTAAGCAGATTATGCTTGGCATCTGGCACATAAAGCACATCCTGTATCGATAAGTCCAAACTGTGAAGAACAACAGTTCCGTAGCCTTTACTGGGAATTGTGTGGTCATCCGCCTGGTGAATCGCACCTTCCTGCGGTGTAAAAGACACGAACAGTCGCTTATCGTTGCACATGTGGTGGGTCGCCGCTGAATCAACAATGAAGAAAGATCTAGACGTCTTCTGGACCTCTGCAACCTTTGGAGTGAAGCGTGAGACCATTGCCTTGTGCTGCGTTGTCCTGGACACCGGACCTTTGCCTTTGCCTCGGCCTTGTCCACGCGATGAGCTTTCGCTGCGCTGCTCTGTCTTGGCCCTGGGATATCTGCATTCCCTCTTCATATGGCCTAGACGTCCACACGTGTAGCATTTCACTGCCTTCAAAGCTTTGGCGCCATCTGGTGGTTCCACTGCACTATGGGATGACGTCTGTGAAGTCTCCCCCTTGTTGATGCAGCTATCACCCTGGCGGTCTGCTTCATTCTGAATCATGGCAGTATCACTGGCTACTGTGAGTTGAGCATTTGGCTGATTGGCATCAAATTCCCCACTTGCCTCATCCAGCCTTCTGCAGCTAGCCATCATGACTTTGGCATTAGCCTTCTGCGTCATCTCTGCTGCTTTAAATCAGGCTGCTTCATACAAGCTGTGTCTGTGTACAGCTGCTTCAATCCAAAAGCAAATTCAAAAACAGCCTCTGCTTTGTGAACCTGTGCCTTTCTGCTTAACTGCTTTGCTTATCTGCAGCTGCTTCAAACCGCATTCCAAAGGCAAGTTCAAAAGTGAAAGTTCTCTCTGCTGTCTTAAATTCATGCTGCGACACTGCTGCAGCTGCTTTACTTTCGATTTCCCCCAGCATAGGAAAAATTTATCCTTCTAGCCTTTTGCCTGTGCCACGGCAAAACCGGCTATAAAAGTTCAAAGTCCAGCCATAAAGCCATTAATTAGAAGCTGGCAGGCTGCCCGGAGCTGTAGCACATACCTCATCAAATCATCTTGACGCGCAGAGATATCGTCCGATCCGGCCCTCTGCATTCCGATCCTTTGCCGGCACTCCAATTCTTTGCTCCTTTGTTCCTTTGCCAGGAGCCCGACTTCTGGAGTCCATTCTCAAAACACTGCGTTTTTCTGGGCCCGGAACCAAGTGTTGGAGATAAGCAGTGTCCAGTGCACAGCGGAATGATGAAAAGTACGTGCCAACATGCTCTATATTACTTTATTTACACTTCAAAGCTGGTGATTTACAGAAAAACATCATCCCTCTGCCGGAGCAGAGAAAGGCATCCTCTCTCCTCTAAAGCACGGAGAGAATCACACTGAACTGCAAAGAACAGTGAAAAACAGGAAACCAGTGTACGTCACATCCAGTCTCCTGTCCCGTGAGAAGACCCAACAGCACTTGACTGTGGAATGTAAACATTGTCTTGTGACAAGCACTTCGCTGCTCAGTGAAAGAAGCAGAAACCAACAATTCTTTCATTTTATGGTAGTAGCACACCTCCTAGTTTAGGTGGGGAAAGTTATAAATAAGAGCAGTGAAATGCAGGAAGAGTGTAATGTAGTCTAACAAAGCATACCCTCCAACATTTCTCCGATGAAAATAGGGATGTCCCAAGGAAAACGGGAGATCCTGGGACAGCTTCTGTAAATCCAGGAATCATTGGAGACAACTCCTAGGGGCCAAGGGGGCTTTGACCCCCCCCCCCAAAGTTGATAGGAATTCCCATTCAAATGCTGTGTGCACACTGTGTCGTGTGATCAATTATATGGGGCAGGGCTTACCTGGCCCCCCACAATATTTTATTCAGGTTGGCACCCCTGCCAGGAATGTCCCTGGAAAATAGGGAAACTTGGAACAACTGACAAAGTTCTGGCTTTTCCCATGATGGCTATTGTATAATGTTTTCTTGTTGTTTTGAAATATCATATATCAAATTCTTCTTTTTCTTTATGGCTGTATGTGAGTGTGCCCCTTCCTTGCTGGTGCCCTAAGCACTTGCTTAGCCTGACTATTGGATACCCCAATAGTGGCTGCAGTCAGAACTGGTGGTGCCTATCACTTTGGCCACTACTGAGATAGATGCGCCCTTGGCCTGAATGGGTAAAAGGAATCTTCCCATGTCCCTGTACTAACTGGGGTAGAAAGAGGAAGGAAGAGAAAAGGCCAGCAAAACAGAACAAAGCATGATGGGGGGGGGGGAGTTGCAATGCTGCCTTGGCTTGATCTAGAAGTGCTTCTCCATCCTATTTATAGGGATGTGTGTGGGCTGGCTGTTGTTACTCAAGCTCAAACTACACATGACTTCAGCAGGACTTCCAGTCATGTGTTGGGATTTTTCTTCTTCCCCCTAGTATCTCTCTGTCTTTGTCTCTCTTACATGAAGCCATCGCCTAGTCTGCAGTCATGATTGAGAGACTAATCTGGGGATGAGGGTTGATAGAGAGGCATCTCAACCCTCTCCCTTCCGCCTCTTTTCTGTCTCTGGCTGCTACATGGGGAGAATGATAATGGGTACCAGTCAATTTCTCCCATTGTCTCAAGAGTAGCTATGGGGTGGTTTGGTGCCGGCAGAGAGAAAAGGGTTAAAGCACCACCGCCATCGACAGCACTTGTGGGTACCTTGCTTGAGATAAGAAAACACTGATGGGGAGAACAGGGAGGGGAATCTGATATGAATACTCTCATGGGTAGCTTGAGATTAATCGTCTCAGTAGTGATGAGATGGAAAGGGTAATATTTATATCTTATGTCTCCCAGAGCAGAGCCCTAGCATTAGGAAAAGGTCCTAGGGTTAAGCCTTTGCCATAACAAAAGCCGTCTTTGGGCATTCTGTTCCTGTGAAAAGTCTACACCCAAGCAAGGAGAGAGAGAGAGAGAGAGAGAGAGAGAGAGAGAGAGAGAGAGAGAGAGAGTGCTAGGCAACATCCCTTGGTCACCATCCCCGTCCCGCTCCAATTTGTAGAGGGCAAAGGTCAAGAAGGGCTGTAGCTTGCTTGGAGACCATCTGCTCTGTATGTAGCTCTCAGGTTCAATCTTCAGAAATTTCAGGTATGGATGGGTGACTCCATCCATTTCTGAAGTGTGTATCTGAAGAAGTGTGCATGCACACGAAAGCTCATACCAAGAACTGACTTAGTTGGTCTTTAAG
Organism: Podarcis gaigeae; assembly: GCF_964106915.1. Taxonomy (NCBI): domain Eukaryota; kingdom Metazoa; phylum Chordata; class Lepidosauria; order Squamata; family Lacertidae; genus Podarcis; species Podarcis gaigeae. Next base: position 75,924,511 of record NC_139684.1, read on the forward strand.
GTGCTACTGGAAGGAATTTTTTTTTGTTCCATCCATTTCTGTTTCTCTCAGTTTCTCATTTCCCCCATCTTAAGTCCAGTTCTCCACATTTCCACCTCAGTTTGTTGTGGCAACTCAAAAAAGGAGCCTTTACAGTGGTGGCTCTCTGCTTATGAAATGCTCTCCCCAGGGAGTGGCTCCATCACTTCCAACTTTGAGTCACCAGGCAAAAACGTTTCTATTCAGCCAAACATTTAGATAATTTTAGATAGTGCGGCCTCCTTTAATGGGTTGCATGTGTTAGATCGGCTTTTATGTACATGAATGTTCTGAGATTATAGTTGCTTTAATTTTTGTATTGTTTCCTGTTTGTAAAAAGAGAAAAAGACTAATAAGTGTAATAAATCATAATCTATGAGTTGGACAGGCTCCCCCTTTTTATCAATTTACTCTCATGGTTGTAGGTTTTTCATGTGAGCAGAAAGCTCATATAGAACTGAAGCCAGTAACCAAACCCACATGTCTGACTGACACCCCCCTCATCTCTGTTCTCCATTAGTAGAAAGAGCTGAGCAGTCTCCTTGCTATTTTGGGATGGGGCGGCCAAGGGAGGATGTCACACTGAGTTCACAGCATCTCTCTGTGAGGCATGACTGTAGGGTAGCTAGAAGCTTTCGTCTCAGGACATGAAAAAGGAAGTAACTACGGAGCAGCTTACTGGATGGTGAAGGTTTCACAGAGTGTGATGGAGCAACCAGACTTCCTTTTTCTTTACCTGGAAAGTTTGCGGAACCACAGAAAAAGATAGCAAAAATATGTTGGTATTGCATGAGCAGGGTACGAGAGGTAACCTTCCAGAAAAAAACCCAACCCTCAGTCTTGGGATCAAGTTACAGGTAGGTAGCCGTGTTGGTCTGCCGTAGTCGAAACAAAACAAAAAAAAATCCTTCAAGTAGCACCTCAGAGACCAAGTTTGTTACTGGTATGAGCTATCTGAAGAAGTGTGCATGCACATGAAAGCTCCAGTAGCTTAGTGCTACTTAAGGTGCTACTGGAAGGGTTTTTTATTATCTTGGGATCAAGCTTTGCATGCACACCAGTCTGGGGTTAATTCAAGCCAACGCTTGACCCTATGACCTGTTTTCCAGGCCAACAAAAGCCCTGTCCAATGAGAGTACTCCTGAGGACAAGTGGAGTGACTTTCTGCCTTCGCTGGCTGCCTCCAACCTGCCCCATCACTTCTGTGATGAGGGGCAAAGGATCTGCAGGTGAACTTAAACCCAGAGCGCTTCTTGCTTAGGTGTTTCATTTCCTACTGAGCTTTAGCTCTCCTGGAGCACTGTGAGCCTAGACGTGTGCATGAGAAAGAGCAATGCATGCTGGGAATCTTCTCTCTGCAGGGCTGCCCTAGAGCAGGGCATGCTGGGAATTATCTTACTTAGCTCTGGCAGAGCAATACATTTTGGGTTCTCTGTACAAGTTCCAATGATCAGGCAGCCATTGCCACTGCCTTCCAGTGAGGTGGAGCCATTTACAAACATCACCTCCTGCTGCCAAGCACCAGCAGTTTTGACCCCATTTTACTGCCCCGCTCTTCCCCCCTGCCAAGATGCATGGGTTGATGCTGTTTGGATGCCCACCAAATGAGACATCTCATTTCTTCTTGAGCGTCTCTCTAAAGACCTGAGAGAACTGTCAGAGAGCTCTGCCACCTCTTTCCTTCCACATCACCGGAGGCTGTTTTGAGTTTCCAGGTCTGGTATTTATTGTCTATTCTGACTGGCAGCAGTCCCACAGGGTCTCAGGAAGAGAAGGGTCTTTTCCAACAGCTGCTATCTGATCCCTCCAACTGAAGGCAGAGCTGTCCTTAGGCAGAGGGAGGTGGCTGCCTCAGGTGGCAACTGTAAAGGGGCTGGGCAACAGAAGCAAAGCCTTGAAAGAGAGGGCTGTCACTCCGTCTGCCCAGCAACTGTCTAAACTAGCCTGTCGCCTTCAGGCACAATGAAGGATGCTTCCTCATTGCCAGTATTGAAGAAGTATTTAACTGTCAGTCGAGCCAGTTTCTGTACGTGAAAGTTGTTGTGCCCTTTCCTCGGGCAGCTAAATGTCTTGGGCTAGCCCTTTGGAGATTTTATCTCCAAGGTTTTAATAGGCACATGCTCCCCACCCCTTTGTAGTTTGATGCTTTGCTCTGGATCATGAACAATAGGTTAAAAGGTAAGTAAGTCCAGTCAAAAGCAACTATGGGGTTGCGGCGCTTATCTTACTTACAGGCCGAGGGAGCCGGCATTTGTCCACAGACAGCTTTCCGGGTCATGTTGCCAGCATGACTAAACCATTTCTGGTGCAATGGGACACCGTGACGGAAGCAAGAGCCCATGGAAATGCCGTTTAGCTTCCCGTCACAGAGGTACCTATTTATCTACTTGCACTGGCATGCTTTTGAACTGCTAGGTTGCAGGAGCTGGGACAGAGCAATGGGAGCTCACCCTGTCATGGGGATTGAAACCACGGACCTTCCCATTGGCAAGCCCAAGAGGCTCAGTGGTTTAGACCACAGTGCCACCCACATCCTCATGAACAATACAATCAAGGTGAATCACATATTCATGACAAGTCTGCCTGTCAGTCACAGACACCTGCAAACATATGCCATTCAGCTCCAGCTCCAAAAGTTGCCATTTCATGGGAATGCTGGGGCGGGGGACCTCTGAGTAATCTTGTTTTAATTTGCTTGTGGCAAAACATCCTAAAAGTAAACAGCTGCAGTTTTTTTGGTATCAGTCCTCTAAGCAATGACACTTTCTTATAAACAGCGAGAGACCCTAGAAAGGCTTTCTCTTGTGCACTAGCTGTCTTCCGCCTTCCCTTCCATAACAGCTGGAGGGGGCTCCAGACTTTGCTCAGGCAGCTGACCAAAGCTTTCCTAGCTTTAAATATCACCCTTATTTATCATTGCATTTATATCCCACCAGGAGCTCAAGGTCGCATGCACAGTTCTCCCTCCCCACTCTTTTTTCCCTTCACAACAACCCTGTGAGGTAGGTTAGGCTGAGAGACTGTGACTGGCCCAAGAACACCCAGTGAGCTTCATGCCACACTGAGGTGTCAGGGGTTGTTTCCAGTTCCTTCTATGTCCCAAGTGTGCTGTTCTGAGACCTCTTATTCCCCTCACAGTTACAATTTCCAGAGTGGTTTAATTGTCAATCCCTCTTTCCAGGGAACTCTAGCTCCATGAGGGTAATAGGACTCTCCTTATGACTCTCAGCACCCTTAACAAATTACAGCTCCCGGAATTCTTTGGGGGAAGCCCTGGCTGCTTAAAAGTGGCATCATAGTGCTTTATATGGATTGTGTGAATATGACCTTAGACAATCTCCATTACCGTTTACTCCAGCTCCAGTATATATATATATATATATATATATATATATATATGCTTTCGTAGATTTTCACGGGTACAGGAATGCAGGTTTTGGTGTCCTCGGGTGTCTTCCCGTGTAAAAGTTGGGGTGTCTAGGCGACGTTTCGACGAGGTCTCACCTGAAGATGACGAGTGAGACCTCGTCGAACTTTTACACGGGAAGACACCCGAGGACACCAAAACCTGCATATATATATATATATATATATATATATATATTCATAAATGTACCAACCAAGCACGTACATAGATCAGCACAGGAAGACCAACCTGAAACCATTTTGACTCCCAAACTGACCAAATGTTTTCTCTGCAAGGAGGGAGGGGGTCAGGGAGCCTTCCCATTGTCTCAGGAATTGGGAAATCACCATCTCAAAGGAATGGCCAGGCTACCAGGAAAGGCAATCAGATAAGGCATTATCAGATAACCTGACAGACAGGAAAAACAACAACATTTAAATGTCTGATGTAGACCACCTTTTCTGTGATGTAGGCATGATGTTTGTAGGGGGTGGTCTTGGGTTACACTTGGGTTACACCCCTTCTGTGATGTACGTATGATGTATGGAGGGGTGGTCTTGAGCTCCAGGGCCGGGAATAAGGGCAGGCACACCTTTGTTCTGGGTCCTCCTCCTTTCCTGCATGTGAGGGGAGCACCCTGTTGCAACTGATCAATAAAGATCAGGCTTACTAGCTGCTTTGCTTTTCAATATTCTCTGGTTGGCCTCTGTTATTTTCTCCAACTGATGGAGAACCTACAAAGAACTCTATAAGGGCTCTTGTGTCCCCCATAATGGAATAAGGGCAGATTTTTGTTTATTACACTGATGATGATGTCTGAACACACATGGCATTGACCCCAACCCATGTGCATCCTGTAGTTTGCTTAGAAATACTCTATATCACAGAATCATTGAGTTGGAAGGAACCCTGAGGATCATCTAAGTCTAACCCCCTGCAATGCAGGAATATGCAGTTGTCGCATACGGATGATCGAACCTGCAACCTTGGCGTTTTAAGCACCATGCTCTAACCAACTGAGCTATCCAGGCTGACTCGTGTCTGATGTGTTTTCCCTCACACCAGCTTCCATCTGATTTGAAAATGTCAGCCACAGTTAAGCTAAGGTGTGAACATTTGAAACAGCCAATGAACAAGCGCCGAGGACAACTTCAATGAAGGAAGTTCAGCTCAACAAAACAAATTAGGTAATGCACAGTGAGTGAAGACATCCTTGACTTTCTCTCCGGTGCATATAGCAACATTAAAAATAGAAACTCAAAAGGCAGTGAGGGGAAACAGAGAGTTATGTTTTAAGTTACAAATGTGTGCATAGCCTCAGACTGCAAGCAGAGCTCATAGCTCTAACATGCAGCCTAATCTTCAGCTATTACACAAACAGGAAAGAGGAGCTGCTATCTAGTTTGACTGCCTATTCAATTTAGCTGCATTATCAGTCAAACTAGATAGCGGCTTCGGTTTCCTGTGAAAGCTGTCAAAAGGAGGTTTGTTTTTTTAGGATCGTCCTTATCTGTGTTGCATTACATCTGACAGTTTATACCTGGTAAATCTGTAATGCTTGAAACGACTATGTGTTTATGACACACTCCTTGAAATTAATTTTAAAATTGAAATGTTAAAATGTTAAAATAAAAATAATAAGCACTCTAGCAGAGAGCCCGAGTCCGCTCTCTCCAATGCATTCATTATGTAATGGAACAGCAGCATCACCTCTTCCATAAAGTATCCCTAACAGTGGCTAAGGCTGAACAACCTCCGAAAGGACGAAGGGGCTGCTGGATCAATGGGACATACCAAACATTACTAACACAGAGACACTCCTGTCCTGGTTGTTCATTTGGTGTATGTTGCATTTGTTGAATCTACAACTGTCGCTCTGTGTTGGTACCATAGTTTTAGTAAAATTACCATGTTTTTTTGGCCCCATCTGCCCAACACACTGAAAACAGTGTCATACTACTTTAAAGAGTCATAGCTTCTCCCCAAAGAATCCTGGGAACTATAATTTATTCTGGATAGTAGTAGTAGTATAATTATAATTAGTGGTATTATTATTATTATTATTATTATTATTATTATTATTTACTTATACCCCGCCCATCTCGCTGGGCCTCCCCAGCCACATTGGGCAGCCCCTGACAGAATATTAAAAACACAATAAAACATCAAAAATTAAAAACTTCCCGAAACGGCTGCCTTCAGATGTCTTCTAAAAGTCAGATAGTTGTTTATTTCCTTGACATCCGAAGGGAGGGTGTTCCACAGGGTGGACACCACCACCGAGAAGGCCCTCTACCTGGTGCCCTGTAGCTTTACTTCTTGCAGGGAGGGAACTGCCAGAAGGCCCTCGGAGCTGGACCTCAGTGTCCAGGCTGAACGATGGGGGTGGAGACTCTCCTTCAGATATACTGGTGTTGAGAGTTGCTAGGAAGCTCCTATTTAGAAAGCTGCAACCCCCAACATTTGCCAGAGAACTGTTAAACTGTTCTGAGAACTGTAGCTCTGTGAGGGGAATAAGGTCTCCTAACATCTGTCAGCACCCTTAAGAAACTCCAGACTCCAGAATTCTTTGAGGGAAGCTAGGACTTTTTAGAATGATGCTGCTTTTAATGTATAGTGCAGAGGGTGTGTGTGTACTATTTCTTTCTGACAGCTTTGCCTCCGTGGAGGCCTGATTGTCATAGAATCATAGAGTTGGAAGGAACGTTAGGGTCATCTAGTCCAACCCCCTGCAACTCAGGAGTTTCCTTACAGGATATGTGCAATGCAGACACATTCAGCAACATTTGCTATGTGGATGGGTGCTTACGGGGAGGGGTGAGCTAAAATGAAACATGCAAGAATGGTCTCTGTATGTGTGATATCTGTGTATATATATATATATTGGTTTTTATCATATAAAATTATAAAACATGCCACACAGTTTATCACAAATACAATCTTATTGGACTTCCATCAGCACCTCTGATAATCCTCCATCTTAATCACTTCTTATGCATTTCCTAACTTAATATTGCCTTTACATCTCTTAACATATCATCTCTCCTTCTGCATTTTTACAATATTTCTAATCTTATTCCTCACAGAACTTCTTGTAAACCTACAAACGTTGTCTGGTCGTCACAAATACTTTTCAAATAATCCGTAAATTTACTCCAGTCTTTGGTGAATTTCTGGTCCCGCTTGTTTCGGATCCTTTCCGTTAGTTTGTCCAGTTCCGCATAGTCCATTAATGTATGTGTGATATCTGGAGGGTCGGACCTTTCCCAGCCCCATAACTAAGAGCAGCTGGGGGAATTTTGCAAAAATGTTTTTTAAAAAAAACCAGTTACAGAATAAATCAGGCAAATGTGCTTTCATTCAAGTTGCAGAATCCAGCTTTTCCTTGTCGCAGAAGAAAAAAAATATGGACTAAATCAGGTTGCAGAATTTAGCTGTTTCTCATAGCAGAACTTGGCTGAACTTTTGCAAAGAGTGCACATCCAGCCCTGCCCACTGTCGACTCTGCAAACCCGCTCTCTACTACAAAAGGAACAGCTCACTCCTGAGAGAAAGAATTCCTCTTCAAGACAAGCATCGGGTGAAATCTCTGTCTCCCATGAATCATTGCACCCTGCAGCTTTAGGAGAGCAATTGGATTTTTTCTTTCTTTTTATGGATGCCTCGCCTTGCTTCCACAGAACTCTTCATTAGAGGGCTTCCTGCCTTTCCTGGTGCCTTAATTGGCCGCTGTTATCTCGGTCTACAAGCAGAGCTTCCCAAACACACACCAGCCTCTGTGTTCCCCCCTCTTCCACGCACAATGAAGTAAACATATCACCGAGTTCCCCTTTTCATCAGGAGCTAATCTTTGTCTTGGCCAGAGACCAAGGTCTTAGCCCAGCGAGGAAGACAAGCAGCAACCAAGAAGTCTTCAGTTTCATGCACAAGGACACCAACGAAGGACCATAGAAGACCAGAGTCCTGCAACCTCTGACAGGTAAGGGTTGGGTCCAAGATGCTTCATCTCCTTGGACATTGTCCTGCTAGAGCTTACATTTTCAAATCAGATGGAAGCTAGTGTGAGGAAAAACACATCACAATGGTCTTTCTCGTCTCTGTGGCTGTTCCAGTTGCTTTGGTCTTTTGAAGCAAGGTAAATGTGTTTTTATCGTCCATCTGGCGAGATTGTTTCTTCCCTGCATAGATTGCACCTCTGTTGTGGTCTGTGGCCACCAACATTGTGCTCTGTCTGCATTGTGGTTTGCATCGCAATGTGTGTCATAATGGCATCCCAATGTGATTTAGGTGTGTGGCCTCAGTGGCATGCTTAGGATGGAGCGTGTGCCTCTGACTTTCCCTGTATGTGGTTCATACTTTTGTGTAGAGAAAGCTCAGTTGAGTGGAGGCAGCAACAAGGTCCCGGGTTCCAATCCTGACATTCCCAATTAAAAACAACCTCATATGGCAGAGCTGGGAAGGTTCTGTGCCAGTGACAGTGGGGAGCCATAGGCTGAATGAACACCATATATTTAAAGCACCGCACCACCAAAGAATCCTGGGAATTGTAGTGTTTGAATGGTGCTGAGAATTCTAGCTCTGTCAGGGTTAAACTACAGCTTCCAGGGCTATTAAGGAGGTGTTTTAAATGTACTTTAAATGTATGATGTGTATGCAGCCTAAGTCAATCAAAGCAGATGGATATTTCCCACTGTTCTAATAACAGAGGCACTCCCTTTTTCTGGGAAAAGAAAGATACCATTTGGCAAGGTGAGACAGCCGCTTCAGGTGGCAGATTTTTTCCTCCACTTTTCTTCCTGAGGCCCCTCCCTCCCTCCCAGTCTTTTCCCTCTGTTATCACCAGTTCTCCGCATTTCCACATCAGTATGTGATTAAAACCAAAAATTTGTAAAAATCCAACAGCGTTTTAGTGTGAATTTCTCTCAATAGACACTTCCCCCCCCCCCCGCAAAGTCATTTTGCCTACTGTAATGGATTTTGATGTTCACTAATCTCTGCATTTGCACACACACCCTTATCCTAGCATATGCATTGCTCTACGCATTACTTGCCTGAAAAACTGCATTGCAAAATTCAGATAAATTTCAAAGGATGGTAGTGTTTGGGTTTGTATGTTGTTTATGAAAATGCAGATTAGGTAGGCTCATCTTGAAATGTGAGCTGGATTGGTTTTCTGGGTGAGGACGTAAATTCAGTTCACATTTACAGGCAAATTGTATCAAATTTGCACATTGTGAAACAATACGAAAAACAAAATGCAGCTCTCCTTCTAGATATGCACTTATATGAATTTTGCAATGCAGTTTTTCAGCCAAGTAATGTGTACAGAAATTACCCACTCTAGATCGCACAGCTAATTCTCCCCTGGTCTTCTCACTGGCCCAAATAGGACTAATTTAGCCAGCTAGCCCTGGTGATCATCTAATGTTTATTGGATGGATTTCCCCCCTAAATTGATTTTTGAATTCTGAATTTATTGTTATTCACATTTTATACTGTATTTTATGCTGTTTTTTGTTGCATCAATTAAGTGTTTGAAATTTGTTGTTAGCCACCATGAGCCCGGTTTTCTGAACTGGGAAGGGCAGGGTATAAATAAAAATTATTATTATTATTATTATTATTATTATTATTATTATTATTACTGCATGCAGTCCCTGGGAAATGCAGAAGCCCTTCAGATGATGGAGGGCTGTGGGCAGGGGAGGGGAGACCTTCCTGCTTCTTGCCGTGATTTGTTCCTGCTCCTCAAAGTTCCTACCTAATGCAGAGAGGGGTAGAGGAATTGGCAAGTGGGGGGGGGGGCAATTTGGAGAAATGAATCTGAGGCGTGGGCTGCATTTTGATTGGCTTTCATAGCTTGACAGGCAGGCTTGAATCCGTGAAGAGTTCACTCAGCATTCGTTCGCAAGGATAATTCTTTCTTTCTTTCTGCTTCTCTCTTCTTTTTTATCATTTTAAAAAATAATAATAATAATATTTTTAAAAACTCTCTTTCTCAAGTCACCTACAGCAGGGGCAGCTAACCTGTGGCCCTGTAGATGTTGCTGGGGCACAAGTCCTCTCCTTTCAAGGTTCACATACCTGCCTCAGGAACACCTGACTTCCCATTTCTCTCTCTTTTCAAAGGTTCCATCATGGACGTCAATGCCACTGCCCTGTGGCCTACCAGTGTCTCCTTGCAGCTGCCTTCCAAAGCCAGAAGCGAAGAGAGCAAAATAATGGACGCAATCCAGATCTTCTTCTACAGCGTGGTTTTCCTGTTTGGCTCCCTCGGCAACGGGACTGTGATCTGGATCACAGCGCGCCAGGTCTTACGTACTGTCAATTGTGTTTGGTTCTTCCACCTTGCCTTGGCCGACTTCCTGTTCTCAGTCAGCCGGATAGTGCCGCTGCTGAAGAACGCCTTCTACGAGGGGTGGCCCTTTGGGAGCTTCCTGTGCCAAGCCAACAGCTTCATCAAGTACCTCAACATGTTCTGCAGCGTCTTCCTCCTGGCTGCTATCAGCTTGGACAGAGCCATTTCCGTGTCCTACCCGGTGTGGTTCAAAAACCACCGGGGCCCCCGCATGGCATGGCTGGCTGCTGCTGGGGCCTGGTTTGTGGCTACTGCCGCAAGCCTCCCTTTCTATCTTTACCGAAGAGTGGTAGCAGAGAAAGGTAGCACCAAGTGTTCCCTTGCCCTGGGGGACCAGGTTTCAGTGAAGTGGGCCTTGTATCTTCTGAGGTTGATCTGTGGGTTCCTGGCTCCCTTTGCCATCATTGTAGTCTGCTACGGGATTATCACGGTGAAATTGAGGAAGCGACAGACCACCTTTCGCTCCAACAAACCCTTCAAGGTCATCTTGGCTATTGTGGTCACCTTTTTTCTCTGCTGGGCACCGTACCACATATTCCTCATCCTCAAGCTGGTGGAAGTGAAGGGTCAAGGGATGTCCATTGGCCTTCCCCTCACGTCCTCTCTGGCCTACCTCAACAGCTGTGCCAACCCCATCCTTTACTTCTTCCTGGGCCTGGACTTCCGCAGGAAGCTCGGCCGTTTCAACTTGGTTGGGGCTTTCAGGAGAACTTTGCTCGAGGAGAGTGGCTACTCCTTCAGAAGGCCTAGCAGATACCAGAAGGAAGCTGCTTCATCCGTCACTGAGCCGGTCCAATCCACGGTGGTTGATAGAGTGTTGTGAGCAAATTCAAGGTTCTGGAGACTTGTTGGCTTGTGAGGTCCATGAGTCATCATTTGCTGAAACAGTATTAATCCATCACATTCCTTACCAAATCAAATTTTGGACTGCCTGTTTCTGCCCCCAAATTGCGGAGTAGAATGAAATTTCACCTTGTGGTACACAGCGATGTTTTCTGAACATTTTCAACTGGGAATAGCGGGTGTAAGGTTCATGGCAGATCCATTTCTTTATCCAGGTCAGGTTTTTCATAATGCCCCAGACTAAGCACAGATAAGTCCACCCCAGGATTTATACTAGACTGACAGGGCAAGGGCAGTTCTGGAAAGAAGAATGAGAGGGCACCCTGGGGCAAGGAAGGAACTCTAGAATAAATCCCTACACCTACTAAGCTTACTCTGAATGCTGATTCTTACAGTCTCAGGTCTCTGAACATAACTTGTGTGTGTGGTTGTTTGTGGTCTTTTGTCCTATCATTGGGTCTGAAAGCAAATGTGGAGTCACTTGAGGGACAAACAGAGTTCTGCTTTTGAGAACCAGGCTCTGGAAATGGATTGAGGAAAAGTTTCCGTAGTTCTGCTTAGCAAAGCGGGAAAACCAAGACCCTTAAAAACCTGGGAAGAATGTTTGCATGGTATTGCAGACTCCCCCCCCCTTCCCTGAGCAGTGAGACTATCCTGGGAACCAGGGCTTCCTGGGTTTAGGTGAGTCAGCATTGGAGACTTAAGGTGTCTTTGCAATAGATGCCTGTAACAACAGCCCTGCAGAATCAAAGAGTTGGAAGACCTGCTCTGGTTGACAGAAGCACGTGTGGTCTGTACCTGTGATGGTGCAAAAATTTATTAAATACAATCATCAAACAGGCTTCCTAATCCTGGGATTGTAGAAGTTGCTCAAAAGAGACACACCTCTCCCGAGGATTAAGCGACGGCTTTGCTCAACGTTTCCTAGTGCACAAAACAAGTTATTCACCCAGTTTCCCCAGCCCAAATAGGAGACAGGCAGTCTTAATCATGCAGGCTCTATTTCTGAGCTGTTTTGTTGTAGGTGTTTCTGTCTCAAGGAGTGCTGCTGGGTCACATCTAATCCAGCATTTTGTTCTCACAGTGGCCATCCGGATGCCTATTAAGGAAAGCCTGCAACAAGGATGCAAGGACAGTAGCCCTAGTACACCATTGTTTCACAGTGATATATAGGCAGTATAACCTGGCTGCAATATAACCACCATGTCTGATAACCTATTTGACCGTCTTAATCGCCTACTGAAGCTACCCAGCTGGTGGCTGGGTACCCACCACACCACAGAAAATTCCATATTTTAACTAGGAGCTATATATGGAGCTTCCTTTAGTCTGTTCTGAATCTCGCAACATTCAGCTTCATTGGACAGGCCTGGGTTCAAGTCCCACAGCAATGGGTTACTGGAGAGGAAAAACTAGTCGAGTGACCAGGGTCACCTTCACACCAAGCCAGATACCACCTTAAACAGTCATGCCTTCCCCCAAAGAATTATGGGAGCTGGAAATTGTTAAGGGTGCTGAGAGTTGCTAGGAGGAACCTAATCCCCTCTCAGAATTACCAATTCTCACGCGCGGCTTAACATTCAATCCCACTTCACAGGGAACTATGGGGACTGAAGTTCTGTGAGAAGAGACTCGGGGACCTTAACAAACTACAGCTCCCATAATGCTTTGGGGAGTTCATAACTACTTAAAGTGGTATCATAGTGCTTTAACTTGGTGTGAATGCAGCCTAGGACTAAACCAGGCATAGGCAAACTCAAGATGTTTTGGGACTAGAGTTTCCATCATCCCTGACCACTGGTCCTGCTAGCTAGGGATCATGGGAGTTGTAGGCCAAAAACATCTGGAGGGCCAGAGTTTGCCTATGCCTGGACTAAACCATCCCCATTTCTCGGCACCATATGTAGGTGGTGATATTGTATGTGCTGGGTATATGCATTTCACTGAATATTCTTCAGAGGTGGACGAAAATTCTTCGACAGTTCAGGAAAAGGACAATTTTCACCTCCCCCATCTTTCAGAATGTTGAAGGAAGCTGTTTTGCTGGCTCATATTGGGGGATGAAGGGAGTTGTGATCGAAGAGAGGGCAGGAAGGAAAAGGGGCAAAGTCTGTTGAGCAAAAGCAAACTGCTTATAAACGAGGCTGTTTGGGGTCAGTTAAAGATGTGACTGAGCCAAAGGGGGTTTGCAGGTCCTCTGTGCAGTGCAATGCAAGGGCCAACAATCAGCTGTTTGTCAGGGCTTGTGACATGCTATCTGTGGACCTTGCAAACAGTGACAATCAGCTGATTGCTGAGGCTTGCACAGTGACATGTGGCATTTCACAAGCGGCAGCATCATCTGCATGGGCAGGAAAAAGGCATCACTCAGACCTCTGGCAATTGACAGGTATGAGAGGAGCCATGGGACACTCACAGGAATGTGGGAAGCTGTCTTATAAACAGCTTTGAGGTTCTTTTTCAAGAGGCGTACTACTTTTATGAAATAAATAAATATTGAATGAGGCCGTTGGTCCATCCATCTCAGTACTGCTGCCACTCCAACACTTAGGTAGGCGTTTCTCCCACTCCTACCTGGAGATTGGACCTTGTACATACAAAGTTAATGCTCTGCCACTGAGCTACGCTCCTTCCTCAGCTGCTGCTGCTCCTTCTACTTGTCACTGTGCTTGGAGAAAGCAGCTGACCAGGCACCAGAAAAGACTGAAGAGGAGCAAAACTAGCAGCCCACTGTTGGGGAGTGGGCCTGGGCAGGTGTCTCATGATTCCGAGCCCTGATGACATCAACCTTGATATCAGTCACTTGTGCACGGCAGATACGTAGTCATGGGAACAACTGGATATTCCATATAAAGTAAAGGTAAAGGGACCCCTGACTATTAGGTCCAGTCGTGACTGACTCTGGGGTTGCGGCGCTCATCTCGCTTTATTGGCCGGGGGAGCGGGCGTACAGCTTCCGGGTCATGTAGCCAGCATGACTAAGCCGCTTATGGCGAACCAGAGCAGCGCACGGAAACGCCGTTTACCTTCCCGCCGGAGCCGTACCTGTTTATCTACTTGCACTTCGTGCTTTTGAACTGCTAGGTTGGCAGGAGCAGGGACCGAGCAACGGGAGCTCACCCCATTGCGGGGATTCGAACCGCCCACCTTCTGACTGGCAAGTCCTAGGCTCTGTGGTTTAACCCACAGCGCCACGTGGGTACCAAAATAGGCTCTAGTTAGTGCCTGGTGTACTTCCAGGCAGATGCAGGAGAAGAGCAGGATTCGACACAGAGAAGTTTGCAGGGGGAGGGAGGCTGGTCAACTTAATTATCACGAGTGAAACCTTCTTATTGCAGGAGAGAATAACTTGAGTGATATTCAGATCTGTTTCCACTTTAAAGGTTGACACAATAAATAGCCCACAGTTTTATACATGGTTGCCCCTTTAAGCAGTGTCCCAGGTATTCCAACAAAAGAAAGACCGACCGAAGCACACAATAAATACAAGGAGGTCTATACAGCGTGGGCAAGATGCCTTGCTTTTCCGCATAGGGGGTGCAGCAGAGTTTTACCCCCCAAACACACATATTAAGAACCTCTTCCACAATCCAGTCAAACCCACGTGAATGCAGTGTGACAAAAACACTACTGGGGAGGGGTGGAAATGCCACATGGTTGAGCGAATCTAAACAAGTAGCAATGATGGAAATAAGATGTACTCCTAAGGGTTCCAACCAGGACCAAATCTCAGCTGGTTGGGGCTAGTGCAAGTCACGACTTCTACAAAACCAGCAGGAGTCTGCTTGTGACTCATGGAACGTCCAGCCAACTCATAAAATCCACATGAAGTCCAGATGATTCGCTTTGTTCGGCAGGAGCTACAAGTTCCAGAGAAGTTGGTTTTTATCCTTCGGAATGGAAGTCACTTTTATTTACAGAAGAGTTTCCATCTGCCAAGACATTGCCCTAAGTCTTTTCTGATAGAGGGGATACTCAGAACTCTCTTTTGAGCTGGTCCATTAAAAAACAAACATCAGTATTCAGGCAATTTGTATGAACAAAACAGGCACGGCCAACCATTCTTATTGACTGATTATCCTGTTATAAGGTACTTGGATTCCACCCTGTTGTTCCAAAGATCAGACAGGCCGCATGGCCTTCTGACCGAACATGAAAACACTTTGCCTCTCCCATCTTGCCATCAGTCTCTGTCCTGGGGAGAGTCATATTTTACAGCAGAGGAGTCCTCCTTGGAGAGAAGTGCCAGGCCCCATAGTCAAGTATGGGGAGCCAAGTGTCCACCGCAATCAAGGCCCATCAGTAGCGAATGTTCTCCTCTGCCGCTGTGACAATTGCATCCATCCAGATACGCATTGCCTCCGGGCTGGGCGCCACCATGCAGAAAAGGCGGTCGTAAGTCTTGACGCAGAAGGTCATCTTGGGGCTGGGGCTCTGGGGGAGAGGAGAGTCGAAAGAACAATGGAAACACAAAACTTTCTCATGATGCGCTTTTTAGAAATCCAACCCTTCCTTCTCCAAGGTTCGCGCGGCAAGGCACGTGGTGCTCTGTCAACACCTCCCCCCCCCCACTTTCATTTTATCCTCATTGCCATTTTGTGGGGTAGCGCTAGGCTCAACTACAGCAGAGCAGCTTTGTAAAGCCACCACGTCTCAGTGGTTAGAGCAGGTGCTTTGCACAAGCCCAATTTATGCAGACTCCATGAAAAAAAAATGGATCTAATATATTTGCATTTTTTAATATCATCCACTCTTTAAGTCATACTAGGCATGCTGCCTCATAATACAATTTGAGGTCTGGTAGTGCAAACCTTCCTCTTTCTTTTATTTCCGTTAGCAGTTTGTACTTTATCCTTGTTTTTTTGCCCTGCCGTATAAATCTTGCCAAATCTCTCTGCCATTGTTTAAAGCAATTTCGTCCACTTATTATTGGGATTGTTTGAAAAAGAAACAACATTTTCAGTAGCACAGTCATCTTTATTGAAGCTATCCTTCCCCATAGTGATAAATTTAGCCTACTCCAGATTACACTGGGGTAGATAAGGGGCAGGGAACTGAAAGTGGCTCACCTAGCCTCTCTTATTTCACCCTGGGATTCTCCCTAGGTCACCCTCACCCCCATTTGCCCTGCTTCACACTGTGCTCGGGTGGTTTTTGCTTAGCTGGAATGTGTCCATTTGTTTGGTTATTTGTTTATTATCCTGCTCAAAGGAACCCAGGGTGGCAAAGGATAACTCTTCCCAGTTTACAAACCCTTCACCCCCAGATCTACACTCCTCAATGACCCCTGCTCAGTGGCTTCCTTTTGGCCACCATTTGCCTGGATGGAGAGATACCACCAGCTACGGTATGCAAAGGTCAAGGGTCACACCTGCGGCTCCACCCACTTTTGCCCCCCTGGTCTTGCCCAACGCTGGCATATGGGCCCCAGAATTTTGCCCATGATGGAACTTAGTAATATAAGAACCTATAGCCCACATAGTCCGGCATCCTGTTCTCACAGGGGCCAGCCAGATTCCCCCAAGCACAAAAACACTCTCCCCTCCTGCCATTTCCAGAAGCATTACTGCCACCACTGCCATTGATAGCCATCTCCTCCATGAATTTGTCTCATCCCCTTTTAAAGCCATTGGAGCTGGTGGCTATCGCTGCTTCCTGTGGCAGCTAGTTCCAACTATGCTCTGCATCAGGGGATTTCACAGTGAAGAGAGTTTTAAGGGGGGGGTCTGTGCTTTTTTGGTACCTTGAAAGCACTGCGGAGGTGGTCGTAGTACACCTCTTCGATGGCCTGGAAGTAAATGACGCCTTTAAGCTTGGTCTCCTCTTTGTCTGCAACGAGAAAGAAGCAGAGGGGCACATTAGGGTGCTGAGAGTGGCAGGGGAAATACCAAACAGAGGACAGACATGAATTTCTCAGGTGCATCACATTGACCCCTCCACAACACAAGCATAGAGGCATTCTCTAAGGGAATCTCGGACATTCCAGGATTGGGTGCCAGATGCAATTCCTTAGGGAAAATAGTACTGGGTTGCAGACTGCAAAACTTTAATTTCTTCATATTTATTATTTTATTTTAAAGAGAGAATTTCTAGTTCTTATGGATTGGAAACAAGTGAATGGCTATGGCTTAAGAGAGGAAGCCTGGTGAAATTCAAGAGCCTGAGAGGGAGATGAATATGCTTTCCAGAAGATTTCATTTTTGTTAGAAACTTGCTTTCCCCATGGATGATGAAGATGATTTTCATTTTTTATACCTATATGCAAATTCTCACATGCAAATAAGAAATATGCAAACAGACTTGATTTGTATGTTCTACACATACCAGCGGTTTGAGCTTCAATCGGCCTGGGGAGATTAATGCTGTGGACAGACTTTCGGGATCAAAGGAAGGTGCTTCGTTGCAATAAATGGATGCTTCTGCCACCCCCCCCCCCCGCAACACAAATTGCGCAGGATCTGGATCAGTGCTGTGGCAGAGTCAAGGGATAAAGCCCACCCCAAGGTCCTGATCCAGATTGAAGCCGTGCACTGTCAATTTCTGAAAGAAGAAAAGGCTGCTCATATGATTAACACCACATGCAGTTTGGCTCTAAGTCTGCCCATTGAGCCTAAAACTTTCTGCACTGGATGGCAACAGCTCTCTTTCCTATTTCTGCTGCCTGAGACTCCTTTGACTGGAGATGCAAGGGAGAAATTAAAACAGGGACCTTCTGCAGGCAGAGCACCTGTACATAGCAATAGTACATAGCTTTCAGAACTGGGGGAGCCAATAGCCATCCCGAGCAGCAGGTTCCGATAACAGGTGAGCACCCCCACCCAAGTAGCTAATTGGGGGATAAGCAAGCTCACCCTACTGTAATCAAAACCCCAAATTATGCCATCCTCTAAAATGTGCCAGTCTTTTAAATCTCAACAACAAACCTATGATTACATGAAACAATACTCAGTAAACACACAAGACGTAACCGGCTGTACTTTTGAATAAATAAGGTATTCTATTCATTGTATCAAATTGTAGATTTCAACAGATGTCTCATAAAATTCAATGAAAAAAGCAGTGCATCAGTTCATTCTCTAGTCAGTTCATGCATAAGGTCCATACAGGTATAAGTGTCTATTCCACCTGTCTGTTCATAGAGTCCAATAATCCACATGAAGGGCAATATTACAGGATAGTGGATCTTATAGCATAGTAGTGGTTACATATGAGCCTGTTCTACTGATGGATGGATGGATGGCGAAACAACGCTAATATTCCGGAAATCCTTGCCTTAGACTCTGTGAAAGGATTCTGTGGAACTGTAACAAAAGCTCTTCTGCTTTTCTTCGTTGAACTTTATGAGACTTCCGTTGAAATCTGCAATTTGATGCAATGAATAGTATACCTTATTCATTCAAAAGTAAAGGGACCCCCGATCGTTAGGTCCAGTCGCAGATGACTCTGGGGTTGTGCCTTCATCTTGCTCTATAGGCCGTGTGAGCCGGCGTTTGTCCGGGTCATGTGGCCAGCATGACTAAGCAGCTTCTGGCGAGCCAGAGCAGTGCACGGAAACGCCGTTGACTTTCCCGCCAGGGCGGTACCTATTTATCTACTTGCACCCTGACATGCTTTCAAACTGCTAGGTTCGCAACAGCATGCATGTTTGGGAGTTTTGCTCCCAGGTGAGAAAGTCTTTCTTCCACCCCACCCAAGCCATAAAAAGTGGGAGCAACCTCACAGGACCAGCCTGTTGGATCAGGCCACTGTGAGAACAGGATGCTGATCTAGGTGGGCTTCTGGTGTGATCCAGCAGCGCTTCCCTTGCATTTTTTACATGGCGGTTGGTCGTGGACTCTCCTTCTCACCTGCATAGTAGGCCAGGACACGTTTCTGACGGTCAAAGGTGAACCAGCGCTTCTTCCAGGTCTTGATCCTGCCACCCATCTTGACCAGGTAGCCTTTGCAGGACTTGTTGGTCACCCGCACCTGGGAGCAGGTGTCTACGCTGTGCCCCGATGCCTCCAGGTGTTTGCGCAGGTCGAATGTGGCTGGTTTTTGCTCCCGGATCTCGGCTGGGTTAGGATCCTGCAGGACAGCAAGCACGGCAAGGGTTAAATTTGGAAGTGGGGGGTTTTTTTGGGGGGGGTGTTCAGAGCAGCCTGTACTCTGCGACTGCACCATGTAAGTACAAGAAGCCAAACCGGGCACCGAATTCAGTTTCCTAAGGTTCTCAGCTTTATGCTTTTGCCAAAGCAAGTTTCTAGTCCTTATGGAGGCAAAGAGAAGCTTGAAATACATGTGAGGGAAGGTTGACTGTCTAGAGCTGCTTTGTATGCTTCATGAAAGCCAACAGTTACCCGGCAGAACATCCAGGGAGTTATACCAGCGACGCTGGGACAAAAAGAACAGGAGAGGACTGTTGCCTTCAAATCTAGTACACCAGCTTACTGTAAGTATCTGATCTGGTCACTGTGAGAAACCGGCTAGATGGACTTTTGGCAGAGCTGTTCTTGCAGTCTTATAATGAAGCCTCACATTCTCAGGCTAGTGGATGGGAGCTGAGCAGAATTTGCATTTGAAGCTTGACTGCCTTGTAGAACACATCTCTCCTCACTTCCTATATGCAAATGGTGTTTCTGGTGCGGAATGGGGATGTTACTTTGGGTATGAAATTCTGGCGTTAAGTGAAACATTACAGATATAATCACCAGCTTTCTTTTGGAGTTAGCCCACCTGACCTAGCATCGCCTACCTTGATTGACAGCACCTTTCAAAGCAGAGATACGTACTTAACAATGAACGAGCATAAGAAGAGCTTGGCTGCTGGATCAGGCCCATCTAGTCCAGCATCCTGTTCTCACAGCAGCCAACCAGATGCCTGTGACAGACCCGGAAGCTGGACCAAAGGAAAAGAGCACTCTCCCCTCTAGAAATTGGCAGTTCCCTCGCTACGAGAAGCCAAGTTACAGGGAACCAGGCAGAGGGCCTTCTCGGTAGTGGCACTCGCCCTGCGGAACGCCCTCCCACCAGATGTCAAAGAGAAAAACAACTACCAGACCTTTAGAAGACAACTGAAGGCAGCCCTGTTTAGGGAAGCTTTTAATGTTTAACAGACCATTGTATTTTTAATATTTTGTTGGAAGCTGCCCAGAGTGGATGGGAAAACCCAGCCAGATGGGTGGGGTATAAATAAATTATTATTATTATTATTATTATTATTATTATTATTATTATTATTATCAGAAGCATTACTGCCTCCAGCCAGGGAGGCAGAGCACAGCCATCTTGGCTAGCAGCCAATGATAGCCTTCTCCTTTAAGAATTTGTATAATTCTCTTTTAAAGCCATCCAAGTTGGTGGTCATCACTGCCTCTTGTGGAAGAGAGTTCCCCAGGTTAACTATGTGCTGCATGAAGAAGTACTTTTGTTTATCTCTCTATAATAGAATTCAAATTGTAATACAATAAAAGAAACAAAGGGAGCAATATAATTACTATTGTTGTTATTATTATTTATTAATTTACATACCGCTTACATGCCAAATGGCTTCTAAGTCATATTTAACTACATAACCATTAGAAGACATCTGGAAACAACCTTGTTTGGGGAAGCATTTTATAGTTTTATTATGTTTTTATAAATGTTGGAAGCCACCCAGAGTGGCTGGGGCAACTATTACTACTACTACTACTATTATTATTATTATTATTCTATAAAATCAATAAATCATTAAAATACACAGGCATAGTTCCATTGGGGCATTAAAACATCCTTAATTAAAATATCTCCACTTCTGGCATCTTCAAGCAAGACTGGGAAACAGACTTTCATCTAAACCTCTGGACAGGAGCTACTTAAATAAAAAGCCGATTAAGAGATTTAAAAAAAATAAAAAAAATAAAACATCTGCCACAGAATTCAAATTGCAATGCCATGAAATACAATGTAAGAAATGAAAGAAGTAATAGTGGAAAATCAATGTGAGCATTTAATGAGGGCATGCCACGGACCACTTGAAGGATGCTTGTGGGCCACTCACAGTCCACGGACCACAGTTTGGGAACCCCTGACGTAAGCTAAGGCTATCAATGGCTACGATCCCATGATCTCTATTTGCTAACTCCAGCTCGGCTCCAAAGACCAGCTGCAAGGCAGCAAGAATGAAAGTGTGTTATTTACACTCCTGTCCTCCTTGTGAGTTTCCCGTAAGCGCCTGCTTGGGCACTGAAGGAAACAGAATGCCAAAGAGCAGATCGGCCTTTGGTTTGACTCAGCTCTTAGGAAGAAGCACGGGCTTGCTCACATGTTCACAGAAGCTACCTCCTCTGCTCAAAAAGCTGAATTGTTGTGCGACAAGCATACAGAGTGCAATGAGATTGAGTGTTTGCGGGAGGGAGGCTTGATTAATTTCATTGTACACAGGTTGTACATTGACAATAAAGGTATTATTATTCTTGAATCATTTCCCCGTCCCCCTGATGTGTAGGATAGCTGTCTGGAATGCGCTCTGTGCATGCTCAAAGTCCTTCCCAGTTTACAAGATGCATACCGGAAGCAAATTTGCAACAGGCTCCAGGCTTAGTCCTGGCAAAGGCCGGTTGAGCTCAAGCCACCTTCCCGCTGGGATCCAAAGATGAAAAGGGATCGTAAAAGCTCGTTTTTGATTTTGCAGAAGTTCTCCTACCTTGGTGGACGGGGGCACCTCCATGCGTTTTGCCTCCTCGGCGGCTTTCTTGGCCTCCTGCAAGGAAAGGGAGAGAGCGGGCGATAAGCAGCGAAGCGCCAGCAGCCACAGGCATACCCCAAAAAAGACAAACATCACACGGGCACATGCACACAACCCCAAACCGCAAAAGATAAAAACCAAACGGACTCCCAGACTCCTCCCCTCACGCTCTCTCTCCGTGAAGACCAAGCGAGCAGAGAGCTGACATAGTGAAACCTGCTACTTCCTTGTCCTTGGAAGCACATGGCAGGCAACTGAGGTTACTCTGATTTATGTTCGCTTTCCCCCACTGCCTGCCCACCGGCTAGACCTCACTACTAACAAAATGTTGCGGTGTTCCGTCTCAAGCAAAGAAAAGGGAGTTGAGCAAAGCAATGATGCTGTTAGTTAATGTTAGATTCTGGACTTGGCGGTCTATCGCCAAGGCTTCCTGCAGCTGTTACTGGGGAGTTTTGTGTTATGTTTGTTTTGTTTTCATGGCACAATATATTTATAGTCCTATTCTTCTTCTTTTTTAATGTGCTGCAAGCTGCTTGGAGCCTTTCTGGTAACAAGTAGCTAACAGGCCTATTCATTCATTCATTAGCTAATGAAGAGAAACCAATATGCAACTCCTAGTCATTTTTTAAACAATGCTTTGACATTCCTGTTTTCCAGGGGGTTGGGCTAGATGTCCCTTGGCAGTCCCTTCCAACTCTTCAATTCTATGATTTCCTCATCCTCCTGTGATGAGGCTACATTTTAATATTTTAATGTTTCAATATTTTAATGTTGTATTTTAATTTTGTTTTTAAGTTGTAATCATTCGACTTGTTTTTATTATTGCTTGTAAGCCACTCTGAGCCCGGCCTTGGCTGGGGAGGGCGGGGTATAAATAAAAATTATCATTATTATTATTATTATTACATTGAAACGAATAGCAGAGAAAGCATTACATCATTAATTATGTTAAATTTGTAAAGTCGTGTAGCTTAGCATAAATAATTCCCCAGATTACATGAAACAGCAGGCTATGAGAGCCACATTTGGCGGAAACCGAACTGCAGCAGAACAGAAAGGGCGTCTCTTGCGACAGAGACAGGTTGGAAGGAAAACTGCTACCTTCTTCTCTTCCCAACTTCAACACCCATTAGCATACCCAGATCTAGTGGTAGTTGAGCAGTCTGATTCCCTCTGAGCTTCATGGCTAAGTGAGGATTTGAACCCTGATCTCTCCAACCCTGGCCTGATGCTCTGCCACTCTACAACTCTGAATTGCATTTAGGTGCTTTAGCATTTATGGCCTCATATGCAAAGAGTATATGGGTGATATTGTGCGACGGAACCCCATAATGCTGCTAATAGGGGAATCAGGTCCAGTAGATTTCCTGGACCTCAGGATGCATGTCAGTTTATTAACCCACCCACCCCACTGTCTTGGCCCCTATCAAATTCTGTCTCACTCCCAAGATCTTTTTACATCGGAGAAAAATGCAGGCAATGCACATAATGTTTAGCTTGGTCCTCATGCTCTTCCACTTTGGGGAATGTGTGTGTGTGTTTATGTTTGTGTTTGTGTTGGGAGAGCTGGAGAGACTTGTGGTATATATACATGGGTGACATCTTCCCACCCACCCCAAATACCAGGGATTATTCTGAAACCAGAGGAAGGCCAACAATCTTGGCCTGGAATTCGTTGATCTGACTTCTCACCCTTTCCTGCAGCAGCCGCTCTCTCTCGGCCATGGCCTCCCGCACTCTCCGTTCCATCTCGGCCAACTGGGTGACACAGTTCCCAAGGCTGTCGGGAGACATTTCTGGTTAGTGATGGTGGAAGTGAACAAGCAGATATCAGGGTGTCAGCCTGAGCCTGTAGTTCAGGACTGGCTGACATGCTTAGTCCCTCCAGATGTCACTAGACTACAATTCCCATGAGCCCTAGAGAGCACGGCCAATGTTGTAGCTGTAGTCAGAAACATCTGGAGGGGACCACATTGGCTGCCCTGTGGTGGTGCATCAACATCTGGAGGGCCACACACAGTTCTAAGTATTTCAAGAGACGCAGCGCCTCTCTCTACCTCTCTCTCTTTCGCAGGAGGGAAAGTGGGAGATCTCATGAGTCCTGCTGGATCTGGTCAAAGGACCATCTAGTACAGCATCCTGTCCTCACAGTGACCAACCAAATGAGAAACCCACAAGCAGGACATGAGTGTGACAGCTCTTCCCACTCCTGCGATTCTCAACAATTGGTATTAGAGGCATACTGCCTCAAACGATGGAGGGAAGAACATAGTCACTGATCAAGCCAAGTAGACTTGCTAAGATGTATAAGACTGAATCAGATAAGTGCTGGAGATGCAATGAGGTTAAGGGTACGTTCTTCCATATGTGTTGGACCTGTAAAAGGGTAAAATAGTATTGGGAAATAATTCATAATGAATTGAAAAAAATGTTGAAAAGCACTTTTCCAAAAAACACAACAACCCCAGTGTCCTTTTCATTGGGGATAATTCAGACGGAATTTTCCAGGTGTCCAAAAAGTTATTTATGTATGTCACCACTGTGGCCTGTGTTTTGTCAGCCCCCAAATGGAAAATGAGCGAGGTCCCAGCTAAAGAAGAATGGCAACTTAAACTGATGGAATATGAGCAGCTTGTGGACCTAACAAATAGAATAAGAGAACAAGAAGAACATATGTTTAAAGAAGATTGGAAAAAGCTTATTGAATATATGGGGGGGGGGAATTGTGTACACTTGGAAACATTGGCAGCATTAAGATAAATTCAACAGTGTAAATAAGTTTTGATGGATGTAATAACGGAATACTGAATGGTTTAGTTTATGTAAAATATGCAGGGATTTATGTTATGCAAAATGAATCATGGAAAAAGAAGGGAAGTCATTGATATTTTATTTTAAGGTTGTTCAAATGAATATTCTAAATTGTAAAACAGAAAATTTAATAAAAAATATTCTAAAAAAAGAACATAGCCACTGATCTTCTCCACAAATTTGTCCAGTCCTCTTTTAAAGCCATCTAAGTCTGGGGCCATCACTGCCTCATGTGGAGTCCCATGGTTTAAAGTACTAATGGAATGGCGCCTGCCGAGTGGAGAAGGCCAGCGTGCCAAGGAAAAGGCAGCTGTCAACTGGGGAGGTGTTTGTTGGGACAGGCTGAGATTAAGGAGAAACGGATGTGCTCACCTATAGGCTCCTTGACCAGACCCTCCTAGCTGCCCCACAGCTCCTTGGCCAGCCAGCAGCTGGTAGAGGGGGTTGTTGAGACGTGAATATTGCAGGTTTGGGCTGCCTAGGTAGGGCCTGTTGCCCCCACCTGAGAGCTGTGCTGCCAGCATGCTGGGATCCAAAGCACCTGGAGGGAGAGAGGAGGAAATCCAAGGAAAGTGATTGGTTCAGCATCTCCCTAAAGACACAGGGCACATGGTCCTCATCAGAAGACAGTGAAACGGACCATTAGTCCTCTAGCTCAGTACACTGATTGGCAGTGACTTGAACCTGGGAAATTCTGCATGCAGGGCAGATGCTCTCTCTCTCTGAGCTATGGCCCAGTAACCTCCCCCCCCCCCCACACAAATCCCCTCTCTGGAAATCCTAATTTTGGATATAATTGGTCACAACATAGGGTTCAAATCCCCACCCAGCCAGGATGTTCCCTGGGGAGCCTTGGACCAGTCACTATCTCTCAACCTGACCTACCTCACAGGGTTGTTGTGAGGTTAAAATGAGAGGGGAGAGCCACACACCACATTGAGCTCCTTGGAGGAACAGTGGAGTATAAATGTACTAAACAAATAACAGGTCCATTTGTTTTCCTGCTTCACCATTTAGATAAAAGAGATCGAGTTCCTGTAAAACATCTTATTTCAAACCTCTTGGTTCACTGATGAAGTGTGGTTTGTTTGGGGTTTTTTGCCAGCCACCATGAAGTTCAAACCATGCCATCAGTGAAAGAATGGCTGACGAAAGGCTAAGAGTTGCCTCCCCTGGAAAAATCATGGCTTTAGGTTGTTTTGGACTACAATTCCCATCATCCCTACCAAGGATCATGCTGGCTGGGGCTGATAGGAGTTGTATTCTAAAATGCCTGGAGGGCAGAGATGGGTTTACCACTGGCTCATACCTTTTGGAGGTGAAAGGGGCTTTTCACATCAATGGGTAAGGTGGATAGCATTCACTGTTTACTGGAATGGGTGTTGTACTTTTCACTGGATAGAAGTCAGTTTTTTGTGCTAAAGTGATAACAACCTCTGCAACCAAAATGTCATGTATATGAACCTTACCCACCCACCTCCAAAAACAGTATTCCTTGAATTTTCCCCTTTTTCTTGTCTCATGCTTTACGCCCACTCCAAATAACTGGTTGCTAGCTCATTTCTGGGCCCAATCCAAGATGCTCACATTCATGTTTAAAGCTGTAATTGACTTAGGCCCCAAATACCTGAAAGACCACCTCCTTCTTTGATTGTTGTAACCCACCCTAGAACCTTAGGGTGAAGGGTAGGTAATTAATAATAATAATCCATACCATGCATAGAAAGGGGGCGCTGTGCAGTCCTGGTCGTGAGGCGTTCTCCTCTCCTACGGGGGAGACTTGCGGTCCTCTGCAATCCAATTGATCCCTGGGCAGAGAAAACAGGAAGGTAAGAATTAGGGTCGAAGCTCCTACTCCACTTCTCCCCTCATGCTTTGCAAAGAGCCAGGTTTTCGTTTGTCTGTCTGTTTGTCTGGTAATTTCTTAGGCAACTTTATGAGTATTACATCCAGTAAAATCCATCACAAATAAGCAACAGCACTTACCTCTTGAGCACCAGAAATAGAGGGAATGATTCAACAACGTGGAGTAAGGGTCTATTAGCCACAAGTGGCATCTAACTTAACTTCTTCCTTCAATGGAAGGATTTAGAGCAAAATATACTGTGCATCAGGAGGCTTGGTTTGGTCAGAATCAAGTAATCACTTCTGCTAAATGAGCCACCACAGCTGCTAGAAGGCCGTGAAAATTTGTGCCCTGGGCTTTTTAGATTTGTCTGCCCACATACTACCTGGAACTAAGGGGACGCATTGGGTGCCAGATGTGAAATATATTGGCATTATTTTCAGCTTTCCTACCCCACTGGGTGCCCTTGCTCCAAATCCTTTACAGTGTGCAGGGGCTTCCACAGCAGCTAAATCAATGTTTACAAATTGTTTCCCCAAGGCAGTGCCTTCGAAAATCACTGCTTTGAAAAGAACCCCTTGTTTCTACTTTTCTCGTTGTTTGGTTAATGATTCCTTGCCAGAAGGAGGTGCTGGAACTTGGTGTGTGAAGTTCCCCATAGAATGATCCATTTAAACCCCAGGGGATAGCTTTGCAGTGAAGATGCCTTCAGGTTTTGACTCCACCTACCCTGGTTGACCACTGGATTCCTCTGGCCAGGGAGAGAGTTTGCTGTGCTGGCTGAGACTCACAAGAGCTCCTTGGGGCCTGAGCAATAGCATATTCCTGAATTACGGATTATTTGTTGATCCTAGCTTGCTCCTTGCACCTTACTCTGATTCGCCCTCTGGCTGCAATTTGCTCTTTGGTCTTGACTGACTGACTGATCTCATGGCTCCTGGTTCACCTCCTACTGCCTTGCAAGGTTCAGCCCCAATTTTCCCCTAGCAAAGGGCAATCTCATATTCCCAAGTCTCTGTCCTTTTGCCCCTTGAGTCACTGCCATGTCTACTAGCCACGATGACAATGCACTACCCCCAGTTGGAGACAGTAATGTTTCTGAACATCAGCAGCTGGAAACCACAGGAGGGGAGAGTGCTCTTGCGCTCAGTTCCTGTTTGCAGGCTTTGGCCACTGCAAGAACAGGAAATTGGGCTGGATCCAGCCTGATCCAGCAGGTTCTACTTGTGTTCTTATGCCAACATGCCATCTTTGTTCCAGAATCTACCTTGCAGTGGTGGCTGGTGCCCATTGGAACTGGTAGGGCAGGAGGCCAACAGGAAGTGGAACCACAGCCAGAGTCAGAAGGCAGGTATGTGAGGACTGGATGAGGGCAGGCTGAGGTTACTGAATGTGTCCTATTTGCCCTAACAGACCTCCACTGCAGCAGTTAAGCCATTGGATATCTGCTGTCTCTACTGCTGGGACACGGGTGGCGCTGTGGGTTAAACCACAGAGCCTAGGACTTGTCGATCAGAAGGTCGGCGGTTCGAATTCCCGCGATGGGGTGAGCTCGCATTGCTCGGTCCCTGCTCCTGCCAACCTAGCAGTTCGAAAGCTCATCAAAGTGCAAATAGATAAATAGGTACCGCTCCTGCGGGAAGGTAAATGGCGTTTCTGTGCGCTGCTCCGGTTCGCCAGTTCATTGGTTCGTCATGCTGGCCACATGACCCGGAAGCTGTATGCCGGCTCCCTCGGCCAATAAAGCGAGATGAGCGCCGCAACCCCAGAGTCGGCCACAACTGGACCTAATGGTCAGGGGTCCCTTTACCTTTACCTTACTGCTGGTCCATGATTCAAAGCACCCTGAAAAGATGCAGATGCCCCATCCTCTCCCATCAAAGACAATGCAGATGCAAAGGAGCTATAGCAAACATCTCACATAACCTGGTTGCCCTATGGATGTTTGGGAGTTGTAGTTTGCTAACATCCAGAGGGCACTAGGTTGGGTGGGTGGGGGAAGCACAGCTGCAGAATCACGTCTGTACACATAAAAGGAAGATAAGACACTGAAAATCAACACAGACCAAGAGGACAAGACAGACCTTGACAGAACTGCGGACGGAGAAGACACAGGAGGAGGAGTCTGATTGGTCGGAACCCAACACAATGACCTTCCGGTCCGTCTTTTGGGTGAAAGTGAGCTGCAGGGAGAGACAGACACAGATAAAAGGATGGAAGTGGTTTTCTCCTCCCCCCCCCCACCAACCCCCCCCTGAAATACTAAATCAATCCTCTGTTGCTTTTACCACCAGAACCAATAAAAGAGGTGTGTTTTTTCAGCACAGTCCCAGCAAGCTTTTCCCATGTGGTCTGGCAGCATACACGATACGTTTACATGACTCCCCTGCCCTCCTCCCCTGCAAGGTTGACTCGCACAAATTTAACCTGGTTAAACGTCCCTAAACAGGGCTGCCTTCAGATGCCTTCTAAAAGTCAGGTAGTTGTTTATCTCTTTGACATCTGATGGGCACCACTACCGAGAAGGCCCTCTGCCTCTTTCCCTGTAACCTCACTTCTCACAGGGAGAGAAACCACCAGAAAGCCCTCGGAGCTGGTCTTCAGTGTCTGGGCTGTTTGATGGGGGGGTGGAGACACTCTTTCAGGTATACTGGGCTGAGGCCGTTTAGGGCTTTAAAGGTCAGCACCAACACTTTGAATTGTGCTCAGAAGCATACTGGGAGCCAATGGACCGGTGTTATATGGTCTCGGCAGCCACTCCCAGTAACCAGTCTAGCTGCCACATTCTGGATTAGTTGTAGTTTCCCTTGAATATAGGTTTTGCTTGGTGCCCACACAACACACTCCTCAAAATGAAGTTCTGTTGTATATTCCCGTTTAACAGGGATTTACCATTTCTGCCGAAAATCAGATCAGCACATGGAAATGGTGAATCCAGATTGAACAGGGAATAAGAATATAAGGATGGCATTTTGGGGAATACTAAAAAAAAATGAGCATGCCGGAGCAGCACCAAGTCTTAAATTTCAGAAGGCTGCCCCCCTCTCCATGACACTTGTGTTTGGTTCATGTACTAAAGTGGCACCTTCTCGCTTGCCCTGGTTTCTCTGTTGTATGCAACAGGCAGAAATTCAACAGGCACAGCCTCCCTTAGATTTGAACCAATTATTTATTCAAGTTATTTATAGGCCACTCCTTTCAAAATGTTTTCAGATTGTTTTAAATACATTCTATTTTATTCTATTCTCTTTTACGCTGCATTGTTTTACTGCGTGGTTGCTTGCAGCCCTGGGCTTCTTTGAGGATGTCGGGTGCACAGATAGATAATGAATAAATAAGTAACTTTGAATAAATAATAATATTCATCCGGCAGTAGTTTATAATGCAATCTAAAACACAGCAATAATAAAAACGTACCGTATTTTTCGCCCTATAGGACGCACTTTTCCCCCTCCAAAAATGAAGGGGAAATGTGTGTGCGTCCTATGGTGCGAATGCAGGCTTTCACTGAAGCCTGGAGAGCGAGAGGCGTTGGTGCGCACCAACCCCTCTCGCTCTCCAGGCTTCAGGAAGCTATCCGCAAGCCTTACAAGCCTGGCGGGTGGTCCCGTGGGTGCACACGGCTTGTGGGCAGCAGCCTGCAGCCCAGAGCATGGGGCGCCCTCCGGAGGACGCCCCGTGCTTCGGGCAAGTGTCTGCAAGCCTTGCGCGCCCGGGGGGAGTTCCCACAGGCTCGCAAGGCTTGCGGGCGGCAGCCTGCATCCCGAAGCACGGGGTGCCCTCCGGAGGATGCCCCATGCTGCGGGCAAGTCTCCGCAAGCCTTGCGCGCCCGTGGGAATTCCCCCCGGGCTCGCAAGGCTTGGGGCAGCAGCCTGCAGCCCGAAGCACGGGACGCGCTGCGGAGCACACCCCGTGCTTCGGGCAGATGTCCGCAAGCCTTGCGCGCCTGGCGGAAGGTCCCGCCGGGCACGCAAGGCTTGCAGGCAGCAGCCTTTTCTGGGGGCTGGGGTCGAGGGAAGCTTGGGCTTTCCCCCGCGCCAGCCCCGCGCCTTGGGGGGATTTTTTTTTCTTTATTCCCCCCCCCCAAAAAAATCTATGTGCGTCCTAAGGGGCGGTGCGTCCTATGGGGCGAAAAATACGGTAAGATCAGATCAATTAAAAGAAATACATTAGCACAATGCACAGATTAAAGCAGGAATTAAAACAGCCATGCAAATACTTCAATGGCAATGTTTTAAAATGAGGGATCGCTAGGCTGGAGGAAAGTTGAATTTCTGCCTGTTATACAGCAGCAACTTTAGAGCTGAGATCTGGGGTCCCCCTCTGCCACCCCTGGGCAACAATAGCAGGCTGCGCTTTTGAACTGTGCACCCACCTGGGTACAAAAAAACACACACAATCCTGGTTGATGGGAAACTTGGGTCACTCTCATACTGTCACTAATTTGCAGGTGGGATCCCATCACTGGTCGTGCTATTAAAAAACCCTTTTCCAAAACTCAAAACAAATGCTCAAGAAACCCTATAACCTCCCCACAAAATTTTATGCACACAAATCAGGATGACCACTCAATAAGCAGGCCGTCTGGAAGTGGATTTGGTCTTGAATGGGCACTGGTGGATGGAGAGACAAAAGGGAGTACCTGAAAGGGCTTACCTGAGTGACACCCTGCTTACTTTCAGAGGAGTCCTCTCCCCTGTCCTCCGAATACTCCGGGCCCATGTCCATTAGGCGATTTTTCTCCTACACCGAGAACGACAACAATTCATATGTATATAAGGGTCTGGTGACTTCTGTTTTAGTGTATCTAAAGAAGTGTGCATGCACACGAAAGCTCATAGCTATAACAAACTTAGTTGGTCTCTCAGGTGCTACTGGAATGAATTTTTTTATTTTGTTTTGACAACAAGTCGGTTTTGTAGACAGGCAAAGTCCAGTTGCAAATGTTGCTTCAGGTCAGCTTGACCCATAAACAGATCTGGTGCCCCATTCATTTCCCTTCCTCCCACCACCCCATGTCTTCCTGCTGTCGGTTCACCCACAAATAATAGGTACTCTTCAACTGTCCCAGTAAAATTGGAATACCCAATTTTTTGTGTGTGAGAACACAGTGCTCATTTTGGGTGCCATAATCTTGCTTCCCCCCAAAAGAAAACGCTTTTGGGGGGCCATGATCTCACTCAGTACTCCAAAATACGCATTTTTGGACACTGTGCTTCCATGCAGGAGCACAGCCCTGGAAAAACTGTGTCTTTCAGGGCCCCAATCTCATGCGCGTAATGTGACTCGCATGGACACACACCCTGATTTTTCACCTTGATGTGTTGGAAGGTATGAGAATAGCATCACGGTGTCTTTAGTGCCCTCCCTTCTCACATTAAAGCCCTGGTCTCGTCCATTGCCATTGGGTCTAGCGCCACCTGCTGCTGGGTTTCCTTGTCTTCAGCCCCACTGAGTCCCAATCGGAACCAGCCACCACTGAAGCCTAGGAGCCAAAACCTCTGGTTTCCACCCCTAGAAAGTAGCTTAGTGGCAGGGAACTGAAAGCAACACTTTGCATTAGTTGTTATCGTTGGGCATGGGAAGTAGACTGGTGTGGGAGAACAGGGAACCTGGGATCCTAGGTGTTTCCCTGGCTTTCAGCCAGAAATTCCTTGCTGCGCCAAGATTCCTGGGAATTCCTTACCGTGTTGAGATTCCGGACGGCCTCGCCTTTCTCTTGTGCAAATCGCTGGCTCTCGCCCACCATTTGCTCCTGTGTCAAACGGGCCTGTCCTTCCAGCCTCTGCACCGTCCTCTGGATATGGGGGAGAGAACCAGGTTAGAATCCTCAGACTTCAGGGCAACACAGAGCTCTATTGCACCTAGGGTAATTATACACAGGGAGCCCCTCTTGTGTCGTGGTCAGGTGCAGTAGAAGCAAAAACACAACCCCAAGGTTATTGACTAATTAAATAACGCTTAGCTGATGACTCATTTGCCTTTTCACAGATTTAACTATCACGTGTGCAGAATACCCCAAGCTAAACATGGATCTTTTTTAGAAAGCAAAAGGTGGACAGGTGAATTGTGTGCCCACCTACAGTTTAACAATGCTCCTTTATTGAAAGGAAGGGCCATCTTCTTTTTCATCCTTTATTTTATACATATCACAGCAGGAAAAGAAAGACAAATAACACCCTTCAAAAATATACTTAAGAGCCTCTAAGTCTGCTTAAAAGTTGGCACCCCTAGTTCAAGGGGACGCCTGCATCAATTGAGCAACTACAATTTCAGTTGGTTGATCTACTGATTGGACCAGATTTAAGTGTGAAGTCAAAAGAAAACAAAAGGAAAACAGAAGTACCAGATCTGTTTGTCGTTGCCTTGGCAAAAAAGCCTGGAGCACAAAAAAACACCCATGCTACTTTTTAAAGAATAATGTGTAAGAAATAACTGCTGCACACATGAAAATGGTAGGATAGGAATGTCCCTTCTCATCCTGAAAAGAAAAACCCTGCAGTAGCCTTTGCACCAAACTGGTGCCCTTGAGATGTTTTGAACTACAACTCCCAACCAGCACTGTCAGGGCCCCAGGTCAGAGAAGGCTACTATAGGGTGAGACAAACCCTGGAACTGGATTTATGGGTCATCAGGACTGCCACTTACCTTCCTTTGGTTGATGCTGTTCTGCAGCTGAGTGATCTCTTGGGCCAGAGCCTGGCAGATGGCCTCCTTCTCCTCTTCCAACCGGCTTTCCCGCTCCAGTTGCTGGAACTCCAGATCTTCATAGCATCTCAGGGCTCCATCTAACATCTCAGATGTCTGGGTAGAGAACCAGAGTCAAGATAGACTTCTGGGTCTCATCGCTTATTGCCAGAAGGACCCAGTGGTCAGGGAACCTATGCTACCTGCCAGATTCCCACAATTTGCAAGCCAGTAGAAATTTCTTCCTGGCTTGGATTTTTTTAGGCCTGCATTGTGGAGACCAGCCTCCCCCAACCTCCTGGTGCCTTCCAGATGTTTTGGAGCACAACTCCCACCCAACCCAGCTGTGGTATTGGGGGCTGATAGCAATTCAAAGCCCCCTAATTAGGGGAGCCTGTCCTAGATTTCACCACTTGGAGATTGTAGGTGGGGAGAAACCACATTTTGAAATGCACACGGCACAAAGAACACGATTAGAAACATGCAAACACATACTGATCAGACCATTGGGACCATCAAGCTCAGCACTGCCCACACTGACTGGTAGCAGCTCCCCAAGGTCTTAGCCAGGAGGTTTCTCCCAACTGTACCTGGGGGTTGAACCTGTGATCTTTTGCACACATGTATTCTGCCAGTGAACCACTGCCCTTCCCTAAAGGTCTAGGCTAGAGCCCTTCTCTCCCTGATGCCTATCTTCCTATAAGCAGAGAGTTTGATGCATGCCTTCAAATCGCACCATCTGCCCCACTTGCAATCTGAAGTGGTAGCAACCAAAGAGAGAAATCACACCATCTGACCTGATTTTTGCATGCCGCCATACCAGACCTGTTTCTGGCAGCTCCTTGCTGCACACTCACCTCCTGAAGCTGCTTCTGCATCCGTTCCCGCATGGATTCGGGCTGGTTGTCCAGGTGGATCTGTGATTCAGCGTGCTGCCGCTGCAGCTCCTCTACCTTGTGACGCTCTCTCTGCAGCCGCACCTTCTCCTGCCGAAAAAGAGGGCAAGGAGAGCATTACTACATCTCCATGGGCAGCAAATATCCAGCCGCTTTTGCTCCACCTAGCAGGTTACCAGATTAGGCGTTCCTTTCCCAACTGTGATCGGCGCTGCGATAAGTGCCGCTTGGGAGGCCAAGTTCTCACTGATGAAATAAAGGCGAAGTCCAGGCTGCAACACTTCAGAGTGCAGGCAGGAGTGCAGTTCAGGGTAGGGTCACCTGGATTCAGTCTACCCATCACTTTTGCCAGCATGGGAAGATTGAAAACTGCCTTGTGCAAAGTCAAAGACACATTGGTTCATCACACTGGTGACACTGCCCAGCAGGGGTTTTCCAGGAGTCCCTCCCAGTCCTACCTGAAGATGCTGAGATTCGAACCTGAGACCTTCTGCATGCAAAGCAAATGCTCTACCGCTGAGCTATGGCCCTTCCTCTTCTCCCACTGGGGAATGGAAATATATAACTAGTTGCTAAGTACCGTATTTTTTACTCTATAAGACTCACTTTTTCCTAAAAAGTAAGGGGAAATATGTGCGCATCTTATGGAGCGAATGAAGGCTGCGCAGCTATCCCTGAAGCTAGAACAGCAAGAGGGATTACTGCTTTCACTGTGCAGCGATCCCTCTTGCTGTTCTGGCTTCTGAGATTCAGAATATTTTTTTTCTTGTTTTCCTCCTCCAAAAACTAGGTGCGTCTTGTGGTCTGGTGTGTCTTATAGAGCGAAAAATACGGTAATCAACATTTTCCTCCTTCCCTGTGTTCTCTTCCTTTTTATTGTGCTGTTATTCCTCACTGCTTCAGGCACTTTGACCTCCCAGCCCATCAACAAGGTGTTGTGCTCTGCTAGGAGCAGACTTTGGGTATCAAGGTGGAGATTTAGCACCCTCCTGTGTGTCAGCTACCTGTTAAGTTCCTTGCACTACTTAATTACAGGTACTTTTGAAGATTTCGGAAGGACAGCTTTTTAAGCATATATATTCCTGGCGACAGCTTGTTGTTGTTATGCAGAAGTCCTGTGATGTGGGCTACTTGATGACAACATTGTGTTTTTATTAATATAGGAAGAAAATATCTATTGCACCTGTCATCATAAATGATCTCAGGGCAGGATGCAACCATTTGCCATTTCTTCCCCCACCACACACACAAAAAGCTGAGAGACCTAAGACAAGCAGAGAGACAGTGGGGATGGCCTGCATTGCAAGGGGCTGAGCTAGATGACCCCTGGGTTCCCTTCCTACTTTAAGTTCTATGAGTCTAGGACAAGAAAAACCGTAAGTAGAAATATAGACAGCTGCCTTACACTGGTTTATCTAGCCCTGTATTGTCTTCACTGATTGCCAGTGGCTCTCTAGGGTTTCAGGCAGGAGTTTTGCCAGCCCTACCTGGAGATGCCAGAAATTGAACCCGGGACCTTGTGCATGTAAGGAAAATGTTCTACCAATGGGCTACAGTCCTTCCTCCATTCTGTGTGTAGGTGTGGTGGGGTTTTGTTTTCGTTTGACCAAACACTGCTTTTCTGTCTCCTTAAGCTTTGCTTTACTGTATTATATAACACTAAAAGGCCAAAGTAGGGAATAACAAAAAAGATGATGAGAAAGCCTTTGAATTTCAGTTTCAATCTCTAAATACAAAGAGCCTCGTGGCACTTTAAAGGCTAACAAATTTATTATGGCATAAGCTTTCCTGGACGACAGTGCACTTCATCAGATGTATAAACAGTTACCTTGAGTGGAAGGTATATATATCCATAACATGCGTGTGCATGTTTTAAAGGGAATGTGCACTGAGAGGTTAATGTGCATAGCAACTGGCCATTGTGCACATTCACCAGGCCTCATGGGGAATGTGCATATAATCTTTCCAGGAAGAGAGAATAATGTACATTTCCATCAACAGACATACTCGCCAACTGCCCTTGGGGAATGTGCATATGTCGACTACATTTTGCACATTCTCTGATCAGAGGTGTGCAATCGGTCCGCTGCCTGAGCTGCTTCCGGACCATTGCCTGATCTTACATGACCCACAACATAGCCTCCCACTGATCAGCAGAGCAGTAAGAAGGACAGGAGGCTCCAGATACAGGTTACCTTCTTTCTGCAGTCCATCCTCCGCCACCTTTTTTCACCTGTTCACCAATCAACTGAGCAGCTGAAGGGGGATTGCAGGGAGATGAAGAATGCAAAACTTCCCTCCCCTTCCCACAGTCCTGATGGACCTTCCCACCATCACACAGAGGGGAAGATTCATCCAACTGGAAGCGTTACCCAGCATGGAAAACAAAGCTGGCAGAGAAAGGGTGTGATCCTACCCATCCTACCTGTGCCATTCATCATCAGCTCAGGATGATGCTATCAGGGCGACCACACATGATCTGACTTTCGGGGAGGTCGCACTGTTTCATTTCCAATCGGTGCATATCCTGCAACTTCCTACTGAAATCACATAACAAATGTTCCTGCACTGCAGGGGCGGGTTGGGCTAGATGACCCTCAGGGTCCCTTCCAACTCTGCAATCCTATGATTCTATGTCCCAGTTGATTTTTGCCCTGCTTTTGTTGCACTTCCACCCTTCCGGACAGCAATCATGCAGAGGCATCCAAGGAGCACCTCAGAACAAACGAAAGCAGGAGAAATCCACATGTTGCAAAACACACCCGCAATAAATCACCAGCCTGAAGAGGCCCCTGGAGGCTGACGAGAGGAAGACTTAAGAGAGGAGGCCTCACCTTCTCTCTTTCGGCGTGGCACCTGCGCTCCGTCTCCACGAGGCGTTTCTGCAGCTCCAGCAGCCGCTCCTCTTCCCTTCTCAGCTCCTGCCTCTCCTCCTTCAGTTCTCCTTGCAGTAAAGCTCCTTCCAGGTCCATCTGCTGGGGAAGGGGGCCATGTCAGAGGCAAGGTGTCCAAACATCCTGACTGGCGGCCGGCCAACCTCTACACAACCACCAGGGGGCAGACGGGCAAGTGGAATCATGGGATAAGAGCAATCGAGGAATGCAGGGGAAGTTCTAACTTCCAGGCTCCCCTGATCTGATCTGACCATTAGAGAACGCTCCTGAGAGCACCTTGGGAACTAAACACCATGCGGCGAGGGATGCCCCGTTCTGCAGAACCAGCAGGTCCTGCTCTCTATGTATCTGTGACATGCCTCAAGCCTTTCCCCACCTGCCTGGGTGTGGTGCCTCCACCATACCGGTTTTACAGGTGCCAATTGTCACCCATCAGACACCCCTTTCCTCGCAAAACAGGGAGGGGATTGTAGGAGACTGAGGCGTACCTCAATGTTCACCTCCTTCTTCCGGTGATGCAGCTCCTTGATCCGATTCTCAAGAGCCGAGATCTTGCTCACAGTGTGAGTCGGCCGCAGTTGCTTCTCCTTCGTGCTGCAGCCTATTCTTCCTGTTTGGGGACTCTCGTACTGGGAAGGGAAACACAATATATAAATCAGGGTTTGCATGTACACGTGCAGGCTGCGTTCACACAAACGAAACCCTGTGGGTGGTTCTGAACCCCGCACTGTAAGAGCTTAAGAAAGGCCTATATCTAGCTGCTGGAGATGTCAGCTAAAACATACATCTGTACAACGTCCTACATTGAAAAAATTCTGGCAGGAGGTAATAGAGCCAATCAACATGACTGTATGGAGCAATCTTAAATTTGCACAGGAAAATATCCTTTTGAATTACAGTATATACGGAAGACGTGGAACTCTCCGTACCCTTAGTACGGCAAAAAGACTGGTATTGATGAACTGGAAAAATAAAAATGCAACTCCCTTTAATGATTGGATTGATATGTACAGATATGTACAAACTTGCTGCACATGAGCAAGTTGTGTACAAACACAGATTTGCCATGGACAAATTTAATATTTGTTATAAATGCCATATTAGATGAAGGTCTGGTTAACTACAATAACACCCCCCCTTTTGTAATGTACACTATATCTTTTGTTGTTGTTCTGTTTTGTTTCCTACACGGGTGCTATTTCTTGTTTCTTCTTTTTATGTCTTCTTTTACTTTGGGCACTTGTAATTTTGTACTTTTTATTTTTCAATAAAGAATATGAAATAAAAAAGAACTTAAGAAGAAGTTGGGAAAGCTCAGGATCTGAGCTCAAGAGCATCTTTCCCCTCCTGTGTTTTCCAGCAACTGGTATTCAGAGCATTGCTGCTGCGTCTAACCATGGACTTCCGTTTCACTGGAGGTACCAGGTGCATATCAAAACAGTGACCATCTTTGTTCAAATGAGGTGCTCCAGCACTGAGCTACGGTGTGTCCCAATAACTGTGCTAAAAGGTGTGGCTGAGTTTCCCTACCAGGGTTGCAAAACTGAAACTGAAAATGTCATCTTGGAAGGCAAGAGATTAACACTAGTCCCTTCGGGAGAGGAGAGATTTTGTTCTTTCTGAACTCTTCCTCCCAGCCCTGCTCCTATCCTTTACCCCTTTGTCCAATTGGTACTTAACTAGGAGCTATGAAGACCTAACCATACCTGAAAACCAAAACTTCTGTCTTGGGAATCCTTCCAGTGACTACATACAGTCGTAGCTTGGTTCTCGAACGCCTTGCAACTTGAACATTTTGGTTCCCGAACGCCGCAAACCCAGACATGAGTGTTCCAGTTTGCAAACGTTTTTTGGAAGCCAAACATCCGACATGGCTTCCGTGGTTTCCGATTGAGTGCAGGAAGTTCCTTGGTTTTTGAACGTTTTTAGAAGTCGAACAGACTTCCAGAACGGATTCCATTCAAGAACCAAGGTACGACTATAGTAGGAAACTAAGAGGAGATGTTGACCATTCTCCACACCGATGAGATTCATAGAGGAGGAAAAACCGGCTCACTTCCCTCTCTATAGCAACACCCAGACTAATGGTTTTAGGCATCAGTGGCAAAAGGGCTTCTGGTTAGCTGCCACATAAGCACTTAAGAAGAGTCCAGCATCCTGTCCTCACAGTAGCCATGCAAAGCTGATGCTCTACCATTGAGCTCCCAAACTATATAACTCTAATGCTCAAAAATTTGCACTGGCAGCCCCAATCTCTGCCCAAACACTGAGTCTTCTGGGTCACTGTTTGTGGCCCCTATGGCTTGGATGCATGGTTTGTATTCATTGGGAGCTGTGCAGTTAACATTGTAGGCCCACCTCCCTTCTAGTTGGGGTTAGCAGGCCTCATCTCTGTTGATCTTCCGGTGTCTACTGAAGACTTTCCCCCCATTAGCTGATTGTGTCGTTTTAATAAAAGGCGAAAGATTTGTACGATCGGAAGAGAAACCAGAGTATCTGATTGTGTGGTTTTAGCTACCTTTTCTGTATTGCATTGCTTGTGCACCGCTTAGAGACGATTGCACTTCTCTACCCATTGTTTGATTAAAAGAAAAACATTGGGAGCTGCCTATAGACATTGGTCCATCTATAGCTCAGTATTGTCAACACTGACTGGCAGCAGCTGTCCAAGGTTTTGGGCAGGGCACATTCCCAGCCCTGCCTGGGGATAGCAGGGATTGAACCTGGGACCTTCTGCTTGCAAAGCATATGGGGCTGGCGAGCAGTGAAAGCAGAGGAGGCAGCCCCTAGCAAATACAAATGCATATTTACCCCTGTCATTTCTGTTAAAAACACCGCTCTCCCGCTTGACGAAGGAAAAGGCTCAAAAGCCAATTAAGCCTCAGATGAGAAATGAGACCTTAGACGTTTGCTGCCACTCACCCCATTCTGGGCACTCTCTGTGCTGCTGGCTTCATCCTCCTCCATCCCGTCACTGGAGTTTCCGCCTGGACTGGAGCCGCCTTCCAAAGAAAGGGCATCTTCTATGCTACATTGGGCTGGGGACCCCTCCTTGTCTGGTGACTGGCACTTGGGCATATCCTCCAGGCGATCCTTCTCCGATTTGGTTGAAAAGGGGCACAGCTCCGCTTGGCTCAGCACCCCCATGGCATCCGAGTTCTGGAGCACCATTGCTCAACAAGGCATGATATCTGCTGTGAGGATAAATGATAATTGTTATTTAGTCACCAGCGTCGTCTATTTCTTTACTGACTTGTGATTCTGTTTGGGAATTATTTCCCGTGGTTTCGTAGCAGGAAAGAGTCACGCTAAAAATAATCCCGCATGCGAAAAGCAAGGGAGAAACAGTTCCGTGTATATAAAAACAACAACTCATGCATGAAAACAATTTCAAATCCAATACAGGTACAGACAGGGATAAAGATCTCTGCTTGAAATGATCTTCAACAGGTGTCAGAAAGACCACAGAGGTGGTTTTTGCTTGATATATAACTGCCAAAGGATTGGTGTCACCAAGGGCTGCATTTAATGTAGAGCTAAGATGCGCTTTGCATGAGCAGAACGATTTCAACTGCAGGGCAGGGGCGGTGTTCCCCTCCAGGCACCCCATAAACCTGTCCTGAGTTTTTCCCCTAGCCCAAAGCCCAAAGTGGATTCGGCGACAGTGAGGGGGTGCCTTTTGTTGCAGTGTGGTTTTAGCTTGCTGTTGTTCATTCTTTTCTTTGTGTATTTTTTTTAAAAAAAGCATTATCTGTCATTTAGTACATTCTGGACCCCAAAGGTGTGGCACAAATATTTTAAGTCATGAATAGATAAAAACAGGTGTAATGCCCTGAACTTCTGAAACACACCCCATGAGTGCTAAGTATTTTTCCCCTCCCTGTCTTACGCAAAGGTAGAAGGCCAGCCCTGTTTATTGCAACTCATTACCATAAGTTGGGGCCAAGCCCTCAGGGACTTCATATGTCAACGTCAGCATCCCATAATGGACTCCCTGCAATTTACCCTTTTTAGGGGAAAGAAGAAGAAAAGCTTATCAGAAGCCTGGAAGAGGAAAGAAAAGGAAATTCCTATTGCACCAAAGGCCAAGGGAATCCCAACTGCTTCTCAGCCTGCTGTCGCCTTTCCTTTGCCTGAGATAATCTAGTGGCAGGGCTAGACACCATGTTACCTTGAATGCACCAATGCCAAATTGCCCCTAAGGGGCCCAGCATGCGCATGTGATGCCACATGTCACCTGTGACGTCCCATGCATCTCCAAATGCTGGGTAGACCAGTGCCACCTTCCGCTAAACTGTGCCAGTCCCTGCAGCATCAGGAGATGCTGTGCAAGCCGGTGTGACCTTGTGCCATGCCCACTGGTGCCCTTGGCACCTCGAGACACATTGCAGGCCAGTGCAGCCTTCTGCTGGCTGCAGGTAGGCCTGGCAGGGCCCAACACAGCTGTGAAAAAGCCGAGCGGGGCCTGGCAGGCTGTGGAATATTGAGGGGCCCTGACCCTTGCCCTTGCGCAGGGGCAACAGCTGGAGTTAGTGGTTCCTAACAGACATGTTATAATAAGAATAATAATTTTTATTTATACCCTGCCCATCTGGCTAACCTGCCACTCTGGGCAGGTCTCAATCGAGTGTTAAAAACAACACAGCATTAAATATTAAAAACCTCCCTAAACAGATGTCTTTTAATTCAGATGTCTTTTAATAATAGGATAGCTGCTTATTTCCTTGACATATGATGGGAGGGCGTTCCACAGCGTGGGCGCTGCTACTGAGAAGACCCTCTGTCTGGTTCCCTGTAACCTCACTTCTCACAATGAGAGAACCGGCAGAAGGCCCTTGGAGCTGGATCTCAGTGTCCAGGCTGAACGATGGGGGTGGAGACACTCCTTCAGGTATATGAGGCCATTTAGGGCTTTACAGGTCAGCACCAACACTTTGAATTGTGTTCAGAAACGTACTGGGAGCCAATACAGATCTCTCAGGACCGGTGTGATGTGGTCCCGGCAGCCACTCCTAGTCACCAGTCTACCTGCTGCATTCTGGATTAATTGCAGTTTCCGGGTCACCTTCAAAGGTGGCCCCATGTAGAGCGCATTACAGTAGTCTAAGCAGGAGATAACTAGAGCATGCACCACTTTGGTGAGACAGTCCACGGGCAGGTAGTGTCTCAGCCTGCGTACCAGATGGAGCTGGTAGACAGCTGCCCTGGACACAGAATTAACCTGCACCTCCATGGACAGCTGTGAGTCCAAAATGACTCCCAGGCTGCACACCTGGTCCTTCAAGGGCACAGTTACCCCATTCAGGACCAGGGAGTTCTCCACTCCCACCCGCCCCATCCGCCAAGAACAGTACTTCTGTCTTGTCAGGATTCAGCCTCAATCTGTTAGCCGCCCTCCATCCTCCAACCACCTCCAGGCACTCACACAGGACATTCACCACCTTCACTGGTTCTGATTTAAAAGAGAGATAGTGCTGGGTGTCATCTGCATACTGATGAACACCCAGCCCAAACCCCCCGATGATCTCTCCCAGCGGCTTCATATAGATATTAAAAAACATGGGGGAGAGGACGGAACCCTGAAGCACCCCACAAGTGAGAGCCCAGGGGTCTGAACACTCATCCCCCAACACCACTTTCTGGAAGCAGGGTCACTGAGGGACGTGGTTTGAGGAAAAGAGGTGTGGCCTAGATTGAGAGAGGCCATTGTGGGGGCCATAGAGAGAGTCCTGCAGGGCCACATTTGCACCCCAGACATGGGAAACCCTATCCTTGACGGGTATCTTGTGCTCACGCACTCAGGGCAGCACATTACACGCCACATCAGTGACAGGACTGGCTTAAGATATTTCATTGCCTGAGGCAGAAAATGCAATTATTTATTTTCGTTAGAGTCTATTAAATATTTCTAGATTTGCATCCATACATAAACATCAGCACGCACACTTTCCATGCAAATCTGCATCCTCTTTCGGCGTCTTCTTTGGTGACGCCTTTCCGATTTTTTGGTGACACATGAGCACCCGCCTTCATTAAAAAGGGTGGCTGGGAAAGTGTCACGGCTTCAGACCTCTCAGGAGCTGCTGCTGGCAGTCAGAGTAGTCAGCACTGGGCCAGACTGTCTGGCCTAGTCTGAAGCAGTTTCCTGTGTAATAGCAAAGGAACTAGAGTCTGGCTGCTG
Source organism: Podarcis gaigeae (assembly GCF_964106915.1). Lineage (NCBI taxonomy): Eukaryota > Metazoa > Chordata > Lepidosauria > Squamata > Lacertidae > Podarcis > Podarcis gaigeae. Next base: position 75,967,160 of record NC_139684.1, read on the forward strand.
GATCAGGCCACAGGCCCATCTAGTCCAGCATTCTGTTCTCACAACAGCCAACCCACAAGAAACCCCCCAGCACAGCTGCATCTTCCTCCCTTGTGACGCCCAGCAATTGGCGTTCAAATGCCCAGTGCCACATTCAGTGGAGGTGGAGAGCATTTCCATTGCGGCTGGTAGTCATCCAATAGCTTTCTCCTCCATGAATTTGTCCGGTGCCCTTTGAAAGCCTTCCAAGCTGTGGAATGCGGAGGCAGAGACCCACCACTTCAGCAGCCCACTTATCTCTCCTAGTTCTCTCTCTCCCGGCTTGTTTCCCTCTTCGCTAAGAGACGCTTTCACATCGGACCAAAATAACAGCAAGGTCAGGTTTTTCCACAGAAGCGGGTAAGATGCCAATGAAAAGGAACTGAACACAGCCAGGAGGTCTGCTGAGGCAGCACAAGGGCTTGCCGACAGCCAGAGCGCGCCTTCAGAGACACTTCGTTTCTCATCGCTCCAGCTCACAAATGAAGGGCACTGTAGAAGAACATCTCCTTTGCATGCAGAAAATCCTGGGTTAAGTCCTCCTGGAGACCAGCAGTGGGGAAGGCAGGGAGGTCAACAGAAGATGGAGACAGGACCAATAAATAAGCAGAGCCAACTAATTGTAGATTGACCCCAACTCTCCTGCCTGCTGAGTTCTGCAAAAGCACACTGAGGTTAAAGAGGAAGAAGCTGACAGCCAGAGCCACCCCCTGGACTGGCTGTAAATAAGAAGGCAGGTGGATGAGGCAGAATGAGATGGATGAGGAAGAGCTCCTTTTGTCCTAATGGATGGGGCTCCCTTGCTACGCTACCTGAGGGAAACTTCTCCTATTTTTCAGGACGTTTGTTGCAAGGCCGGCTGCATATCCTGTGATCACACAGCAAACGAGTTCCATGGTCCTTAACAGCTACAGGTCTCTTCCCAGCCTTTGGAATGACACGTCTTTCTGCTTGCATTTGGTCAGAGAGGGCCTGAAAGCGGGATTTGAGCTGGAGTGTGGGAAATTGGGAATAATTTTGGGCCAGGCCTGCAGCCGTTCCACCCCACCCCCTCACCCCAAAAACCTGCTGCAGAGTTCATGATTGTGCTGTCTGTATTATTATTATTATTATTATTATTATTATTATTATTATTATTACTATTATTTTGTATTCATTGTAAATCACAGGGTGGTTCACAGCATGGAAATACAACATGAGAACACAAGATATATAATACATAATAAAACAAAAAGCCAGTAATCCCCGTCTCTCACAAACTAATTAAAAAAGAATGCCTGGTTGAAGAGAAACGTTTTTGCCCGGTGCCTAAACATATGCAATGAAGAAGCCTGCTGTTGATATTAAATGGGCACCACAACTTTGCTCAGGCATCTTAAAGTTTGTGATGTGGATTTTAATTTTATATTCTGAAAACAGGATTTCATCTGGAGCTCACTAGATCTCAGATCTGGCACCTCTCATGTGGGCACTACAGTGGTACCTCTACTTACAGTCACCTCTGGTTACGTCTCCTTCGGGATATGTACGCGGCAAACCCAGAAGTATTTTTCTGGGTTTTGTCATGCACGCAGGCACAGAAGCGATCCCTCCAGTTGCGGAAATCTCGGGATCCGAACAGAGCTCCGGAACGGATCCCATCTGCAACCAGAGGTACCACCATACTGCCATTCTAGGAGAACAAGGGGAAAGTTCATGGTGAGCTCCGGCACCTCTTTTTCTAGAAAAATAGCACAGGGATTTTAGCTGGGCAACACTGAGATTAAGGCGGAGGAGGCAGACAGGCAGAGCCAGGTGGGTGAGGGCTGGCAGAGGGCACTGTCTTAGCAGACTAGTCCATACATATGTAGCAAGTTGCTAACCCTTCCCAAACATGCCTCCTCCACGGCTTCTTTTATATGGTAAGAAAGGTAAATTGTTTTATGTAAGTTCTTCTGTCAGCAATCTTGCTCAGTGCCTCACCCACAATTAGGTGGGGCCCGCCTTATTAAGTCCTGTTTTTCCAGAAGGAAGAAGTGGAATCAAACAGAGAGGAAGGAGACTGGACTCGGCAGAAACTACATGAAAATGGGGCAGAAACTTGGAGTTGCGTCCAACATTAGTCATACTCAGAGAAGACCCATTGGAATCAATGGGCATGGCCAATTTAGCTCCAGTAATTTTTTTAGCAGCTGTGCTTAATTGGATACAATCCTGGGTGCCAGAAGCCCTCGCGTGGTGTTCACAGATTACAATCTGTTCACCTTGATACATAAATAGTTATTGCTATTAATAATAATAATAATAATTTATTTATAGTTTTCTAAACCATCATCTCAATATGATTTACATACGAGACAATTAAAAGTAGTTAGAAACACTGGTTTAGTTGAGATTCGTGCGTTGTAGAGGGTTGGGCTGGATGACCCTCGGGACCCCTTCAGTTCTACGATTCTATTAAATACATTTAAAACAAGACTACAGCCCTAACAAATGGGCAATCATGGTAAAGACCCATTTATCCAGCTGAGAAAGCCTTTCTTAGCAAAACTGTTTTTAATAGTTTCTGGAAAGTGCAGATAGCAGCCACCTGTTGTATCTCAGCAGGAACGCTGTACAGGGGAACATTGTTTATGAACGTAATCCATTCCGGAAGAACTTTAGACTTCTGAAACGTTTGAAAACCGAAGATCAAAGGGCTGCCTGCAAATTCAATTGGAAAAAAATGAGAAACACGCCTCGGAAGCCGTTCAACTTCCAAGGCACGTTCGAAAACGGAAGCATTCACTTTCGAGGTTTTGACGTTTGGCTTCTAAAATGTTTGACAGCCAAGACGTTTGAAAACCAAGGTCCCACTGTACCACAGAACGGGGCAGCCATAGTAAAAGCCCTGCTCTGAGTCACTTGTAGAGCGGCCTTGCAATTTCCAATTTGCAGTGTGTATAAGGCAGTCTTTCAAGCAACCTGGTCCTGAGCTGAATAGGAACTTGTATATCAGCTGAACTAGACACACTTGTACAGTTTTTCACATGTGTTCCTCCACATGCTCCTTCTTAGCTCATCTTTCTCCTCCCTCTCTTTCCTCAGTGGCAAGATACCACAACTCTAAAGCTGCAACAGCATCCTTTGCATGTGACTATGGCTCAGAAGCATCTTTGGCCAACTCTGATTCCATCTACATGCTGACAGAGCGTTTTGTTATGAAGGATTAAAATTGGCCCCATGTTGTTTGTATGCGTGGCAAAGGTATAAATCCCTCTGCTTAAGAAACAAGGGGAGGCGGTGTTTGTAGGTGAATGTTTAATCTGTGCTGATGGCTTGAGTATAATTATTCTTATGGGATATTGATTTATCCTTTTCTTCACCTCGCTTTTCCGAACAAAGGGCCCTCAAGGCAGCTTAGAAAGATAGCAACATCATACATACTGTAAACCCTTTTACAAAAGCACAGACACCAAAATGAAAACAAAGAACAGTTGGCAATGCAGACTATGTGCACGCCATACGTTCAAATTGCATTTAAGGCACATTTTCCCATCAAAGTAACCTGTGAAATGAAGTTTGTCAAGGGTGCTGGGAATTATACTTCTTTGAGCTGGAGCTACAGTTCCCAGGCTTCTTGGCGGAGGGGGAATGTGCTTTAAATGTGCAGCATTGTGCGCAGCCTCAGATAAGGTGGGTTGGCAACTAAACAGGAGGGGGAAAACCAGATTATCTTGCTCCTGAGGCTTGAGTGGCAGGCTGAATTGCAGAAAGTAGGCAAGGCTTTCACAGAATGAAGATTTAGCATTATCGTCTGCTAATGCCTGCAAATTAAGGCTGCAATCCTAACCCCAGTTACCTGGGAGTAATTCAGTTGGTCTTCTGAGTTTACAAACAATTGCAGCCTTACTGCCTCTAGGCTGTCTGAAGCAGCAAATGACTTGTGTACGGACAGTGCAGAGAAAATAAAAGTAATGAGGCGTCTGTCAGGACAGCAAAAATTACACATCAATAAATAAGGAATATTGTCAGGATTGTGCTGTACACTGCTGAAGAAGGCACAGGAGCAGGGCTAAATGGGAAATCTAGCAATTCTAAGTGTTCTGGTGCGAAAGAGCTTGTGCTAAGCTCTCAAAACCCAGAGGAGTAATAATAGTTTTTAAATATTTGTTTGTTCATAGTCCACAAGGTAATTGCCTTGCAGACTCTTTAAGGAGAGAAAAGGGGTCCATAGCAAACAGGGCGCTTATCCTGCTAGGTTTCTGCCTGACAAAGAAGAAGCCTAGAGCCAGGCTTTTGAATTTTGAATTATGGTGCTGGAGGAGACTCTTGAGAGTCCCATGGACTGCAAGAAGATCAAACCTCTCCATTCTGAAGGAAATCAGCCCACTGGAAGGACAGATCCTGAAGCTGAGGCTCCAGTACTTTGGCCACCTTATGAGAAGAGAAGACTCCCTGGAAAAGATCCTGATGTTGGGAAAGATGGAGGGCACAAGGAGAAGGGGATGACAGAGGACGAGATGGTTGGACAGTGTTCTCGAAGCTACCAGCATGAGTTTGACCAAACTGCGGGAGGCAGTGGAAGACAGAGTGCCTGGCGTGCTCTGGTCCATGGGGTCACGAAGAGTCAGACATGACTAAATGACTAAACAACAACAACAACAGAGCCAGACTCTCTCGGTCAGTGTTTCCCAAACTCGGGTCTCCAGCTGTTTTTGGACTACAATTCCCATTATCCATGACCACTGGTCTTGCTAACTAAGGATGGTGGGAGTTATAGTCCAAAAACAGCTGGAGACCCGAATTTGGGAAACACTACTGTAGGTGAATATCTCAAAATCTAGAAGGGTTCAAATAAAAAAAGAAAGAAATCGTAACAAATACTCTTAAAACACACACAAACACACAGTCTTTGTCATAACTGCAATAAAAACTGCTTCACTCTCCAACCCATTTTCCTTTCGTCACTTATCTTTCAGATGGCAAGCTTGTGAGCAGGCACCATGGTATTTTAAGCAGTCACATGCAACCCATTCTGGAAGGCTTTTAAAACTGAAGAGCAGGTTTAAAATATAATAATAATAATAATAATAATAATAATAATAATAATAATAATGCTCTAAATAAACAAACATAACCCAAAAGGGACCTTTAAAACCCGCTGGAAATTTGGCTCATTGCCTTCTCCTGGAGTCTTAAACGGCACCCCTTGGACTCCCTTAGCCCTTGGAAGAAGGAAAACCCACCATCCAACCTCCCAGTTTATTCTGCCAAACCCGCAGAGAACGAGTGTTATGTGTGCTTGCTTTTGCTTTGGCTGTTGCTCGACTGAAGACAGCTTGGTCAATTAATCATGCGTCTTGTTGAATGGGGTCCTCACTCATTAAATCTGCATGTATTTGCATATCAACTAACACAGCCGTCCGGATTTTCCTTTTTTAAACACTTCCCAGTTTACCAGCGGTGCATCCATCTATCTGTGTGTCACGGCACATCAAGCGTCAGAAAGGATTTCCTTCTGTGTAAGAGAGAAACTTGCCTGCAACGCATGGAATTGTGGAACTAAAAGGGACCTGTCTGTGGTCTTCCCATTGGCATCTAGCTGGTCACTGTGAGAATAGGCTGCTGGACTAAATGGGCCATTGACTTGATCCTGCAAACTCTTCTTATGTTCTTTTGTAGGTCCCACTAGGGAGATCCTAGCTGATTAAGAACATAATAGCCCTGGCTTGGGTGGCCAATGGTTCCTCTATCTAGCTTCCTGTGCTCACAGTGGCCACTCAGATGCCTGTAGCAAACCCTCAAGCAGGACTTGAGCACAACAGCATCTCTCCCCTCTTGTGGTTTCCAGCAGCTAGAAATTCAGAAGCACGACTGCCTTCGGTTGTGGAGGCATTGCACCGTCATTGTGGCTAGTAGCCACTGATAAGCCTTCTCCTCCATGAATCCGTCTAGTCTTCTTTCAAAGCCATCAGAGCGATTTCCATGTTTAACTGTGCACCATGTGCTTTCGTCATTGCAAGGCCCCCCCACTCCTGGGGAAAATGGGACATTGCTTTCTCCCACATGCCATCTCCAGCAACTGGCATTCAGTGCCATGTTGCCTTTGACAGCAGAGGTGGGTCAGAGCCAATGGCCGCATTCCTAGACCCTCCAAGCACCCCTATTTTCCAGGGACAGTCCCGGATTTACAGAAGCCATCCTGGTTTCTGTTTGATTCTGGAATGTCCCGCTTTTCCTTAGAATATCCCTGTTTTCATCAGAGAAAACCTGGAGGGTATGGAGTTATGAGACCATCCCAAGTCCAGGAGATAACGAACTATACAATCTTTAGAAGACAGCTGAAGGCAGCCCTGCTATAGGGAGGTTTTCCGATGTTTAATGTTTTACAGTGTTATGTTTTTATATATGTTGGAACCTGTCCAGAGTGGCTGGGGCAACCCAGTCAGATGAGCAGGGTATAAAATAATAAAGTTGTTGTTGTTGTTGAATAGGACGTCCCTATTTTCATCGGAGAAATGTTGGAGGCTGTGCATTCCCCTTGTAGGGGGCTGCATGTCAACTGTGGACAGGGCCAAAGCCAGTGGAGGCAGGGGTACCCCTTTTGCCACCCCTTCTCTCTCGCCCCTCCGCATCCAGTGAATGTCCAGGGGAAGGCCAGATTGCACTTGTCAGAGGTCTGAGCTGACCACTTGCAAATAAGCTTCCAAAATCAGACCGAGGGCCATATTAACATTTGGGCATGGGCTGCCCACGCCTGCCATAAACTAACAGTGGAGTACAACATAAGGGTTTGGCTGCACTGACCTGATTTTTGCTTTGCATTTAAAGTACATCCCCCCACCCCATTAAAGAATCCTGGAAACTGTAGTGTGTTGTAGGTGCTGGGAATTATAGCACTGCGGAGAGTACACTACGGCTCCCAGGACTCTCTGCCAAGTGCAGGAAGTGGTCAAGCGAATAGTGCAGGGGTCAGCAAACTTTTTCAGCAGGGGGCGGTCCACTGTCCCTCAGACCTTGTGGAGGGCCAGACTATATTTTGGGGGAGGGAAATGAACAAATTCCTATGCTTCACAAACAACCCAGAGATGCATTTTAAATAAAAGCACACATTCTACTCATGTAAAAACACACTGATTCCCGGACCATCTGCAGGCCAGATTTAGAAGGCGATTGGGCCGGATCCAGCCTTAGTTTGCCTACTCATGGTATAGTGTGTACACTGCACCAGACAAGCAGGAAAGATCCTATTCTGGTTCACGTCCGACCCCACTTCCTTATGGCGCAACACCGGTGACCTTTTCCCTGTACCTGGCACGCTCTTGATCTTCAACCCCTCTAAAATTAACCCCTCTGTGCACCACCCAAGTGATACAAACACACACCAGGTCCTAACGTTTCCAGGAAAAGCACTCCCACTCACTTCTAAAAACAATCCCTTTCCACAACCCATATTTTGAGACCCTTCTTGCGTACCATAGAACTGACGCGCTTAACCTCTGCACACACACACCCCAATTCCTATATGGAATCCCCCCCCCCATGGTGTTTGCAAATCCCACAAACAATCCGTGCACCAATGGAAAGTTTTGTCACAGTTCAAAAAGAAAGAACAAAGTTGGCTTCCACCAGCTCCCCACCATTTCAGATTCTTTCAGTCTGTCCTGAAAGTCATTTTAGCCTTCATTTGATAAGATTCCAGAAATTGGGGGGGGGGACTAGCCCCCTATTGCTTGCCCTTTCCTGCCCCTCTCCCCAAATTAAAACTTGACTGCAGGGGAGCAGGAAAAATGCTCCCCATTTGGAGAGAAAACAAACCCAGAAAAACGACAACAATAAGCACATTGCTCCCTATTCCTCCCCGGGGGTTTTGGGGAGCCACACAACCTTCCCCACTAATCCAAGGTCAACACTTCTTGACACTCACTTTCCTCTCGGCCTTGTCACTCCGGGGGTGTAGGGAGGGGGGATCTGTCCCAAAGCAAAACCTTCAGTTTCTTGGGGTGGAGGGCAGGGGGTGACCCCGGCGCCTGGGTCTTCAGTCAATCCCAGGAAAAGAGACCACAGATAAGTGAAAAACAAGCTTCCAAGTTTTAGGGCGCCTCCAGTCCAAGCAGATGCTGTCCCTTGTGATTCCAGATAGGGAAAAATGATGGTGACGAAGATGATGATGGGTGTCTCTCCCAGGTTGTCCTAATGTCCTTCCTGGTTCCCTGAGTGTCCCTCCCTTGCTCCGCCCCCATCCTGGATCGTTCCCTTGCCTATGTCACCCAGCTCCTGGCTTCCTTTCTGCACCACCCTGGCTCTTTGCTAACTCTAACAGCTAGCTGCTTGTCACTCACCTGGATTGACGGGGAGGCTTTCCCCCGATGCTCTCGGGCTATTGGACAGAGAGGACCCCCTCCGGTTTCAAGGCGCGCGCGGGCGCGCAGACCCCTCGTGCGCTGAGCTGCCGGAACGGCTTCTTCTGCTGACTTTCCGCTTGCAATGTCGAGCCTGCAAGCGGTTCTCCTCCTGCCTTCCTGGTGTTCAAACAAGTTTTACAACCCTGCTCGCTGGCTTTGGCTTTTGCTTTGGAAAAACAAAAGCTGTGACATCAGAGGCCGAAAGAAGCGGGGCGGTTGGGGGGAAGCACCCGGTCTGCAGGGAACCAGCTTTGAGATAGTGAAACCAGGAAAATCCCACGAGTGCAGAAGTCTGAAGCTTTCCCAGCTGAGAGCAGCTGCCCCTTTTATTATTACTAGTGTCAGTGGGGGGGGGGGGTTTATCTGGGAAAAATGGTGGGGGAACTCACCAGAAGTTAGTTAGTTAGTTAGTTAGTTTGCTTGTTTGTTTGTTTGTTTGTTTGTTGCGGGGGCACATACACCCCTTAGTAGCTAAGTGTAAGATGTGATTAATAAACTCAAGCAGACAATGATCTGGATTAGAAATGGCCACAACTTTATTGATTACAGATATAAGTGGATTTTTGGTTCAGGCATTGGGTTCCAGCCCAGAGACAAAAGTTAATTATTATTTAAATTTTAAAAGGTAAGGGAACTCAGTTCCCCTGAGTTCTGCTAAAAACAACAACAACCCCTGACTATTATTATTAACAGCAGCAGCAGAATTTTAATAAAATCTACTATTCTTTTGTTCTGTTGTAAATAAAAATATGCCCTTTTCCCTTATGGGGTATCCAAGAGCCCATATAGAGTCCTTACATAGGTTCCCTATTGGTAGGAGAAAATAACAGAGGCCAACCAGAGAATATTGAGAAGCAAAGCAGCTAGTAAGCTTGATCTTTATTGATCTGTTGCAACAGGGTGCTCCCCTCACACGCAGGAGAGGAAGAGGACCCAGAACAATGGCCTGCAAGGCCTTATAAAGACTATTGAAATTGCCACCCTGTAGATCAAGACCACCCCCAGAAACATTATGCATACATCACAGAAGGGGTGTAACCTAAGACCACCCCTCAGATACATACCACCTACATCACAGAAATTTAAATGTTTTTCTCTTGTCCTTGTTTATCTCCTGTCTGGCAGGTTACTTGATTGGATTTCCTGGGGAGCCTGGCCATTCTTTTGTAGTGGTAAAATACTTATTTCCTGGGCCAGGTCACAGGCTCACACCTTGTATCTTAAATGTGTCCTTAAGACAGGATTTGTGAGGAAAGAGACAATGGGGAGACTTTTCCATTTTGACAATGCAGAGAAACATTTGCTCAGTTTAGGAATCAAAATGGTTCCAGGTTGGCTTTCCTGTGCTGATCTATGTACATGTGGTTATGAACGTCGCCATATATCTAAAACCATAAAATTCCTATCACATTATCCCCCCTTTGGGGCTAGAATTTTTCTTAAAAATTTTTGCCCCACAAATAATAACATCGTATGTTGTAAATGGATGCCTTTGTATAAATATATCATATAAAAATAACATATGTTGCATTTTGTTACTAAATTACTTGTGGCATTCTAGCTCTTGGGAGAAACATTTTCTCAATAGTGGCTATGCTTTACATTTAGCAGGAAGGTCCACTACTGACTGAAAAATGCAGTTGGTGTTTTGTCCTTCACCATTTTTGTGTGTTTCTCAGGTGTCAAGCTAGCTCTTCTGTGGTCTCACACCGGCATAGTGCTACAGCAACACATCCTGTCTGTTGAATCCCCTCGGGGCTTTCATTTAACCATGTCGCCTGGCATTCACCATAGCTGCCACAGGTTTGCACATATCATGAGAGAGATGTCTTTGCCTTGGCCTTTCTATGGGATTTTATTTTATTGGCGTTGGTCTTGCACTCATGGGAAGTTGCTCACTTGCACTTAAAGGACCAAAAAGCTAATTGCAGCCTGGATACACTTGCCCAATTCAAACTGAGTCCAATTTGAATTTATCTTGCCCCATGGTTCTCAACTTATCAAAACAAACTGTTAAAAGAAAACCATTCTTAAAAAGGGCACTTGTCCAAATAAGTCAATTTAACTCTATAAGGGATCATTCCTGCTAAACCAAAGCATATCCACGTTCATGTATCTTAGAAGCTTCTCCTTGGTAAAATAAAAATTTGGTAGAGAAGAGTAAGCACACAATTTGGTTGTCCAATTGAGATGAAAAAAATGAGAGCAATTATGGGGAAAAAACCTTAAGATTCACTGTGTGCAATCTGGGGGAAAAACTATATGAAAATGATATGCAGATGTTAGCAAAATAAAATAAAATAAATAATGTGTTGGAGATATAAACAAAGTGAAGGAACCTGATTCCACGTATGGTGGACGTGTCCTCAAATAAATAAAATTTGAGACATGATCTACACCCATTTCCATTTGGCATTCCAATCAAAACATCCTAAATAATAATAAAGAGTGTTGCTTCAAAACTACCTGATAAAATATGGTTCCAAGAATAATACTTGGTTGTGGTTAGATTAATTTCACAGCTATACGGGAAATCCAAGATTAATAAATAAATACAGAACAATTTGCTACTTAAAGACAGTACTGAATCTGCAAGGGATACAGAGAAGTCATAGAAGGGATTCAAAATAGTTTTCTGGAATATTAAGAAAGTGACTGCAAAGAAAGGAAAAAAAGAGTAAAAACACAATTTCTTTCTGAGAACTTCGTGTATAAAAAAAAAAACAAATCAGACAAGCAAATGTGATCAGTTGACTTAATCTAAATATAGCCTGATCTATCGAAAAGCATGTAATATATGAGAATCCTCCATGAAAAAACTTGGGGTGTAAGGAATAAGACATTAAACATAAAAACAATTACACACAAAAATAGCCCCCCCCCTTTTGTGGAAATAACACACTGTCAGACACATTTCGACATTCCTACGTAATAACACATAATACAAAACAACTAAATATCAGTTGCATATCTTGAGTCAATTGTGATATTTTATGTATGTATCTTTTGAATCCTGAAGCAGTCTTGGGGTTCAAAAGTGAGAAGATGTCCTTGCAATTCAACTCCTCCCCCCTTTGTCAGCCCCACTCCTCCGTCAGTCTATATACTTTGAAAGAGATAGCTGTGGGCATTTTGAAAACTGTTGTTGCAGGTCTTGTGATGGCGAAGAACTGAGTTGAGGGGTTGTTGCTGCTTTTTCATCATTGCACATCTGTAGAAGTGATATCCTGTAAGGGGGCAGGGTTTTGGGGGGACTTAAAAGACAAAAGGAAGGATCAAAAGCCCCCTCCCCAAGTAAATCTCCTTTATTAGCTGCAAATAATAAAATCTTAGCATGTTAAGCATTTTACTCAATTTAATATTATTATCACATTTTCATATAATTACTGTTATTATCTGCTAAGTTTGTTTGTTTTCCTTCACTTAGTTTTTGTTGTTGTTTTTTTCATGTTATTAAATAAAAATTACTCCACATGTATAGAAAGAGAACTGTAAAAAATACAACAAAGGTTAAAAAATAAAAAAGAAAGCAAAAAAATTAGATTACCAGTCAGATGAAAACAGATTTTGACCCAAAGACATCAGATTTAGAAAAGAATTATTATTAAATAATACAAAGATATTATCAAAACCACAGATTACTACTGGACTGAAAAAATGGGAAAACAATGGGGAAAATAACTTAAAATTCACCATGTGCTATCTGATAAAAGAACTTCATGAAACTGACTTTCAACATGTGATGAACATGCCCCAAAGTAAAACACACACACACACACACAAAATGACCTATGAGGAACCAAAAATAAATAAATGCTAAGACACACAATTTTTAAAGAAACCTGAAGTAACCTGAAGTAATCTGTTTTTGGCATTCTAACAACCCAATGAAAAACTGATTAATAAATGAAAAACAGATTATTTGTAACCTAAAAAAGTGTCAAAGCCACAAAGAGATAGAGGGAAATAAACTAATATAGCAGGGATTCAGACTTGTTTTGCTGAACAGAAAGAAAGTGACTGTTTGGCTTTAAGGGAAGAAAGACGAAAAGAAATACAAATGCAATTACTTTTTATAGAGTATTTAAATCACTGTTTGCATCCCCTCATTATCATTTGTGCTGTGGGAGAAAAGAAGGGACAAACACTTTGTTAATGGGGTTCACATATCCTGTTAAAAGGGAAAATTATTTCATGTGAGAAGTCAGTCAGGAAATGCTGTTCCTAAAATGCATAGGCATACACACACACACAAAAAAAACTGTTATAAAATTTAAATCCCATTGGGGTGGCAAACTACTCAAGAGATGAACTCACAGTGGGAGTGCTTTGATATTTACCTGTGAAAAGAATTTGGCATGTTAGATTTGAAACTTGACAACCTCTTGATTAAGTAGCCCTTGGAGCAAAAGACACATTAAGGGTGATTTCCCTCAATGGTTCCAAGTTTTACATAAGGAAATTTGGATAGGTTTCTCCCTGCAAGCACAAGCTCTGCAACCTCCTCTCCCCCCTTCTTTCCCCCCTCCTTCCTCTCTCTCTCTCTCTCTCTCTCTCTCTCTCACTCTCTCTCTCTCTCTCTCAGCTGATCTAGCCTCTGTGCATGTGCAGAGTTCATGTCTCAGCAAACCTTATATACTATTGAAAATGTTGAATCCTTTGGCTAAATTACCATTTGAATAAGGGAAGGGAAGGGTATGGAGTAGATTTTAAAAATAGGGTTAGATTTTTAAAACAAAAAAAGAGAAACTCAGCAATTCAAGTATTCACCAAAGCTAGCAATTGCAGCCCAAACAAAGGGACTCCTTCCTTTATGTACAGGAAAGGGCTAATATTCCTCTGGCCATTCGCGGAACAATCTGCCACGCCCTTAAAACATCACGGCTTTTACCTCTCACCTTTTTTTAAAAAAACCAAAGAGCAAATCTGGGCTAAATTTCAACACATCAGCCACAAATTTGTTGAAAGGGAAAGTTGAAAGGGACCTGGGGTCATCTAGTCCAACCCTAAAATACAGGGTTCATAGCAAGATTTGTACTACCAGAAACACACACATACTTATGTACACAGACACAACTGGGGAAGAGACCACAAGCCATGCGCCTATCATGTACTAAGGAAGAGGAAAATAAAAGTACCCAACTTTATACAGCACCCTTTTAGCAGATCTTGAGATTAGTTTGAGTTTACTTCCTTAGACGTGCAAGTTCCTTGACAAATGATCTTTAAAGATTGAAGTGAACATTTTTTCCTAAGATAGGGAGAGGATCTCTTATAAAGCATAGTTAAAACAGCCATAGATTTGATTTTAAAAGGAATACACAAGTGAACAATTTTTCCTGAATTTGCAGAGGAATAGTAAACCTAATCTATGCCCCCCCCTTCTGCAGTTTCCTTTAAAGGAAGCTTACTCGGGAGTAAATTTACCTGGCACAGAAGTAAGAAGAAAAAAAAACCTGAAAGAGACAGAATGAAACAAAGGGGCATTTTTTAAGAAAAGAGGCCAGGAAGTCTTATAGAGATTGATATCAGGAGCCTTACAATAACTCTTCTGTCCAACCAAATCAAAGTTAAAACTGGACTCAGATATTTTTCTTAGAAGGAAGACCATACTTTCATAGGCATATGCTTAATGAAGTACATACAAGGAGGAAGACTCTTTTGAGCCTCTCTCAAATAACAAACATTTACGGTATTTTTATATATATATATATAAAACATAACAAATAACAAACACTTCATTCTCATTTTTGTCTTGTTTAAGATTGATAAGGCCCAACATGGCTTTCTTACGATTTAAAATTTTGGAGCAAGCTTGCATTTTTATTTTAGATGGCACATTTAAGATAAGCAGCTGCTGGATGTTACCTAAGTACAATTTAAACACAGGAAAAATGTTTCTTAAACACAAATTGAAGGGGACTGTCAGAGTCCAGGCCAGAAATAAGCACCAACTGGGCTTCTTTCCCATCAGGAGTCTGCAGGTTCATTTCTTTTGATTGAGGTGCACCCATTTTAAGAATTTTAATAGCGCTAGCTTTTACTTTTATACTGCAGCCGGGGTTTTATCCCCACTTTTCAGGAAACACAATAAATAACCCACAGTAGACTCAATTTGGACAACTCCGAGAATTAGTACTGTGACACACCGCCGTTCGTCTGGCCTGACTTACTAGGCTGGTACAGCTGTTGGCCTTTCCTGGCTACTAAGCTAACAGTGCGGTCAGCAATCTCAAACCCCCCCCTTTGGTCATTTCTCAGCCAGGGAGCCCACAGCAACCTCCTGCCTCTTACAATCTAACCTGAGAGTTTCCTACTGGACGCTTGCGTAGCGCACTGCCAGATTGGGACTCAGAAATGACAAAGAAGGAAAGGAATCAGGTGCCCTTGCTTTCTCTGCTCACAGGTCATCTCTAACAAAGATCGCCATGGCAGAGGTGCGGCTGCACCTGGGAGTTATAGTTTTTCAGTACAGAAGAAAAAGCACGACCTTTTTTCTGGGCAAAACTCCGAAGGAATAGGTCAGCATATAGACTGTAGAAGGGAAATGAAAGAAGTCACACACAACTTTTGCCTGGGCATACTCCGAAGGGCTAGGGCTGGTGTTGAGATCAAAGGGGACAGAAAGGAGGAGAAGGCAATTTTTAGATGAGGAAAAAAGTAGAAATTTTAGATTTGAAGGAAAAAGGAAAAATTAAAGAATTTTGGTTGCTGTGGTTTAGAGAACCCAACCCACTACCCGTGTTTCCTACTTAATACTCACTTCCGCATGCGCTGTTCCTGGTGATCCCACGTTCTCTTGACTGGTTGTTTAAGGCCGGCCTGATCAAGCGTTGCTTCCTCTGGTTAGCCCCGCTGAACCTCCAGTTATTTCCAGACCCTGGGATCGATGGAAGACTGGTTATTCCTCCTGGCAAACTGCCTGGTGCGCGCTGGATAACCAGTCTTTCCTCGCTTCCAGAATCCGGGTAACCAAAAGTCCCTTCGTGCGTGGTCGCCATCTGTTGTAAATAAAAATATGCCCTTTTCCCTTATGGGGTATCCAAGAGCCCATATAGAGTCCTTACATAGGTTCCCTATTGGTAGGAGAAAATAACAGAGGCCAACCAGAGAATATTGAGAAGCAAAGCAGCTAGTAAGCTTGATCTTTATTGATCTGTTGCAACAGGGTGCTCCCCTCACACGCAGGAGAGGAAGAGGACCCAGAACAATGGCCTGCAAGGCCTTATAAAGACTATTGAAATTGCCACCCTGTAGATCAAGACCACCCCCAGAAACATTATGCATACATCACAGAAGGGGTGTAACCTAAGACCACCCCTCAGATACATACCACCTACATCACAGAAATTTAAATGTTGTTTTTCTCTTGTCCTTGTTTATCTCCTGTCTGGCAGGTTACTTGATTGGATTTCCTGGGGAGCCTGGCCATTCTTTTGTAGTGGTAAAATACTTATTTCCTGGGCCAGGTCACAGGCTCACACCTTGTATCTTAAATGTGTCCTTAAGACAGGATTTGTGAGGAAAGAGACAATGGGGAGACTTTTCCATTTTGACAATGCAGAGAAACATTTGCTCAGTTTAGGAATCAAAATGGTTCCAGGTTGGCTTTCCTGTGCTGATCTATGTACATGTGGTTATGAACGTCGCCATATATCTAAAACCATAAAATTCCTATCACATTATCTTCCCAGCTGTGCCAAAACCCTTTTATTTCTTGGTTGTTTTCTTTTTATATATATGATCGGTTTTTAATTAAAAGTTTCAGAATACAATAAAAGCAAAACAGAGAGTAAGAATTGGAAAGAAAGAGCATGGAAAAGAAAAATAATAATAAGAAGAAAAGTAAAATACAAAACCCTCTGTGAAGATTGTATCTGTACTCTTCATCCACACAAAGGGAGGCAGGCCATCCCAGCTCACATCTGGGCACTTCCCCCCTCTTACCACAGCCTCCCACCCTGGAAGATTCTCTCTGCGCTGCTTCTCACATTCTATGATTCTATAACTTGTTTGGCAGGCAGACATTCAGCAGGCGAAGCTTCTCTTGTAGTGCAGGTGGAACATGTCATTGGTATGTCCAAGCCTCGCAGGTTTATCTCCAGGATCTCCAGCACAAAGATTTAGCAGCAGCTGTCCGTTAATAAACTGCTTGGCAGGAAGACGTTCAACAGGTTAAGCGGGTTTGTTTTGTTTTTGCAGGAAGAGACTGTAGTTCAGTGGCAGTGCGAGTCTTTTGTATGCCCAGGTCTCCCAAATTCAATCCCTGGCATTTCCAGTTTAAAGATCATTACTTCATAGAGTTGAGGGTTAGATTGCAGGGACAGATGATGTAATGCACTCTGGACGTTGATGGACTCCCAACTCCCATCAGCCCCAGCCAGGATGGTCAATGATCAGGGTGACGGGAGTCGTAATCCACCAACAAAAGTCTGGAGGGCACCAGGTTGGCTATCCCTGCCGGGAGACTTCCCAGCAGTCTGCTAGGGAGAGAGAGACCAACAGTCTGCCTGACGCTATAGCAGCTTCGTAAGTTAAAAACTTCTGGAGTACCTCTCAGTCTTGCCGTTCCCTTTGCTCCATGGTGGTTAATTTCTTAATGAGACAGATACCAATTATGCCGGGGCAGAAGGTGGTTTGAAAGCAACACCCTCTCATTTACTCACCTGTCCCTCCCCTTCAGATTGCTGCTGGCAGTTTTGCACAGTGATGCACAGAGGAAAGGCACTCTGTCTGTGCTCAGAGACACATTTTCAGTCATGATGTCTTACTGATCATTTACACTCATGAAAGCCTGCTTTGGTGTGATGCCAGCACAGTCCTTAAAATACACAACAACTCATAACCAGCGTAGTGTAGCAGACTGAGTGTTTCGACTAGGACCTGGGAGACCAGGGTTCAAATTCCAGCTCAGACATGAAACTCACTGGGTGACCATGGCCCAGGCACTTTTGCCTCTCGGCTTAACCTGCTCCACAGGGTTGCGGGGAGGATAAAAGCAAGTGTTGTGGGGGAGGAGGGGAAAGGAGAATGTTAGCCGCTTTGAGACTCCTTTGGGTAGTGATAAAGCAGGATATCAAATCCAAACTCTTCTTCTTCTTCTTTTCAGCTAGAACTCGCCAGAACTCGGTTCCAGCACCTCTCAGGTAGGTGCTATTGCCATTCTAACAGAACAAAGAAAGTGTTCATAGTGAGTTCTGGCATCCCTTTTCCTAGAAAAATAGCACCAGAACAAAGTCTGTCATCTTGAGCTCCACGGAGGAAAGGCAGGGATGCAAATGTAATATACAAGCAAGCAAACATTTTGGAATGGCAGTGTGGTTAGAGTGGTTAGAGTGTGACCTTGAGCCAGTCACAGTGTCTCAGCCTAACCTTCCTCATTGGGCTGTTGCAAGGACATAGCAGGAGGAGAGAGCTTTGTTCACCAGCTTGAGCTCCTTGGAGGAAAGGTGGCATATAAATGCATTAATAAAAAGAAAATTAAAAATTCATCCTGATTTCCCTGCAATGTGATTAGGCAATGTTGTCTATTTAATGAGCTGGTTTGTTTGCAAATTGCAGAACCACACATGGCCCGTCTAATTCAGCCAGTTCCCTGTGAGAAACCTGTAAACAGGACTTGAACACAAGAGCACTCTTCCCCCTCTGTGGTTCCTGGCAGCTAGTATTCAGAAGCATTGCAGCCTTCCACTGTTTGAAAACCTTGCCTGGACTCTACTACTTCAGACTAGATCATATGGCGGGGGAGTGGCATGTTGGAATTGCTCATCCATGGGGTGGAGGGCAGAAAACATACGTAGAAAACTTGCGTGCTGTCAGGCTTTTCCTTGACATTTTGTTTTTCCAGCTGGACAAGTTTTTTTGTTTAAAGTGAGAATAATGATTTTTAAAATGAGGGAGTATTCAAACATGCAACTCCCCACCCCGCAAAGTAGTACAGTCCAGGAAGTGCTGAACCACTTGATTCTGTTGATGTCAGAATTGGTAGCCTATTGGCTGAGTCTTGCAGCCTGTGGGAAATCGAGTTGATAAACCTCAGAGCCATAAATGTCTGTCAGTTTCCTGAAGTGGGTTTTGCGTGTGTGTACATTTTCAAGCTGTCTTTCTTTCATTATATAACTCTTCTGCCAGAAGCTCTATAGGCTGAAATAATATTTGTTCTTAGGCTTGGCACTTGGAAAGATTGACATGCAGGGATGGGAAATCTGCCGTCCTCCATACATTTGCTGGACTACAGCTCCCATCATCCCTGGCCATTGGCCATGCTGCCTGGGGGCTGATGGGAATTGGAGTCCAGCAGCAGCTGCAGGGTCACAGGTTCCCCACCTCTATTCTCAGGGAGAGGGCAGGGAGCAGAGTTTATTGGCACCCAGCATTTAAAGCGCTATGTTCCACTTAAAACAGTCATGGGTTTACCTCAAAGAATTCTGGGAGCTGTCATTTGTTAAGAGTGCTGAGACTTCTTGTAGCTCTGTAAGGCTCCTATTCCCCTTGCAGAGCTACAATTCCCAGAGTCCTTTAACAATGCATCCCTCTTTACAGGAAATCTGCGAACTGTAGCTCTGTCTGGGGAGTAGGGACCTTTAGAGCAAATCTGTGGACAGTGATGCAGGTCGCTTAGTGGTAGAGTGCATGTTTTTGCATACAGAAGGTCCCATGTTCGATCCCTGGCATCTCCAGTTAGATGGATTCAGTAAAAACAGGGAACAGAGGCACTGTGGCTCTCCAGATCTTAGAATCAGAATTGCAGAATTGGAAGGGACCCCAAGGGTCATCGAGATTCTAGCCCAACTCCCTGCAATGCAGGAATCTCAGCTAAAGCATCCATGACAGATGGCCATCCAACCTCTGCTTAAAAACCTCTGAAATATACTCAGAGTCCTGTAGTGATTTCATGCTCTTTATTGCAGCTTGTAAAACAGTGATTGAATTGCCCTCCAAACTTCAGGCTTTTATATACATTATTTACATAATGAGTCCCGTCTGATTGGCTGATTCTGCTTCCCTCCTGGAGCCTGATTCGTCTTTTCCTGCAAGCCAATCAGTTGTTGCATTCTAGGATGCTACTTGCCTATTGTTCTAGGATCCAAGCTTAGTACATAACAGCCTCCAAGGAAGGAGAGTCCACCACCTCCCGAGGGAGACTGTTCCATTGCCGAACAGCTCTTACCTGTTAGATCTTGTTGGACTGCAACTCTCACCATCCCTTACTATTGGTCATGCACGCTGAGGCTGATGGGAATTGGGAGTCCAGAGACACCTGCAGAGTCACAGGTTCCCCAACCGTGTGGTACAAGCAGGTGATGAGAAAGACCTCTATTGAAGAGTCACTGCCTATCAGTGTATTAGGCAGTCCTGGACCAGATGAACAAGTCATCTGACTTAGTGCTTCCTGTGTTCTTTGCAGACTCATTGGGATGATATCAGAGTCTTGTTTGTTGTCCTTTCATGTTCGGTTATCTTTGTTCTCACAGCACGGCCCACGGCTAAAACCATAACACTGTCTGGTCAGGAAAACGGATCTGGGGCCTAAGGGTCTTCGCACCATTTTGGCTCCAATGTCAATAAAAGCAGGTATTCTGCTGATACAGATAGATCGCCCTGTGGGACACACACAAACACACACAAACACACACACACAGAGGGAGAGCACTCCGCCCTGTCTGCCTCCAACCCAGAAATAATACCTGAACAAAAACAGCCACTCCCCTCTGTCACAACAATGCATTGCACCTCTCGAGAAGCACGGTGTCTTTGCAGACAGAGAAATCCTTCTGGCAGAGATGGAATGCTGGGTGGCACTCCCAGCAGTCAGGCAAACAGGAACTGTCACAGCACCCGTGAATAGCTCTAGGTCCCTGTGTTGTTTTGGGGAGCATGTTGGTGCTTGCAAACTGTGCTGCGGGGAACCCTAGAGAGGTTCCTTACAGTTTTATCTGAGCGTTCCAAGGTGGGACATGGCAAACAAGCTTCTCTGGAAAAGCATTGACATGCCCCCCCAACACCCACCCTATTAGCCAGCATAACGTAGAGGTTAGGGCATCAAGCTAGGAAGGAAGAGGTGTGAGAAACAGCAAGCCAGCCCATGCAAATTGTTTAATGGAGGGAGGTGAGGCGCTTCACACAGCAGTTTAGCAAACCGCTCTGTCAAGTGTCTCCTCCTTTAAAAGGGGCAGGGCTAGAGATGAAAGGGGAGGGGCTTGGGGAAAGTTGTGGGGAGAAAGGCAAGGGGTAGGTGGGGTGTAAAGGGGGGTAAGTGAGGCAGACAGCAATAGGGTAAATGCAGTTATCGAGCAGGAGTAGCAGCCCCAAGTTATTAAAAAGAAATATGATGGGTTGTTTGCATTTTTTAACGCTTTTTCTGCTTGTGTGTTGTAGCGTTTCTGTACTGACTCTTCCCTCAGTGGTTTCTTAAGCTCTTCATTGCCCACTCCTCCAAAAATTTCTGGCTGTAATACAGTGGTACCTCATGTTACATACGCTTCAGGTTACAGACTCCGCTAACCCAGAAATAGTGCTTCAGGTTAAGAACTTTGCTTCAGGATGAGAACAGAAATCATGCTCTGGCGGCACGGCGGCAGCAGGTGGCCCCATTAGCTAAAGTAGTGCTTCAGGTTAAGAACAGTTTCAGGTTAAGAACGGACCTCCGGAATGAATTAAGTACTTAACCCGAGGTATCACTGTAATAATAATAATAATAATTTCTTTCTTTCTTATACCGCACCCATCTGGCTGGGTTTCCCCAGCCACTCTGCGTGGCTCCCAACAGAACTAATGAAAAAACATCAGCCATTAAAAACTTCCCTGAACAGGGCTGCCTTCAGATGTCTTCTAAAAGTCAGATAGTTGTTTGTTTCCTTGACATCTGATGGGAGGGTGTTCCACAGGGCGGGTACCACTGTCGATAAGGCCCTCTGCCTAGATCCCTGTAACCTCAATTCTCACAGTGAGGGAACCGCCCGAAGGACCTCAGAGTTGGACCTCAATGTCTGGGCTGAATGATGGGGGTGGAGACGCTCCTTCAGGTATACAGCCCCGTTTAGGGCTTTAAAGGTCAGCACCAACACTTTGAATTGTGCTTGGAAATGTAACGGGAGCCAATGTAGGTCTCTCAGGACCGGTGTTATATGGTCTCGGCGACCACTCCCAGTCACCAGTCTAGCTGCCACATTCTGGATTAATTGCAGTTTCTGGGTCACTTTCAAAGGTAGCCCCACACAGAGAGCATTGCAGTAAGCGTGCGGGCGAACAGGATCAGCCAGGAGATGAAAACAAGTGCTCAAAATGACAACAGGTACATGCAGGCGGAGACTTGCTTCCTTTTCCTCTCCATCCCACCCAAAAGCCTCACTGTGGGTTATCTCAACTCCACCATTTCCTGTCTCCTTGGAATATTTTGTCAGGAAGTTTGAATTTTAATTCGCCGCTTGGGCTGACCCCCAAAGAGCGGATCAGCCCAGACATTCCCTGCCCTTCTAAACTAACTCTGTCCCTAGCCATGGTGCATCACAGTCAGTGTTTCTCAAACTACACTTCCTTGGGTCATCCCTGTGGTCCCTCCTTACCCGGGAAGTCCCAGGATGTAATAATTCCATCTGAAGATGGTGAGAGCAGTTTGACAATGGGACTCATTAGCTACAGGGCTGATGGGCTCTCCCTTGCTGGAAGCCTACAGACACAGGGAGGGCAGCCATCTGTTGTGGGTTCCCTAGCTCAGGATCTCATACATCGAGCATGGAAATTGGACCAGAGAGTCTACAAGATCTCCTCCAAGCCCGTGACTCTGTGATTCATGTAACATTGGCAGCTGCATTTATTAATAATATCAATATTTTATTAAGAGAGTTTCAGTTTTAGAAAATAAAGTGGCGAAAGAAAAAAAGAAAAAGAGGGAGAAGAAAAGTGAAAAAAAAGAAATATACAATATGAAGCAATAACTATAATCAGTTGCATTTCCATAGAGAATTATATAGATAGATGAATAATATTACTGTCCTAATACACATATGATTATTAATAATCTAGTATATTCTGTATAAACTCATTCTAAATGTCAATATATTTATCCGGAAAAGCCTATAAGCGGGCTGCATGGATGTTACTGACCCAGAGATGCAAAGTCCCTACCAAATATACCAGAGATAAAATCCCTACTAGAGAAGAATGACAGATGAAACTAATGGACTATGCTGAAATGGCTAAAATGACCGGAAGAGTTAGAAATCAGGAAGACCAAAATTTTAATAAGGAATGAGGAAAATTTATGACTTATCTTAAATATCATTGTAAATGGCTAAAATCGTTAGTAGGATTGGAATCTCACTTGTAGTTTAAGGTTGAATTCAGGACATAATGGAAGAGGCAAAGGATTTGGAGGAGGAAATGTTTAATAATAGGACCCACAAAGGGGAGGATGGAAGTCCAGGAGATTCCTTGGAATCTTGTTTTTATGATTTACGTTTGATATACCTCTGTAAAATTTCAATTTGAAAAACCAAATAAATAAATTTTCAGAAAAGTCTATAAGTCTATAAGCGATCCATTTACATGGTACAGGTGTTGTCATGCCGTCAGTTCATTGATTAAGGGGGATCAAATATTTATTCTTCCAATTCATCAATACCAGTCTTTTGGCCACAGTTTGGGCATGTCTTATACTGAGTCAGGCCATTGGGTCCATCTAGTGATGCCTACACTGACTGGCAGCAACTCTCCAGGGTTCTAGGCTGGGACTCTCTCCCAGTCCTGCTTCCAAGATGCCATCGGGGATTGAGCCCAGGATCTCTGAATGCAAAGCAGATGCCTTTCTGCTGAGCGACGGCCCTTTCCCAATTCATGGAAGTCCTGGAGGTGACACGGCAATCAGGGTCGTGACCCTGCTGCTCCTGTTCAACCATCCCAGTGGCAATGTGACTCACAGTCTGCAGAGCCCTGAACCGCCCTTTGACTGAATGTTTGTGAGCCGATTGCCAATACGATACCCAGCAATGCTTTCAAATGCTTACCGCACCCCAGAAAGTTCACCGAGGGCATGATGGTGACATCTGTCTCCTGCTATCTCTCTCCACAAAGCATGAGAAAGAGGAAAATGTCTGGTCTTCTATGGTATACTACCTCTGAACATGGAAGCTCCATTCCTAGCTGAAATATACTCAGAGTCAAGAGTGGATTTCATGCTCTTTATTCAGCTCATAGTGGTGGTGAGGAATGGAAGTTCACCCACAATATCTGCTTTATATACATTATTTACACAATGGGCTGCACGTAATTGGCTAATTCTGAGATTCTCCTGTAGGCCAATCAGGTTGTGGATTCACTTCCACCTGGAGCTGGATTGGGTGGCTCCTGAGGACCAATCATACTGCTGCATTGTTCTAGGACCAATCAGACTGCTGCATTCTGAATCCTATTGTTCTAGGACCAATCAGACTGATGCATTTTGGATCCTATTGTTCTAGGACCAATCAGACTGCTGCATTTTGGATCCTATTCAATTCAGTACGTAACACTAGCCATCACAGTAAAAGGACTGCGGATTTCTCTAACCTGGGGGTAGAGGAACTCCAGACTATAAACTAGCCATGATGAACATGTTCCACAGTGTCAGAAGTATTATGCCTCGCCATACCAGTTGCAGAGAATCACTGATGGGCAGAGTGCTGTTGCTCTCAAGTCCAGCCTGCAGGCTTCCCACAGGCACCTGGTTGGCCAAGGTGAGAACCCAGGTGGGTCATTGGCCTGATCCAGCAAGTCCGTCTTATGTTCTTACGTTGTTGGACTTCATCAGCTGCAGGCAGCATAACTATTCCTTTAAAGCAGTAGCATGCTTTTTCAAACAGTCATGGCTTCCCCCAAAGAACCCTGGGTTGATGTACAGACCCTCCAAGTGACTCTATTTTCCAGGGACAGTCCTGGACTTAGAAGAAGCCATTCCGGTTTCTGATTCGATCCCAGAAGAACGTCCTGCTTTTCCTTAAAGGTGAAGGTAAAGGGACCCCTGACCATTAGGTCCAGTCGTGGCCGACTCTGGGGTTGCAGCGCTCAACTCGCTTTATTGGCTGAGGGAGCCGGCGTACACCTTCCGGGTCATGTGGCCAGCATGACTAAGCCGCTTCTGGCAAACCAGAGCAGTGCACGGAAACGGTGTTTACCTTCCCCCCGGAGCGGTACCTATTTATCTACTTGCACTTTGATGTGCTTTCGAACTGCTAGGTTGGCAGGAGCTGGGATCGAGCAACAGGAGCTCACCCTGTCGTGGGGATTCGAACCGCTGACCTTCTGATCGGCAAGTCCTAGGCTCTGTGGTTTAACCCACACTGCCACCCGCTTCCCTTTTTTTCCTTAGGACGTCCCTATTTTCATTGGACAAAAGTGGGAGGGTATAGAGTTATCCTGTGTAGGGAAGGCTTTTTAAATGTTTAATGATGTTTTTATATGTGTTGGAAGCCACCCAGGGTGGCTGGGACTACCTAGGGCAGGGTAAAATTGTTGTTGTTGTTGACTAGGACGTCCCTATTTTCACTGGAGAAGTTGGAGGGTATGGATGTACTTTGTTAAGGATGCTGAGAGTTGGTAGGAGGCCCATATTCTCCTCACACAGCAGCATTTCCCACAATTCCCTGGGAAGACAGATGAACTGTTAAACCACTCAGATTGCTTCAGCTTCAGCAACAAACAAATCCAGTAATGGAGAGCCTGTGGCGGCGCTCCAGATGTCGTTGGACTCCAACTCCCATCAGCCCCAGACAGCATGGCAATGGCCCATAGTCCCAGGGTTGATGGGGGTTGTAGTCCAACATTAACTGGGGGTGGGGTGGGCACAGGTTCCTCATCCCTGTCCCAGGCCAACTGGTGCAGATCAAAGGTGGGAACCTTCATCCCAGGTTCTTGTTCCAGCCCCTGGGGAAATGAGACCCTGAAACAATTTCGCAAGGCATTGCAGGATCTTACCGCCTGGGCTGTGGGAAAAAACCAAAACATAACAGAAAACTCGCGTCCTTCTCAAGCCAGCTACGCTGAGTTGATGGCAGATCGAAACATGCCAGATCTTGCCTGGTTTTGCTCTTGTTTCGCTGCCTTTTGGTTTCCCTTGGGAAATGGCTGGGAAACTCAGGCCTGTCTAGGGAAAGTTGTGCAGGTGGGGAAGAAGGCAGGGAGAGAAACAGCTTCCCACCAGCTTCTAATTTATATGTATTTATATAAAACCAGGCAAGGAGAACAGCCCACTCCCTTTCAGTATTCAGGCAAACAAATTGCCACCAATCACAAATGCAAACCTTGTTGATTTTATCTTCAGTTCCTTCATCACTTCCCCCTGCACTTAATCTGGGTTTTTAGCATAAGTACATAAAAGCCTTCTGGATGAGGCCAATGACCCACCTAGACTAGCATAAATTTCCACAGTGGCCTGCACAGTGGCCTGCAACCCTCTCCTTTACCTGGTATTTTAGAAGCATAGCTGCCTCCCATTGTGGATGCAGAACATAGCCATCATAGACAAGACAGCCACTGTTTACTATTGCATTCTAATGGATTGTTGTATATTG
This sequence comes from Podarcis gaigeae, assembly GCF_964106915.1. Taxonomy (NCBI): domain Eukaryota; kingdom Metazoa; phylum Chordata; class Lepidosauria; order Squamata; family Lacertidae; genus Podarcis; species Podarcis gaigeae. Next base: position 75,993,090 of record NC_139684.1, read on the forward strand.
CTTTTTATTGATATAAGTTGTTTATTTTAAAGTTATGTTTTTAATATGGCTTTTTAAAAATTGGATCAGATTGTGATTAGGTGTGTGACCTTTGCTGTCTATTTTGTTGTTTCTCTGACTTGAAAACCGCCTTGCATATAGTAATATAGAAAGGTGGTGGTGTACAAGTTAAAAGTAAAATGAAACATAATCTTCCATGCATTTGTCCAAACCTCCTTTAACAGCCATCTGAGTCGGCCGTCATCTCTGCCCGTCCTCCCGTGGGAATGAATGGGAGCCGTGCTGGCAGGACACACTTCTCTGCATGTTCAAAACAATCCATTTGTGAGATACAATCGGGACATCCGTCGGCATGCAGAAGCACAACTCTCCCCAGTTGCCCCATGAGTGACAACACTGGGTGTTTCCACTGGAATTATGGAGTGAGAAGCTGGCAGGCAAATTCGTCTCCACGGCCAAAGTGGTAAAGTGGAGAGGGAAATAAAGTTAGAGAACAGAAAAAGCACTGCAAAGGATGCCCTGTTGTTCAAAGGGAGCAATTAACGTAGGGTGCACAGTGCAAAACCTTGCTCAGATGTAAGTCTCACGCTGTTTAATGGAGCTTTGTTTGGGGTATGGATGAGTGGCGTGGAATAGGGTTTGCATTTTCATGTGAGATGGCCTAATTCTTCACTGTAACACACCCGTCCTTCGAAAATTGCAGGTCTCAGAATTTTGTGATGCTGTTCTCCAACCAAGAACAGTGTATAAAGATGCATACATTAGGGGGAAGAGTGCAGAAAAATGCACGTGCTAATGAATAGAAAACATGAATTGGGGGAGATTGCTTGATTGAACAAATGGGCAAAATTGCAAATATTAGGATAAACGTTCAGTTTATCTTTCACAGAGTTACAATGCCCAGCAGCCTTAACCAGCTTCATTCCTAGGAATCTTTCAAGGAAGCCATGTGCTTGAAATGTTTGGTGTATATGTGACCAGGGCTGGTTTCTTAAAATACAACCAATCCCTTTAAAAAATGTCAGTCCATTTATTTATAATGGTCTATTCTATGACCGATATTCAGAAAGAAACTTTGTATAAATATATAAAATAATACCAAACAAAACAAAGCAGATACCCAGCACAATAAACGGATTGGTAACTGTATTGCCGGGCATAGAGAGCAAAATTGTGAATTTGCTAAAATTATTCCCTGGTAATACTTACATGCTGTGCCACAATATTTAGCAGCCCTGGAAGATGTTGACATATTCTAATTTGAAACGAGTAAGCAAACACAGAAAGCATCCCATCGGCCTGGGAATCTCTGTAGATAAAAATGTTACATATATCACAACAAAAATAGAAATTTGTAAGTACTGTACGTGAGTTAGCAATTCTGCCTCTCCAGATTGACAGAGACATTTATGTTGACAATAGGGGATTTTTTGGAAACTCCCCTCCAGAACTAATAATGGAAGAATATTTAAAAACACTAGCGTAAACACAATAAAAAACCACAACCCAGACTTTTTGTGATTTGGAAAGTAACGAGGAAATGCACTGATGAGTGTGGAATGACCAAATGTTTCATGGGAAGATATGTAAACACGCCACAAGCAAACCCAAACGAATGAACATTGTCACAAAACCGCCCTGTAATCTATTGAGCATTTGTTCTGACATAGTCTACTCACTGTGTAAGCTTTGTGCAAACAAATCAGGATGGGTGCTGAGTAAACAGGTCAGTGGTAGAACTGACTTGTTCCACCTCTAGAAACTGGAGGTGTCTGGAAACTGGAGAAGTTTCTTTAGCTCTTAGCTGGGCTGGCCTCTAAGTACAGTTCTGGCTATTATATCAATGATGTGGCACCTAGGAATATGGATTATTTTCCCCAGCCCTGCCCACATCTGTCATGCAGGAAACTAAGCCTGTTTTGCTCTGTATTCTTGCATGTTCTTGGACTCGGCCCCAGAACCTCTTTTCCATGGCAGGAGCCACCCTTAAACATGTGAAGTAAAGAACATTGTGTTTCTGAGCATACACAGAGTGTGATCCCCCCACTACTGAGTAACCAAGAGCCCCTGAATGGTTAAATATCAGGGGATTAAGGGATTCGCGGAAGAGATTGGAACTCACAGGCAGGCTTGGGCTGAGCCTCATTACGTCACCATTTAAATTCTTAACCGCAGCTGTTGACTTAATGCTCCCCTCTTAACCAACAAGATATCTGTAGAGAGAGAATGGTCTAGCAGTGGTGGAGTGTCAGTGGCCCTCCAGATGTGACTGGACTCCAACTCTCATCATTCCTGGCTATTGGCTCTGCTGGCTGGAGCTGATGTGAGTTGGAGTCCATGCAGTTTTGCTGCTTGAAGATACAACAGCAGCGCAGAAGGGACTTTTATTCTTTCTGGCGAATCCCTGAGCAACCACATCACTCTGTACAGCTGGAAGATCATGGGGCAAAGTATCCAGCTGCTGATAACAGGAACTAAGGGCAGTGGGGCACCCTGGGACACAGGAGGGTGCGGGTGGAACAGAGCAGAATCAGATCCAGTCAAAACACCGCAACTTTAGGGTTCATTAGGTCAGGCCTGGTTGTACAGGACAGTCTGCAACAGGGCTGGGAGGGCTTGAGGGATAGGAATCATAGAACTGTAGAGTTGGAAGAGACCTGTGGATCTAGTCCAACCCTCTAAAATGCAGGAATATGCAGCTAGCCCATATGAAGATTGAACCCACAACCTTGCCATTATCAGCACCACATTCTAACCAGCTGAGCTAACTGGATACTACTTTGTTGTTCTGTTGATTTTTTGTTTGTTTTACTAATGCCCAGAATGGGTTTATTTTATCCAGTTTTTGTTCTACAGTGGTACCTCGGATTAAGCACTTAATTCGTTCCAGAGGTCCGTTCTTAACCTGAAACTGTTCTTAACATGAAGCACCACTTTAGCTAATGGGGCCTCCCATTGCTGCCACGCCACCACTGTACGATTTCTGTTCTCACCCTGGAGCAAAGTTATTAACCTCAAGCACTATTTCTGGGTTAGCGGAGTCTGTAACCTGAAATGTATGCAACCTGAAGTGTATGTAACCCGAGGTACCACTGTATTGCCATCTTGTGCTTCACTGCAACTCCTTGGAATCACCTTAGATCAAAGCCGTGGAAAGCCAGTTGTGCTGCTTTTGGGGAGCCCTCTTGCTCATCCTGCTGAGAGGGGCCCAGGAACTCTGCCCCAATGACCTGCCCAAACCGTTTAGGTTCCCCAAGAGTGAGAACTCTGAACACGACGCAATGAAAAAGTCAGAAGGGCTCCCTCTGTGCCCCACCCCTTTAAACACTTCAAACACAACATCTAGCAGCAAGCAATACATTCCACATTCTATCCACAACTTCTGGAAAACCCCAAGGCTGCAAGGAAACCCAAGCTGGAAAACCCCAATAGCATTTTAAAATGAAACAGTCAAGTCAGGGTCAAGTTGTGATCTGGCAGCTTTCCACCCCAACAGTTTCTTTCAAGAGCCCCAAACACAGAGATGCTACAGCTGCTACATCCCCTCCTCTGCTTGTTCCTCCTCTGGTTCCCTTAACCCAGGCTTCCTCAACCTCGGCCCTCCAGATGTTTTTGAGACTGCAGTTCCCATCAACCCTGACCACTGGTCCTGCTAGCCAGGGATCATGGGAGTTGTAGGCCAAAGGCACCTGGAGGGCTGAGGTTGAGGAAGCCTGCCTTAACCCACCCACCTGCTTCCCCTGCATACTGGGACCACAGCAAGGCATTTGATTCAGACATTGATGCTTGTTTGTTTTTTGTAGATTTTCTGTTTCTGAATGCTCCCAGGTCAATGTTTGAGAAAGGAGAGGAACAATATTCATGCAAAACTCAGTCCCGGATGAGGAAGCAAAGAGTGCACATTCCCAGAACCATGTCTCTGCTCATATTTGCAGACAACCACCTGCCCCCATGGCAATTTCATCTTTAAAATGCTTTTTTAAAAAAGTAGTCATCAGAAGATCCAAGAAATGCCTACAGAAAAGCTACCTGTTATTGTTAACAGTTGCTGGCAAGTCACCCCAGTGAGCAAACAGTACTATCTAGTGGTTAGAACTTGCAACTACAAGCCAGCACAAGTCTCTGAGCTGAGACTTGTAATGGCCAAAGATTATTATTTCAGCCCCTTCAGTATGAACAAGGGTGCATCAAAAAAAGAGAGATGTCTCTTCTTCCAAGGAGCTTACAGTTACAACAGAGATGGCCACCAACTTGGGACAGCTTTAAGAGGGTTGAATAAATTCATGGAGGACTATGAATGCCCACAAGTGATGACAGCTATTGCTCTGCCAGTTGGAGGCAATAATACTTTTGAACACCACTTGCTGGAAACCACAGGAGGGGAGAGGGCTCTTATGTTTGCAGATTTCCCATGGGCATCTGGTTGGCCAGTGTGAGAAGATGCTGGACTAGGTGAGCTGCCGGCCTGATTTAAATTATTGGACAATGATTCCCATCCCTCTCTGCCAACATGGCCAATGGTCAGGGATGATGGGAGTTGTAGGCCACACCCACTGGAAGAAGCAAAGATCACCAGTGTCAAAGCAAAGATTCTTCAACATCAACTTTGTTGGACTGGTCATGTTGTTTGGATGCCTGATTATCGTCTTTCAAAGAAACTACTCTATTTTGAACTTTAAAATGGAAAGCGCATTGCTGGTGGTCAACAAAAGAGGTTCAAAGATGCTCAAACTCAGGACAAAAGGGAGAAACGTGCTAAGAGGTAGGCTCGCTTGGCAAACCCTCACCGTGGTCAACTCCCGCCCGGAAACCAATGTCCCCACTGTGGAAGGATGTGTGGATCCCGAATTGGCCTCCACAGGCACTTACGGACTCACTGTTAAAACCGTGTTCATGGAAGACAATCTTACTTGGCTACGAGTGATCGCCAAAGAAGTAGTAGTAGTTAGATTGTGTAGTGTAGTGCTTAGTGTGCAGGATTAAGGACTCTTATCAGGGCTCAAGTCCCTACTTCAGTACATGATTGTCAATGGGGTGATCTTGGCCAGTCACTGTCTATCAGGCAAACAGAGTTGTTGTGAGTATAAAACGAAAAGTAGGGCAGGAAGTGCTTATGCCACCATGAGGTTTTGGGAGGAAAGGTGAGACAGAAATGTGATGATAATAATAAATTAAAACACATTTGATTCCACCAAATGCTTCTGGGAAGTGTAGCTTAACAGTCCCAGAACTACAATTCCCAGCACCATTTGCAAACTACAACTCCCAGGTTTCTCGTGTGTTTTAAATGCATGGCGTGGATGTGACCATTGGCTAACGCCATCCGTAAGGACAAGATTTCCCATTGCTGCTCCAGAAAAATCAACCCCATACTATTCAGAAGTGAAGCCGGCTAATAACAAATGCGTTTTATTTTTTCTCAGTGATAAGAGTTTCTCAGGCACAAAACCCAAGTTTTCAGAACATTCACAGTGCAAGGGACTCTGTCTTCTGGCAAGGAATCTCGAGGCCCAGCAGAAATCTTGATACAGTGCATGCTTGGAAAACAAAAACATCACATGGGTCCTGGTTGAGCTGGGAAAGTCCAGCCAGTGCAAATCAACAAAGAAAAGTGGGCCACTGAGGTCATGGAGCTGGAATTAAGAGGTTGATGATCACAATAGGCAGGAGGATCAGGAGCCAAACCAAGTTAGGGTGTATCTGAAGACACACTCGTCTTTCTAAATAAATCACTGCCATCTTCCTTCAGAGTGTGATAAGGAGGTTGTTTGTATGCCATGAAACCATGCCATTGCTGCAAGGGATGCCTTAGGTCACCTGTATCTTTGGGAAGTCAGAAGGTGCATCTAGGCAGCTACATCTTGGACCCCACACTTGAGGTTAGCAGGAACCGCGAAATCTGCAGGAGATGAGGGGGAGCAGAAAGATTATTTCCCCTGGGTTCCTATAGGAATCACCCTCCCTCTGTGGCTGGGCACAGAACCCAAGACGTCATGGCTGCCCACCCCTCAGACCAGCCACCAAGCACGCCGGCAGCCCAGCCTAATTCTGGTTTACTCTGAAGCAAGTCCTACATAACTTGCTCCCAAGTTAAAGTGCCAAAGGAATTGAGCCAGAGAACTTATGGGCCTTCAGATTCTGAGGGTCTCCAACACCCATCACACCCAGCGGTCAGGAATGATGTGAGTTGCAACCCAGCCAGTGTGGCATAGTGGTTAGAATGCCAGACGAAGACCTGGGAGACCAGGGTTTGAATCCCCACTTGTCCAGGAAGATCACCAGGTGACCTTGGGGGCCAGTCACAGCTTCTCAGCCTAGCTTTCTTCACAGGGTTGTTGTGTGGATTAATTGAGGAGGGGGAGAACCACGTACACCCCCTTGAGAAAAAGGTGGGATATAAATGCAAACAAACACACATCAGGAGGTACACCATAATCAATCCTATGCTCTGTTTCCTCATATGTAAGTCCCACTGTGTTCTATGAGACTTACACCCTAGGAAGTGTTTGGGGGGATTAAGATGTCTAGCACAGACAAAGCCAATCCCTTGGATATTCCTTAAGGGAAGTGCTGTGGCTCAGGTTCGATCCTTGGCCTCTCTAGGCAAGGCTGAGAGTATTACTCCTGCTGTAAATCCCCCAAAGCTGCTGCCGGCCAGTGTAGACAATGCTCAGCTAGGTGGACCAACAATCTGGCTCATGATAGGGCAAGCTATCTTGGCCCAGCAAGTGGAGGAGGTTAGGAAAACGAGATAATTTTCTGCACCGTTTCCAAACCACAGCCCCCAGGATCCTTCTGAGGAAGACACAATAGCTTGCAGCTGAGAGATATTGGCTTGCAGCTGAGAGAAGGCAGCCTCCAGATAAATGCTGCTCTGCTGTACCAGAAGCCAGCCTCACCTATTTGTTTTGGCTTGGGCAGATTCAGGTTGTTCATCAGTTCAACGAAGGCGTCTCGGGGCAAGGTGAGGCGAGGATTCAGGGTCTTTTCTTCCTCTACTGTGGACACTGTCTGGCCTGCAAGGGAGGAGGAGATGCATCAAGGTGGGCCAGGACAGAAAAAATAGAGTCTCGCGGCACCCAAAAGGCTCACATAGATTTATCAAGGCAAAGCTCTTTGGGCCTACCAATGTGGGAATTATCTTCCTCAGTTGGCAGGCAGACATTTTGAGATTTGCATAGCACAGACTTTGGTCTCATTCAGGAGTTCTACTGTCGTGACTATAAACCAGCAGGCAGCCCTGCCACCAGTATCCTTGCATGCTCTGGCCCTTCCTGCTGCACCTCGGGGCTCCTCACATCGCTTAGCTCAACACACTTGCAACCCTCACTTTCCTGGCGAATGTGGCAAAGTCTCTGGTGGAGCAATGGGGCCTTCGCTAGCCTCTTTATGAATCCATCTCAAATGCCTGAACAGAGCTACTGCCTCTCACATTTCATGACCTCTTGACTTCACTTTTACAAATGTTTCCTTCTACACCTATGTTTATGTGTCCCTGTAAGTATACTGTAACTTTTTGACTTTCCCCCTCAACCCCCTCCCCAATGATTTCCTGCATCATAAAGGGATGGACTTTATGGTGCCTGCAGCAAAAGGAAAGACAAACCACAATCTCATTTATTACAAGCAATAAGAAGTGATGTGCATTGTACAATGTACAAAACATTGTACAAGTAATTTGCAAGCTCTATTTTTCCTGTATTATAATAAATGCTATGCATATTACATGACACATTATAGTTACATTTGCAAAAAAAATGACTTATTTATTTCGAGGTAACCTGTTTTCAAAAGATTTGGAAATGAAAGTTCATTCCTTTTGTTTTTAGCCAAAGGTTCATTTAAGTACACAACAGGAACATGAGGTTGTAAAAAAGTGGTAGCTCTAATGTGTATATTCTCTCTCTCTCTCTCTCTCTCTCTCTCTCTCTCTCTCTCTCTCTGTGTGTGTGTGTGTGTGTGTGTGTCAGGTGTGCACACCCCTGCCCCGATCTGAGAAACACCCAGATCAACCTGAGCCCAAATCAAGTCAGGGTGTGGGGTTAATGTCTAAATAGGGTTCTTTTAAAACCCTAATTAGGCATACAGTTAACCCTAAGCATATGGCCCACCCTCACTTCTGACTGCACTGAAGAGGGCAGGAGGGTTCAGTTCTGCTGGGTGCTGCTTCACCAGCACACTCTCATGTACGAAACACACTAGTGAAGCAGTCCTTAGTCTGGAGACTTTTATTTAAAGAAGCCTTCCTATGAGTTGATTCCACTGTGAACTGTAGAACAATCTGCCTTCCTTTCTATCTATATACTGTTCAGTTGCATACTAATGTTTTAAATCCACGTACAGCACTTTTTTGGGGGTATGAAGTGGTTGATAAAATTTCATTCAATAAAACAACACAACACTTTGTGCATCTGTGGAAGGGTTCTCCAGTTTCTAGCACAGTAAATCTATCGGTCTCTAAGAGAACCACAAGGCACTGTGTTGATCGCAACAGAAATATTTAAGGAAAATGAGGAACTGAGCGAGAACATGCATTGTCATCCAGTGCCCGTTGTACCACAGCGCTGCTCCCCCCCCCCCCAGCATCAAATCTGAGACCCCGACTTACCAGTATAGTCATGGGCAGGGTAGATTAGGCAGTGGCCAGGGAGTGTGAAGATTTTTTCGTGGACCGACCGATACAGGGTCTCTGGATTGCCTTGGATGAGACAGAGAGCCTTGCTGAGCCAAGTTTCCTTCAACATCAGCTATTTTTGCCAACCTGATTCTCTAGGACAGCTGCTTTAGACAAGGGTTTTCAACACATTCCTCCCATTTGTTCAGTGAATGCATAGGCAGGCAGGGGGACGGAGAAGCACTATGTATATGGGCCCTGACTCCAACAGTATGCCCTCTGGCCATGCCCCTGACATCTATGTCTTAAGCATTAGTGCAAAGAAAGCATCTATGGAGCATATACTGGGGCACCGGCTGCCCACGCTGTCTACCAATTTGCCCACTGACCTTTCCCCATATCTGACCAACCACCTTTACACCCACCCCCTTGTCACCCATTTTTAACAGTGGGAGGGGAGCCTTTAGAGCAGCTGACTAAAGCACTCTGTGAAGCACCTCCCCCTCATCTGTTAAATGTCTGCCATCAGTGCTGCTTCCTTGCTCTCCTGCCTGCTGTTTGTCATGCAGTTGGTGTGGCTACCTGAACTGCACAGCATGACGACAGCATTAGATTTTTATGTATATAGGAAGAAATGTGTAAGGCTCTTTCATGCATTCAGAACCCTAGGCAATCTGCATTTCTGGATGCATGGAAGGTGCCTAAAAGCCCATTTCACATTAATGGGATGTGTGTGGACATTAGGGGGGTGACCAGTGAGGTCCACTCCGGGCATTAAGTGTTCATTCGAAGTGGGGAGGAAGAAAACACATACACCCCTTACAGGGCTGTTCTTTTGTAGAGGTGGTTGCACATTTCTACACAACAGCTTATTGTAAATCTTATCCACAACACCCACATGATGTTGTCTTCATTGAAACACCATCCCATATTTTTCCCCTTCAAAGAGTCTTGCTCCAGAGGGCTACAATAAACAGAGTGGTCTAACAATCAGTCCCTCTTCCTCAGGGACTCTGGGAATTGTAGCTCTGTGTGAGGGAAATAAAGGGCTCCCAAAAACTCTCAGCACCTTTAACGAACTACTGCTCCCAGAATTCTATGGGGGAAACCATGACTGTTTAAAGTGGTACCATGGTACTTCAAATGTATGGTCTGAATGTGGCCAGGGAGAAATACAGTGCTTTTGTAGGTAGACACATTCAGATTAAGGCAAAAAAATATGGGTATCATTTGTCAAATGGAACACGACAGCCCATGTCTCCCCATAAATCTTGCAGCTGCCCTCTAATACAGATGACAGCCATTATGACTGACCCAGATCCCATAGCTCCCTCCCCCTTGCAACAGATCAGACTCCACCCTGGTATGACCACCCTCCCTGGATATAACTAGATCCACAAGGCCTCTGTACCTTGCTGGAAGTCCGTTCGTCCACAGCCCCGGATCAGCAAGGCATCGCCAGTGAAAGCCATGCCTTTGTCATTCAGCACATACGTCAGGCATCCGTCCGTGTGCCCAGGGGTGGAACGAGCTTCCAGGGCCTGCAACGACAGCAAGGCAACATGCCATGAGACTCAAGCCTTGGAATTGCCAGTGTGATATAGCGCTTAGAGTGGGAGACCAGGGTTCAAATCCCCACTCAGATGTGAAACTCGCTGGGCGGCCTTGAGCCAGCTGCAGTCTCTCAGCCTAACCAACCTCACAGGGTTGTTGTGGGAGTTAAATGAGGAGGGGGAGAGCCGTGTGTACACCACCTTGAGCTCCCTGGAGGAAAAGGTGGGGTGTAAAATCAAAGAAACAAACAAACAAACAAACAAACTCACAAAATCCCCAAATTTGAGGGTGTGCCCTTCCTGGATTAGGAGGTCAGCTGAGGCGCCACTATGTTTGGAGATGACACTTCGGCAACCTGGGAGAAGCTTCTTCAGCAATCCGGTGCCTGTGATGTGGTCTGCATGGCAGTGAGTGTTGACTGAGAAAGAGGAAAAGAAGCTTGAGGTTATTATTGCAAGACCCAAAGGTCAAAGCATTTAACAAAGAAGTGGGGAGCCTGTGCCCTGCCCCAGATGTTATTGGGACTCCAACTCCCCATTGGTCTCAGCCAGCATTGCCAATGTTGAGGGATGATGGGATTGGTCCTCTAAATGTTTCTGGAGAACCACAGATCTAACGCCACACTCAGGCCAGGCCGTTTTGCTGCTTCAGGTGCCAAAATGCCTTGGGCCAGTATGGTTACCATCTCCTTCCTGATTCAAAGGTACAATTCTATTATTCTACTCTTCCGCTACCTAGTGGTAGAAAGTGGAATATACCATTTCTTTTCTGTTCCATTTTAACCTAGCAATACCCAGGAAGGCCAGGTTTCACCAAGCTGCTCTTGGGAGCTGGAAAAAAAATCCACTTTTCTTTTTGCAATTTCATTATATGTACACATAAACAGTCATACCTCAGAAGTCGAACGGAATCCATTGTGGAAGTCTGTTCGACTTCTGAAACGTTCAGAAACCAAAGTGCAGCTTCTGATTGGCTGTAGGAAACTCCTGCAGTCAATCGGAAGCTGTGGAAGCCCCATTGGACGTTCAGCTTCCAAAAGAATGTTCAAAAACCAGAACACTCACTTCTGGTTTTCAATTGTTCGGGAGCTGGAATGTTCGACTCCCAAGGCATTCGGGAGCTGAGGTATGACTGTATTAAAAGTTAGTTTTTAATAAAGATGTTATTGCGTTAAAAAACAAATAAACAAGGACAAGTAAATATAACATCTCTACTTTCAATTCATAGAATCTTTTTCACACTTCATTTACATTCCATACGAGACCCTATTGTCATAGACGTTGTGCGGTTGAGGGGGGAAAGAAGGAGGGAGAGAGGGAGGGAGCGAGCAAGGAGGGAATAATGAGGTTTTGTTCTACTTCAAAAAAAGGAAAAAAAGCAATGTGATTTACAGCAATGCACACACACATGCAATAAAAAACAAGTAAAAAATTAAAACCACAGATCATTCGCTAACCATTACAGGGGATGCTTTCTTAATTGTCTGCATAAGCCTGGCAGCATAGCTGAGTTTTCATCAAACATTTAAAGGTGGAAAAAGAGGATGCCATGCTGAATCTCTCTCGGAAGAGCATCCCATGGCACTAGGCCAAGGCATGTTTTCACACTGATGTCAAATGAGGGTGACCATCATGGAGGGTGACCAGCAATGCTCCTACAGGTGTTCTGAGTGATGAGGCTGAACCGTAAGGGTCCAGGTGGTACCTAGATTAGCCAGGAACTAAGTTGCTCAGGGCTCTGTAAACAAATGCAAGGACTCTGAACCTGTCTGAGTGGGCTTCCTTGGGAGCATGTTACACTACCCCATCTGCCTTGATCCATCCAGGACCGAAGAAAAACCTCCTCCTCTCACCTGCATATACCAAATTCAGACCAAGCTGCTTCACCAGTGTCGAATCCCTCTTGGCTGTCTCCAGAACTGGGTCTATCAAAACTGCCTCCTTGGTCTTCAAATCTGCCAGCAAGTAGGTATATGTGGAACTTTCTGATTCAAAGAGCTGGGGAGGGGAATGCAAAGATATATCTGGTTAGTCCATGAAAGGTGATAGGTGGGAGTGTCTGAGGACCCCTCTCCCCCCAAAGCAGCCCCCTCCTTCAGTGGCCCTTGTGCTTAGGAAGAAAAGGACCCCTGCCCCTAATAATAGCAACAACTGTGACAACACAGTCACATGGAGAAGAAGCTAGAGGCCGTAAGCCAAAGGCAACATGAAGTGCATCAGCACATAGGCAGAGTGCCTCCACACCAGCCCTAGTGGTTAAAGCAGGAAGCGGGCTTCTAATCCCTTGCCCTGGCGAATCTCTTGATTTATATTCTTTCCAAATTAACATCCACAAATATACTCCCACAACAGAAAAATATTTTATGTGCCTTCGTATGTAAGGAGTTGGATCTTTCAGCATTGGTTCTTTTATGCTCTGGGTCTATTTTATTTTCTTTATTTCACAACATTTATATATACAACTTGATTGTAAAACTAAACTAAACCGCAAAGTGGTTTACAAAAAGAAAAAAACAAACAATGAAATAAACCAGTTTAAAACAACTGTTTAAAAGATTTGAAAAAAAATATTTACAGTCAATGATAAACTAAAATCCAGATTAAAACACCCACCAAGCGTTCTGGATAGGTTTGCCTAAGCAAGCAATGTTTTTAGCAGGAGCTGTAAAGAATACAGTGAAGGCGCCTGCCTGGTTTCAGGGTAGTATTAGGGAGGTGCCTTCGTTGTACTGCTTTAGGCAATTGCTAAAAACAAACAAACAAATCTTTTGTTTTGGCCAGCCTACACAGACATGTGATTTTTATTCCACATACTTGCTTTAAAACAAAAACAAAAAAATCTCTTCTGGTCTTTCTGCAGTTTTAAGAAGTTACATACATACAACCATTTAAATTTTTTGTCTGCGTCTGACTTTCTTATTAAATATTTGCATCATTTTATGTAAGCTGCTTAGGGACGCGGGTGGCACTGTGGGTAAAAGCCTCAGCGCCTAGGGCTTGCCGATCAAAAGGTTGGCGGTTCGAATCCCCGCGGCGGGGTGCGCTCCCGTTGCTCGGTCCCAGCGCCTGCCAACCTAGCAGTTCGAAAGCACCCTCGGGTGCAAGTAGATAAATAGGGACCGCTTTCTAGCGGGAAGGTAAACGGCGTTTCCGTGTGCAGCTCTGGCTCACCAGAGCAGCAATGTCACGCTGGCCACGTGACCCGGAAGTGTCTTCGGACAGCGCTGGCCCCTGGCCTCTTGAGTGAGATGGGCGCACAACCCCAGAGTCTGGCAAGACTGGTCCGTACGGGCAGGGGTACCTTTACCTTTACCTTTATGTAAGCTGCTTAAAGATTCTTCTTCCTTTCTTTGATGAAGCGGTCTATGAATTGTGTTAACCAACTATATAAAAATACCCACATTACATTTGGAATTATATTATTTAGGAAAGTTGCTTGCCTGCCCGTTGTCTATGCGTTGGGACACCTCGTAATGCATTGTAGCTAAATTTTGCATGACGGCACCTGAGATGAGGGAGCTGGTTTTTAACTATGCTTGAATATGCCATTTTGAATCAAGATGTTGGACCGAAATTCTCAAAGCTGCGCTGCTTTCTTTGAGTTCTTACAATCCCAGAGATGCACTGGGTTTGAGGCTCTTCGTATAAAATTAAGAAATGGCCATGATCTTTTAAATGTGCCTAATTGCTCCCTGCTCCCGAATCGCTCAGGTGTAACACAATCTTCCACTCTTGCCCAATTTGGCTACTCTCCAGATCTTAGCAAGGCTTCCAATGGCACAGAACTTTATATTCCTACCACTGACTTCTCTATCGGTATTCTTGATGCAGGTCGTAAGTTCCAGACCTACTCACAGAAGAACTTATTTCCTAACATTGCTTATATCCAAGCAGGCTGGACCCAGGGGTCAAGAAGGTGCAGTTAATCATCAAACCGATTGCAGGCCCAAGAATCTAGCAGACACTCCAGTACTGTGTTCCATTTTGAACATGGTTTGCTTGTTTTATCATCCTGAAAGTTTTAAAAGTCTGCATAACTATAGATAAAGTTATCTGAAATTAAGATAAGATGTTGGTATCTCCGGTATTTTTACAGCATGGATGCATGTTCTCTATTATTTTATTGGTATTAGTGTTACAAGGTCTTCAGCTAGAATAATAAAATAATTGTGTATTATGTCATTGCAAACCAACCTGGGACCTTATGAGAAAGGGCAGGTAAAAAAAAAAAGGGAGGGGGCGAGAATCAGGGATTTGGAGTCCAGCTTTGCTGTTGTTTTAAAAATGTCAAGATGGTCAACAATACAAGTGAGACTATAATATGATAATCTAAAAAAGGGTCCATACACATCAAAACATTTAATTTATGGTAATTATTTCAAGAGAAATATATAACAACTGTGTTTAAGAAAACACAGTAAACTGAAAGACAATGTATTACAACTTAGCAAAATAAATGATAAGTAAATAAACATTTGTATTAGACCTGATTATGCAGGATTCTATCCAATGCTAGTCCAGTCTGGACTCTGCATTTAAAGCAGAATAGCACTATAGACAGTCCTGGATTCCCAGTCCTGGGAGCTATAGCTTGTTAAGGGTGCTGAGAGCATTTGGGAGACTCCCGTTCCTCTCCCAGAGCTCCGGTTTCGAACTTGGTTTAACAATCAGTCCCTCTACCTAACTCTGTCCGGGGAATAGGGAGGTCTCCCAGCAATTCTCATGATCCTTAAACTACAGCTCCCATTATTCTGTTGAAGGAAACTGTGACTGTGGTATCATGATGCTTTAGCTAAGTCTTACTTCAACGTGGTACACACAGCCCTGTCTCCCAGTATCCCTCAGCATCTGACACCTTAATTTTAGGACCAGCATTGACTGCAGTCAAGCACATATATGCTTACATTTCGGGTGCAGAGGGGAAAAAGAGAAAAACAGGATGCACTCCTATACGCTGTTATTTATTATGGGAAGCCTCTTATGACCCTGGGCCACTCACTGCCTCTCAGACATGAGTGCCAACTTGAATCTTTGGCAATCACTCGTAGCTGAGTAAGATTGTCTTCCATAAACACGATTTTAACAGTGAGTCCGTAAGTGACTGTCGAGGCCAATTCTGGATCCACACATCCTTCCACATAGGTTTCCAGACGGGAGTTGATCATGGTCTGCATTGGCTCCCATGATCTGCACTGGCTCCCAGTACGTTTCCGAGCACAATTCAAAGTGTTGGTGCTGACCTCTAAAGCCCTAAACAGCCTCGGTCCAGTATACCTGAAGGAGCGTCTCCACCCCCATCATTCAGCCTGGACACTGAGATCCAGCACCGAGGGCCTTCTAGCGGTTCCCTCATTGCGAGAAGTGAGGTTACAGGGAACCAGATAGAGGGCCTTCTCGATAGTGGCGCCTGCCCTGTGGATTTGAAGGAAATAAGCAGCTATCTTCTTTTTAAAAGACATCTGAAGGCAGCCCTGTTTAGGGAAGTTTTTAATATTTAATGCTGTATTGTTTTTAACACTTGATTGGAAGCCACCCAGAGTGGCTCGGGAAACTCAGCCAGATGGGCGGGATACAAATAATAAATTATTATTATATTATTATTATGGTGAGGGTTTGCCAAACGTGCCTTCCTCTTAGCACGTTTCTCCATTTCATCCTGAGCTCGAGATTCTTCAAAGCCCATGTCACCTTTGGTAAAGGCTGTTCTCCAGTTGGAGCGCTCGCAGGCCAGTGTTTACCGGTATACTACATTTTTAAAGATTTGCCTTGAGAGAGTCTTTGAACCTCTTGTTGAACTTTCCATTTTTAAGTTCAGAATAGAGTAGCTGCCAACTTGAATAAAATATGGGGAACAGGTAAGACCCACCCCACATAATCTATCATAAGACATGCATACTATTTGAATGGGAATGCTTATCAACTTTCGGGGGGGGGGGGCTGGAGCCCTCAAATATTTTTGGGGGAGGGTCGAGGGGACCTCGGTCCCTAGGAGATGGCTTGTATGCGCTCGTCTTGGCCTAACAGGGTTGCTGTGAGGGTTACATGGGAAAGAAGAGAATGATACACACCACTTGGAAGAAAAGATTGCATGTAAATGTACGTCTTGTTATTAGCTTTGAAAAGCAGGGTAGAAGTTACTGGGAAGGAAGGTCTGTGGAACTCAGCTGACTTTGAAGCCTACCTGCCCAGGAACAAGTGGTGAAAAGGAAGATAAGGCATCCAGGAAATGGAACCCAAAATCCCAGCTCCTCTGCCCCCACAATGTAGCTGCCAAGAGAAACATGCATGCATGCTGATCCCACAACAGCAAACAGCACCCACTTGGAAGTACTCTAGGCTTCCAGTTATCTTGAACAGCAAACAAAAATCCAGCCATTGGAGCTTTTCAGCAGAGCTTTCCAGCTGCATACAGGCTGTACATTCAAAGTGCATTGCCCCCTCCCTTTCCTTAAAAGAAAGAACGAACCCTGGGAACTGTAGTTTGGCCCTCGCAGAGCTGCACTTCCCAGCACCCTTAACACAACTACACTTCCCAGAATCCGTACGTGTGTGTTTATGTGCTTTAAACGTACGGAGAGGGCAGCTTCGCAACTATAAAAGTTCTGCTTGCCTTGCAGCCGTGCAGAGAGGCAGAGGAGCCCTATGGGATGGGAAACGTTGGCAACCCACAGAAGCACAAACAAACACACACCCAAACCAACAGTACTGCCAAATAAATTCAATGGAAGGTTGCTGCTGCTGTTATTGTTTCAAGTGAGGGGTAGAAGGGTCCCGATCCTGCCTGCCACCCTTCGCGGTGGTGGAGGGGGCGCCTCGGATCAGCTCACCTGTCGGAAGAGCAGCCCAAGGCGCTGCGCGGTGCGGACGCAGTAGCATCGCCGGGGAAGGCTGGCCCGGGCCGGAGCGGCGCCCAGGACCCGCAGAGCAGCCGCGGCTGCAGCAGGACATCTCCGGGACAGAGACATCGGGCGCGCCACACTTGGTGGAAATGAAAGGAGAGGAGCGACGCCCTTTAAAAGTTCAGAGGCTGGGTCAGGAGCGGCGGCGGAAAAGTGGGCGGGCTGCGAGCCTCCTTAAAGCGCCACGCACCGGCAGGAGCCCTCTTTTTGTTTTGGCTTTTCCTGCCAACCGATGAACCTTTTTATGAATGCAGGAGCAAGAGCTGGCGTGCCAAAAATTCCTGTTTAATGCTACTGTAATCACAAGATTTACTGGCAACAAACTCTTAACCTGGGCTTTGGTCCCAAGGGCAAAGCACAGAACCCTTGCCACAAGTTGCGATAAGAGCTAGAGAGCCAACTCGTTCAGATAAACACATTCTAGGAATGAGCGTTCTTATGGACTCCACCAGATTGACTCCACCAGATGATTGATTGCTCAGATAATACATTCCAGAGAAACCCATTTGGCTGAGTTCACCCCCTTCAACACACATTCATGCACAAAGTCCATTCATGCACACATGGATAACAATGAAGAACCTTCAGCTTTTTGCCTTGCAGTATATTATATCTTCCTTTGGCTAGGCTTTATTCAATCCTCTTCCTACCTAAGGTTCCTACTTTCCCACCTTCTGCAGTCACTGATCAGTACTGTCTTAGGGACTGGCCACTGTGAAGTATTTAATTGAATCAGAGCACAAGGCTAAGATGCACTGTTGAATACTATTTGCCTGTGTGTGATTATCTGCAAAGGTGCATGTTTAAGTCTCTGGCTGGCTGGGGCCAGCCAGCCTGCACTGCACTTTGCAGCATGCAAGACCATCCTATAAGCAAATTAAAATAAATTAAAAAATGAGGTTTTTAAAATGGGGGGGGGGGGAGCCAGAAGATCTGTGGCCCAGTGCAAAAAATCTGGGACTTGGGCCTCCCATCCCAGAAATGCAATGCACCTGTCCCAGCAGCATAACTATAGCTAAGACTATATATGCTTCCACTCACAAAGTAGGGTAGTCTAATCCACATTCACAAAGTGAGTATATTGTTCATATCAATGAATTACCATCACTATAACACTTTTAAAATCAAAGGTAGGCAAGGGCACCTGGCTTCCTCAAAGTAGAGCTGAACTGGCAGGTGTAAAGTCTACGTGCAGGGAGGTTCTCGTAAACAAGAAGCCTGCAACGATTACATGCTATCGTTCTTTGTGCAAAGGGCAGCCTCGTTTTTCTGTTTTACAATGCTAAAATGTGTGTACTTAAGCTACATGGATATTACTGCAGTTTGCTGTGTGACTTGGGGGACGCTGTGCGAGCACTAGAGGGTAGGGCATGTCTGTGTGTAAAAGGTGAGGCAGTGGGATTTGTTGGTGCAATACAATATGGAGGGATATGGATATACATAGCCAGAGCACACAGTCGAGGTGTATATATACATTATTGTTAGGGTGGGGAGCTGGAAATCTTTAACTAGTGCAATTATGCTTCAATTTCAATGTTTAACATTGCCGTTTTCTATAGCCCAAAGGGCAAGAGATGTACAGTATTCTTGTGTGAGACAGGGGGAAAATACATTTTAATTTTATTTTTTGCATTGTGTGGGTGGGTACTTTTGATAGAGAGAACGGGGAAAGAGGTTTTATTTGCAACACAGCAGATCATGGTAGAAAAAGTGGTCTCTTATTGGGCTTCCTTCCTTATTTATTCCATTCATATCCCACTTTTTATCCAAGGAGTTCAAGGGGCATACATGGCACTCTGCTTCCCTCCTCATTTAAACCTCACAACTACCCTGTGAGGTAGGTTAGGGTGAGAGGCAGTGACTGGCCCGAGGTCACCCAGTGAGCTTTGTGGCCGAGTGAGAATTTGAACCCTCTTCTCCTAGGTCCTTGTTGGACCCTCTAAGTACTACACCACACTGACTTGCACACAGCCTTCTTTTTTTGCAGGCAGAAATGCCCTTATTCTTTACTTACTTATTAAAAAGGCTGCAAACTGACATTTCCTGTTTTATCTAGGGGCGGGGCAGGGATGTCTGTATAGGAGGCAGAACAGGTTCTGGCAAATTTGAGCAGAAAGTCTAAATGTCTAGGTTTCACCTCTAGTAAAAACGGCCTTGACCTAATGTGAGGCTATTCTGGAACACAAAGAGATTTTCCAAAGGCGATTGTATATAATAATGCTCACACATCCATCCATCCTAATACAGCATCAGTAAATAGCTCCCACCCTTTTAAAACGTTGAACCGCTCCTGGTGTATGACTAACCCTAGCTTGAAACATAGACATTAACGAGGGAAAGAGCTGCTGCTCAGCGGCTGAGAAACTGCTTTGCATGCAAAAGGTCCTGGGGTTCAATCTCTAGGCTGGGTTGGGGGAAAAACCCTCGTCTGAAATCCTAGATAGCTTGCTGCCAAGGCAGTGTGGACAATACTGAGCTAGATGGACCAGTGGAAAGTAGCTTAGATGTTTGCATGCCAGGAAAATGCTGCATTTGCTACACGTCCAGAAGGTTTTTCTATTGGAGGAAAACCTGGACAGCACTGAACTCAGAACAGCAGCTCATTGGCAAAAAAGAAAAGGCGATTAGGTTTGTCCGTCTCCAGCCACCGTTAAACGTCGTTTATCCGCGCCCCTCTGTGGGCGAAACCATTCGGCGGAGGGGTGAATATGAAATCATCCCTGGATGTGGTTCTGCCCGGGCGTGCTCATTTTGCCAGCAAGGCTTGCTCAGTTGATTCTGCTGCAGGTAGTTCCTCCTCTCTGTTCCGTATAGATTGCTTCTGGTTTTTGTATAATCCTGCTTCCTTCGGCTGCTTGTGATTTAGTCTTTTTTTTAAAAAAATATTTTTTTATTTTCGCATTTTCCCGTCTGTTTGCGCGCGCGCGCACTTCTAGGCAGCGCGGAGTTTTGCATTTCAATGTACGGTACTTTCCAAAACTAAACCAAATTGAAGAGCTCCTCGCTACTCCCGTTGCCTGTGCTTCTTCAGCTTCATTCTCGCCTAGTGTGCATTCTAAGAAGCAGCTTAATAATAATAATTTATTATTTGCATGGCCAAAGCATAAAAATCTATGCGTAAAAGAAAAACGGGAGAACAATACAGTTCTTTAGAAGTTTTTTTTTTAAGCCAATGCAAGAAACGCTCTTAAAATCGCACCCACCCCCTTGATGCAATATGATCTTCCAAAGTGGGTCTCTCTGAAACTCTGGCTTCTTGATACTTGAAATCCTGTCTGTTTTTAAGGGTCCTGGGACATCATGGCCTAAAGGCATCTTGTTCCAACAGTCTCGGCTCAAGTTACGCAGGTTCTGATCTGGTCAGTGTCCAGATCATGAGGAATGTTTGGGAAACGCCTCCCCTGGACTTCCATGGAAGAAAGGCGGGGTAGAGGTGTAATAACATTTCCTTCCTTCCAACACCGCCTTGCCTTAAAGTCTGTATCCGTCTGCAGGGCTGCAGCCTTAATAGTAAGCAATAATAATGCAGAGAAAAGGTGGGTTCCTCTCTTCCCTGAAAATTAGCATCACCCTCCCTGTCTTTCTCGAGTTAAGGAGCAGGCATTAAAGAAGTAAAATTCTGCCGCCCCAGGGCAGACTTAAGGACCAGCTTCCTCTCTTTAGGAACAGAGGCTGCAAAATTAAACACCCACGCAGCCTTCTCATATCCAGGTTAGTCCTCTAGGCAAGTACCTTGCTGCATTCAATGAGCTTCCTGCTTTCTTGGAAGGAAGGAAGCCACGTTGAAATCAATGGGCCCTTAATGCAACCTGGCTGGCAGTGCCCCATCGTGGAGGAACTGAAGCCACGCACATTTCCATCCTGAAGGAGGTGCGTGTAAGAGGTTAAGCCCAGAGTCTCCCTACTGCTAGGTAAGCCTGGTTAGGATATTAAAAAAATCCTTTCAGTAGCACCTTAGAGACCAACTAAGTTTGTTATTGGTATGAGCTTTCGTGTGCATGCATGCACACGAAAGCTCATACCAATAACAAACTTAGTTGGTCTCCAAGGTGCTACTGGAAGGAATTTTTTTATTTTGTTTTGACTATGGCAGACCAACAGGGCTACCTACCATAACTGTCAATGTTTCCCTTTTTTAAAGGGAAATTCCCTTATTCCGAATAGGATTCCTCATAAGAAAAGGAAAAAGTTGACAGCTATGCTACCTACCTGTAACTGGTTAGGACATGGCCTTGAACGGAGAGGTGATGGTGTATCATTATATAGCGCTGGAGTCCTAAGGACATTTATTGGGCAGTAAGATCTAGCGGGTCTTCTTTCCGAAATAAGTCTGCATGGAAGCACCTGGCCACATGTATATAATTGCTTAAGCTATAAGTCAGCGGGGCTTACTTCCAAGTAGCCCTACTGCATAGGCTGGTAGCAGGATCCTCTGACGTCCAGAGGGGTTTTGTTTTGTATATTTATTTAGTAGGTCTTAACTAACCAGTAACCATGCATGCGTAAGATTTTGCAAGAGTTTGTTTTCAAGTAAACATTGCTAACAAGAGTATTTTTTAAAATAATAATAATAATACTTATCCAGCTCCCCACTCCCGTTCGCCCAGCTCAGAGCAGACCCATTGGAATGAATGATTTCTGTTCTAAACAGAATTTAGTTGCATGCACGATGGTGGTGGTCTAGGTCTGCAAATTAAAGAGCTCCCAGGGACAGCCGTTCCCGTCATCGCGACCTCGTCACGTTTATTAAATCCCCCCCCCTTTCCCAACACACACATACCCCTACTTTGCAAAATAAATAAATAAATAAATACCGGGGAAGGCGCGGATTGGCCGAGGAAGCTGCGAGTAAGGAAAGACCCCTCCTCGCCAGCCAGCCAGCCGGATTGGTGCTGCTGCTGCTGCTGCTGCGCCCGCCCGTCGCTGGGGACCGGCCTGGGAAGGGATGCGGTGGGGCGCACGACCTGGCCCCCCGCGGGGACAGCATGACCCGGCGCGATCGGCTCATGAAGGGGAGACCCCAGAGGCAGCCTGAGGCCGGGGGAGGCTCCCGGGCCGGTGAGTGGCGTCTGGGGGGAGCGAGGGGGCGGGCGGGCAGCAGGAGGAAGGCCCAGCTGCTCAGCTGCATACATAGATGCGGTGAAAAGGCGAGGGATGCCCAGCGGTGGGGTGCCAGAAAATGGGGAGTCCCCGCTGCATTCGTATTTGAAGGCGGTTTTGCATTTGCTCCAGGCCTTGGTGCGTCAGGGTGAAGAAGGGGGCAGTTTTTATTTTCCTCTCCGCCCCTCCCCCCAAAAAAGACTAAACCGGTTTGAAAGCACACCCCCCAATATGGTGTGAAGCCGGGTGCATTGCACCAAATCCAGATTTCCCTCGGTGGTAATACGAATCACATTTCAAGCTCCTGTCCACTGTCTGACTGGTTTTGGGGAAGGAGGGCCAGCTGTAAGGGAAGGGTGCTGCCCCATAGCAGCAAGAGCTGTTGTCTGTGTTTACTGGGAAGTAAGTGCCACTGTGCTTAATGAGGCTTACTCCCAGGTAAGTGTGCAGAGGATGGCTGCCTTGGCTGCATTTTTTTAAAAATGCTTTGATGAAAACATTGTGGTTGGTGGCTGGTGCAAACTCTACATCCTGCACACCCGCTTCTTAAGAAACTAGGTCAGGGGTCTCATGCGTAAATGATTTGGGCCCAACACCAAACAACTCAGTACCACCACAATCCTATGTGTGGTTACTCAAAAGTAACACCCACGGTGTCCAGTGGTGCTTCCATGAAGATTAAGTGTGTCTGGGATTTCAGACTGCGAAACTGAACTTCCCTGGAAAGCCAACAGCTTGCTCTTTAAACATGCTGTATATATAAGCTATTTATATATAATAGTTTATATAAGCTGTTTTGCTTGTAATTGTTGCATATACAAACATTTGCCTTGCTAGGTCCTGAGGCATCGCTCCCCCCTCTAGAAATAAAAAGGCCTGTTCTTGAAAGAGGTACCTGCCCAAGTCAGAGCCGTTCTGAAGCGACTTACTCAACTGAGTAAACATGTGCAGTGATGTGATTTCTGCGAATTACTGCAAATTATTAGTAATAGAATTTCTATCCTGCCCTTCATCCGGGGATCATGTGGCGGTTTGCAATATAAAAACACAAAAAACACGACAGAACAAATGCAACAGAAGAAACGAAATATCAGTCCCTTTTTGCAAGGAGCTCTGGGAACTGTAGCGC